>NC_143512.1:42709762-43347262 GCF_031878675.1 Megascapheus bottae | reverse complement strand
TGCTGTTAAGAAACAAAAGCTTGGTGAGATTTGGATGGAATAGCATGACAGAAATCATCATCATCATTTCAAAACACTTAAAAGAACTTTTATATATATGAAATTGGAAAGAACTTTACCAATTGCTGTCAATAGCCTTTTCAACTTATAGAACAAGAGGATTACATTTCAGCAAAACAGCTTCATTGTTTGAATTAAATTACTTGACTTGAATTTTTTTGGTTGTGATTTATACATAATTTAGGATGTTAATTGTATTTGATAGTTGTAGCAAATCTTACAGGTATAAGGACTTTACACTTGGATTTCTGCTTATGGATATTAAGAAATAGTTCAACTAAATAATGTAGGTTGCGTACTTCACTTAATCATTTGTTTAACCTCATTTTGTTTTTCTTTAAAAGATGTCCATACATAAGGTATGAGAATCTGGTATTGAATTCATAATCTATATAATTCCTCGAAGTTCCTCCATGCAAGGTGAGAGGAAGCAGACAGCAGTAGTAACTGATGGCACATAGCAAACCTGGTCAATTGTGGCACTTTGTGGATTGAACATGGCCAGGCTTCACATCCTCAAAGAAGGGAACAACTACAGAGGAAGGTAGCACTAGACCTCAGCGACATTTTTCTAAACTCTTTGGAAAATAACAAAAAGATGGGGTAGGAGAGAGCAATCGAGGAGAAATACTTGTATCTGATCGTTCTCCCTTATCCTTGACTTCACTGTTCACAGGCTCAGTTATCATTTGTTTTAAATTGTGGGCCATCTGACTAAGGTGATGAACCCTTACTCCATAGATCCTTCTCTCACTGCACAGGTGAGATTTCCCTTTGTTCAGAATATTTGCACTGTGCACGGTACTCACCCATTAGCCACTTCCTTTCTTGGGTTTCCGATTGACTTGTTGCAGATTCAACCATTTATCTACTTAATATTCACTCCAATGCACAAGAACAAAGATCCAAAGGAGGTACTGGGCATAAAACATGAGAGGATAGATTAGCTCTAGTACGATTGGCAACTGTGCGTGGCATTCAGGAAACAACGATTACATAGTATATTCAGGAAGTGTCGCTATCTGCAGTTGCAAGCATTCATCTGAGATATTGGAACTTCTCCTTGCAGGTAAGAGGAGGCTCATTCATATTCAGGGAAATTAAAAATTAGTTAACTAGGGCTGGGAATGTGACCTAGTGTTAAGAGTGCTTGCCTAGCATGCACAAAGCCCTGGGTTTGATTTCTCATGACTACATACACAGAAAAAGCCAGAAGTGGTGCTATGGCACAAGTGATAGAGTACTAGCCTTGAGAAAACTCAATGACAGTACCCAGACTCTGAGTTCAAACTCCAGGACTGGCAAAATAAATTAGTTAAGCAGGAGGCTAGAGGTATGGATTAAGCAGTATGTACCTGTCTCCTCAGCATGAGTGTTTGAATTCAACCCAAATTGTGTTGGAAGAGAATATTAAATATGGATCCGAATGACAAAGGTAGTTTTAAAAGATGAAGGCTAGAGCATTAACAAATGAAGCAGCCAGGAGGGCACAGACTAGATGACGAGGTTAACCATGATGAGTTGTGTTCACTTAGCAGCCTTGAGATTCCAGAATGAGTGCACAGTGACATTGAATAAGACGACAGAAAAGGACTCTGGTTATTCAGAAAGCAAAGCTGAGAGAGATAAAATATAAGAATGAGGACTTCTTTTTCAGTACTGTGGATTGAACGTCAAGTCTAGTGCGTGCTAGTCAAGTCCTCTGCCCCTTGAGTTGCACTTACTGGCTTTTCCTTTTCTATTTTGTTTCAAATACAGTCTTTCTACCTTTGCTCAGCCTACTATGAATGGCGATTCTCCTCTCTGTCCCCTGAGTAGCTTGGATTATAAGGATACTCCACAAAGCTCAGTGTATAAGGAATTATTTAGGCTGATAACTTTGCAAAGGGTGATTATAAAAGATGGTGGCCAGGAGATAGCCCTTTGATGCAACAGGGGAAAAGTCACAGAAGTCACTTGAGACAATAGGGCTGTATACTGACACCATTTTAAAGAACACTTGGATCTTTTCTGAGGTCAGTTTTCATGTTTTAAGACTGGTCCAAGCTGTCCAAACAGCTTGAAAAATCAGTTTCTTGAGGTCCGTTTATGCCAGAGGAAAATTTTGAACAAAGTCATTTCTGTGCATTTGTGAGTAAGAGGGAGAAGTCAGGATCGGAGATATGACTGAGTTACACCAGTGGTGTTAGGAGTGACAGTGAACAGGTTTCCAGTTGGAGATGTGGCTGAGGGAGCTGTCAGTGAGCCTTGGAGGGAATTGCCCTCAGTGGGGAAGGATGAATAAATGGAACCAAGGAAGAGAGGTCATGTTTAGAGTTCTTTGAGTGGAAGGAGCTGTGTAAATATTAGGATGTCTTTTTTTAAATTAAGGTTACATACAGAACATTATTTTCAGTATTTGCTGATACTTTCCACTGGAGAGTGTAGAGTAAACTCCTCCAGCAGCTAGCTAACCCAGGTTCTTTTCAACCAAAAGTTGGGTGCTTGTTCCCGTCCTGTCAAGTCTCTAATCCTGTTGAAGGTATCCTGTCTTTGTTTCATCAGAATGCTCCTTGAAAAGTGCAATGAAAAAGTAAAGGAGGAAAAGGAAAAGGGGGTAAGGAGAGGTAGACAGGACAAACATACAAACTTGGCCTTCTGCAAAGTAGATTGAGAAATTCTCACATGTGTAATTTTACAGTTTCAGCTGTTATTTAACCATTTAATGAGCAATGATTTCACAGCCAGACCCGGAAAACATTAGCCTGGAAAAGCAAATAACATTTTGGCTATGCTTTTTTGGTTCTTAGGATACTTTCATCAAAGTTCAGTCATCGGACATAAGTCTCTGAGGAGTTGAGACAGAAATCCAGTTTATGGGGATCATTACTGCATGAGATGTATTGGGAAAATGTGACTTTCCTTACGACATTTTTCTCTGACTTTACTGTGGGGAAAATTTGAGGATCATCAGATCTCTGTAAAATGTATCTTCCTCAAATGTCCTCATTCTTAGGACAGGAATTTCTAGCAACCTCTCTTGGGGCAGAATTTCCATTCATGTGTGTTTCATGCATAGGACTGAACTACAAAGCTAGAAGGTAGGTAGACTACTCAGGAAAACCTGTCATACTATTTATTTCCTGCTACGTCTCCTCATGGATTGGTATTTTGAGTCATAAGGAAGGTATTTTCAACAAATTCAGACATTGAGAAATTAGAAGCTGTTTCTGGGTAAACTGGATCTGCATGGTTGGAGTGCAAAATAGAATAAATCTATCTGATTATTGAATGTTAAGTGAAATCTAAGAAAAATTACGAGTACCTACACTTGAAAAATGATTTTTTTTTACTTTCTCCAGGAAATTTTCTGCAATCTCATTTCCCCCATATTTTAAATCTATAATTATAGGAACTAATGAGTAATTTACTAGCAGATGACGGGCAGAGATTGTGTGGTGTTGCTGAAAGCCACTGAAGGTAGAGGCAGTACTGTACAGGCAAACCAGAGGAACACCTAAGGACACCTGGCCTTGCCTGGCTGAGGAACATGCCACCTCTGCCTCTCACCAGCTGGGTGGCCTTGACTGAGTCATATAACCTCCTTGGGCATGAATTTCTCAATGTAAGAAAAGATCTCTGAATATCTACCTGACTGTCTGCCACCAGTAGCTCATCTTGTCAGAACCAAGACTGGCTTACTTTGTCTCTGCAAATCTTTCTCTCATTCAGTAGGCTATCTTCTTCCTACTCTGTCCCTCCTCCCTCCTCCCTGCTCTCCTTTCTCCCCCAACTCTCTCTCCCGTACACATGCACACACTCTTCTTTACATTATGTACTGAAGAATTAGAGTGACTTCTACTAGTCTTTGAAGCCAAAGGATAAATAAGATATGAACTGTACCTTCACAATCCTAGTGGCAAGAGGACAAATAGAGGAGGGGACAAATAAGTGCAACCTTCTATTGGCAGGGTTAGGATAGAAGCAGGAATAAAGCAGAATAGAGGTACTAAGGAGATAGGCATTATTTTATATTGGTTTGCTTTTCTGAGACCGAGTCCTGATCTGTAGTCCATTTACTCTTTCTGCTGTGTACCCCTAGTGTCAGGAGTCACTGATAAGGGTTTATTATTTAATGAAACTTGCTAGGCAGATGCATATGCTGAATTAAGTGTCTTCGTTGGACTGTGGGACCATATTTGATTATAAGGGTGTGGAGAGGGAGGCTTGGAATAGTTTTATGTAATCCTGGTCTAGATCAGGGGCCAGCAGCAAATTATGGAGCCTGGAAGAAATCTGACCCACTTACAGCCTGTTCTTATAAGTCCGTATTGGAGCACAGTTTTGAGTATCCTGTATGACTACTTCCGCACTGCCGATGAGGGGTGGAAAGTATTCTGACACTACTAAATGTTTTCTGACTCTTTATAGAAAAGATATGCTGACCAGAGAATAGTGTGACTTTTGTCTTCTCGAGGTCCCAAATGTGATTGGCTCAACCTTGGCTTAAAGACCCCTGTAGAATAATTCGTTCAGAGCTTCCTAGCCTGACACAGGACAATTTGGTGAATGTGTGTGTGGGGGGGACACATGGAAGCATCTGCACTACTTGAGTTTAAATCACAGCAAAAGTGATGGTCTGGAGTGTGTGAATGTGTAATACACTTAGCGATATTGAATTTTGTAGGTTTTCTTGGGACTCCTGTCTTTGAGAATGGACTGGGTGAGAGGCTAATGCCCAGACCTATGAGGAAAGGATCTAGAGTCCACTTCTGAAATCTATTAAAAGTGAAGAGAGATGATAGAGAGACCACTGCCTGTGTCTGTAAATATGAGGACAGCCATTTGTCTACTCAGTAGAATTTGCTGAGCACTTGAGTGTGCCAGGCTTTGTGCTGCATACTGTAGACAAACCAGACAAAAAGCCCTTCTCCTGACTTTTGCTTTAGTCAGTTCATCCAGAGCTGAGAATATTTGGCCTCTCTATGGCCTTTGAAATCATGATGCAAGACGGGACAGACATGTGTGCTTTTCATGTGTTTCTTATCTGCTAACTACCACTCTCTGTTGGCCTGCATCAGTAATTTTGCATGGTGTTAGGAATGTTGTTAATAATATCCAAATGATCCTTGGCAGGAAAATAAAAAGATTCCTCACCACTGGTCTCATGATCAACTACCTTTGGAAAGACTATGCTACCGTTTCCATGTAAAACATGGTATTTTACCAAGAGGCTCTCATTGAAAGCAACATATCTTATAAGCATTTGATAGTCAATCTTTATAAAGTTGTACAAGCCAATAGCAGGATATCTCATAAACCAAATAAAAACAGAACATGAAGACAGAGAATTGCCAATGGGTATATGAAAAAGCACTCTTAGTCACTAGGGAAATGCAAGTTAAAGACTGTAGAAGAAATACTTCACATGCATAGGGAGGGTAAAGCTGGCAATTATTTAGGAAAGGAGAGATAATAAGGATGGAAGAGGTGTGAGGAACAGAAAGCCCTTAGAGCACAGTTGGCAGGAGTGAAGATTAATATAGCCTTTAGCCAAAGAGCATGAAGGCTCCTAAGGAAATTAAATCCAACTACTGTTAGAAGCCCCTTTCTCAGGCATATTCCCAAGGAAGTTGTAAAAACATTCTGCACTCATGTATTCATTACAGCATTCTTTATAGGGAAATATGGAGACCTTCTCAACATCCAATGTGTACAGTAGAATATTACTCAAAAAATAAGAGATCTATCCATTTGCTATTACCATGGATAGATCTGGAGAATATTAACTAAAATTAACAAGACATAGAAATATAAATACTTCAGGATTTCACCTATATGTGAATGGGAGAAAAAAAAAACAGAAGAAATCAGATAGAGACAGAAAATATGGTTCCCAAAGGTGGAGCCAGGGTATATGGTGGGGTGGGGTAAGTAGGTCATCATGTTCTATATAGAATGTCATGTAACAGATAGGTAGAATGTATAGATCTGAAGACCAAAGATTAGAGAGGCACAAAGACTAAAGTCAATGCGGCTAGTTTTTATTAGGGATTTTGTTAACTAAGTAGAGTTAGCCACTCTTTCACAAAAAAGTAACTGTGTAAGCTGATAGATATGTTAATCTACATTCTATAGTAGTTACTTTACTTTCTATATGCATCTCATATAATTATATAATAAATCTCAAATATACACCATAAATTTTACTTTAAAGTATTTCCCAGACAACATACATTATGTGGCGTTCTCAACAAATATGTTGTACAGAAAGGAAAGGAACAAAACATTGGATTGCTGCTACAATCTTTCTGTGGCATCTTCAGAAGTTGAAAGTAAAGTAGTAGTTTAAGAAATCTGTGAGTGTCAAATGGATTAATCTCAGGCCCATTATATCCTGGTTGCTGAACTCTGCTACTGGTAAAATGAATTCAGGGTCTGTTCCTCTCAAAGGCTGTCAGGCATGAGTAGAGGGTTCCTCACAATGTTAAAACTCCACACAATAAAAGTTCAGGCTATAAATTTTGCTGTGCTTCTAGGCTAAATGGACATTTTTAGTGGAGACAGACTGGCGGGAGCTGGCATAGTTATAGCTTTGATTGACCACAGCTCTATCATTCCATTCTATTGAGAGTCTCAAGCCCTGTTGAGTGTTGAGCGTGTGATGGGCTGCCGAGCAGAAACTGAGGTACTACTAGGATGTCTGGCCTTGGCCAGTTGTAGCCTTGACTTAGTGTGGTTTAGTCATGTAGGTATTAAAGAGGCAGGGAGGGAAGAAGGAAGAAGATGTTTGTCATTAAGTTTATTGACAGATTAGTCCTTTGGCTTCCACTGATTTCTAGGAAGTCTTGTAGGAGAGACACGAAAAGGAAATCACTTGTGAGAATGTGCTAATTGCACTCAGTATAGTATATAATGTGTGAAGACAAATTAATAACATTTATTTTGATTACTGAAGATTTAGGGTATTCTTACTGGTGTCTTTTTAAAATCACCATTTGCTTTAAAAATTGTTTTCTGCTGTCCAAAAAGTTCAAATCAAGCCTGACCAAACAAATATAATATAATACAAATTTTAATAAACAATTGGAATTTTTTTTTAACAAATCAACTGCAGATGCTGGAAATGAATTTAGTTGGCTAGTACATAGCTAACCGCTCAGGTTACCACCAGAGTTGTATTTTCTCTCTACTTCTGGACTTCTTTTTCAGAAAAGATGAATATATAATTGCAATCAGTAAGATTCTGCGGCCACAAGATTTAAAAAATATTATTCAGTTACTTGTTAGTTTTTTCATTATAGTTTTTCATCAGCTTGTTCTTTGGTATGTTTTTATTTACTTTGATGTTGGTGAATCTCTCTTAATGCTGTAATTATAGGCGTAAGACTGA
Source organism: Megascapheus bottae (assembly GCF_031878675.1). Taxonomy (NCBI): domain Eukaryota; kingdom Metazoa; phylum Chordata; class Mammalia; order Rodentia; family Geomyidae; genus Megascapheus; species Megascapheus bottae. The sequence goes on along the minus strand of NC_143512.1, from coordinate 43,339,830 downwards.
ATATATTTTGCTTCACATCTGTGAGGAAAATGCAGTGTTTGATTTGTTTCTCTTTTAATTTGCAGTTTGGAAGAAGTTGATTAATCCTCTGGTCGAGTCATGGGTTTCATCTTAAGTTACACCCACTAGAGGTTGTTATAAACTCATCTGTGTAGTTAGCTGGAATTGCTGGTGACTAAATGACTGTATGGATCTGCAACTACATTAAAAAAGTTATTGTTTCATAGTTTTGATAGCCATGAGTTTTCTAAGCAATCCACGAGGACCATCAGTTTGAGTGTCCTTGTGTAGACTGACATTTCTTCTTAGTTGTTGCTCTTATGATTTATAGTTACGTCAGTCACTCTTGGTCATCTTGGCTGTGGGACTATGTTGAGTCAGAATTTTAATATTCATTTTCTCAAAAATCCAAATACTTGATCCTGTTACATCATTTTTGGAGAGATCTTGATTAAACTGTCTTTTGAAGGGTATTCTCAGAGAGGAAGTTATGTGTGGTTATCACTTGTCTGTCTTCCAGCCTCACCTCCTTTGCTTTTTATGGTGTGCTGGAGAGGGTACACAGGCTTGGTAAGTAATCTACTACCAGGCCTCATCTCTATTATACTTATGGCTCTCTAGCAGGGTAAGCTTATATATTAGTCTCAGAAGAGTGGCTGTATGATTTTGTGAAGACCACCAAGAGACCAAGAACTCAGAAAAATCTCAAGTGGGATTTGTCAGAGCCATGTAGACAAACATAACAAGTAAAAATCAGACTTGAAAATTCTTCAATTAGATTCATACTTGTTTTAAACTGCTTTTTTGAGCTGGGTCTGTGTAGCTCAAGCTGGCCTCAAACCTGATCTTCCTCTCAGGTGCTTAGTGATGAGACTCATCATCTTATTATGAATGTTTATAAAGAAAAGGAAAAAAGAAAATGGATCTAGACTTACAGCTCAACCATGACTGCATATTGAAAATCATTACTACATGTACAGAATTGTAGAGTAAATGGATTATAAAATTAGAGTGGAGAGATTACATTAAATGAGCACCCAGACTCAGTGTTACTAGGAAAACAGAAATAGACAGTATTCATGTTGAATTTACTCCCATATCCTAATGGGGAGAATCTCGGAAGCCAGATTAAATTTTCCCTGTTGGCAGATATTTTCATTTCTGTGCATAGATGATGGGTGTACTGAGATTTTAATAATTGCAAAGGAACTTCAGAATTCTATTTCTGTGTGTATTAGTATTGGGGCTTGAACTCAGAGTCTTGAACTTTTGCATGGCTTTTTCTACTCAAGGCTGGTGCTCTACCATTTGAGCCATACTTCATTTCTCACTTTTTGTTGGCTAATTATAGGTAGAAGTCTTTTGAAATTGTCTATGTGGGATGACATTACACCAAGACCCTAAAGTCTCAGCCTCATTATTAGCTTGGAGTAAAGGCCTGAGCACACTAGTGCTCTGCTTGTACTTCTAAATTCTATGAACAGGAGTACAACAAGCTTTCAACTTCCCCAATAATAACATGGATAAGGACATGGATAAACTGATCAGATGGACCAAAATATTACTTGGTCAAAAAAAGTTCCTTATTTGTCATCTGCAACTAGCAGATTTGTAATAATTTCCAGTTCAATAAAGGTAGCAAATCCTGTTAGTGTTAAATATACAAGCAAATAGCATTTAGTGTGAAAGTGATGATATTTCACAAAACAGTATTTTACATATAAATGCATCTCAGTTTGAATTTGGAGATCATACCATTATGTGAATTTATAAAAATATTTAAAAATTAAAAAAATAGAAGTAGAAAAACAGACATACAATTGTAACAATTTTACTAGGAGTGAATTCCATATTGTAGCCACTACCCTTTATGGATAGTGATAAATTTGGGCTTTTTTTCCTGAGAAAAATGCTTTTCTTAGTAGAGTTACTCAGAAATTCAGTTTTTATTTTTTGTCGATCATGGAACTAGAACTCTGGGCCTGGGGTTGTGTCCCTGAGCATTTCAGCTCAAGGCTACCACTCTACCCCTTTAGCCACAGCCCACTTCCATTTTCTGGTGGTTAATTGGAGATAAGAGTCTCACGGACTTTAGTGCTGGGGTTGGCTTTGAATGGCGATCCTCAGATCTCAACCTCCTGAGTAGCTAGGATTACACTGGCGCTCGGCAGAAATTCATTTTTCAAGTAGTACTATCCTATGTTGTTAAAAGAAATGGCAGTTTTTTAGGGATAACATATGAGCAAAGATTTAGGGCATCATTTATAAAAAAACCCCACTGGATCCATGGCATTTGGTGGACTGGAGGAAAAGAATGACTGATACAGAAGAGGATGTCTTGTTACTTACTGATATTGTTCAAACCATGATTAAAGATGACACCATTTGAGTAAATGCAAAGAAATGAAGGTGTGTGAGTTAGGTTCATTGCCTACCTTTGTTCACTGAAGATAGACTTTATTGCTTACCCAGCAATTTAATTGCTTACAGGTCAATATGTAGCTTCTGAATTTCAGCTCAATGAGATCACTGTAGTTTGTCCGGGCATTCTGATGCAGGCCTGGGCTGGTGAGTCAGAGGAAACTTCTGCTGTTGTTCATGGAGTTGGCTTTAAGGGCTTTGTCAAATGACATTAGAAAATGCATCCATGTAGAGCCAAGGTGCCTGATGAAAACATCATGTGACATCATTACCACCCCTTATAACACCAAATTCATGATTACATTTCAATGTCCCATATTGGGCCCTTGAAAAGATCTTGAGCAATCACACTTTCACGACTGCCCAAACTGACAACTCTTTTCTATAAAAATATTTGGAGCACTTTCTGCTGTCATTTCTGAATGTAATTTGCTATGGATTTTTGCTCCTAGATCTCATTTTTGGAATGTAGTTATAGAATTTAAATTTTAACCAGTGGTTGTGGGAAAGTTATTGAAGATGTACCTGGAGATCATGGGATGAAAGTTTTGTGTTTGCACCACTGTATTTTTTTGTTGTTGTTTTTTACCAGTCCTGGGCTTTGGCTCAGGGATTGAGCACTGTCCTTGGACTTTCTCAAGGCTAGCACTCTACCACTTGAGCCTCAGCACCGGCTTTTTGCTATGTATGTGGGGTACCGAGGAATCGAACCCGGGTCTTCGTGCATTGTAGGTACTAGGCCAAACTCCCGGCCCCCACGACTGTATTTTTTTAAAGAAGATAGAGAGAAGGAAAATGAGAACATAAACTATCCTGGCCAAATCCATCCGAGCATGAAAATATACAGGCAGAGACCTGAATGTGGTTGAGTGGGCTTGGAAGACAAACCTGGGATGTTGAAGTTGGTTCTTCAGAAAGGATACCAGATAGAAATGGCCCATAGTTCAGAGAATCACCTGGAATTGAGAGTCCCCTGGGCTCTTGGAGAAGACTTAACAAAGCAGTTGCAATCATTTTTGGTGAAGCTGGGATCCAATGCTAGTGCCAACAGAGCTAGGCACCTTATGACTTACCCAATCAAATTGTAAGAAACTGCTGGGTACTAGTGGCTCGTGCTGTGATCCTAACTACTCAGAAGGCTGAGATCTGAGGGCTATGCTTCAAAGCCAACCCAAGCAGGAAAGATTCTTACCTACAATTAGCTACCAAAAAAAGCCAGAAGAAGAGCTGTGGCTCAAGTAGTAGATTACTATCCTTGGGCAAGTAGGCCCAGGGACTGTGCCTATGCTGAGTTCAAGCCCCAGGGCTGGTTCACATAAAAATAGCAAGAAATATTATGAGGGAGAGATAAGGAGGATCAGCAGTTCAAGGCCTGCCTGGGCTACATACACCACAGTATTTTAAAAAGTACGAAACTGTGGTTGTATTTGATGAGTCTTACATTTTAAAGCATTTGGAAGTTAAATTTGGTGGGACTCTTAGCCATTGAAAGATGGGTGTTGAATAGAAAGAACATGACATTGGAAGCTATCCCCACTCCCCATATATATAATGTCATTCCATGACCCTTAATATCTGATTTTGAAATCATTTAGCCTTTTAATGATTTTATCTTTCCAACTTAAAAAGAGACTTCTCTGAAGAGGAAATAAGAATGGCCTATAGAGACATGAAGAAGTGCTCGACAACTCTGGCCATGAAAGAAATGCAACTCTAAAGATTCCACCTCACCCCAATTAGAATGGCCATGATCAAGAAATCTAATAACAACAAATGCTGGAGGGGATGTGACCAGGAGGGATCACTATTACACTGTTGGTGGGAGGGCAAACTCGTTCAACCACTATGGAAAGCAGTATGGCAGTTCCTCAGAAGACTAAACATAGAGCTCCCCTATGACCCAGCACTCCCACTCCTTGGCATTTACCTACTTGTCCAGAAACAAGGACATACTAAAAACCACTAGCACAGTGATATTCACTGTAGCACTATTTACCATAGCAAAAATATGAAACCAACCCAGATGCCCCCAGAAGATGATTGGATCAAGAAGATATGGTACTTATACACAATGGAATTCTATGCTGCCATCAGAAAGAATGACATTGCCCCATTTGTAAGGAAATGGAAAGACTTGGAAAAAATCATATTAAGTGAAGTAAGCCAGACCCAGAGAAATAGAGGCTCAATGCTTTTCCTCATTTGTAATAATTAGTATACACCTAGGACTCTCCTAGCAGAGGATTACAATAGCTCAAACCCTAGGTACATAAGGTCATATAGGATGAGACTAAATGAAAGGGTCTCTAGGATATGGAAACAAGAGCTTTATCTTGTGTGATTGTTGTTCTTAATGTACTATGTTATTTCTCTTCTCTTTTGTTGCCCTTTGGTTAATCTCATATTATTACTGTATCTGACTTTGTTACCTGGTATATTGCATATGCATTTATTTGTTTATTTGAAATAGTAAAGGGAAGAGGGGAAAACAGGATGATTGGGAAGGGTTGTGGGGAGGGAAATGGGACAAAAACATGAGAAGGGGTATCAATGTGTGAGAAGTAATGTACTTCTCACTTACTATTTGGTGAATGTAACTGTATTCCTTGTATGCATTACCCCGACAAAAAGAAGAGTTGAAAGGGTTACAAATTGGAGTTACAAATGAGATAAAACTGTTTGAAAGTGTTACTGTTCTCTTTAACTTTAGTTACTGTTCTGATCTACAGTGTTCCCAAAAATGAGCAAATAATTAAATGAAATCAACAAATTGTCAAAGAACTTCAAACAGAATATGAATAACAGCAACTCTCCCTGTCTTAAACATAAATTATATAAGTGCATTGAAATGTGACAGTAACAATTAACTTAACTTTTAAAAATGGTCTTTTGCTTATGTATTTTGAAAGCCAAAGAAAAATGAATTATATGTATGCAAACATAGTATGAATTAATAGTTATGAAACTGCGGGTTTATTGGATCAAACCTACATGGAAATATTTTATAACTAACGAGAGGCATATTTTCCCTTTTTAGGAAAAGAAGTTGAAATGAGTAAAATACAAAGTTTAAATTGAAAAAAAAAATCTTATCTTTTCAGAGCTTAAAAAATTACCTACAAAGTCTCCTTTAGTTCTAAATTTCAAGCTTGTACTCACATTTTTTTTCTGGCTTCTTTTGGGCAATAATATTTAAATAAGAAATCAGAGAATGGGCTAGAAGTGTGGCTAGAAAGCAACAGGCTCTGAGTTCAACCCTAATACCACCCAGTAAAGTAATGAAAGGCAGAATAACCTACCTCAGATACTTCTGCATCCATTTACTGTCCTGACCCCTACAAATTTAATTCTCCCAAAGTACCTGATAACTTTGCTGCATTTTCTCATCAGGAAAACATTCAGGTAAATAACAGTAGATGAGCATATTTTACCTAGTTGAAAATATCTTTAACAAGGTTGTTTGATAATTAAAACAACCAAATCTTAGAGGCTTAGATAAATAAGCCACTATACAGTCACTTCATTATGCATTTTGTTACATGTTTTTAAACATGAAACAGAGGACTCTATTTGCCAGTTTTACCTGTAATAGGCTTAGAAGTCAACCACTAAGTAAACAAATTAAAAAAAAATAAACCTGATCTAGCTGAAAACTCAATTCCTTTTGGATATGTAGGAGATGGTTAGACTGTTGTCTTCAGATTTTTAGACAGGTGGACATAGAGAATTATAGTCTACTAAAGTAGAAATGCCACAGGGCCAAGGTAAGAGAATCTGAATTGTAAATGATCAATGGCCAGATGTTGATGTTTATAAGTCAGACTGTTAGAACTTCAGGGATGTTCAGGCCTCAGTGACCACAGGAACCTGACCTGGGTCTGTTGTAAGGGTCTCCTGTGAAGTATCAATGAACAGTTCCCTGGTTCATTGAGAAGAGGGAGGGGAGCAGAGGAAATGTTTTAAATCTGCCCATGCAATATGTTTTTCACAAGGCCTGTTCTCCAGAGAAACGAAGCAGAGCTTAATTGGCTGGGGTTGATCAGATCTTAAGTGGCCAGCAAGATCTGGTCTTCCATGTGGGGGAAGGGAAATACCCAATTCTAATCACGCTTCAGTGAAGTGGCTTGAAAATTACACAGACAACATATAATTACATGCATTACAGAACTATGTAATCATTTTAAAATTCTTACATTATAGAATTTCTTTTCACTCCATTCCCCAATCTTGTTTTCCATACTCCTGAGCCAACCACTCCTAATGATATGGTATGTGTAGCTCTCAAACCATGTTTAATTAATGCACAGGCATATGCCAACTATGGACATAAAAATTTTGGATATATAAACAGAATTATGTGGAATTATACACAATATTTGAAGAGCTCAGGAAATATGTCCCATCTCTCTGGGCCTGACTTGATTCACTTGATATAATTTTACAGGTCCTTCCATTTCTTTCCTTTTAATGGATGAGTATATCATATTGATTCATTTTGTCCAAGGAGGGGCATTTGGGTGCATTCCATAGTTTGGTGAATAATGCTGCAATGAACATAGTTATGCTGGTGGCTTTAATATATGCAGGTTTTTAATCCTTTTGATAAATGCCCAAGAATGAATTTACTGGATCATAGGGTAGTCTATGTTCAGTTTTATGGAGAAACCTTCATACTGCTTTTCAGACTGATTAAACAAGTTTAAACCTATACCAACAGTATATTAGGGTTCCCTTTTGCTCATGTTCTTACCAACAGGCCCAGAGAAACAAAGGTTATATGTTTTCTCTCACATATAGAAGCTATAACTAGTTTATAAACATGTAAGTGAATACGTTGGGTGGTATACAAGTATAGACAAATGCGTTGAGTGAAATGCAACAAATTCAAGGGGCAACTCAATGTAATTCCTTAGAAAGGCAAAGCTGAAGCTCAACAAAATAAATACTAGGAAATAGGTATTTGAAAGGAGTATGGTGGGGTCAAGGAGAAAGGGGCAGATGAATAAAGAGGAAAAGAGGAGAATGCAGTAAATAATTTCATATACATTCTATGAAATTAAGAAGGAGGGGGAAAAGATGAGTGGAGAGGGCTGGAGGATAATGTTGAAAGAGGAGATATTGATCAGAATTCATTGTGTTCATAAGCTGATTTGTTACATGGAAACCCTTTTCTTTGTACAACTACTTAAAGACAATAATTTTAAAAAGATATATGCCCTGGAAAAATCCCAGTCATTGTCTTTCCGGTGGCCCTTGTTTCATGGGGACCATTCAAGGGTCATTTTTTTTGAAAGATAAGCTTGCTGGGGGTTAATGAAATCTTCATATCCTGGTTTCTTAACAGTGTTTGAAAGTATCCCATTTAATTGTGTGGAATGAAAAGTATATGATGTCAGTCATAGATGATGAACCCGGTAGCTAAATTTATTGGTTACTCCCAAGTATGTTGTAAAATTTATAAGACATAATTCTTTCTCACCATAAAATGCTTTTCTAAATGTCTCTCATGTCTCAATGGTTAAGGCTTTGTGATAGGGAAAAGGGATAGGGCTCATGCTTTAGGAACAGGGGTATTGTTTTAATCTGAGCTAATCCATCTCAACTGCAAGCCTAGATTGGTTGGTTCTGTCCTATAAAACTCTATGAATAACTTGGTGTTAACATTATTTACACTACAAAATAAGATGCAAAAGAGCTGTTTGCATCTACTTTGATCAGCTATGTCCTCATTTCTAGAATAGTATGTGTGTATCATGAGTGTTGATACCTCATTCAATGATATTTTACACAACTCTCCCTAAGGTGGTTTTGGACTAGAATTATTGCTTGAAAATATTGGGTGAATGTTATATAAAAAAGAAAAGCAAATGAATAAAGTCTAAGTAAATAAATCAATAATATAAGAATAGGTTATGAACACCAGTTATGAGAATCATTATTAATCAAGTATAATTGCTCTAGATGGAAGTTTGAACTGAGCTTCTTTGATTCACTTTTAGGGCCTGATTTTTTTTTTGCTATTTTTTTCCTTTACAAAGAAAATCTTGGTTCCTTCAAGTATGTTAATGGATCAATAAATGTAAATCGATATTCATTTTTATCACATTAGTTGTACAAGGGGGATTTCATTGTGATATTTTCACACATGCATATAATATGCCCTCTATCATCCTCTCTTATTGCATTCTTTTAAAAATTTACTTTAACAAGTTTTACTGTTGTATTTTCTTATTGTTGTATATTCATATATGAAAATAAACTACCTTGATCAAATTCATCCTTATTTATTCTCTTCCTTAGTCCTCCATGAGCCTGCAGGTTCTCCCTCTCTTCTTGATATAAAAAAATATTCTTTTTTTTTGCCAGTCCTGGACTTGAGCTCAGGGTCTGAGCACTGTCCTTGGACTTTCTCAAGGCTAGAGCTCTACCACTTGAGCCTCAGCACCACTTTCGGCTTTTTTCTATGTAGGTGGGGCTGAGGAATTGAACCCGGGTCTTCGTGCATGCTAGGCAAGCACTCTACCACTAGGCCAAACTCCCAGCCCTCTTTTTTTTATTTTTAAAAGCTGTTTTTAGGTAGTGGTACCAAGGAGGTGCCATTTAACAAAGCGGTTTATAAACACAATGCATCTTGTAAACAGTTATGCTTAATGGAACTGTGCTTGAGAAGTCCTTAGCAATAGTTTATTTCACAGATTTCCCTTGTGTAACATGCCAAAGGCTCATGCATCACATGGGTAAAATATGCTCATTTCATCTTCTCCATTCCTTAGATTTCCTCTGAAAGTTTCCTGTACACGTCTATGTGTACATCAACACTCTATGAGTACAGTTACTGCCACTGAGTTTGCTTCTGGACAGGAACAAAAGCATATAGGAATAACTCTATTGGGAAAAGAGGAATTCCTCACACCAAAAGTTCCAGTTCAGTCTGAAAAATAATTCTTGTTATTTACAACTTTATTCCAAGAAGTTTCTACATGAGAAGTTCCCAAAATTGTCTTCACTGATCCATGACAGGGGTATCTCTCCATGGAGTACACAGGCACTGCCTTTTCACATATGTATCTAACTGAGAAGCCATTGCTTGTTTAATGTTTTAGTCACAGAAGACATGTATAACTGCCATTCTTATATAATTAGCTTACAGTCACTGAATTAAGCAAATCATAACCAAAGGGAAAGGAGCCAGCATTTGGGTTTAATCACAAATGAATGATCTCTGTTAGGACTTTTGAAAATAGTTTGTCACTGAAAATCTGTTGAATGCTAGAAGCAGTGGGCCTGGGGAAAGTAAGTGTAAGTGAGAACACTTACTAGTGCTTTGCTACTTTGAGACACTGTTCCATTTCCTAGAATTATATATTTTATTTGGTTCCATAAAGTAAAAGTACAGTTGAAGTGATTGATGATAAAGTTGTATTTGGAGAAATATGGTGGCATTCAGTATTTGGTATTCCTTAGACTTTTGTGACTATATTAATTAGTATTTAAGGAGCTTGATACTTACCAAATATTGCAGAATCCTAACTTAGGGAGTCAAACTAAACATGTTGTAGAAGATTTAATTTATCTTACTAGGAAGTCTTGGGAATTTTCTGGGAAGAATTGCCTTACATTGGTGATATAATACCATACTGCATAGTTTCTACAAACCTAATTTTTGCCCTCATATTTCCTTTCTTATCTATTAACCTCCTATCCCCCTTTCTCTTAGTAACCATAAAATAACTATCTTTAAGTTAGCTTTTTTTCTTTCTTTTATTTGGGCAGAAAAATGGAAAGTTATATAGATGAAAACAGATGAAGAGCAAAGTCCTTGGTTTAAAAAAGATAAAAATTACAAAGTAATTGATGTATAATGAATAGGAGTATTGGGTTAGGGCAGCTCAACTTAGTTCTAACTCACTGGGAAAGAGAAGATGAAGATGTAGAAAAACCAGAAAGGGTATAATGGAACACAAAGTGGGCATACATTTGTTTCACAAAGATGTGTGAGGTCCTATTTGAGGCCTTACCTATCACAGGTCCTGTAGTTCTGTTTCAGATAATGATCAACCTTCCATATTTAGGTGACAGTTGAAAAGAATTTACCAACTGAAAAGCTTAAAATACCAGGTGAACTCCAAAAGGCAAGAAGTCAGAAAGGATTGACTGAAAGGTCCCACACAAAAGTACAAGTGTACCAATGGCTGGATTTGTGGTAATTGTCACCATGTGAAATCTTCTAGGTGACTATCATAGGATCAGAATAAGAACAGAGCTCGGACATCTGGGTAATAGCAAAACCTCTTTTCAGTGTGCTCTCCTATCACCTGTTCACTCGAATCAAATCCTTCCAAGGCAGTAAAATGAATGAGTGTCCCCAATTTTTGTATGAGGGGACCTTCAAGATCAGAATAGTTGCTCCTTACCCCTAGGCAACCAATGCAGGCAACCGAGTATTCAGCAGGATTTAACATGCTGTCTGATTTCTGATACAAAATGCTATCCTACGCAGAAATCCTAATTTTTCTTTTTCCCCTTTTTATAATTACTAAGGAGAATTTCAGAGAGTAACCTTCCAGCAGATAAGTTCTCGGGCTTGCAATCTGTTGTTTCACAGGCCAGTGGATGGATAGCTACAGATTTGTTCTTTACCACCCTTTCAATCAGCCTCCAGCATAGACTTCCCACTTTGAGAAGAAGATCCTGACTCCAAGAAGCAGACTTGGGAATGAAGTTGCAGCAAAGAAAGTTTCCAATGTGTCTTCCACTGGCCACGTAGAATGCCTCAGTGACATTCATCCTTAAGCAGTTGTTGGCCTTTTCCAATGAGTTTTCTGTGGCAAATAACTCCAAATGCTTTACAAAGGGAATAGCTTGCAGATGTGGGTATGATAACCTGCAGAGCAGACTTAAATATAGTAATTGTCTAAAGCCTGCTCTTAGCTGTGGCGACAGAGTCTCTACTGTGTCATTAGGGAAAGAATTACCAAGTCTTGGAACACAGAGAGGCAAGCTTTTGGCATCAGCTGTTTTTTCCATGTTTTTAACAGAGTTAATTGGCTTCTTGCCAAAAAGATTGGAGCATAGGGTTAAAGCATGTGAAGATATAAAAGAACTAAGATAAATGGCAGACCAGAGTATTAAAAAGTCTAAAAAGGTTTTGTTGCTATTGTTATAATAGCTTAGACATAATCACCTGATCTCTGTGCTTCACTGATTATCTCTTTTATTCTCATTTTCTGTTACCTTTCTCAGTCTTAATTGCAATCTATGGGTCAGTAGTTTTTCTGTGCATAATTTCTTCACCAGCCTTTTCCCCCTGGCCTTGTCCAGCACAAATCGAAAGAGAACCATAGAACTTTAGGAGAGATCAAGTTTAGAGATTATCTGTTTCACCTAACAAGGAGATGCAAGTGCTAACACAAAGAGAGTCAGAAGTGATTAATTATGTCTGCCACGGATGGAGGAAAGAGTAGTGCCACAAATGGTACACAATTTCAGACTTTGTCATGAAAGGTAATCACTGAGCACCTTCATTCCCTTCAGCTGTGCTGCATAGATCATAATCAATTACTTTCCAATCCTGGTTGCTTTTCTCTGGCCAATATTTTTCTTCAAGAATAATCCCTACAGGTGAACACAATGCTTCCAACATGGTCTTACTAGACCAGAAAACTATGGAGGTGTGACATCCATTAAAACATATACTCCTCAGTGGAGATCACAATTGCATGTGCTCCTTGGCAGCCAATCTGCTCTTGTGACTCCTAAGTATGTGGCCAAGATTATTTTCACACAGCAGTCAGAAATGTAGTCTCATTTGAGGGGACCACAAAGCCTCAACCACCCCCAAAATGCATCCCCACGAGATTGTCCTGTGCTGCTGTCTCAATCTATGTGGTCTCATATGAATGGAATTCCCATTAAGATGCTAGAAAACCTGGACACGTTACTGCAGAATGGCTTTTCTGTTGCTTCAACAAATGTTTGTTGAGCTTACTCTGTGGTAGGTATGTTTAAGCTAGCAGTGGGGATAAGGCAGTAACAAAAGAGATGCACTTCTTGTCCTAATGGAACCTACTCTACAATGTGGGAAGGCAGAGAATATAATCATATTGATGGTCAAACGTGCTTTAGAGAAATATTGTGGAAGACAGGAAGAATGGAAGTGATAAGAAAGGAGAGTTCTAGCTGGAAGAACAAGGGTCAAAGGATGATCTCGCTTGAAGATGAACTTAAAAAAAGTTCTGAGGGACACTTGGGGGAAAGCACCATGGAAATCTGGGGAAAAGCACTAAGATGATGGAACAGAGGGAGGCAAGGCCAGGGAAGCATACATAATAGGGGAGGAAATGCTCAGAGGAAGGGTAGAGCAGTGAATAAGGAGAAATCTAGTAAGGGCTGAGTAGAGAGATAATGGAGCTAACTAGCTAGTATCTAGGCTGGACGTGCCATATTAAGTCATAGGCTGCTTATGATCTTGTTTAACACAATTTATAAAAAGTTCTGCTTGGAGAAGATCCAAGAAACAAAAGCTGGGATGACAAATTTGAAGTGGCAAATGTAACAAGAAATATTTATTTTATTTTTGTGGGCTAAGCTAAATCCAAGAGCCTTATACATATTAGACAAGCACTCTATTTCCCCAAATGAGCTATGGCCTAAACCTTAGGAAAATCTTTGAATTAATCTTCCTGTGAAGAAGAGAATAGAACTGGGAGCAGGCAGAACTACAGCTATAGGGAGGAGTGAGGTCAATAAATTATATTTTTTTTTCCTGGGCTTGAGCTCAGGGCCTGAGCACTGTCCTTGGACTTTCTCAAGGCTAGAGCTCTACCATTTGAGCCTCAGCACCACTTCTGGCTTTTTTCTATGTATGTGGTACCAAGGAATTGAACCCGGGTCTTCGTGCATGCTAGGCAAACACTCTATCACGTTCTTGAATGGATTAGACTCAGGAGCAATATTTTTTTTTTTGCCAGTCCTGGGCGTGAGCTCAGGGCCTGAGCACTGTCCTTGGACTTTCTCAAGGCTAGAGCTCTACCACTTGAGCCTCAGCACCACTTCTGGCTTTTATCTATGCATATGGTACCGAGGAATCGAACCCGGGTCTTCATGCATGCTAGGCAAGCACTTTAACCACTAGGCCAAACTCCCGGCCCCGTGGAGCAATATTTTTGATATGAGATGGAAGAACCTAATTCTTGGATTATCCTGAATTGTATGGAAACATAACCCTTGGTAACTGTATTAGCAGGATGTCAATGTGAGCCTAATGGATATGGATAGGAGGGCTGGAGAGGTAGTGGGGGAGTAGATTTTGAAACAGTCCTGCTCTTCTTCATAGCGATACTAAGTCTTCCTCAGAAGAATGGAAAACTCTACCCTAACAAGTCTGAAAAATAATTTGAATTTTCATTTTTTGTCAGTCAGCCAAATTAACCAATACGTAATTGTTAAACATCTCCTTATCTCAATCTAATTTCCTTTCTTGTCCAAATTTGCCTTCATTAAGGTACATGTCAAGAGATGTTTTTCTAGTTATGTGGTTCTCCTTTTGCTAGTGTTGACCCTGTTCCCAAACTTGTCTTCTACTCTTATTAATTTTCTTTTCGTTGCCAATCAGAGACAAATCACATCTTATCATCTTCTTTGCCATATCTTACTGAACCTCACCTAGTTACTCAGAGTTGGGATGCCTCTTAAACATATGCCTGTCTCATTGTGGCTTATGAGACTCTCCTAGTGGAAGAAGACAACAAATTGTATTCATCTACACACTTACCATCCATCTTTCCCTTTATCATCTATCTACATATTCACCACCCATCCACTATCCATCCACTCATGATCCAATAGCTCTTTAACAAGACATCTATTTTGCACCCAGAAGACATGATTCCCAGTAAGAGGACAAGAGAGGCAGAGTTCTTACTGTTTGCATTCTTACATTGTAGTAGACAAGTACCTGGTTTATTGTATATACATTTATTTGTTTATTTTAAAAGGGGAAGGTAAGGGAAAAACAAGATGAGTGTAAGGGGTTAGGGGGAGGGAAAGTGGGAAAAAAACACATGGGAAGGGGTAACATTATGATGAATGTAAATCTAACCTTTCTGTACATCACCCCAAAAATTAAAAACAAAACTAGTGACCAATAAAATTTCATTTAAAAATAACCAAAAACAGATAATAAACAAGTAAAATAAAAATTCAAGTAAGTATGACATGCACATAAGAACCCACAGATTATTACTTAGGAGACTGAGATCTAAGGATCAAGGTTCAAAAGGACCAGAGACTCTTATCTCCAATTAACCTCTAGAAAATGGGAAGTGGGGCTTGGCTCAAGAGTAGAGTGATAGCCTTGAGCTGAAGAGCTCAGGGACAGTGCCCAGGCCTGAGTTCAAGCCCTATGACCCACAAAAAAAAAGAAAGAAAGAAAGAAAAAAAGAAAAGGAAAGGAAAAGAAAAAAATCCCCCACAGAATAGGGAGAATGAAACGGAAAATGGAAGGTGGTCAGGGAAGATGTCTACATTTATTACCTTTTATTTTTTTCCTCCTATCAGAAATTATACTTCCATTCTTCATTGGAGGGGGAGGTGGGACTGTGTTTAGTATCCATTGTATTATTTGCCTTTCTATCAGGTGAGATGAGACCTGAACAAGCAACTATGATAACAAAGTCCGAGTAAAAGTATGAGAGTTTAGTCAGAATAGAAATATAACAGAAGTGGATATTGGCAGTTGGGATATTTTCCCTCTGATACCGAGATCAATTTATCAAATGGTGGGATTCTTACACATCTCCCCCAGTTTTCAGGAGCTCTGCTTTAAGACAGGAGGGATACAGGAGCACTGACTCAAGAGTCAGATCCCTGAGCATCAGGGCTTAACTTCATTAGGAAAAATGGCCATTGGTTGGACATTAATGATTTGATATTTATTACGAGTAGTAAGTGTCTAGCAAGGACTTTAATTACAGAGATGACTATGAGTTAGCATAATCTGATGACTGTCAATATGATTAGTAACCAAATTGTCTCCTCTCCCCACCCAAAGAACAAATGGAATCTGATTGACTAAAGCCAACATTCGTAATTCAACATTCATCACAGTAAGTGATGCTGAGGGGAAAATAAAACAAAATCAAAATAAATGCAATGTTCCAAGGACTGTGGGAAAGGCAACAATAGAACAAGAGGTTTTTCCTGCAAATGGAACAAAAAAATGATGACATGAAGGCAAAGCCTGAGGGGTAAGTATTTTGAAGAAGAGTCTCTCCTGATGGAATTATGAATGTTAGGGTTCCCACATCTGTGCATGCAGAACAATATGTTATTTTAAAGCACTTCCTATGTTTCAGCCTATTTAACAGATGCTTGTCTCATAGGAAGACTTAATTTAAGTTCTGTTGGTTGATATGATGACTGGCATTTATCTTGTCCTCTTCCTTGCCACCTAATGTAGCCAGGGCTTCTTCCAGCCCAGATGGATTAGATAACAGTGCAGGCAGTGCTTTTAAGAAGTTTACAGTTCACTTCAATCCACCCTAATCTAATCATGGCTCACAGTGGGTAAAATTACCCCTTCCTGCAAAGTGAGGTTTCAATCTTTCGGCTGTATTTCTACTCAGTTCCTTATTGCATGTAACTTGGGTTATGTTAGTCTTTATAATGTCCCTAAGCCTTAATCACTCCCATCTGTTCAATATTACATGGTAATTTGGTAGTGAAAGAGCACTAGGCTAGGAGCCAGTTTGATTTTTAGGCCCTAATTAGCTGTGTGACTCCAACAAAATGGTTCATCTCCCTCTTGGTTTACAATCTCCTCTCTGACTTCGCTTTCTTTCTCTACTCCCTTTGGGCCTCCCCAGTTGGCCAGGAGACAGGCTGTTCTAGGGAAGTGCTTTAAGAGCTCATACCTAAGAAAGTAGAGGTAGAGATGAGGGGAAAGGAAGATGTCTTTATTTCAACCTAGTCATACAAACTCTCTTGGTTCTAAACTTTATCTTCCTTCTACCTCAAAAATGTTGGCCCTGCTGCGATCAGAGCCCTCCACCCTCCATCTGGGCTTGAATTAATCCCTTTTCATAGACTCTTCTTTGTTATCTCCTCTTCTGCCCCTGGCTCTTCTCTACATTCTCCTGACTCAGTCTGGAAGCTTATGAACACTCTGATCTCATTGAAATCTTTCTTTCTATCTTTTTTTTTTTTTCAATCCTCCATGGCCTTCAATACCACTCTATCTCAGCCACTAATGTTTGTCAGGCTTTTTCCAGGAGTTGTTCATATAGACTGTCTTGGAAAAGCCTCTAATACACTCCAGGCTCCACTGTTCTCAGTGCTACTGTGTCATTCCCTCTTTCCTCACTACCCTCATATGCCTACCTCATATCTTCATACTAAATATGTACATATCACATTATTCAATTTAACCTTTGGATTGGGTAGTTGAATTTATCTTTTATTTGATTTTTGGGGGGGAAGTGCAACAATTTAAAACTTGTGCTTAATTTTCTAGGCTTATTTCCTGCAGTGATCCAATGTCACTGTGAAGCACTCTCTTAATATTTTCTAAACATTGAATACATCTGTTTCTTTATCTTTAAATGGAGCCCTCCCTTTGGGCACCTCCATCCTTGGACTCTGATCTGAACCTCTTCCTTTCTTGGTGGCCATTGAGAAGCCATCTGGGAACTTCTCTTCACCATCACTTGGCGACATGAATGTGATCCAAGAAGCACTATCTGGAAATCATTTGTGGGATATATTGGATCTAAGAGAGATAGAAGTTGAATGACAAATTCGGAGGGATTTGGAATGAGTTTAAAAGTATACAATAATTAGAATTTAAATTAGAATTTAAAGTGGATCCACATGATTCAGTAATAACATGACCAGAGAAAAGCTCCTACTCCTTCTTCTGGTATTACTCAGGGTTCAGTCACATGAGCAGTCATTCTGTGTGTCACTGGAAGAAAGACTGAATTCCTTACTCGATTTTAGTTTGGGGAACCATGGGGAATTTGGGGAGCTGATGGCCAGAGGAATTGCCAGCCAGTCAGAGATATCATGTAAGTAAGATGGTAAGGGGAATGGAGAAAGTCTGTGGTCCTCACTCTTGGACCTGGTGGTCAAGAGGGCCAACAAGCTGCAAAGGTGTGGAGCAGAGGATAAACTGGGTTCTCTAGGCTTGTCACATCACCTCATCACCAAGTCTTCTAGAGTGCAGTGATCATTGTTCTCTATGGACACCATGTTAGATGAGTGCTTCTTCTAGCCAGCTATCACCAGGAACTATTTAGAGGAGAACATGATTCTAGCTTAAGCAAATTGTTCAACTGATTGTTATGGCCTCATTGTATCCCTTGGCCCCCAAATTCATATGTTGACACCCTAAGTTCCCATACTTTGGAATGTGACTGTTAGGGAGAGGGTCCTCAAAGATGTAATTAAACATAGACCAGGTCTTCAGGATGTTTTCAAAGCCCTTATGAATGATTTCCTTATAAGAAGAGTCAATTAGGACACTGGCAAGCAGAGAGAATTGAACACGTGAAGACAGTGAGATAGACCTCAGAAAAAATAATCTTAAGACACTTCAGTCTTTGACTTCCAGAGCTGTGAGAAAGTAAGTCTATGTTGCTTAAGTCATCTTGTGTGTTACTTTGTTATGGCAATCCTGATAAATTAATATAATGATTCATCTAGCACAGTGCCTTATGTTTGCATATTGCTTTACATACTGCAAAGCATTTCAGTACACTAGAAATATCAAACCACAGCCAAGACAGTGATAACACATGCTAGGCAATGTTATAAACATTTTATATGCATTAACAAATTCATCCATACCATAGCCTAGTGAGAGAGGGATTCTTTTCATCCCATTTTGCAGATGAAGTAAATTAACTTTCTTGAAGCCATAAGTACAATGAAGCATAAGTACAATATTGAAAACAAGGGTTCAAACACTGGCATTCTCACCCCAGTACTCCTTCTGGCCCAGTGTAGTTCTGACTTTCCTCTCCACATACGTAGTCTTTTTAGCCACATATACATGTGACCCCTTTGTGGGTCATGAATCTGACTTCCTCATCCTCTTGTTGGTTTCTGCTTTTGTTCCCCGGGGAGCTTAGTCAGGAAGCCATGTATATTCCCCAGGGCATTCACTAGTGCACATACTTCCCTGGTCACAGCAAGGCAGAGACGCAATTCCTTGTTCTCGGAGGGGAACCTTACCCTGAGGTGCTGAGCTCATCATGTCACAGAGGGTTACTCACGTCACAAAAAGGAACCAGGTGGTCAACATTGTTGTTGACAATAAAATTGGATTTTTAAGTCACTTTCACAGAGATTGAAAGATTTCCCCAGCCTTAGGTCACATGATTACTGGGCAGAGTTTAGTCTTAAGTCTACAGTTGCTAGAAATCCTATATAGAAGAGGCTTCATTTGTTTGTGCCAAACCACATTAAAGATCCATTTAAATCACAAAAGATATGTCTACTTGAATATGTAAGGGGTCTCTGCCGGGTTCCCAAATAGATGATTCAACTGTACTTGGATTAAAGAGGGTGAAGCCAGCCACCCAAAATGCCAGGTTACACACTTTCCCTTTGCCCATTTTTACTTTGCAATCCAGTTGCCAGTGAGATTGAGTTACAACTATCCACCCCACATACCGAACCACTTGGTATGTTCCACGTGGGACTTTTGATGAAATAAAATCCTTTCATGACATTAGAAACACTCATTTTCTTTGCATTAAAATTACCTAAGACTTCTCATTCACCTTAAAAGTGGAAAATAACAGGCACAAGATGAGGAACACCAAGACAAGAGAACAGCAACATATCATCACAACAACAAAAAGGAATGTTTAAGGAGTCCTTCATGAACCAGCCACTGTTCTGAATGTGTTCCACTTCTAGCACTACCAAGAGATCAAACTGAAAAGCTTACATGACTAGGGATGTAGCTCAGTGATAGAGCTTGTGCTTAGCATGCACATGAGGTGAAGAGACAGCTGTTAGGATCCTGATTGGGTGGTATTAGTCTTATAGAAAAAAATAATAAAAGGGCCACATTTTTGTTTTTTGTTTGTTAAATGTCTGTGAGTTTAATGTTAATGTTTAAATGTTATTGTTGTTCCTTTTAGGTAGATACCTGAAACAGTGTCTAATAAACTAATAAGCTCCAAACAAATCTTAACTAGGTGATTTCATGGTTTATTTACAGAGGATGAACAATTCAGAAGACTGGTGAAGAAAGAGTAGGATAAAGTCAGTAAAGCTTCTTCTCCACTCAGTCATGGCATGCAGACACAGGTAGTTATCACCTTCCTCGGTCCCACTGAAAAGATTCAGTCTCTGGGATTGAATCTAGAATCCTAGAAATATATACACATATATACACATATACAATAGGAGAACACCCCTATGGGTCAGGTTGCTTTTAGACTCTTACACTAGATAATTACCCACCCTGGGGGCCAGGAATTTGGCCTAGTGGTAGAATGCTTGCCTAGCATGCATGAAGACATAGAAAAAGCCAGAAGTGCTGCTTGGTTCAAGTGGTAGACCTCTAGCCTTGAGAAAGCCCAAGGACAGTACACAGACCCTGAATTCAAGTCCTAAGACTGGCAAAAAATTATACCCCTCTCTAGATAATCTATCCAAGGAGGACAAATTGTTATATATGCCAGTTATTCTGACATTCTCTTGATTCCAGTGAGCAAAAGGAATGTTCTGGGAAAGATGTGTGCTGATGGAATAAAAAAATAGAAGAGAACACAAAGCCCGACACTGGTGGCTAATTTCTGTAATCCTAGTTACTCAGGAGGCCATTCACAGCAGATAAGTCAATGAGACTCTTTCCCCCAATTAATGTCCCAATTCACCCCACAACAAATCAACAGATAACCATAGAAGTGAGTATGTGGATCAAGTGGTAGAGTACTAGCCTTGAGCAAAAATGTTCAAGGACAGTGCTCAGAACCTGAATTAAAGCCATATGACCAACACACACACACACACACACACACACACACACACACACACACACACACACACACACAACTCTAGAGGAACAAATATGAAGATTATCTTAAAGTCAGGCAGGTAGAAATTCAAATTCAAATTATTATGCTGTGTGTGTGTAGGATGTTTTACAGTGAAGACTATAAAACTTGGAAGAAGGAAATCAAAGAAGACATAAGAAATGGAAACACCTTCCATACTCCTGGATTGGCAGAATTAATATTGTAAAAACTGCAATCCTGCCTAAAGCAATCTAAAATTCAATGCAATACACATCAAAATCCCAACATCATTCTTCAGTGAGATAGATAAAACAATCCACCAGTTCATATGGAATAGCAACAGGCCCTAAATTGCAAAAACAATCCTGAACAGAAAAAGTAGTACTGGAGGGACAACAATACCAAACTTAAAACTCTACTATAGAGCGATAGTAAATGAAAATGGCTTGGTACTGGCACACAAACAGACTGGAGGGCCAATAGAGTAGAACAGAAGATCCATACATGAACCCAAAAAACAAGAAAGCAAAAAAAACATAGGCTGAAAGAGAGCTTTATCAACAAATGGTGCTGGCACAATTGAATTTCACATGCAGAAAACTGAAACTGGATTCCTAACTATCACCTTCTACCAGCATCAATTCAAAATGGATCAAAGACTTTAAGACCCAAAACCATGAAACTATTACAGGAAGGAGTGAGAAGGAATTTAGGATTCCTTGGCACCAGGAAGACCTTTTCTGCATACAGGTCCAAAAGCGCAGGGTGTGAATGAAAGAATTGACAAATTAGACGGCACCAGGCTAAAAAAAGTTTCTGTGCCACAAAGGTCATAGTCAAGAAGCTAAAATGATAGCTTGTAGAATGGAATATTTTTTCCAGTTACACAATGGCCTAATATTGAGAATATACAGAAAGCAAAAATGTAAACCTCTAAAAAAACAACCTAATTAATAATGAGCAAAAAAAGTAAAAATGGCCAAAAGACCCATGAAGAAATGTTCAACATCTCTGACCATAAAGGAAATACAAATCAAAATATCACTGAAATTCTGCCTCTCCCCAAGTAGAATGGTCATTATGAAGAAAACAAACAATAAGAGTCCAAAAGGGAACACTATTGCACTGCTGGTGGGAATGTAAACTTCACCCACTTGTTGGGGGCCAAGTAATGCCATTCTAATAACTTTCTGCTGAGATCTGTAGTAGGGGTAAACAAGTGGGCCTCTTTATCCTGCCCACCTGTTGTGCTGATAGGCTCCCGCACCCAATATAAGGAGGGGAGTTTTAGAGGGAGAGAGATTCCTGCCTTGAGGAAGCTGCGTGGTGTCTCTGTTCGTGCTCCGGAGAAGCAAGGCTGAGTGCGGGAGGACAGTGGGCCCTCTCCTCTCGCGGCTTGGAGTGGTTGGGGTGTGCTTTTCCCCATGCCTCCTCAAGAGGGACTGGGGACGAAGGACCCCGACATATTGGTGCCCAACGTGGGGCACGAAAGAGGCATGAAATGGGGCATGAAAGGGGTATGACTGTGAGTTGAGCCAAGTGAGAGATACATGGAGAAAAGACTGAAAAACCAGAGAAAACCTGAAAGGCACAAAAGCTGAAAGGCCAGGGAAAAAGAAAAACAGAAAGACAAAGAGAAAAGGCAACTGAAAGGCCAGGGAAACCTGAAGGGAAAATGCAGGCTGAAATTGCTCACAGGGAAAGAGAAAAAAAAGACACAGGGAGAAAGAGAAAAACTCCTCGAAGACTGAAAAACTAGTGAATGTGTGTGTGAAAGCGATTTTAATCATTCCCAGATCACCTCCGAAGTGCGGGTCACTTCGGAAGGAACCTCGCGGAGGGCAAGGCAATGTCCCAGGAAGGGAGGAACCTCGCGGGAGTCTCTGGCCAGAGCAGTAGGGCGAGGCCTATTTTCTAATGAAATGTCAAAAAAATTACCTTGCGGAGGGCGAGGCCTATTCTCTATTTTTCAAGAGATTTTAGAATAGAACCAAATGGGTTCAGACTGGAACGACTGTGAATGTGTGTGAATGGTAAATTAAATCTATACGGGAGTAAACAGTTTAAGAACAGGTGAAAAGCGCAGACTTGAGAAAGAATTAAGTGGTAGTGATTTAGAAAGCCTGTGCTCGGGTTCAGAATAGTTGAAAACAGGCTAAAGCTTTTTAAAGTCCCTGACAATATAGAGACGACGTCCCTGAGTCAGCTTGAAGAAGTTACAGAAAATGGATCTTCGCCCATAACCCCCTTAAAATGAAGGGATCAGAGTCATTTTTGGACAGTAGTTTAAAACAAAAAGGGGGGGACTGAAAGACTCCTAATTCTTCCATTGCCCTGCTATTCCCTATGGCTTGTGTGAATGTTGTTCTCTTAGTTGATGTTGGAATGTTTCCCTATTTTCTCTGTTGTAGTCAGAGCCACTCGGTATATACTAGTGCCTGTATAAGCAGAGGAGAATGCTTTCCTGTTCATCAGTAAAAGAGACTTTGGTGTTTTCCTGCCCTTATTGCTGCGAGTATTGTCCTTGCCACTGCAGTTTCTACAGAAAATGATTTGAATACTGCATTGTAGATCTCAGAAGCCATTACTGGAATTGTTACGTGCACAATTGTTACAATATTCTAACTTTGGGTGATTGGTTATCTTGACACTATTTGGGGATTGATCAGTTTGGAATTTTTATGCACTATAATTGTAATATGTCTATTGCTTGCCTACAAAGTCAACGCAGAAAGTGAATGCTAATGCGACAGGCATTTGCTCCCATGGAAATAGATGCATCCCCTCAGGTCTGATTTGCTTAGACGGCTGGTAGTCAAAGACGGGAAAGTCCCAGCTATTAGCCTATCATCCTAAGACAGGAGCCAAGTACCTATCAACCTAGCCAAGTAAAAAGGACTTGGTGATCCCACAACGGGTAAGAAGACTAATGAGCTTGGAAACACCTAAGACAGGCACAGCCAATCTAATATGGTGGTAGCCCCACATAAGTTTTGTCTTTAAGATAAAAACGGGGGAGATGTTGGGGGCTGAGTAACGCCATTCTAATAACTTTCTGCTGAGATCTGTAGTAGGGGTAAACAAGTGGACCTCTTTATCCTGCCCACCTGTTGTGCTGATAGGCTCCCACACCCAATATGAGGGGAGTTTTAGATTCCTGCCTTGAGGAAGCTCGTGGCGTTTCTGTTCGTGCTCCGGAGAAGCAAGGCTGAGTGCGGGAGGACAGTGGGCCATCTCCTCTCGCGGCTTGGAGTGGTTGGGGTGTGCTTTTCCCCATCCCTCCTCAAGAGGGACTGGGGACAAAGGGCCCCGACACCCACTCATAGAACTTCCCTAGGACCCACTGAGAATCTATCCAAAAGATTCTAAACGAGGATATAGTAAAACCACCAGTGCAATCATGTTCATTGAAGTACTATTCACCATGGCCAAGGTATGCAATCGGCCCATACGACTCTCAATGGATGAATGGATCAAGAAAATACGAAATATATACACAGCTGAATTCTACTCATCTGTTAGAATGACATAACACTTGTAAAAAAAATGGAAGGACTTAAATAAAATTATGTTAAGTGGATTTAAATTGCTCAGAGAGCAGAAGGTTGAGTTTCTCTCATATATAGAAGTTAGCTTAGAAACTAATGAGAATACTAAGTAAATACATTAGGTTATATGTTAGTGTATGTGAATTTATTAACTGAAATATGATAGATTCAAGGGTAGACTTTAGTTTCTTAGAGAGCAACGTCAAAGTTAAACCCACCAGGAAGTGGGAACTTGGAAGGGCGGTGGGTAGGGTTATGGGAAAGTAATAGGTGAATAAAGAGAAGAAATGTGGGGCTAGTATGAAATCAAGAATTCAATGTATATCCTTCAAAATTATGAAAGGTGAGGGAAGAAGATTGGAGGATGGGTTGAGAATGCTGGAAGCAGTGACATTGATCAAGATAAATTATATTCATAAACTGCTTTGTTAAATGGCAACTCCTTTGTACAACTACTTATAATATAGAAATTTACATTAAACAATTGTTATGTGTGTAAGTGTGAGTGTGTGTGAGAGAATTCTGGGGCTTAAACTCAGGGCTTCATAATATTGCATGGCCTTTTTCATTCAAGGCTGGTGCTTAAAAATCCTCCATTTCTGGTGGTGTTATTGGAAAAAAGTCAGATTTGTCTTCCCAGGGTTGCCTGCAAATTGTGCTCCTCAGATGTCAGCCTTCTGAGTTAAGATTCCAGGTGTGATTCACCAATACCTAGTTTTTATACCCCTTTTCTCCTATAGATATCCAACTATGGTAACAAGACATAAAATGCAACTTAGACCCCCATAAAAAAATCAAACCCATAACTACCTATAGTAGCATTCAAAGATCAGCAAGATAAACTCAGAAGTGAAATCTGTCTCTTAACTGGGAGTTACCATGGGAATTTCAAAATCTGTGTTTATTTAAAGTGTTATTTTTTCTCTCCTTTTAGTTGATAGAACAATTCTAGAGTTTTTTTTTAAAGTCTTTATTTTTCCCCACTCAGAAAAGCAGATACTTAAAAAGTAGGCCACTGAGTTTTTATGGAGAAGCTTGTTGACAAAAGTAGAAGTGGAGGCATCTACTTTCTCCACGGTATTTGCGGGGAATTGATTCCATGATGCAATCTGTGAATGCTCAAGTGCTTTATATAAAATGGAGGAGTATTTGCACATAGTTCACGTATATCCTCCCAGACACTTCAAATTGTCTTTTTTTAACAAAACATTTTACACATTTATTTTCCTGCACTTCAAAAGGTCATACAAAGAGATTAGAATTTAATGCATCCACATGTGTCCAGTTTGTTTTGATCATATTATTTTTGCATCATATTCTGCTTGATCTAGTCTATCCCCTCCCCCAGACCACCTTTTGTTTACTTATATCAAATACAACAGAAATGCAATGTAACTAGCTGTAATATTGTATTACGTAAGAAATAATGACAAGGAAAAAATTCTGCACGAGTAAAGTGCAGAGCAACTTTCTCCTGACTATTTTGAAGCTGCAGTTGGTTAATCTCCAAGTTGCTGAGCCCACTAGTACAGAGAGCTGACTGTATTGTGATCTTGTTTCTGGGCAGTTTGAGATTTCTGTGATATGGCATGGAATATCAAGTGGAGGTGAAGCTAGCAGGTACACTTCTGCAAGTCCATTATCAGGAAATGAGGTAAATCTTCTCTCAGGAAGCCATGGGCATCAAAGGCAGGGCAGACAGTTTTCTCTATTCAGCTAATCTCATCTATTTTTTCTCATGTTCATGTCTTTCTCCCCTTTCCTTTACTTTTCTGCTCCCTTTTTATTTTCCCCCTCTCTCTAGCCATCAGTGGTATACAGCTCACAGCCTTTTCCTAAGGGGCAGAGAAATAAGGCTGATGGTGTTGAGAGATCCCCATTGAGCAGTCAGAATGACCTATTTCCTCTCAGTTAGATCCAGAGAAGGCTAACTACAGAAAAATGCAGTTTTGAGGGAGTGAAGGTAATAAAAGTTTGGTTGCAAAATTGATGGGTGATGTTTAAAGGTTGGGGGTTGGGCAAGAGGGATTATCAAGCCTCGACATCCTTAGAACTCTATTCTGAATTTCTCATTTAACTCATCTGCTATTTACTTCAGAACTGTCGCTGTCATACCTGAAGGTATATTTAAACCTTGTTTCCTCTAGCCATGGCAAGAGGATAGGGTAGTGATTTGGAGAATAGAAGGAAGAAGCATTGGCAGTTTAGGAGGGATTTTATTGAATACCCTGTTTAATAGTCTCCTAGTCCAGTCAATCTTGATTCATTGATCTGACCCATAAATAGAGATCCAAACAGTAGAGAAGCTTGACTCAGGTGGAGAGGTCAGGCTTGGGAAAAGCTGCTTCCAGATCTGTCAATCTGAAGTCCAAACAGAAGCTGTTCTCCTTGCTCAATGGCCACGCTCTTGTTTAATCCTGGCATATACCATATTGGTTTAATCAACTTTGCTTTACATAGTTCCCCCAAATCATAGCAGCTTAAGAGTGACAAATCTGATAGCATGATTTCTGAGGCTTGGGAATCTGGGTACAGCTTCTGTAAGTCTTTTGGCTTGTCATCTACAGGCTGCAGTCAGGTGCCAGCTGGGCTGCAGGTTTCTTAAGGTGTGAATAGAAGGGCAATCTGCTCCAAGCTCATTCAGGTGACTGTTACCAGACCTCTGTGGCCACTGGTTGGAGATATTAGTTGCTTGCCTCTCATAGGCAACTTACAATTTGGCATGGGGCTTCCCTCAAGGGGAGAGTCATGGGAAGAGAGTACCAATAAGATAAAATCCATAGACATTATATCATCTTAATAATGGCATAGCATCATTTTTTCCCCCTGTGTTCTACTTCTTAAATGTGAATTCTCGGGAAGTAGATCAATGATAGAGTGCTTGCCTAGCAGGCACAAAACTCTTAAGTTCAATCCCTAGAGCCATAAACATACAATAACAACATCATATCATCATCATCACCACCACCATCATTGTCATCTTTCAATTTGCACTCACAGGGAAAGGATAATTTGAGGGCAGGCATAGCAAGAGCAAATGTTACTAGGGGCCATTTTAGATGCCACCAACTTGACAATCAGTTGTAATGTTCAGATTTAACATTAAAACAATCAGTTATAATCTTCAGGCACAAGATTAAATGGCTTTTAGTTACTTTCAAAAATCTCAGACCTAGCTACTCAAGAGGTTAAGGCCGGAGGTTTGTAGTTCAATAACAGCCTGGGCAGGACAATCCTTGAGATTTTTCTTGTCACTTACACAAATCCAGAAGTGGAGCTGTGGCTCAAGTGGTAGAGTGTTAGCCTTGAACAAAAGAGCTCAGGAATAGCACCCAGGACATGAATTTAAGCCCCAGAACCAGCATATACTCAAATCTAAGTCTATCCACCAAGGATAAAGAGGATAAAGATAGACTTCTATTGGGGATATTAACAACTCTCATAGTCTCTCAAAGTATTACATATCT
Source organism: Megascapheus bottae (assembly GCF_031878675.1). Classification (NCBI taxonomy): domain Eukaryota; kingdom Metazoa; phylum Chordata; class Mammalia; order Rodentia; family Geomyidae; genus Megascapheus; species Megascapheus bottae. The sequence goes on along the minus strand of NC_143512.1, from coordinate 43,312,362 downwards.
GACTGGTTGAAGGACTATATCAAAAGGGAAAAACACCCTTCCTTGTCTCCAAAGGTAAGTTATATATTAGCAAGACAAAGGGTGAGCCAGGGTATGAGGAGAGAAGGAAGTCTAACTCATTGGTGACCAATCTGGCCTCTGGGGTCACTCAAACTCAGGAGGAGAGGAGCAAACTGCAGGAAGTACTGGGTGTCTTGCTATTGTAGAAAGGCTGTGTAGAAAGACCAGGGAAGAAATACCCAGGGCATCTGTACTGTGTAGAGATTTTTGTGCTTCATGTCCTAAGGAGTTCCTTCTAGGTCTACTCACAGACAGCCAGGGAGGAGGAGCTAGGACAATGAGAATTAGTTTGTTGAGGGAGCAGAGTGGATAGACCAAGTGCTGTGACTAAATATGTTTTTTGTGTTATATATATATATGTAGTATGTAAATCTTTTGTTTCAAATGGTGAAATGTATGTGTACAACATGTAAGCCCTGTAGGGATGAGTCTTATACTCATTTTGCTTGTTAAGGTCAATGTAAGAAGTCCATGCTTTAGCTAGCTATTTCCCTCCTTGTAATGCAAGCCCATAAATATGACTTTGGATTCATTTTCCCCTAAGCTAAAAAAGAGTGCAGCCCTAAATGTCAGAATCACCACAATCTGCTCCCAATTCTTGGCATATCCTCTCTTAGTGTTCTGAGCAGTATTTTAAACAAGCCAACACTTGCTTACCAGCCGTGTGCATTCTTGTGCTCAGGCTCCCAGAGATATTTACTTTGAAGAACACAAAGGCTCAGGAAAAAGGACCTACTTAGAATCTGTCATACATGTGACAGAGAAGAGAAAAGAGAACAAAACTATTGAAGTCTGAGCTTTCGTGCTGAAAGGAGCTATAAAAAGAGACCATGCTTCTCCCATGCTTCTCCCTCCTTTCTTCAGCAATTATTACATTTTCAGTTCTCATCACTATTAAGTGGTAGAGTACATGGCAAATTAATAGATTACTTCAACAAAGATACAAATTAATTTTATTAATAGAATAAGAAAGCTATGCTATTTCTAGTTATTATCTGTTCCTCTCCAAATGTGTTCGCACTATAAATAGAAGGCAGGAGGAAGGAGCAACCACCAAATCCTAAAAGGAAGGGCAAGAGAGGAGGAGAGACGGGTCCTATGGCTACATTTACACATGGACAAACACCCTTCTATCCTGTTCTTTTGGATAATCTGTTCATGAATGAAGTTGCTTGGTAATATATGCTACGTATTGTCAGAGTCCTTACTGGATTTTCAGCCTAAGTTTTAGCCTGTTGACCAGAAGTTAGGCTTGGCACATGCCTGACCTAATGTTGACCAATTGGGGTAGGCCTTCATGAGGCCGGGTCATGGATATGGTCCGGAAGAACTTCCAGAGCTGGCAGAGAATGGACCCTCTTCCCAGCGAGGTGACAACTTAGTAGGTTGGATCAGTCCTTCATGAACACTGAACATAGAATTCTGGAAACTGGAGAGTCCCGTTTGGAAATGATAGTTCCATTCGGGGTAAGAATTAATTCTCACACTCAAGGGTTTCGAAACACAAGGAAGTAAGATTCACTTTTTTCCTCCATTTCCCAATTTTAGAACTTTAACTTCAGCATTCAACATGAAATTAAAATTTGGCATTAAAAGCCATATAATGAGTGATTGTTATCCTTAAGGTACTGTGTTATTTCTCATCTCTCTTGCAGTCCCTTGGTTATCTCACATTGTTACAATATTTTACCTTGTTATCTGATTTGAAATAGAAGGGGGGAAATGGGGACCATGTAATGAGAAAGGGTATCAATATCTGAAGTAATGTACCTTCTATCTGCTGAATATAATGTAACCCCTCTATTAATTACAATAAAAATATATGAAAAAAATTTTTATATTGAGTGTTTCTTGTAGACTAGGTGTTGTAAGGGCTGTGAGGAGTAGAAAAAATGAGGACATGAGTTTAGTCCTCAAATGTTACCCCTTATTAGAGAAGATGCATTTTCTATAGGGCATCCTGAACTGAGGGGAAAGGATAGATCACATGAAATTACACTGAAAAATTTTGTAAATGTATAAATTTCCAGGAGGGAGTCAATGTCAGGCTTTTAAATTAGACATCTAAGGAGAACTATTTCCTCATAAAATGACTAACATCTTTGGCATATTTATTATTTATTGATAGTGGAAACAAGAACTCACATTTATTGTCATGCCAGACTTCAGCTAGGCGCTTTATAGCTGAGTCATTAACTTGCCACAGCATTTATGAGGGAGAGCTATGGTGTCCTTTTTTTAAGGCTATTTTTTATTAGTGAGATTTCCTTCCTTTCACACATGGGCCTTTGCTGGTCAAGGTGCCTCATCTCGGGAGTGTCTTTGAAATCCAGGGTGCCTGTACCCTATCCATAGCCCCTGCAGCAGGTGTGTGTGGGTGTTGAGGGATGCTGCTGCCACCTTCTTCCGTCTGGAGTCCTGAGACAGTTCCAGAGGGGGACCCCGCCCTCTACTACCCTTTGCTGAACTCCCATTTATTCTATGATGGGGTTGAGCATTTAAAGTTCCGAAGTGGAGCTTTTCACCTCTTTGACTTGTAAATCTCTCTCAGTAAATGACAGGTAGATCTTCCAACCATACATGGAAGATCCTCACTTGGTTCAATAATTCCCTTTGTATCAAGCTAACTTTAGGTCCTTAGAAATGTTCTTGGTAAGCAACTGGTCTAAATTCAGTCATTTCTACATAGAAAACCAAAACTAACACTTGCTTAACAAAATGAGGTTACATTGGGTAAATATGTATGAGTGACAGAATATTTTAACCTTCAATATGTGACAATGAATGAGGAGCAGGATGTCACGTCAGCTGGCCTTCCCTCCAACTTTCCATGAATCTCCTTGACTTTAATTACTTCTCTAATCTTGCTTCCCCTGCTTGTAAACCAGGAGGATGTCAATCAAGACTCCCCCCGGAATGAACTATCTATGGAATTTCAGATACTATTCGTATTTCTTCATATGTAAGTTATAAAACCTATTATTCTAAAAGCTATTAATTCTTACTCTTAACTTTTTTTGAGATAAAGTCCAGGGTGGCCTGGACTTGTTATGCAGCTCAGGCTGGACTCAGACTTGTGACCCTCTACCTTCTGAGTGTTGGGATTAGGCATGTACCTTAATGTGTGGATTCTAACTTCTCCTCTTTCTGATCCCACTATCCTTCTTGCAAATTAAGCTATACCCTCATAGGGGCTCTTTCATTTCTCTCTCACACACAATGGGGATGGACCATTTAAGCTGCCTGTCAAGAAACTCTTATCATTTGAGTAAGGCAGACCTGAATTTGCATCATGGGGTCATGTATAATTAGGAAGAGAATCTATCTGGCCCGCCCCTTTTCCTCAATAATAGATGCTGCTCTCTGATGCCTTCTGTGTCTTCTCTTTAATTTCTGCATGCACTAGCCAAGAGATGGACACAGAAAGAGAAGGATGGGGCCGGGATGGAGTTGGGGGGGGAAGGGGTGGGTGGCTTAGCACAGCCATCCTTACATGGCGTTTATGATCCCAGTAGCTGAAGGTATAGTTATCTAGTTCAGTAGAAGACAGTTCTTAAAGCCTGGGTGACTATGCAGAGGACAGGCTGAGATGGAAAGTAATTTGCTTTCACTTACCTTTACTGGGTGGCACAAGACAGATCCACGTGGAACAGGTTTTCCTCAGTCTGGAGACGGCACTGGAGACTCTTCTCTGGAACCAATGAAAGAATGTTTTAGAGAGAATATTCTAGTTCAGCATAAGTTGCATTCTGATTCTTAGGACCACATTTTCATCCCTTACAACTAGCTAGCTTTATAATATGTAGTGATCCCATCGTTGTTTCTCCCTTCACATCTGTCTCTTCTCATTATGACACTCCATGCTTAGAGAAATTGTGTCTTGTGAATCCTCACAATCTGACATATACCAGGAGTTAAATGATTTTTTTATTGTAATTAGTAAAAGGGTTACATATTTGCCAGATAGAAGGTGCATTAATTCACATACATTGATACCCTTTCACATGTCTTGGTACCCATTACCCTCCCCCCCACAAGTGATTTATTTTTAAATGAAGTAAACTTGGAGAAACAATAGTCTCTTGAGATGTTCCAAATACCATGACATATATACATTTCTTTTAAGAAAATTCCTGCTATATTGTGACAACATGATTGTGATTATTCTTGAAGCTATGGGGGTGGGTGGAATGAAAGTTTGGGGTGATTCGGTATGTTACTGCCCCTGGATTTAGCATGTAGTTTTAAGGGGGAAAAGCATTATCACTGAATTATGAGCTATATGGTTTTAAAAATATTCTTCCTGTTAAGACTAGCTTCCATGCTGATTTTATTGAACAAGTAGCTTAGAATAAAATAGGTTGCTGTTGAGGTTTAATTGTAAATCTACCTCACTGTAAAGGAAGTGATTGGAGATAGCCATTGCAGGATCTTGGCAATGGAATACAAGTGTTCTGTACATATATATTATTTTTGCTGGTTATTTTTGCAGGCCAGACAAAAGTTTGTTCACATAATAGTTTATCAAAGTCTTAAATGAAAAATATATTCTTGAACTCTATAAGATCTCAACAAAAGAAAATATAGTCCTCTCATCTGCAGTCCAAGAGCAAGTCTTAATGTGACCTGCCAAGCTCAAAGTAGAACAAGAATGTGGCTCGTGCAGCCAAGTTCAGCTCTCATAAATTCAAGTGCACATTCCTTCTCCTGGAGGATGGCTTCCTTCCGGTCACTTAAAGGAAGAGCTGACTCTTCCATTGCTGACATGTACCAGCCTTGGTAAAACAAAACAAAACAACTATAAAGAAAATTAAAGTGTCCACAAGGTATTTTCTAGGCTGGAGATGCACACCCACTTTCAGATCTTTCTATCATGCCTCCTAATAATGACCATCAGATGAAATTATATAGCTACAGCCAGACTTGAGCTTCATGTTTACCAGTAAATAGTAATTCTTAACCAAAGGCACTGGAAAAGGAGATGCTGGGCAAGAAAGAAAATTCAAAAGAATTTTGCTTCAATGAAACATGTTTAAATAAAAAAGAGTAAAGAGAAATATGAGGAAGAAAATACAGTTATTGTGTTAAAAAATCCACCTATTTCCACTAGGGTGTTTTGGGCCATTAGTGAAATGGATGTATTTACTAAGTATCATTTGGATAGATATCATGTGGTCAGAAGATTTCACATTAGCATGTAGAGCCTGTCTCAGTAAGCATGTTTTCAAATATAACCTTTCAAGTGTGAGTGAGGAAAACAATGAGGGACTAGGACTGTTTTGAGATCTCAAAATGGTTGCCAGATGAGATAAATCTTTATGTTGAGATAGAGATGAAGACGATGTCACTGGGATGTCAAATCGTGTGTGTGTGTGTGGTATTGGCATTTGAACTCAGGTCCTGTGAATTTGATTGGCAAGTGCAGGATCACTTGCACCCACACCCCTAGTACCTGACATCATTTCATGCAGTAAAAAATAGATGAAATCTGTCCTTCAGCAGCAACCAGAAATTAAACAGCCAGTAACCCTGAACAGGCAAAAATACTTCCAAATAGCTCATGAATATCATGTTGGATCAATAGTTTTGTGAATCTTTTGTTATTCTCTTACTGATATTTTGTAAATAAAGGAGAAGGGTGAAGGAAATGAATACTCTTGAGTGTTTACTATGTGTTCAGAATGTTACACATGGGATGGTAACATTCCCAAATCATTCTGCCTTTGGGATTTCTCTAACTTGCCTAACAAATGTAGCCCTAATCCTCATACCCCATGAGATCTCATCTTCAGGAGTTTCTCTAAGACGTTGTGTGAAAGTTTAGACTGCTGTTTAATTATTTCCATGTGTAATTATTTCTTTCACCATCCATTGGTTTTACTTGTAGATTTATAGGCACATTCTAATTATTACAATTGTGAATGAGGGAAACATTCATACAGTGAGAACAAAGAAGGAGATTCTTAGGAGAGGATCCCAGAGGATTACGAGCTACATGAATATGATCAGATAAAATGATGCTTGTTGAAATAAAGTCCGAGAAATAGAAGCAAGGAGGTTTTTTTGTACTGCCCGTGGCTCCTTTTTTTTTTCTTTGATTTATTCCCTCTGTCAGTTTTTTAATTTCTGTACACTTGAATGAGAAGGGGGTGACACTGAAAATGTACTCATTACCCGACTCATGTAACTGCATTCCCTGTGTACATTGCCTTTGCAATAGAATTTTTTTTTAATCCAAGACTTTGTAGAAAATGCACCCTCAGAACCCTGACTTGGTCTGTCCTGTCTGTTGTCTTGTACTTTCTTCCACTTTTTATCCTCACTTCTGGCATCATATCTACCCTGAGCAGCTTCTTCTCATCCTGGCACACTCTGAGTATGACCCAAGGCCCTCTCCTGCCCCAACAATATAAGTGTGTAACCCATTTTTTTCTGTCTGATAAAATTTTTAACATGCTTTGAGAACAGCACAGGCAATTGCCTTGCCAAGAAGGAAAATCTAGACTAGACCAGACATTCTTACTCCCGAATGCTGGGAACTAAGTCCTTTCACAGCTGCTTTTTCACAGTTTCCTATTCTTCTTGGAGACAGCCCACCTGCCTTAACTCTGCACTCCTTTGACTTAGTCTCTAAGTTGCCTTTAACCCATCTTAATGTCTCAGACAAGTCTTTTACACAATTATCCACAAAATCCCCATTGTTCTAAAAGATTTACTTTGTGGAATGTGGAATGTCTCAGTTGTACAACAGATAGCTAAATTCCATGTTGAAGGTACTAGTCACAGAAATAGAGCTAATTTTCTTCAGAAGTACCTTTTCTTCTTTCTCCTCCTCCTCCTGTTCCCCTTAAAAGTAAAACATCTTTTTCTTCTATCTCCTTCTTTCTTTTTTAAATTTAATTATATTGTTGAGGTGATGTACAAAGGGGTTATAGTTACATTCATTAGGTAGTGGGTATATTACTTCTTGAACATTGTTACCTCTTCCCAAGTTTTTCTCCCACTTTCCCTCCCCCCATCTCTTCCTCTCATTTTATTTTTCCCTTACCTCTTCCCATTTTCAAATAAACACATATATAAACATATAGATAAATAAATATACATAATAAATATATTTATATAATATACCAGGTACCAAAGTCAGATACAGTAACAACACGAGAGAAATCTTAAGGGGAAAGAAGAAAAAAGAAATAGCTTCACATTGTACATTAAGAATAATGATCACAAACATAAACCTCTTGTTTTAATATCCTGGAGTTTATTTTGCTTAGCCTCATCCTATATGGACATATATACACAGCTTTTGAGCTATTATGATCCTCTGTTAGGAGAATCCTAGATGTATACTAATTGTTAAAACTGAGGGAAACCATGGAGCCTGTTTCTTTGGGTCTGGCTTACTTCATTTAATATGATTTTTTCTAAGTCTTTCTATTTCCTTACAAATGGGGCAATGTCATTCTTTCTGATGGCAGCATAGAATTTCATTGTATATAAATATCACAACTTCTTGAAACATTCATCTACTGAGTGGTATCTGGGTTAGTTCCATATCTTAGCTATGGCGAATAATGCTGCAATGAACATGGTGGTGGTGCTGGAAGGTTTAGTATGGCCTTGATTCTGTATATTTGGTAGATGCTCAGAAGTGGGATTGCTGGGTCACAGGGGAGCTCTATGAAGTAGGACTTCCTAGTTCAGTAGGGAAGGGTGCCTGAGAATTTGCATTCTTAACAAGACTTCAGAGTCTTGCAGATGCTGTTGGCTTGGGAGTCATACTAAATGAGTCACTGGGCCCAGTGACTTGCAGGTGATCATTTTAGCTCACTTCTTATTCTTGAAGCATTGGTTTTAAACTAAGTGGACATTAATATTTTTTTCTTTTTTGTATTTTATTGTCTGAGTAATGTGTAGAGAGGTTACAGTTACATTTGTCAAGTAGTAGATGCATTACTTCTCAAACAATGATAACCTCTTTCATGTTTTTGTCCCCCTTTTCCTCCCTCCACACCCCCTCAATCATCTATTACTATCATTTTTATATGTGCCATTGCAAATGCCAGTTTTTGTCCAATGTAGGCTTGCACTTTACAAATCAGCTCATTCTCAACATCATTATACTCCTCTTAGGACAGCTGAAATGTAAATTCTCAAGTGAGAATTTCTTAGCCTAAGAAAGGGGAGGAGTGGGTGCACTGGATAGTGTCTAAAACTATCAACTGCACAGAATCTAAAAATAAGTGCTCTTGGTCCAGGAGAGATGAAAACTGGATAGCTATAAGCCACTTGCAGAATTGCATCTGAGGTATATAAGTTTTCATGTTCCATTTCCTATCCTTCCTCTACTGGAAGAAAAGAAATGTGCTGAACTTCCAAAATACCAAGCTGTGTGACTTCAGAAAATTTATGCAAGTAAGCACAAGGACACAGGAGTATCAGAGCTCAGTTTTGGAATATTTTGTGAAGTTTGCTAAACTTCCAGGAGAACAATGTTTTCTGCCTATTGGAGTGCTCAGAAACATGTGCATTCTTACATCAATGTGTCTGCATCTTTCACCAGATCTTTGTGACTTTCAAAAAATTTAGTGTAATGTGCACTGAGTTGCATCTTTTTTTAAAATATTTTTTATTATAATGAATAGAAGGGTTACATGATATTCACCAGATAGAAGGTGCATAACTTCACAAACATTGATACTCTTTCTCATGACATGGTCCCCATTTCCCTTCCCCTCCCCCATGTTTATCTTGATTTCCCCCCTTCCCTATCCAATTTCAAATAACCAATTAAGCACATATAAAATATTTATCTTAACAGTACAGCTTGAATTTGCAGTGTGAAAACAGTTATAAAATTAAGGCACAGTAGAAAATCATTAGCGTCTTTCCTCAATCATTCATAATTTTCCCCAAGCGAACCCCTACCTACTCTTTAGATAACCCCTATCCAGTCTTCTGACAGTGTGCACACATTTTGATTTCTATTTTTCTCTATCAAATCACACGATATAAACTCTTACATGTCTGATTTCTTCCATGTTCCTATGAACAAATAAGATCTAGTACATTTTAATTTTTACTTTGGTGATTTAAAAAATAACATAGTATGTGGTAAAAATTCAAACCAAAGCCACAGGATATAAATTATATATTTGTGCAGTTTAGTGGTAGATAGTTCATTTTCATTGTTCTATAGCAGTCCACTGTGTGGACATACCATACTGTGTTTACCATTTCATTATTGATGGTCATTTGTATCTTTCTGTTTTGAGGTTGCCATTACTAGAGATGTTAGTATCTATCTCTGTGTACTCATCACATCTGGGGGTGCTTTTAGAAGTGAAATACTAGATCATAAATTCATTAGTTTTAGTAGATACTTATAAATCCCCAAAGTTTTTCCTAAGATTCTACCAATTTGCATTTTACCTAGGAGTGTATGTATGAAAGTTCCATTTTTCTGTGTCCTCAGGAGTATATGGAAATTTCTATCTGAACTGTTTTTCAATCTCATTATTTAATCATGAAGGAAGGTGAAGTTTTTCTCATTTGTTTTCCTTGGCCACTTACACATCCATTGAAAGAATTAAAAAAAAAAAACATGAATTCCAAGGTCAAACTTAGTTCAAGTCTTTTATCTCCCTCCCTCCCTCTCCCGTCTTCTCCTCACCTCCTCCTCCTCGCCTGGGTGCTGTCTCTTGAGTGTTTTTGCTCAAGGATAGCTTTCTATCACTTAAGCCACAGTTTTTTTTTCTTTTCCTGGTGGCTTATTAGAAATAAAAGTGTCATGGACATTCCTGCCTGGTCAAACATTGAACCATGACCCTCAGATCTTGGCTCCTGAGTAGGTAGGATTACAAGTGTGAGTCACCACTGCCCAACTTTTACACACTTCTTTTTTTTTTTTTTTTTTTGCCAGTCCTGGGCTTGAGCACAGGGCCTGAGCACTGTCCTTGGACTTTCTCAAGGCTAGAGCTCTACCACTAGAGCCTCAGCACCACTTCTGGCTTTTTTCTATGTATGTGGTACTGAGGAATTGAACCTGGGTCTTCATGCATGCTAGGCAAGCACTTTAACCACTAGGCCAAACTCCCGGCCCTTTTACACACTTCTTATTGTTCAGTAGGCAATCTGTGCATTTTTAGGGTTTGAGTGATATTTTTGACATGTATACTGTGGCTTTGCCTGATATGTATGTGGGGCTATCTTTGACTTGATTTGTTTTCTTTTTCAGTTATTGTGGTATCTTTTAAGGATTATATTTCTTTTATAATTACTTTTCTGGGGGTAATCAGAGCTTGAATTCATTGTCTTTACATTTGTTCAGCTTGCTGGCCCAACAAATGCTCTACCACTTGAACTATAACTCAAGTACAGCTTTTTGTTGGTTAACTGGAGATAAAGTTTTCAAAACTTTTCTGACTGGGCTGTCTTCAAACAGACATCCTCCTGGTCTTAAACCTCCTGACTAGCTAAAATAACAGCTGATTATCAATTTTTTTGTATTCTGTATTAGATTTTTTGTTTTATCCAAAAGTTTTATTGTTTTACCTGACATATTCAAGCCAAATATGTAACTGAGGTTGCTTTCAGTGTATGAGGCAAGAGTACTCAAAGTTCATTTTTTCCAAATGGATATCGCACAATGTTTATTTTAAAGATGTCTTTTCTTGGGCTGGGAGTTTGGACTAGTAGTAGAGTGCTTGCCTAGCATGCACGAAGATCTGGGTTCAATCCCTCTGTCCCACATATATAGAAAAAAGCCAGAAGTATCAGTAAGATATGGTACTGATCCACAGTGGAATTTTTTTTTTGAACTGGCTCACAAGTTTTTTTTTAATATTTTTAATTTTTTTTTGTAATTAGTAAAAGGGTTACATGATATTTGCCAGATAGAAGGTGCATTAATTCACATACATTGATACCCTTTCACATGTCTTGGTACCCATTACCCTCCCCCCACACCCCCACCCGTCTTGGTTTTCCCCCCTTCTCCACAGTGGAATTCTATGCTGCCATGAGAAAGAATGACATCACCCCATTTGTAAGGAAATGAAAGGCTTGGAAAAAAATCATATTAAGTGAAGTAAGCCAGACCCAAAGGAACAGAGGCTTAATGTTTTCCCTCATTTGTAACAATTAGTACACATCTAGCACTCTCCTAGCAAAGGATTACACTCTCCTAGCAAAGGATTACAATAGTTCAAAATCTAGGTACATCAGGTCATATAGGATGAGACTAAATGAAAAGATCTCTAGGATATGGAAACAAGAGCTTTATCTTATGTGATTGTTGTTGTTAATGTACTATGTTATTTCTCTTTGCTTTTGTTGCCCTTTGGTTAATCTCATACTGTTACAGTATCTGACTTTGTTACCCAGCATATTGCATATATGTTTATTTGTTTATTTGAAATAGGAAAGGGAAGGGGGGAGGAGAGGGAAATGGGGACAAAACCCATAAGAACGGATATCAATGTGTGAGAAGTATTGTACCTACTACCTGGTAAATGTAACTGTAACACCTCTGTACATTACCCTGACAAAAAAAAGCCAGAAGTAGTGCTGTGGTGTGTGACCATGAGTTCAAGCCCCAGGACTGTCAAAAAAGGATTTCTTTTCTTTTATAGACCTAAAAGTCTTCTTTTAACTATTTTCTGACTTTTAAAAAATTCATGATGGTGCTATCTTTTCTATTTTCACAGATGAAATCAGGTTACTATGCCTCCTTTACCCTAGACTTATACCACAAATACCCTAACATGCAATCTTTTCCCAAGATCTGACCATTCTTCCATTTTCTTAACTTCTAAGGTAACTATTCTAAAGTACATTTGGTCACATTTAATTAAGATCAATTGATTTTTTTTTGTGATTGCTATAACAAGTTCTCCTAAATGACTGGTTTAAGACAGCAGAAATTTGTTTTCTCATGGTTCTAGAGGCAGAGAGTTTGAATGATATATGAATGAGTCTAAGTCAAGGTGTGACCAAAGCCCTACTTCCTGGATCAACTCTTGTGGGAATCAGTTCCTTACCTCTCACACCTTCTACGGCTGCATCACTCTAATCATCAAACTAGGATCTTCAGTTTTCTGTAGGCTTTCTTCATACCATCTCATTTATGTGTTTGTCCAAATCATGTCATATCTTTCTTTTATAATAAGGATATATGTGGTGATGACACATAATCCAGGAAAATCTTCCTGTCGGATTTGATCCCTAACTTAGTCACATCTACAAAGACATTTTTCCACAAAAGGTAGCATAGACAGCTGCTAGGGCCTTTGGGGGCTCTTCTTCAACCTGTCAAGTCCTATGGTGGTCAGTTTTGTTTAGAGACAGTATCTCCCTGTGTAGTTTGGACTGACCTCAAACTCATTTTTCTTCTTCAGACCCCTGAGTTCTGGGAACAGGGGCACGTGCTACCATACTTGGCTTCCTTAATGTATATTCTGTGAATAAAAAATAATCACACATGGAATTTCTTTTCAGTCAAGTAATACTCAATGTTGAAAAATAAAGTGATACTTCATCCATTCCCAGTCATTATTTCTTAGAGATAGCAGCTATTCCTGTTTCCTGCATGTACATTTGTAAGTGGTCTATGCTGTGTATATATACGTGCTTTCATTTGACTAATTTTCCATTGATAGATTTCTAATTGGCTTGCATTCTTTTGCTGGTAAGGACAGCTCAATAAGGAGTGACAAATAGTGATGGTGGGTATGAGATGGCAGAATTTAGAGATAGGAAATGAATAGGTCTATAAGGACTATTCAATTAACAATGCCCATTGCAAAATACAAGTGTAGATCTATTGTACAGCTCATTCACTGCAGAGCACAAAGGAGAATTAAAATCTCAGACAGTGGGGATCAAGTAGTATATCCTATCACTATTTTCATTAACACCAGCAGCACTATTAGCAAAAGCATTTTGTTGAGTGTCCTAGGCATTCTGCACTGAGCATTTACTAGGTGTAAATGGTGTCACGGTCGTAGATCATTCAATGGAGAACCCAGGCTGTAGTCAGAAAAGCAATAACAATGAATGCAGTCTTAATGTGAATAAGAAGATAAATACTGGATATCACAGCGGTCCTTAAGCCCTAATGTTAATCAGAATCACAAGGTGAACTTGGTGAATGATCTGATTTATCAAGCTGGGACTTCAATATTTTCTATTAGCTCTCCAGGTTTCTGATAGACGCTGATATCTGAGGACCACTGGAAAGGAACCTTTGCTGTACAATGTTGTCCAAGTGCTGACTGGTAGCATCTGCTACAGGGATGGCCAATCAATCTCTGAAAGAAATTTTCCAACTTCAGTGAGTTTTGGTGTCAGCTGGGAAGTTCGTTGAAATGCAAGTTGTGGATTCTCACCACAGGAAAAATTTGATCTTTAACTTATGTCTCAGGTAGCAGTTCGGAAATTCGCCTTGCATTCTGACTCAGAGAATTTGAGGACTATAGTTTTGGAAAAAAAAAAGTAGACCATGATTTTTAGGGACATGTCTTAAAAAGCAATGACACATGAAATGAGATTTGACGGTAAGCAGTAAAATGAGAAGTGGAGAAAGGAGCTGGAGGGAAGAAGGCAGGGAGGGAAGGGGGGGTGGGAGAGAAGTGAAAGAATCTTGGTTGTAATGGAAAAAACATAGAAAGAGCTGGGTACTGGTGGCTCATGCCTGTAATCCCAGTTACTCAGGAGCTGAGCTCTGAGGATCACAGACCAATGCTAAACAAGGAAAAAAAAAAGATCTTGAGACTTATTTCCAACTAGCCAGCAAAAAGTTGGAAGTGGAGCTGAGGTTCAAGTGATGAGATGTTAGCCAAGAGCAGAAAAAGCCAGTTGAAAGCTCATGCTTCTGAGGTTAAGCACCAGTATCAAAACAAAACAAAGCAAGGGAGCCAACGCAAGAGAAAACATGGCCTCTACTTTGTTGACTGCTCTTTTCCACCTCCATGTTCTGTTCCAGCTCACCTCATTCCTTCAGCACCCACATTCCCAGGCATCCCAATGAGGCAGCTTTGACTTTTTGCTCTTGTGTGGAGTCTGGTTAAAGCAGAGTAAAGCCCAGAATGCACTCAGCTGAAATTCCAGGCTGAGGAGTGGTAGCTGGAAAGGAGTTATTTTTATATTCCCCTGCTTGGAATAGTAAAACATTTAAATAGGTATGATGTTTAATCATGTCTGAGCCCGAGGAATGTGGAGCCCCTATGAGGAATTCTTGTTTCATGGGGGTAAAGATACAGAAGTAGTGGCTTCTTCTTTTCAACCTCCCCAAGTGTTCTTCTAGAACCTTTTGCTCTGTCTATCACGCATTACCTTTCTACTATTTAATTTGCAAACTGAAATATTGTGATTGAGACCACTGCATATTAGTCTCCACCATGGCTATGAGTAATCTTACCTCTGAATTCTTTTGTCGTTTTACTCAGTTCTTCCTTGAACATATTCATTGCAGAAAGAACAATACAGTCCTATTCCTCAACAGGAGTTATGCAAGAGTGTTCATATTTCAGCTCTTTATGATCTCCAAATAGTTTAGCTTTCCTTTTTTTCAGTTAAAAAGGTGCTGAAAAATAAGATGGGCAAATTCTCTTGCCAGCAGACTAAGCTTATCATTTCTGTAACATTCTTAGCATCTCCTTACCCAGTGTCTGAGAATTTGAGACTAAACCCGATCCTCCTAAATTGCAAGGCAATATATGGCAATTACATCATCTGGAGACATTTTAAATAGGAAACTACTATTTTAAAGCAAACACAATCTCTCTATTTAAAAAATATTATATAGTATACAAACTGGGAATCATAGTTCAAGGCACTTTGGGTTTGGGTGCCAGGTCAAACAGAATTAACCTTAGACATACAGAAATGTATAAGTTACTTTGAAAGGTGATACTCTAAGTGACAGATCTCCCCACTTGAGCTGCATCTGACACCCAGTCAATGAAAGAAAAGATTAAGAACGTTGTCATGTATCACAATCTACACCATCATCTCATTTCTCCCCCCAGTGCAGCGAAGTATCCAGTTCTTTCTAGATAAAGCATGACTTTGGTAGGAAACAAGGGAAAGGAGTAAGTACTGTTGCTTATTCCAATTGGTGGACTTCATGTAAAAATAAACATTTAAAAAATATGGAGTGATTGAAAACCATTCTGAGTCCTTTATTGGTTTATTCACGATTTGATTGCTTATCAAGTTCAAACTTGTTTGGGGTTACCAATTTTTTAGCTATTCTTTCCATCATGGGAAAGAGAGAGATGTTATGGAGAAATCATAAAATATGAATGATATCCAAGGCCAGGAATAATTCTTTTCCTATATCTAGTGAATCAATTATTATATATAATTATTAAATTATAGTTTCAAGTTGGGGTAATAGTGCTATTTCTGTACAGGACAACTGAATAATTGCATGATACTAAATCAGGGACATTTACAACATAAAGTAGACATTTATGGGTATTTAGAAATTTATGAAGAATTGAAATGCATGAAAAGATTGTTTTACTTTCAATAGCCACAACTGTTTTACATATAAAAACAAGATGTGGAGAACTTTGACCACTATTGAGTTCCGTAGACTTGGTTCAAGTAGGAGCAGATCTCAAGTCTCCTGATTTCCATCCTGAAGCAGGCTCCTGTAGTCCACAAGTGAGTTGATGTCAGGTATCTTCTCTGGGTAGGAGATCCATGTGACCCTTATTATTCTAATTACTTTTAAAAGAAAATGTAGGGTAGGAATGAATTTCTGCATGCAAAATGTACAGGATAGTTTTTCTTCTAATTTAATTGATTGTGGGAAGACTGAAAGGAAGACTTATCCATTACCAGTAAGTCTTTGATTTTAGAAAATATCCACATGCAGAAAACTGAAAAAGAAATAGGAAGTCCTTTCTTCTGGATTATTTGAATGTTTAGTTTCTGAAGCCAAATGTTGAGACATGGCTTCTTGAAATCTTTCTAGAT
Organism: Megascapheus bottae; assembly: GCF_031878675.1. Classification (NCBI taxonomy): domain Eukaryota; kingdom Metazoa; phylum Chordata; class Mammalia; order Rodentia; family Geomyidae; genus Megascapheus; species Megascapheus bottae. Next base: position 43,296,315 of record NC_143512.1, on the reverse strand, counting down.
TCAAGAGGTTATGATTCTAGTTCTACTTCTGGTCTAGCCTTTATTTCTCAAGACGCTTAAGGAAAGCTCTTAAATGAATCCCTTGGGTTCTGATAGGAATTGAATTGTGTCATATGCTGAAGCCCTAATTTCCTTTGTGACTTTATTGGGGATAAGGCCTTTAAGGAGATAATGAATATTAATTCATTAATCGAAGGACAATTGAAATTGTTCTTCCAAGCAGAAGTAAAGATACTTATAGAATTCACTTACAGAATACATCTGGGCAGAATGTTGGTAGAAATGTGAGCATTCTGAATCTGGCAAAATTTCAGACGCATTAGAAAAGGAAGGAAAGGAACCTGGTTGAATTGTGATCTAGTGTTTTATACAAAATTTAACTTGTGAGTGATGAAATTAGGCGTCTACCTAAGGAGATGAGATGGCTTGGCATTCCTTTACTACTTGGAGTAAAATGTGAAAGGATGAAAGACTGAAGTAAAGATTGAACGAAAAGGAGTAGAATTTGTAGATTAAGGAAGTTTTCAGTCTACTTCATGTGATTTGACATTTCAATTTCTCCCAAAACTCATCTGTTGAAGACATGTCCCTGCTGAGGGTACTACTGGAAAGTGAGAGAACCTTCAGGTGATGTGGCCTAGTTGGAGGAAGTAGATTATTTGCTGGGGGGAGGGGAAACATCCTAGAAGGGCATATGGAGACCTAGCCCCTGCTCCTTCCCACTACTTTTTTTTTTTTTTTTTTTTTTTGGCCAGTCCTGGGCTTGAGCTCAGGGACTGAGCACTGTCCTTTGACTTTCCTCAAGACTAGAGCTCTACCACTTGAGCCACAGCACCACTTCCGACTTTTGTCTACATATATGGTACTGAGGAATTGAACCTGGGTCTTCATGCATGCTAGGCAAGCACTCTACCACTAGGCAAAACTCCCAGCACCCTCTCCCTGCTTCTTAATCATCATGAAGTGAGCACATTGGCTCTATCACGCCTCCTACCATGATCTGTTTGTCCCAGACCAGAACTTATAGGTCATGGATAGAAACCTCTGAAACTATGAGTGGAAGAAAATCTTTTCTCCTTTTAGGTTGTTTATTTTAGGAATGGTATTACAAAGATGGAAAGCTTAAGCATACGAATCCTGCTACAAACAATGTAGCCACCTATTCTAGCAAGAATACCATGTCTATGCTGGACAATCACTCTAGCTCAGAAAGAGATAACAGGATTTTAATCAACATTCTAGAGGAAGCCAGCAGGATGAAATAAAGGAAGGCTTTGACCATATGATGCTCTACAGTAAGGCCAAGGAGAGCTGCCAACATGCCCTGTTTCCATGAAGAAGGTGACTTTAAAGGTGATTCAAAGGTCATCAAGCTGCCACTCCACCTAAGCCCAGAGCACATACTCTGAGGACAAAGTCATTTCCTTCAGGTTTTCAGAGAGCAGGGCTGAGGCAAGATAGATGAAAAGACAGGGAAATTAAATTAATAAATACTAACATGGCAGACTCAGACATAGGGAACCAGGAAGCTAAAACTAAAACCCAAAGCAACTAGGTCTTCCACTCACCCCACTTCCTTTTAGATACTAGCCAGAATAGGAGGCGCAGAGGGGTGTAATAGATTTGGAGGGTTTCCCTGATTCTGCTTTATCCTTTGAAGAACAGACAGAATGAAAAGTCTTCAGGCAAAAGGAAGTCCTGAAGTTTACCTGTTTCCCCATGTTTTGGATAAGTCGTAGCACCTCATTTTCCCAGAGCCATTGAGTAAGGATTAGGAATTGCCATAGAGGACCTACCTGACTGTTGATATTTTCCCAGCTCAGCAAATAGAAAGGCTACAGACAGAAACTGCCCTTTTGAGTCCTTTGCTCCCATTTTCTGCACGAGGAGCAAGAAATTCTCCCCGCCCTGTTTCTCCTCTACTTTCTCCCCATATACTAAAATAAATCCTTGCTGAAACTCCCACCTCGTTACTGAAAATAGGAGTGGGTATTTTCTTTAGAACCTTGCCTCCTATGGGGTCAGGATTTTTCTTTGTCTTTGACACATTGAAATTCTTTCTCTGTGTGGATCTCAAGGATGTGAGGTGATGCATGAAAACTGGAAAGCAGAAGGAAGCCCCTCACCACTGGGCTCACTGATGGCAGTGATGGAGCTGCCTTCCCATCCCTTGGTTTTATTGGGCTAGGCTTCCAAGTGAGGCTGTTAGGCATCACTTAATGCAGGGGACTTCACCTGGTGCCATGGGGTTGACTTTTACCATCCACCCCAGGCAGGGCATCTAAGCAAATTATTCTTGAGCATGAATATCAGACTAGGCCTAAGATTATCTTTTTCCTCTCTAGGTATTGGTCTTGTTTGGGACCCATCCCTTCTTTCTAATTTAAACCTTTTGAAATGGAAGGTCCAGCTGTGTTCATATTTCAGAAGTGCATGTAACTTGCCTTGGTTTTCAGTGTTCAGCTGCAGAGGAGCTTTGTCTCAGCAGGAATCATACCTTAAGTCTCACCCTTACCTGATGCCATTGACATGTAGTGAGACTTTGAACTTGGAATGAGTGCCAGAATAGGTGAAGGCATGGAGAACTATAAACAATGTTTGCCTAAAATTCATGTATTGAAACTGAAATCTCCCACTGTGACTGGCCTTTAAGGAGGTAATAAAGTTTAGGTAAAGATTTAAGGGGTGGTCCTTAATCCCAAAAGTCTGATGTCTTTGGAAGAAGGGGAAAGACCACCAAGCATCTTTCTGTGTGCCCATAGGAGGAAAGGCCTGTGGATGCATAGCAAGAGGTACCTAGCAACACCTAGGAAGTGGGGCCTCACCAGAAACCAGCCCTACCAGCACCTGGACCTTAGGCTTCCAGTCTACTGAGCCATGTGAAGGAGAACAATTGGTGAAACTGCCCAAACACAGGAACTTTCTGATCTTTGCTTCATCCTGTGGTTTTCTGCTGTTTTTTGTACTTGAGACTGAGGATTCTCTTCTGCCTCTCCAATCACATTTTGTATATCTCCTTCTTTGTGTCAAAATCTGCACACATCTATTTGACTTTCCCCACATTATTTTACCCTTGTGATTTATTCTTTAATTATAAATTGTCCCAATTTATAATTGAACAATGGGAATCAAGAACAATGAAACTAAGAACGACGGCTTCTAACAACTATTATTTAGGATATTTAAATGACATTGCTATAAGCTCAGAATTTCCATTATATCTAACATATAAGACACATACAAACTGAAAGTCACTTAGAAAAATGACACGAAAATTACATGAAATCAGTTAATCACTGAAAAGTGTAATCTAAATTAAATGTCAGTAGTTTGAAGCTTGAGGAATAACTGATAACTAGTAGTCTTTTAAGTCAAGGTGGCTTTTTGAAATTGACAGATGTATTACCTATGACTAAAAATTTAGACATGTAGACTTGTATAGAAACAAAACACTTTTAACAACATCATTTTTGTCAAAGATGAGGTACGAATAATTAGGATTTTAGGAAGCTTTATAGACTAGCAGACATGCTACTCTTTTAGGGCAATTGTAACTAAATACTACAGAATGGGAGATTTAACCAAAAGAAATTTATTTTCTTATGGTCCTGGAAGTTCGAAGTCTGAGGTTAAGGTGCAGTTAAGAGTTTTTCTGGGGCTGGGAATGTGGCTTAGTGGTAGAGTGCTTGCCTCGCATGCATGAAGCCCTGGGTTTGATTCCTCAGAACCACAAGCCAGAAGTGATGTTGTGGCTCAAATGGTAGAGTGCTAGCCTTGAACAAAAGAAGCTCAGGGGCAGTGAACAGGCCTCGAGTTCAAGCTCTATGACTGGCAAAAATAAAAAATAAGAGTTTTGTTCTGTTTTGGAGGCCTCAGATGGTTGTCTCTTCTGCTAGGACATGACCTTGCCTGTAGGCATCGTCATCTTAATCTAGGACATCAGTTGTGTGGGGTAAGAGCTCAACCACATGACTTAGTTTATCTTAATTAATTACCTTTGAAGGGCTTGTGTCCAAATATAATCATCTTCTGAGTCACTGGGTGTGAGGAATTCAAGATGTGAATTTCACAGTGGAGTTGTTGCTCAATGTCTTTTAATTCAGTAGATCACTAGCAACACTTAATACTAGACATTTCTTCTCTACCTGGTCTCACCCCAAAACCATTCTTAGAAGGAAGTTAGAAAGTCTTTTGTATCCACAATCAGCAGGGCTAGGACTACAATTAGGTTTAGCAAATATAGACACCGTCTCCACTAAAACACTCCTGAACTTTATACTATTAATTGATTCAACATTGTTTTGCTAGCAAATAAATAAATGTGTAAGGATAAATAAACTATAGTTCTATACACAGATGCCAAAATTTACAAGAATGTTTTTTTTGTATCTTTGTGGGCAACTGGGTGTCTGTATGTGCTTTCCACCATGAGTAGACTTTTTTTTTTTTTTTTGCCAGTCCTGGGCCTTAAACTCGGGGCCTGAGCACTGTCCTTGGACTTTCTCAAGGCTAGAGCTCTACCATTTGAGCCACAACACCACTTCTGGCTTTTTTTTCTATGTATGTGGTACTGGGGAACCAAACCCAAGTCTTCGTGCATGCTTGGCAAGCACTGTACCACTAGACTAAACTCCCGCCCCCATGAGTAGACATTTTAAAAGAGTGACTACAGCATGTGGGAATCTATATTAACTCTTGTAAGTCATTAGGCTAACATTTAGATCATTACTTTCTAAAATTAATGTACCAGAGTTCTTAATTTGTTCTTAAGTAGGTCCTTAAACATATGGAAGAAGAACCCATTTCCTTCCTAAGTCAGCCAGGCTGCAGCTGGTAAAGAACTTTGGTGAACTACATCAAAGCAATTGCTATAATAGGGTTGCCCTGTGCACAATGCATAGTATACCCAGACAAACACCTACCTACACACATACCCTATGCATGTGTTCCAGGTATTATCTTAGCAATCAATTTACTTTCTTAGAAAAATAGTTATTTAATAAAGGTTAACATATGCTATATGTCCACACAACTCTCTGACACAGCATTTTCAGTATTGCAAAAATTTCTCACTTTACAACAATAACTACATGCAATAACTATTAAAAAAGTATTCTTGCCAGCAACTGCATATGGAGAATTTTTTTTCTTGAATACTTGACTATAGAACATGACATTTGAAATATGGTATAAAAACTCAGTTTTAATAAATTAAAAAACAGTATTCTTGAATTACTTCTAACCTGGAGATAGAGTTATCAGAAGTGCGGAGGATTAAAGAAGATTCGCTGGTAAAAGGAAAATTGCCTTCAAAAATCTCTCTACAGCTTAGGATTTGTAAGATATTTTGAAACTGTGAGTGTTAGCTTTAACCAAATCATCCCCATTACTTTTTTACTGATGAGGTCAACAGGGTATACTAAGGATGGAATAACCTGAATAAAAATTTAGGGTAAGAGTAAGTTCGGAGTAATACAGGCTCTAAAGAATGTCTGACATGAAGTTGTTTGCTAAATACATGATTCCATACTCATCACACCCCTGGCAAAGGTGACACTCATGATGTGGTCAACAATAACAAACTTTGTGTGACCCTGGGGACCCATTTCTTCCTGTGATGCCTTCAGAATCCACAGGAGATTACCTGTGCAGTAGTTAATAAAAATATTTTGTTCATTTTTTCTAAGACCTCCTCCCTTTTTTCACAAGTACACTTCTTTAGGGTGTATCTGTTTCTCACTAAAAATAAGTAAGAGGGACATGCCAATGTGTTATCTAGCTCATTGATATATTGGGTTAGAGCACTACTTGTTTTGTGATGCTTATTCTCTTCTCAAGTGCAAATTACCAAAGAATACTGTAGTTCTGACCCTACTAGCAGAGTGCTCTTTTAACTCTTGGTGAGCTGTGCTGTATCATTGCATTCTTCTTCACGGCTAATGTATCAATCTGCTTGCAGTGTTAGAATTAGCATTCATTAAAGTAGCTGTGTAGCAAAAACTTTTAGGGATGTAGAGGAAAAAATAGTAGAAAGAGAAGGAACATATTTTTTTTCCTTAGAGAGTGGAGATTCATTAGATTGTCCTTGTCTAAATTAGCTAATAGTTATGCCCTACACTTTCTCCCTTACACTCCTTTTCAAATACTCCATAGCCTTGTCCTTTTTATCTGCCATGATGAAAGCCACGAAATGCAGAGATAATAGACCAGGCCTAACTCTGTTAGCTGAATAGAATTCACTGAATTCCCTTAAGATCTAAGCTGAGCAGATGGCCATTTTGAGAACAAGTGAGTAATGGTGTTTGCCTAGAGTCTGACACTGCTGTGAGGTGGACAAGACCTATAACCAGAATGCTTCCTCTGATAGAGATTGTATGTTCCACTATATAGACCATGCCCCATCACAATGAGAAATACAGAATTTATGAGTGCAATTATTAGCCTCCACCATATTACAGGGTTATTTTCCTTGGCAAAATTAAAATCACATCTTTGAAAGTAACCACATCTTAATTATTAGCTACCTGCAGACAGTAGTGTCCAGGTAGAATGGTGATCCCATTTTGATTCATACAATCAAAAAGCTTTGTATATGAGGTAAAATTATGATTTAGAACTTGACTCTGTTGATATATTTCCTTCCACTGAAGAAGCAATGGTTTCTGGGCCCATCTCATTGGCCTTTGCAGATTACTGTCAAATAGTCCTTCATGTCAAATTGATCCACTCTCCCTCCGTCTCTCTCTCCATATAATCCCTCTTTTCCTTCCTTCCTTCCTTCCTTCCTTCCTTCCTTCCTTCCTTCCCTCTTTCCCTCTTTCCCTCTTTCCCTCTTTCCCTCTTTCCCTCTTTCCCTCTTTCCCTCTTTCCCTCTTTCCCTCTTTCCCTCTTTCTTTCCCTCTTTCCTCCCTTCCTCCCTTCCTCCCTTCCTTCCTGTTCATCCCATCCTAAAACAAGATAGTGCCCCAGCAAAAAAGAGAACCATAGAACCATCACTTTGATGAAAATTAATGCAAAACTTCTTAATAAAATTCTGGACAACCAAATTCAACAATTAACCAAAAAAAATCATATATTGTGATCAAATGGGATTCATCCAGGAATGCAAAACTGGTTCAATATACGTAAGTCAATAAGTGTAATACAGCACATTAATAGAAGCAAGGACAGGAACTATATGATCATCTCAATAGATGCATTGCTTTTGACAACATCCCTTTATGATAAAAAGCTTTGGAGAAGCTAGGAATACATGAAACATTCCTCAATATATTAAAGATGGTATATGACAAACCTTCAGTCAGCATCATACCTAATGATGAAAATCTAAAACCATTTCCTCTAAAATTAGGAACGAGACAAGGATATCCACTCTCTTTACTGCTCTTCAATACAGTGCAGGGGCAATAAGGCAAGAGAAAAATATAGAGGGGATCCAAATAGGGAAGGAAGAAGTAAAACTCTCCCTCTTTGCAGATGACATGATCCTCTATTTAAAGGACCCTATAGTTTCCTCTCCCAAGCTCCTAGAACTGATCCTAAATTTTGGCAGAGAAGCAGATTATAAAATCAACTCACAATAGTCAGTGTATGCCTGTCATGAAAAGCAACTAAACTCAGAAAAGTAACAAGATGAGGGGTGGGGGTGTGGGGGGAGGGAACTGGGGACCAAGACATGAGAAAGGGTATCAATGTATGTGAATTAATTCACCTTCTATCTGGCAAATATCATGTAACCCTTCTATTAATTACAATAAAAATATATGGAAAAAAGAAAAGTAACTCCATTAGTAAAAACTTAAAAGAAAAAAACCCTAGGAATTAACCAAAGTTGTGGAAGACCCCCTATTGTGAAAACTTTAAAAATGTGAAGAAGGAAACTGAACATCAGAGACTCTGTAAAGTTAAGACTCTCATTTCTTTACATATGGCTGGTCTCCCCAGAACCTAGCATAGTCCCTGGCATGCCAGAACCACTCAGTTTACTCCATAAATATTTACTCAATAAATATTACATGAATCCAGAATAAATTTCCGAAGAGAGGCCAGATACTCTCTTGGCATTTGGGAGGAATATAAAAATACAAGTATAGAGGAAGGAAGTGTGGCTGATGTATTTATTCTGAGCCCCATGTGAACAGGGGAGAGTATTGAAAGTAGAGCAATGGGCCAATAGTGAGGCGAAATAGAGTTGTTGCTAGATCAGTAAAAAGAGGATTGGTAACACAGATTGGGATTCCCGTGTTTTAGAATAATTGGTTACTTTCCTGGCTAAATGGCTTGAATGGAGGATATTCATTGTCTTGCCCTGAAGACAGATGGCAAGCCTATGTGTGAGTTGAATTTCTGTGTGTGTGGGAAGTGGGACGTTGCATGAGCTGAGTCCTCCTTTCCATCTAGATGCCCTCCTTCTCCTCCTCCCTGACCACCACCTTCTGCATCCAGCCTGGACTGAGCTTCCTGCTACTGTGTGTAGGCCAGCAGGGTCTGAGCATACCTTCCCCCAGCCCCCACCCCACTGCCTTGCCCTTATACCTGGCAGACACAGGGAAATGCCACCCCCACACAGCATTGCTGTCCCTGAGAAATACAGCTTTGCTGTCATTGTAACTAAGCTCCCCCTTAACTGAAAATTTAAAGTAGCCTTAAACGGCCACTGGGTTTCTTTATGGACAGTACAAAAGGCAAGGGGCAGGAAAGGGAGTTGTCTGAGTGGCACTCAGTTCTTGAGGCTCTTCCTTCTCTTCTTGGCTTGGAATCCTTCCTGGTTAATGTCAGCGGGAACATCCCTCACAGATGGAAAGGCACTTAGTGTCTCTCAGAGATCCCGAACATCCCTGACCATGGACCAAAGCAGATAAAGAGGGGAGAATGGCTCTGCCTACAATTCTAAGCTATAGGGGTTTGTTTTGGGGCTCTTTTTTTTTTAACCTCTTCTAGCCAGGTCCTGTGCCACAGAAAGATGAGATTAGACAGCACTTTGCTCAGGACAGTTGGACACAAGATGCCCAGGAGGAAAGTATTCTGAATAATCTCTCTTTCCAAATGATTGGTTTACATCTGGCAGAGGGGATGCCTGGAAATTCAGATAATGCTCAGCTAGGGAAGCAAGTGAACTGATATGATCTGTATGATCTCATGACTTGCTTCCATTACTTATATTAATTATGAAAATGCTATGAAGTGTTACTACAATATTATATTAACACGATAGTGCCTTTGTCCTATGTTTTCTGTCAGTGAATGATTTCTGTTATCACGATTGTGCCACAAATCAATTCTATTTTAGGATGAACAGTATGGATCGCAACCTCTGTTTTCTGAGGGAGGAAATGAAATAGTGAGGAAAGTTCATTTGCTTCTAATTTGTGAAAGTCACCACATCCCCTATGAAAAGAGTTCACATTGTCCAAACCTTGTAGGAAACTAAGACTGAAGTCATAGGAAATTGCCAAGATTTAACCAATTTTTATGTATGAAATGGCAATTTCATAGCTTCAATTTAAAATGATCAGTATGAGGGAGTGTTCTTATCATCATTTGTATTGTAAAATGTGCTCAAAGTCATCATTAGAAGTATCTATCATTGGTGCAGTTGGCTTTGTCTCCCCATAAGTTGTTTTCTATTCTGAGAAGGAAATTCACCAGGCTTTGAAGACTTCTTAAGGACTTGCCTCTCTTACCCCCCTTCTCCACCCCCCCACGATGATTTTACTCTAAGAATAATTCAGAGGAAACTGGGTTTTGTCTGGCCCAAGTGCAATTTGAGAGGCAGGCCTTAGTTGGCTCTTTCTTTGTATGTGTGGAGTCTGGAATTAATCTGGCTTCCCAGAGCCCAGAATACATGTGCCAAGGATGAGCTCTAGGCAGCTGTAATCAACTCTCTACCCAAACAATGTAGTGGGCCACACAGCCTCCCTTCTCTGGCCTTAATTTCCTGAGATACCTTCTGTTTTGCTTTTCGTAAAGTTAAGTACCTGAAGATGCTACCATTAGGTGAAGAGAGCTGTTTTAAAAATGTGCACTAATCATGACAAACCATTTATATAAGCCTCTAGCTTACTTGTTGCTCTGGCCATTTCTAACTCTGAGATTTATCCTGTGGTTTCCATGTTGTAGCTACACACGTGTTCATTTCAGCTGTCATATAAAGTTTCATAGTATAGTTATCCTAGCATTTGTGAGCTGTTTGCTGGCTTCATTATTATTATTAAATGATAATAAAGAATATTGCTATGAACAACAACGCCCGTGTCCTTGTGCATCTGTACATGAATTTACCTGGAGCGCATACTAGATGTGGAGGTCCTAGAATAAAATTGAAGAATATTTTCAAAATCAGTATGTGTTGCAAATTTTCCTTTCCTTACCATTCTTTTCCATTCCCTTTTCCCTTCCCCTCCACTCTCTCCCATCCCGTTTCATCTCCTCCTTCCCCTCCTTTTTCCTCTCTTCTCCTTTCCTTTTCTCTTCCCTTTCCTTCTTTTGCTTCTCATTACTTCCTTTACTTCTCTCTTCTTTGCTTTCAGTAGTGATAGGGCTTAAAGTCATAGTCTCATCCCATGCAATTACTTCAGTGATTCCTGTAATCCTGTTTGCTTTAGAATTTCTTTTTTTTTTTTTTTTTGGCTGGATCTCTTGCTTTTACCCAGGTTAGCCTGGACTTGGATGCTCCTACCTTTGCTTTCCAAGTAGCTGGGATTATGGGGCTGCACCACCACACTTGACAGTTATAGGCAATTCTCCCACAAAAGGTAAGACCTCGTTGGAAGATTCACTTTCTAAAGAATCAGTTTTTTAAATGATAGTAAAATTAATTCTGCAGCTCTAGGATGGAAAAATGGATACTCCTGGTTAATACTACGGACCTGTTAATTCTGTATATCCCAGGCCACCAGAATAGGAATGTATGCCTTACAAGTGTCATCACAGTCTTTGGACTGGATGATTTGCCAACTCATGTGACTGATGTTCAGAGTGTGATTTTTCTGGAATACTTTGCAGATTTTTTTTAACTAAGTAAATGAACAAAAAGAATACATGGTTGCACAGAGGGAAAGAAATTCAAATAGGGTTCCAACTATCTGTGCTATGAATGGGCTATATGACCTAAAGTGATTTAGATTATCAGTTTTAATTGTAGCTGAAAAAAAGGAGTTGGATGAGGAGTTCTTTAGCTTTTCAGTTTACATGCTACCACTTTCAATTGTCATTATGTGTCACTTTTTAGAGTTCTTAAAATCAAATAAAATTCTTCATTCATTCTCTGATAAATGATGACTGGTTTTATGAAACAAAAACCTCAAAATATAAAACAAAAAACAAAAGCTGGTCATGGTGGCTCATGCCTTTTAATCCTAGTTACTCAGGAGCTGAAATCTGAGGATCAATGTTCAAAACCAGCCTGGGCACAAAAGGACCTGAGACTCTTATCTCCAATTAACCTCTAGAAATCAGAAAGTGGGGCTTGGCTCAAAGGTATGGTGGTAGCCTTGAGTTGAAGAGCTCAGGGATAGCACCCAGGCTGAGTTCAAGCATTACAAAGAATGGAAAACAAGAAGAACTAGTTTACTGCAAAACCACATTTTAACTTGTTGAGGGTAAATGAGACAATACAGAAGAAAATTATTTAGAAAGTGTGTGTGTGTGTGTGTGGTTTTTTTTTTTAGACAAGCTGTTTGGGAAGCAAAGAGTGCCTGTAAGGGTAAACCTGGCCCTCTGCCTATTTGGTGAGTGTAGTTTATTGGAATCTAGCCACACTCATTCATTTACATTTTGTCTATAACAACACACTTGAATGCAACAGGGACTGTATTGTCCTCAATGCCTACAATATTTACTCTCGGACTCTTTGTAGAACACAATCACTAACCCCTGCTGTAGAAAATCCAAGTGGGTTCTCTTCATGAATATTCATCTGACTTTATTCCCTGTATACAGGTTTAAGAAGGGGTTGGAAGCTCTTTTCTACTTGAGGTCTTAGCAGGGACTGGGGCCTTGAGTCTACTTTTAGGAAGTTCTGCTCCCATGAAATCTGTATCAGAGCCTCCTCAGTGGCTCTGGGGTTTCATATGACTCTACCTATTGGACTTCACCTTTGTGGAATGGCAGCAGAAGTGAAGCTGTATTTTGGAGAGGTCTGGAGCAGGGGAGCTGGTATCTTGCTCCGTGTAACCACTGGGCTGTGTGCTGCTCTGACTGGCAGAATACTGGGTGGTCATCAATCAGGGCTAGCTCTTTGTCACTTCGTTCACTGAAGGGATTTCTCTAAAGCACAGATCATAATGCATGATTTCTCTTCCTAATATCCTCTAGGGATTCATTACTGTGGACAGAATGAAACTTGTTCTCGGGCTAGAAGTGTGGCTCAAGTGATAAAGCATCTGCCTAGCAAGTTCAGGGCCCTGAGTTTAAACCTCAGTATTGCTAAGACAACACATACACAGAGATCTGTTTTGGTGAACAAATAATTAGATTTCAACATTGTTTTCTCCCCAATCTTTACTAGTATCAATTAATTGTGCAAGGGAGTTTCATCTTGATATGCCCAGCTAGGCATAAAATGCACCTCAAACAGACATAACCCCTCAGTCACTCCTCCTGCTTCTCCCCTCTTTCCAGCCCAATCCCAAAAAAACTTCATTGTTCCACTTTCAGGGTCTGTGTTTTTAAATCTCTTTTTAGTCTTGAATTGCATTTATTTCCACTTATGTACTTTTTGTTTGGTCCTAACTTTCAGGAAAGCAAGTTTGGAGTACAGTTCATACTTTTTGTCAAACTCTTCCTTTTTAAATTTTGTTTTTGTTATGAATTTTTTACAGTGAGCATGTTGATGGTGTCATGTGCTGGTTAGAACAGATTTCACTGGGCCTTATTGATGCAGATAATGCCTTCCAAGCTGTTTTGTAGAAAAAAATGAATGAATGGATAACTGAATACTTGCTATGTTTAAAAGCATTTTAAATTTGAAAAATGGAAATAATATCTATAGCTTGCCCCAAGGATATAGTTCTGTAAATAAAATAGATTCTGAGAAACTTGGCCTCTAATCCTAGGTCTGTCATGTTGAAAGCATCTGAGCTCTTTCAAGACCAAGTTTCTTCACTTGTCTTTTTTTTTTTTTTAAGAATCTAATTTCCAAGATCTATAAATTCCTTTCTGCTTGTCTCATTTTGATGCCTAGTATGAATTAGCCACACAATCTGGACTCTAAACCCAGATTGAAAAATTGCCTAAGAATTTGTCCAACTTAAGATAGTGTGTATGAAAAATGCAGGCGCTGAGAAAAAAAAATTCCAAGGAAGATGGTCCTTGGTTAATTCATTAATTAGAATTTTACAATCATTACAGGAAAATACATTAGAAAAATTCTTGGGTTTGGGGGAGATTATTGAGCTTCCTCCTCGGAAGCTCTATTTATAAACATGCATTGTATCTTTAGCTCTTCTTGGTAACTCAAGTTCAAGTCATGAGCAATGCATTTAAGCACCTGTGCTTTAAGATTTTGGAAAATATAGTTTGCTCATTTTGATCAGCCTCCATTGATAATATCAAGGCTTTACCTGTGATAAATCTATAAATATGTATGGTATGCTTTGAACAAAGTTTTCTTTTTAATTCTAGTCCCACATGCTCCCTCCTCCTTTTACTAATAGTGTTTGAGTTTGTTTATGCTATTTCCATGTTGAAACACATCACATATCTATATACTTATTTAAGCATATATATATGTGTGTATATATGTACTGTAATGTCCTTCTATCAATTTTTTTCACCACTTAGTACTTTCTTTTCTCCCTTCATCTCTCCCACTGATTCCCATCTCTGGCAATCCTTCTTTTATGCTCTTGTATTATTATCAGCAACATCATCATATCATCATCATCATCACCATCATTTTATGTCTAGCTTCCACATTAGTGAAAATGTATGATATTTAAGTTTGGCTTATCTTGTTCCATGTGCTATTCAGTTCTATTCATTTTCTAGCAATAACACAGTTACATTCTTATTTATGGCTGGATAATGTTCCATTGTGTACATATACTACATTTTCTTTATCTGTTTATCAGGTTTGGGGCACCTACACTGGCTCCACAGTTCTGTGATAAACATGGTAGTATCATGATTATATATTGGGTAAAGTGTTTTGGATGTATGTCCACGAATTGTGTGGCAGATCCAGGCAGGTCGTCTATTTTACACTAATTTCCATTTCTGTCAAAAGTGGATGAAGGTTCCTTTTCCTGGCATCCTCTCCAGAATTTGTTGTTTATTTTCTTGATGATTGTTTTTCTGACTGGGTTGAGGTGGAATTCCAGTATAGTTTTGATTTGCATTTTCTTTATGGCTAAGTATGTACTTAACCATTAATACTCATTTTTCTGAGAATTCATAGTGCAATTCATAGTTGGGTTATTTAATTTTTTGAGCTCTTTTTATATATTAGGCATTAATCATTTATCCATTGAACAACTTTACAGAAATATTTCTCCTATTTTTGGATTGTCTCTTTATTTTGGTAATCATATGATGTGCAGAAATAGTTTAATTTGATTCAATCTCATTTGTCAACTTTTGCTGTTATTTTCTTGAAATTGGAGTCTTGTTTAGAAAATAATGACTTATGCTTATATATTCCAGTATTCTCCTTATGTTTCCCTATGAAAGTTTCATATTTTTACACCTTACATTAAGATTTCTAAAGCAATTTTAAGAATTTCTAATTGTTGGAGGAGTATGCAATGAGAGACTAATTTCTAGTTTTAATTTTCTACATATGTAAAGCTAGTTTTCCCAGCACTGTTTGTTAAGTGGCTGTGGTCTTCGATGGATATTTTTTTTTTTGTCAAAAATCAGATGGTTGTAGAATGAGAGTGGTATTATTCCTTCATTTTCTGTTTTATGGAATAGTTTGAGGGTGCACTAGTATTATTATTTCTTCCTTAAAGACCTAGTAGAATTAATCTCTGAATCCATCTAGTGCTTGGTTTACTGCTCCAATCTCATTGCTTGTTATAGACAAGTTTAAATAGTTTATATTCTCTTGGCTTACTTTTGTTAAATCAAATGCATCCTATTACTCACTAGACACTAAGTTGTAAATGGAATATACAACTTGTGGATGGAAATGGAAGGGAAAAATTGGGAGAGAGTAAGGGAATGGATTAAGGTGGTTCACAAGAAATGTACTCTTGTATCTGACTACGTAATGGTAACCCCTCTGTACATCACCTTTACAATAGCAACGAATAAATTGAGCAACAACAAGAACAACAAAAATCCATTATTTCCTCTAAACTGTAAACAGCCTGATCTCTTTCTTTTTCTTTTTCTTTTGTGTAGGAGTCCTGGGGATGGAACTCAGCTTTTTGCTCAAAATTGGCACTTTTCCACTTGAGGCACAGTTCTACTTCCAGCTTTAAGGTGGTTCATTAGATAAAAGAATCTCATGGACTTTCCTGGCTAATCTGGCTTGGAACTTTGATCTTCAGATCTCAGCCCCCTGAGCAGCTAAGGTGACAAGCATGAGCCTCTAGTATCTACCTAGCTTCTTTGTTTTCCTCTTACTCATTTCTTTCCCTTACCCTTTGTTCCCCCACTTAGCTCCTATATTTCAGGTGCATTTATTACAGATCCTCTTTAAATAGAGTTCAAAGATAAGTAAGACAAATACCTTGACATATCTTTGCCATAACTTTGGCTTGGGGGTGCATGTCAGTAGCCTCCATATTCTGGGAGGTGGTGACCAATCAATTGCAAGTTTGAGATTAGTTTGGGCTAAGTAGTAAGTCCTTGATTTAAGCAAAACAAAGCAACAGAAAACCAAAAATATCATTGGCCTTTTCAGCTGGCTGGGAAGCTACAAGTCAAGACTCCAGGAGAAGAGTCAGAAACCCATCTAAGCTGTCTTTCCCGTCTGTGTTTATGCTCAAGGCCACAGGGCACTTCCCTCATGGGACTGTCAAGAGGAGTCATTTCGATTCCATGCATGTGAAATTTCCGGCAGATTTTATTTCAAGAAAAGAAGAAAGAGGAGGAGGAGGAGGAGGCCTCAATTGGAAGACAACCTTACAAATTCATATTCCAGATTGCCTTTGCACTACAGTATTCAGTGGAACATTTCACAGTTCCAACTTTTATCAAAAAAAAATTAGTAGCTTTTCCTGTCCGGAGAATATACCTAGATCCTGAGAGACATGTTCATTCCATTTCTCACTGAAGAAACCCATCTATGTGGAGGTTTTTTTTTTTTAAAGATTATTAAGAAACTACACTTGAGAGCAATTTTAAGTGTATGGGAAAATTGAGCAAAAAGTACAGGGAGCTCTTGGATCTTCCTTCTCTCTTCTAATTCCCTCTATTATTAGCATCTTGCACTAAGGGTATTATGTTTGTTACAATTGATCAATAGAGAGTGACACGCTGTTATTAGCCAAATCAGGTTCACTTTTGCATTACACAGTTCTATGGATTTAAAAATGTGTAATTTTATGTGCTTATAAAAGTATTTTATTGTTCTAAGATTTCCCTACATTCTCATCTTTTTGTTTTTCTCTTTCTTTCTTCTGCCCTAACCTTGGTAATCACTGGTAATTTTACTGTCTGTAGATTTTCCTCTCCCAGAATGTCATATAAGTGATATATAGTATATAGATTTTTTCAAATCTAGATCATTCACAAAGTAGTATGCATACACTTCCTATGGGTTTTTCATGGCTTAATAGTTCATTTCTTCTTAGACCCAAATAACGTCTTATTGCATGGCTGTACTTATATTTGTTGAAACACATCTTAGTTGCCTCCAAATTTTTGGAAAATATGAATATAGTTGGTGTAAACATCTGTGTATAAGTTTCTTGTGGAAGTGAGTTTTCAACTCATTTAAATATCACAGGATGCATTGATTGGATCTTATGGTAAGTATATGTTTCTGACATAGAGTGAAATGTGGAAATCGATTTTTTCTAGTATATTTTCTACCTCTAGTTGTGAAGTTTATCTCATTCTTTCAGTGTCTAGGGAATTTGCTGATTCACAATTTTGTTTGGTTGCTAAGTGTGAATATTAGAACTCTCTCCAGGCTATTTGTACATTACAAGAAATCAGTAACCTTCGTTCTTATCTTAAATAAGGAATATTGCCATGAATTTTGTCCATCCTAGTAAGAGAGTTATAGAGCTTCCAAAATCATACCAAGAAAACAGAAATCTCTCAGGTCATACTATGCTTTGTATTGGTCCGACATTAACACCTCCTCATCCATGCTTAGTGAAATAACAGTTCTAGAAAAGAAACTGGCTCAGATGCATTCATCATATTTGGGCCATCCTTTGAGCTTCAGTGCCAGTCTCTTCTTATTGTCTGGAATTGCATGAGCCCTTGTTCAATTACTATACACACGTGAGTTCTAGAAACTTTTACTGGTGGAAAATATGACTCATAGTGGTTTTGTGTGCATGTTGTGTTTCTAAGGCACTGTTGTTTGAAGATCTTAATTTCCTTGGGAGTATTTGAAGTAGAATGCTTTTTTTTTTTTTTTTTGCTACTAGTCCATAAATAGAAAGATGTTTTCTTTTGCCAGAGATAATTCATTTGTAAACTTATCATGTCTCAAATCTAAAACAACAAAAAAGAATGCTATGATAGCCAGAAAACAGGTTCCTAATGAGACACCTCTTCAAGTTTCTTGGTTAGAGATCCCCCAGAAACAGAATAAAAGAGTTTTGACCCTGGGGAGGGAAAAAGGAGAAATAGTGTCTCTATTCACTTCACTTGCTATTCCTAGCACCTTGAAGTGGCTATGAATTGGTCATATATAAATGGAAACATATACAAGTAGAAAAGATCCACTCAACAGTACTTCTGCCTTAAGACTGTGGCAGAAGTTACATTGGGTCAGAAGGCAATGGATGGGTACGGGTAGGTGGTGACCAATCATGCAATGCCTGAACAGTCTGAATGAGCTGCTTCTCAGCTTTCCCTTCTGCTTCATCGGACTGACTTTTAGGTCCTGATCTCCATCATTTCTCAGCATCCTATCTTCTCATCAGCAGGTCTGGTAGGGAGAGGAAAAGGACAAACTCCATCCTTCTTTTAGGAGTAAATCCAAATCCCATTTCCTCAAGGAAGATTTGTTTTCCTTTCAGCAGAAAATTTCATCGTAATTGTCTAAAAATCTTTTCTGGAAGGGACTTAAATATACATATTCATGTTCTCATGAAAAAAGATATTTACATGATGGTTATTTGCACATGTGTATCTGTTTTATCTACAAGAGGAAATATATTCGGAAAGAAATGCATTTTAGTGCTTATCAACAGAGTGATAATTGGCCCATAAGATTCAGAAAGTAATCCTTTTATTTCAGAAACTCTGTGGTGCGAAACTAGTAAAGAGATGACCTATGTAGAACCTAGGCTACATTTTTGGGGTTTAGAGGATGCCTCATCCCTCAAGTAGAGGAAAAAGTGATCCCAGAAGTGTTGCTTCCACCTAGGCAACAAGAGAGGATTTATTAGTCTATTGCTGGCTGGGTTGACAACCAGGTTTGTGTATTTTTTTTCACTCTGTGAAAACTGGTCCTGGTCCTTTGTGTGTGTGTGTGTGTGTGTGTGTGTGTTTGAAGTCTACAGGAAGTTGGTGTTATAAGAACCTCATTTCTAGATGGATTCAATGAGCTGAGCCATGGGCCTAGAGAATGTAGAATACTGGCCATTGTGTGAAAAAAAAAAATGGGGCAGGAGAGGAGGATGTGTTTTGGGTCTTTGTGGCGGAAGCCAATGGTTTTGGTGTCTAGGAGGGATACAGGAAAGGACATAGTGACAGGACTATCATTTAGGATTTTCGCCTGACCTCCAAGGTACCTGGCCATGACCCAGTGTGGTAAGACCATTGCTGTGAGAACCTGGAGCACAGTCACTGTGGAAAAAGCTTGTTGCCTCATTGTGGAATTTTTTTTTTTTACAATCTGCAATTTGCTCTAGGCCAACAGTTCTCCCATTGACAGCCTTGAAAAAAATTAAAAACAAATTTAGAGTTTATGCATAATAAAAACTTTATGTGCCATAAAAAATGTTTCTCTGGGACTACACTCAGATACTTGCCTGAGCCACATCTCCTGGAAAGTTTGTGTTTGCTGATGTGTTGATTGAATTTTCCAATTGATGCCAAATGAAATAAATACCTGTAGTTTTGATCTGTTGACCTGGAGTGAATGGCCAAAGGGATATGTGACCAAAAGGATACTACTCCAGGCACCAACAATTGAATGATATCCTTTACCAGTTGGCTAAAGGCAGCTGGGTATATAGTAAACATGGAGACTTACAATAAAGCAACATTAAAACAAATACTTTCAACTCTGCCAGGCTAGTCATGCATTGGCTTCAAAGACATATATTTTCATTTGAAGTGGGTCAGCAGAACTTGAATGTTCCACTTGAAGAAGTTTAGTTTGTTAGGATTATACTGACAAAAATTAATTGAGATTGGCTCCCACAATGAGATCAGCCTCATATTTACTCCATTTTTAACATCTTTTGGAGAAACCATATTGAATCAATTCAAATAATATGAGATGTGTACCAGTGACTAAAAATGAGTTATTATATTGCTGGATGTCTGGTCTGAAACTTGACCAATATCCAGAGAGAATTGAAGCTCTTCACTTTAAAGCTGGCTGTAGCTACCACATGTGTGGTCTGTATGTTGGGACCTTGAATCTTAGATGCAGGGTTAATCTCACCAGTATGATTACCAGACACATCTTACTAATTTTCAGGTTTTGACCCATGCTTGATGCCACTGTCCTGGTATTGATGTAGATATAACTATTACTGACTTGGAGAAGCTTTTGCAACTTTCATGACTCTAGGAACACAAGTATGTGTGAGAGAAGTCAAACACATCCTGGCCTTATTCAGCAAAATAGAAGGAAATAGATTTCAGGGAAAAATACATGGCTCTTGCTACCCCAAGGAGTTTGGGCTAATTCTTCCAATATTGCACATTTGTGGAAAAACTCCCAAATAAAAATTTTCCCCCTCTCTTTTTCCCTTCCTCCAATGCTGGTGAATTGGAGATAGAATCTATCGAACCTTTCTGCCTTAGCTGGCTTCCAACTGAGATCTTCAAATCTCAGCCTCCTGTGTACGAAACTATCCATTTCTTAAACTAAAAAGCATTCATAAACTCTAGCTAAATTGTTTTAAAGCAGTACTTGTATATGTGTGAAACAAATATAAATACTTCGTTTTGCAGCTATGCCCAAGAAGAACTGAGTAAACATCTTAATACTACCCTTTCCTTTAAAATCACTATTATTATAAGCTGCAAAAGTGTGTGCAGGTATACTAAAAGTGTTAGGAAAATTTTCATGCACCAATGTGAAGATCATATAATCGACTCCAGGTATTCATTGTTAAGTTCAGGAGCTAGCAACACCTGGAGTGGATCTTGTTTAGATTGCCTTTTAGAAAACATCTACAAGCATAAGGAAGTCATGTGATTTACAACATCTGTATCTTTCTGATTTAAGATTCTCTTTCTGGATGCAACATAGGCCATGTGCAAAGTGAAAATGGAAAGGTTGATTTTAAAGTTTGAGTCAGGAAGATGATGAAGACAGGATATCAAGGTGAAAGGAACAGAAGAATGAAGAGAAGAAGGGTGAGTGAACATAATTACATGATTCAATGTCCATATGTGAAAACTGAGCCAAGTAACTTTGGGTGGTTGGATCTTGGACAGATGAGGGAGAATGGTGAAAGGGATGACAAGGATTAAGATTCATCGTGCTCACACACTGACATGTTGAATCAAAACACTTCCATTTAACTATTTAAAGATACTTTTTAAAAAAGGGAAAGATTCATGTGGTCATGATTTCAATTAAGTGTCAATTGCTAAGCTATATATTCCATGTGTTAAGGCTTCTAGGCACATGTGCTACCAGTCTTTTAGAAGCTAACAGTCTAGAAGGAGAGAAAAAGTAGTCCCATCTCAGAGCCAACCTCCTCCTTGAGAGAACAGAATGAGTTCTGGAATGGGAAGCATAGATATATTTGGGGTTTAATGATAAATTCCAGAGAAAAGCATAAAAAAATCTTCAGTAATAAAATAATGACTACAGAAATAAATACATTCAGTGGAATATAGATACACAAGTTTCTGAAATTCTGTCAGATTAGTCAAGCCATAAAACACTATGTGGGGCCTGAAGGAAATGCCCAGGAAAATGCCTAGGAAATCAGATAAAGACACATGTGAGGGGAGAGGGACACGGCACCTCAAAGAGTCAGCATAGAGGACAGCGCTTTTCACCATTCCTCAGGGGAATGCTCTTCTGACACATATATAGAGAAGGAAACATTTTTTGAATGTGTTTTATATAAGAAATTCTTATTTCTCTTTTCAAGCATTCACCAAAGGAAGTGTCTTCTGTCTGCTGAATAAGTGGTGTATACTTTATATTATTAATGAGAAAAATATGTTTTAAAAAGTTTTGCTTTCTCTTGAGGAGAACATATTAGGAAAAAAAGAAAAATGGAAAGAAAAGAGAGGAAGAAATAGGAAGAAGGAAGGAAAAAAAACGGAACAGAGCAAAGTCTCACCATCTCTTACAAAGGTAGCTTTGCATAGCAGTCAAACCATGGATCTGATCTGATGGCTTTAATACTTGAGTTCAAACTCTGGCACTGTTCTGTATTATTAGGTAGCTGTGTATGAAGTGACTTATCTAAGTATTGTGTGCTTCAACTTTCTCATCTGTAAACTGAGGATAATAACATAACCATTCCTAGCCAGTGGCATTTTGCCGGGAGGATTGACTATTCAAAGCCCAGAGGATGTACCCGTTTTGTAGACAGAACCAAATGAACAGTTATCAATTCATTCTTCATTTCTTTGTCTACTTTTAGTCTCTTGTATGTTTGACTATAGTGACAAACCTCTAGGCAAGAAAAAATTTTCCGGGTTTCTTTAGAAGGCTTTAGTGAATTGGTTAGATAAGGCCTCTTCCCTCTATGTTCTACAGGTCTGTAAAAAGAAATTCTAATAAATGACATAAAATGTGTGGGGGTAGGAGTTCAAGGGGGTTATGAGAGAGAGAGAAAGAGAGAGGGAGAAAATACTAGATTTAGATTTTGTGAAGCTTAGGAAACAAACTAGGGCAGAAATAGAAACCACAAGTAAGGACATATTCAAACCAGAATTATATAGGAGTTTAGCAAGAAGGAATATTATGCCCAGTTGTGGTTTATCCACAAGTTAGGGGCCTGAGCCAATGTGGGAAATTCTAAGGCTGTTTTCAACTCATAAATTCCTGTGTTCTGGGAGATGGAGTCAAATGAAAGATGGACCAATTTCCCAAGGTAAATGCCTCTGCTCTGTGTTGGAGAGATGTTGGAAGAGGATTTCTTTTCTGTTTGTCAGATGCTCTGATGACCAACTGTCCTGGGGTTCTGATATGGACCTCTTCCTCAGCATGATGTGAGGATATCCTTTATTTCTTTTGGGTACTCACAGCTTTTTTTTTTTTCACTCTTGTGGTTAGATTGTGTTTGTATGTGGAATGGGTGTCAAGGTGAGTCGACATTTAATGAGTCAGTGTGAAACTTACCACCTGGCTCTAGTAGGTCCTTTACCTGCTACTGCTTTCTCCCCAACCTCCTCTGGAAAGGGAGATACAGGGCAGTGTGGCAGGGATGTCTTTGCTGGTTCTTGCTTTAAGAAACCAGTCTGACACCCTGCATTTGTTCACCGCACACTGAGGAACACAGGAAAGGTGTCAACAACTGTGCACTGCCTAGTCTTCGAAGAGCTAAAAATTCCACTCAGGCAATTTGGTTTTCTAGATAAGCACTTTTCAATGCCAGAACTTCACCTGAATTCATGCTGAATTGTACAAACTCTTTAAAACTCTGGAAGTGAAAGACAGCTCATCAGACTTGCTTTCTCCAGAATGGCGATAACAAGGAGAGGAAAGTGAAGGTTCAGGCGAAGGGCAGGCAAGTGTAAAAGAAACAATAGGGCTCTAGCCTTGAGAAAAGATCAAGGACAGATCTCAGGCCCTGAGTTCAAGTCCCACGACTGGCAAAAAAATAGTCATGGCTGAGTTTTAATTTGCTCACAAATATGTGTGTTATAATATAAAAGTAATAGGGAAGTTCTTCCTTCCAAATCTTTAAGTAAAAATTTTTACTTTGAGATAACTAGTTATAGCTTTATTGATTTCTTGGGATTGCTTGACATAGCGTGTTGAATAATATGAAGATGGGCCTCCAATTTAAATTCCCTCTCCAAGATGGGATAGGTGCTAATTATTACTCCAAGGATTATTACACTTATAAACATTAATTTTAGAGCTCTTCTTAAGGAAAGATCAAGTTAGAACCTATACATTTTCATTATAAACACTGGAAGACACGAGTTTTAAATTCATTTTTGTCTCTGTTCTGTTTAGCTTATTTAACTGAGATTTGCTCTTGCTGGCCTTGTCCCTAAAATGCAAATTCTGCACTGGAAGCCTACATCTGCACTTCTTTCTTCAGTTGCCTCATTCACTCATTCAGTTAGTTACTTTTTCCTTCAAAAAATAACCAAAAACCTGTGTCATAAAGCAACAAACATTATTAGAAATATAGAATGGAGTACAAATTACCTAAGAATTCATCATCCAAGGCATTGAAATACATTTGCAGAGGAAAGAAAGGAAGCATAACAGTTGATAAATCAACCATTTGTAAAGCAAATGGACCGAATTCCACAGTATTTACCTTCACTCATAATTTCCATGTCTTAGTGGAGTATTTTTTTGATTGATTGAAATTGTAAAGGCAAAAAACAGTGAAAGCAAAATTATAAATTTAGAAAATATTAGGCTTTTATAACATCAGTAACATTGACATTGATCAATTAGATAAATTATCAGGGAACTAAAATCTGGCAGGGATTTTTTTTATTGATGGTGGGATTATTGAAGGAGATAAAATGACAGTGCATGGTTCAATGGAGTTGCTAAATGAAATAACTGACATGTATTCTGGTTCACTTACAAAAATAATCCTCTTTCAAGCATACTGAGAACACCACATGTATGATAAAGTATAAAGCACAATTTTGCTAGATCAAATATGCATAGCTTCTCTAACATTTACTAATTCATCTGACCAATAATAAATCCATGGTAAATTAAATATAAAGAAATTGTAAGCTAGGGCATGGTGGCTCACGCCTGTAATCCTAACTACTCAGGAGGCTGAGATCTGAGGATATAAAGGTTCAATACCAGCCCATACAAAAATGCGCCTGAGGCGGGGAGTTTGGCCTAGTGGTTCAAGTGCTTGCCTAGCATACATGAAGACCGAGGTTCGAGTCCTCGGCACCACATGCATAGAAAAAAGCCAGAAATGGTGCTGAGGCTCAAGTGGTCGAGCTCTAGCCTTGAGAAAGTCCAAGGACAGTGCTCAGGCCCTGAGCTCAAGCCCAGGACTGGGGAAGAAAAAAATACAAACAAAAATGGGCCTGAGACTCTTATCTCCAATTAACCTCTAGAAAATGGGAAGTGGGGCCTGGCTCCAGGATAGAGTTGGTAGCCTTAAGCTGAAGATCTCAGGGTCAATGCCTAGGCCTGAGTTCAAGGCCCATGAACCTCCCCACCCCCACAAAAAAAGAAAAGAAATTGTAAAATTTTCCAGTCTATGTTGAAATCCAACTTTGCATTTCTGTCTTCAATTTCCTACAATCACTTTGGGCCCTGTTTTAAATGGATTTAGTTCATTTAGAGAAATGAAAACTTCCTATGTACTTATATTTAAATAGTACTTTGCTATTCCCAAACACTGTGTATGTCTAATTTTTCCAATAACACCATGGCTAATTTATTTTCCTCCCATTCCATTAACTAGCATTTGAGATAAGTTAATTTAATTAACAATTAACATCTTACGCATTTCAGTTACCACAAAAATCTCATGTACACCCAGAAATTCTGATCTACCAGCTCCAATACTTTAAACCATCCATTTCTAAGGGCAGTCTTTATCCAAGATTTCATCAGACTTTACTTCCTTTCATTTCTATTATGGAAATAATATCTATTACTAAACTCAAGATGCATAACATTGAGTGTGTGGTTGAAGCCATCTGGAATCTCTGATTTCTGGCATGTGCTACTGAATAATATAATGCCTCTTCCTTTACTCATTGTAAATCACTTGTATAAAGGCAAAAAGCAATTATCTAGCTGAACAAAGCTGAGATTTTGGATTCTCACTCTCTTTGTACTATGGGAACTCTCTTTAAGAGATGATAAGGAGCTACTGTGGGCTACACATAAGTAGTTAATCCATGATTCCAACAAAGAGTAGAAGCTGAGAGCATATAGGTTTCTTAATAAGACACACGTGCTACAAGACTTCAGCGACCTGATATGTTGCTATAGTTTGGAGAAGTAAAGCATTCCTAGGCTGACTGCAAAAGATGGGACTGGTTCCCCAGGGAACAATGTTTCCAGACAAGACAGAAATGGAAAGATCAGCCCATAGTTAGAATAATCATAAAAGTCATACTAAGTAAACTCATTTTGTAGATCTAGAGCAAGGAAGGAGGTGTTTTTGGTTTTGTTTTGTTTTAAAAACAGTATTGGGGCCAGGAGCATAGCCTAGTGGTAGAATGCTCACCTAGCATGCACGAACCCCTGCCCAGGCCCTGTGTTCATGCCCCAGGACTGGCAAAAACAAAACAAAAAAACAAATCAAAACAAAACAAAAGAAACACACACACACACACACAAAACAGTAGTGTAAAACAATGAAAGCAACTACTTCATGTTTCTATATAGTAGGAAAGGTCTAAGAGAAAAGTGTCGAAAACAGATTATTAAATCATACATTGAGTATTAAATCATACATTGAGTCTGAATATTACAAGTATCGTAGTGGCCCTCTAATTCAACATTTTTCCAATATGTAAAAAATTATCCTTTTGGTAAATGATAAAGATCAGAAAAATAAAAGGGCCAAATAAGGCTATTGGAATGGAAATATTAAGAAGGCAACAAACTAAAGTGACAAGAGATAAACATCTTCCGGAATTATCAAGAAAAATCTTGTCTTCTTTACTTGTTCTCCTTCCAGACCATTTTGTTAGCAATTTGAGATTTCTCTCTAATTTTTCATTTCTCCAACTGCAGTGAAATACATCCATTGAAGATGTATCTACCTGGGGAATACTTTTTTTCGGATTCTACATTACAATGTGCACTGATTGTCTCCTGGATCTTGGAATACTATTTGCTAAGTGGTTATTGGTTCATATTTGAGAGAATTAGGGATTAGTTGGGTCCAGGCTTCTCCTCATCCATTCGGGTTCTGGGCAGTGGTTGCTACAATCTGGTAGCTGATCTTTCCAGAAGTGAATAGAGCTGACTACTGGCCTCTGAAATCATGAACACATTCTGGAGTTGCTTCTCATGGCTACAAGGGACTTCTATTTCTGCTCTGTCCTGTTATCTGACTTTGACTAGCCATAGTATTGTTGCTTTTGAAGTCAGAGCTTTGAGGGAAGAAGTGAATTGGTAAGATTGTATTTATTTTGTCTTTGTCAACCTCCGACAATTACTTTTGAAAGTTTGCAAGTTTAGGTTTCTAAAAATAGTTTATTTGTATGGTCAGTTCCATGTTTTCTATAATCTTTATTAGTATATTAGATATTTATTGGATATTAATGGAATATTATTGGATATTGTTACTTGGAAAGCCAAATGATTTCATTCTGTGTTCTGAAGGGGCCAAAAGAGATAGGGAATCATTCAAGAGATGATGACTTTAGTCATGCAAGTTCCTATAATAAGCAATAGTTCTAGTCTACTGAATTCATCTTTTTAGGGAAACTTAATGAACATTAGATTTTTGCTTTTATCTATTTTAATTAGTTGCAATTTTCTGTTGAAAAGAGTTGGGAGGGCAAATTTGAGTCCAACAGTATTTTTCCTGTTCATTTCTATTCTATTGTCTTTCCAAGGTGATTACTTTTTTTCTTGGAGAAATAGGAGTTAGGGGTGATGGATAGGGCAGGCGATGCTTCAGTTGCATTTTGCATTGGCCATTTAACTCCAGGAGTTATGCAATGGGGGGTGGGGGAAGAGGAGGAAGGGAATACATTTTCCACTCTTGAGGTCCTTTGATCACTTTTGCTCTTACATAACTCCCTAACAGCTGGAGCCGTAAACTTTAAAATTGGCAGGAACATAGTTCATATTGCGAAAAGAAATTCAACCCCAATTTGAAGAGAAACAATGAGATAATTTCAATGATTCCAGTGTTTGTGTTCTTTAATATTTAGTGAGGGCAGGTGATATTAAAAAATATTAACCAAACCTCCTTATGCAGAGATATGGTCGTCTTGACTGAAACTGCCGGCCTCTGACACGGGAGTCTGTGCAGTTTTGTATCTTTCATCAGCAAATTCCAGCTTAGAGCAGCTTTTCCTCCCATGGAGGACAAAACAAAAAGCTGTGTATTGTTTGGAGCCATGAGGAGTAAACTCCTGTTAACCCACATATTACTGCTTGAGCAGCCGCATGGTCCTGGCTGGCTTAACAAACCATCTGAACAGCAACAGTCTTCCTTTTACCTCCCCTTTTAATAAGGTAGCTGGCAATACTTCATTTACATGGGATGGAAACCTCTTCTCTCTTTCTTCCTTTTGTGGTCTGGAAATTTTGCCTCATGACAAAGTCTTGCTATGTAGTCTAGACTGACCTCAAACTTCTTTCTTGAGTGCTGGGATTAAAAGTGTGAACTACTAACTTGGCCATAGTGTAGTAAGCATGCTTCTTCCCCAGAGCGAGATGGAATGTCAAGGCTGGATTCTACCTACTCCAGAAAGTGGAACTGATTCATCACAGGGAACGCTTGAGGCACTCCAGGCGGTCTGGAGCACTGAGTCTTCTGGATACTAGGTTTGAGTCATTCTGAAGTCACTCTTCTTGAAGCACGTTGAGAAGATCTGCATGGAGGAAGAGGTAAGGGTTCTCAAGCTGGCAGTAGGAGGAAAAATTTTGCTACAATGAACATATAAGCTAAAAGGTTATTATTTGTATTCAAATTTTATATTGCGTCTATTCATTCTGCCTCCCCATCTAACTGTCTACATTGACTGTATTAGTTATCAACTGATGCTACATTAATGGTTGAGTAAGCACCGTTTGGGCTGGATTTGCTTTCTCGCAGAAATGCTGCTGGACCAATCACAGATATGTTAAACCAGACACATTTTTGGGTAGAGATACATGCCACAAGTCACAAAGAAACTCTTCATGAGATTTAACTGGCGAGCGCTCAATGACTTAACTATGAATAGGAAAGATGTGATGGTGGCAACAGAGGTGATGGCACTTGTCACTCCATGGCATGTGGCTCACATGTAGGAGCTGATGATTGACGTTGCTGGCCAACAGTTTGCATGAAAATACAAGACATGGGCTCGCCACTGTCTCGTGGATTCTCCTGCTTCTCTTAGCAACTTAGTTGTGAGTCTTTGCCAGTAATGAACTATTTACTTGCTCGCATGCCTACAAGTTCATTGGTGACAAAGCAATATGTTTTTTTTTCCTGGAAGATGCATTTTTGGGTAAAGGAATAAAGAGTGTGTTAAAGAGGAAAGGGTGGAAAAAAAAAAGAGGAAAGGGTGGGTGTCTAGTGTCACTGACAGGAGACTTGTTTTTTTTAGAAATTTCTGGCAGTCCTGACTTCCTTGAAGCTTCCTTTTTTGATTTGCTTGTGTTTTGTTGTTGCTTTTTGGGGGTAATTCTTATCTGAAAGAATTAAAAAATAACTTGATGTGACATGAGATGTATATTTATTTTCTTTCAAACAACCTCCTCCTCAGTGATAATCATGGTGATAATAGCTGACGTGGATATACACTTTATGCTCTTAACACTTTATGCTATATATGTTCTGGTCTTCATTTTTAAGAGAAATAAACTAATGCATTCAAGTGGTAGAAATAGAGTCAAGGTCAGACAGCTAACTAATGGGGCAGACACTGGGTTTAGACCCAAGCATTTTGATTGGTAACATGATGTTTTACCAGCCCTCTTGTTGGAGGTAGTAATTATTGTTTTCTTTGCCAAGATTCACAGAATTTTATGTACATACCAAGTTCTGAATTAGGCACCAGGGATACTGAAGCAAATACAGTTACTCTTTTCCTGGAACACAAAATGAAGCAAGAGAGGTCAACATTAATAGTCAAATTAAATTTTCATACCTAACAGCATGAAACAGGACATCTATTCTCTATTCACATTCAAGGTGAAATTAGGAATAACACGAGATAAAGGGATTATTTGGGGATTGAAAACAGTAGATGGGGAGGGGTTACAGGAGAGAATAATCAGGTGCATATTATAGAAGTATGTTATATATAAATATATGAAGACAAGAATCCCACCAAAAACTGTTGAAGGGGAGGCATAGAGGGTGGAGAATTAAGAAACAGTAGGAGGTGAATTTGAATGGAACCAATTGTATGCATGTTGTGAAAGTCACAGTAAAATCCCTTTGTCTAATTAATTTATGCTAATAAAAATTTAATTTAAAAGTACTTGAAATAAAAAAAGAAACAGCATGACATGGTGAGATGAAGATAGGTGTAGAAGAAGGGGTCACAGGGACATGTTTGTAATAGAAAACAGCTGATGATTTGTATTCCAATGAGCACACAGTGAACACATTTTAAGGGATAATCAGATAATTCCACACACTTGTGTTTCCTCTACAAAGTAGAGAGGATCTGAACATACACACACACACACACACACACACACACTGGTCATAAGTAGCACACATTCTTTCAGGGAACTTAGTCACAAGATTGAGCACCTGATACCTTATGATGATGGAGACATGTTAAGAAAGATTCTATAGAGAGCCCTAGAAAGCCAGAAGTGACTGCACAGTGGGGAGACTGCAGGGAGGAGATGTTGATTGCCTAAAGACCAAAAGGGGTCTAATCATTGTTTCCCTGTTTTATAGCTGTACAATGTGATATTGAATTGCCAAGTCATATACAAGAATCTGGGGTTTTGTTTTTCTTGGTTTTGTTTGATTTAGATGGACTGGAGATTTGAACTGGAGGCCCATTCCCCCATCTCTTTCTTGCTTCAGCTTTTTTTGTTGTTGTCAAGTTTTCCTTTCTTCTAGGGTCCAGGTCCCCTGTCCCTTTTTGCTTTAGGTTTTTTTGTAATAGGATCTTTTGGGGGTTTTTTTGTTGTTGTTGTTTCCTGAACCATCTACATCTACCTTCCACTTTGCTAAATTTATAGACAGGAACCATTATACCCACTTGTTGATTCAGTTGGAGATCTCACTGATGACGTAGCTGGATTCAAATGACAATCTTCCTGATCTTCACCACCTAAATAGCTGGGATTAAAGACACATGCCACCATGCCTTGTCCAATAATCAGATGAATTGTAAAGCTAATAAACAAAACTTCATGAAACAGGTAATTTAATGAAACAGATTGAAGATACAGACGCAGATTTAAACATGTTCAAGTATTCAGTGTTATAAGGGAGACATTTCAAGTCAGTGGAGAAAAGATGACACAGTGACAGACATCTAGTTGCAAAACAAATTCAATCAGTCCAGATTCTTCATTCTTTCTTTACATCAAATTAAATTCCAAAGAGAAAGGGTAGCATTGTTTTTGAAGTAATGCACCTTCTATCTGGTGAATCTAATGTAACCCTTCTATTAATTACAATAAAAATATATGAAAAAATAAATTCCAGATGGAAGAAGAATTTGAACATATTTTATCTTATGAGGTTATGCAGAACTTGGTTGGGAGATGCCTCATGAAGTGTCCAGCCCAGTTGGTTTATTTCTTTTGACTTGGCTCGCTATTGTGACTGCTCCCAGGAAGAATACCTTGTACCAAGACATATTTTGTAGCCCCAAAGAGCAGGGTTGGATTTATGAAGAAGCTACTCATTGTGTTATGTCACCTTTTTGTCCTGACTTTCCTTACAGTCCTCTCTATCCCCCAAAATACCAGTATGTAGAAAAATGAGAAACCACAAAGTTACAGTTGGATTTTATAAAAATGTAAAAGTTCTTTACAGGAAAACTCATTACAAACATATGTTCTAGGCTCTTCTAATGGGAGGCTTTGAAGCATAATTCTCTTTTTATAAAATTGTTCTTATCTTACCTCCAGAACTCAGAATGTTCATGAACTTGAATAGGAAAAGCATATATATCTTCTATTCTCTGACCTGTAATGTTTCCAATTAAAACTTATATAGCTTTCAATTATGAAAGAAGGCAGTAAACAACACATTCGCTTTAGTATTACATGTGATTTTAACAATGATAGAAATGAGAGGATCAGGAATCTTACAGTTATAGTAGATGCTATTTAGCCTCAGCACTAACTTATTAGATCATTGGTGGGCCTTATTATTTGATTTGCTAGTAAAAACATGAATATTACTTTCACATTTTTTGTGATGGTCCTGGGGCTTGAACTCAAGGCCTGGTGCTGTCCATGAGCTTTGGTGCTCAAGGCTGTTGCTCTAATACTTGAGTCACTGTTGTACTTGCCTGTCATACATTTATGTTTAAAAATACTTTAACAAGTATGTTTTTAATGGAATAGTCTTCTTTTGTAGTCATATATTTCATACATTGTGTTTCATACATTTGAAACCTTATCCTGTAGCTTCTGAAGAAATATATACCGTGGGAACATAGCCTGAAGATGGAGACTTACATAGGAAAGGGTTGTCACACTTCTACACCACATATTAGCAGGATAGCATGCTCACTCTAAACCCCAGGCTCCCTAGCATGTGTGATGCTTTTGGCATCACACACAACACAGATCCTTTCCCTCTTCCAGTGGAGGTTCTAGCAGGCAGCTAGCATATCAGGTGTTGCCCTGGGCTCCTTGGTGACTGGCAGCGTCCTTTAGGGTTGGCTAGCCAGTCAAGGCTCAGTGAGGATAGGTATGGCTTTTCTGTGGCAGTGATTTGCTGTTTTGGTGAGAATGAGATGTTTAGGGCTTTACAGGGATTTTATCCCTTAGGGACCAGCAGTCAATCATGGCCTGTGGTCTTGATGTACCAAAAAAAGCTTAAAAATCAGTAGGAAGACTAGACAAGAAATAAGTCAACCACTTACATATTTAATTAATATTAACTAATTTAATTAGTATAATTAAATAATATATGAGAAAAGCTATTGCCACTAGTAGTCTAAGAAATATAAACAGAAGCAAGCCTTTTTTTAATTTTTAAAATTTCAAGTTTGATAACTGTTTTTTCTTTTTTTTTTTTTTTTTTTTTTGCCAGTCCTGGGCTTGAGCTCAGGGCCTGTGCCATGTCCTTGGGCTTTCTCAAGGCAAGAGCTCTACCACTTGAGCCTCAGCACCACTTCTGACTTTTTACTACATATGTGGTACCGAGGAATCGAACTCCAGTCTTCTTGTATGCCATGTCAAGTATGCACATTATTAGGATTCTCTCAACATTTCACTGAGGGGTAAATGGCTTTTTAGCAAGGAAGTCATAATGAAATTAGGTAATTTGCTCAAGGCCTTAGAAATGTGAAGCCCCTGAATTTCCTACCTAGGTTTTCTCCAATGGATTTTTAAGAGTTTGAAGTCTTCATTAAGTCTTCAGTGTTGAGGTCAAGATTGAGAAGACCAGAGCCACCAGGATAGCCAGCTCATCCAAGAATTGCCTCAGCCTATGCAGTTTTGTCATTTGCTACATTTACTTTCGTGTGTGCATGTGTGCGTGTGTGTGTGTGTGTGTGTGTATGTATGTTGCTTCTTCACTCAAAGCTCACCTTTCTACCACTTGAGCCACTTTTCTACATGGGGCTTTTTGCTGGTTAATTGGAGATAGACATCTCACAGACTTTTCTGCTTCTGCTGACATCAAACCTCCATCCTCATGAACAACTAGGATTATAGGAATGATCAATCCATTGATGCCTGGCCCATAGTTTTTATAAACTGAAAAGGAAACTACTTCCTGAGCAACCTGTTTTCATGAGCTTGCTAATGGGGTACTGAAATGATATGATTCATAACTTTGCTAATTTCCTATGATATCTCTATTTTTCTTTTCCTACGAAAGCTCAGGAGGATAATATGAGGGCCCTCACTTTGTCTTTAACTTTCCTCGGATACTTTTGGATTATGCAAACCAGATACTGGGTTCTTCTCTCCACAAAATATTTTAAATGTTCTGATGAGGTAGGATTCACACAGTTACTTAAGCAAGCTTACTTACACCTGATGGACTTGCAAGTTATGAACTTGGTGAGTAAAGATTGACAGGTATACCTATCTTATTTAGGTCATGGGATGGTTTTTCCTTACTGGTTACTTAAAATTTCCTTGGATCTGGACAGAGAAAAAGATGAAAAGATAAGAATGAGTTTGTCGTCAATGGCAAGGACATAGGTCACAGATAAAATCATAACCCTGATCTGAAAATATTGCAAAGACAATTTGTTCCAGCTCTTCTCTCAAGTCTGAGCTTGTGTTTGAACTGTTGAGTCCAGATATTTCTGCAACAATCTCCTTGGGAAGCTACACTGTATCTTTAGTAGGGAGGATGTATATAATGATGTATTATGCCAATTGGGTCATACCTGGGGGAGTTGTGTGGCAATTAGGATCCAAGTTTATTGTCTCTGTGGCTATATGGCAGTAAGTAATGTGGTCCCTCTTTGCTGACATACTCAGAAGTGAACAGGACAAGCCATGGGCATCTGGCATTCAATTGTTGGTTTTGCAACCCTTGATTATATCAATCAGTTTAAGACTTTGTCACTGTTGGAACTCAATAAAGGCAACCTGAGCTACAAAAGCAACCAGTTCTAGTTCTTTAATGCCTACCAGGTACAAAGTGCTCACTAAGCAAGTTACATGTATTAATTTATCTTTTGTGAAAATAAGCCTTCTCTGGGTCATATAGCCAGTGAACAGTCACCACCATTCACTGTGGTAAATCAAGGCCATGTCTACCACCAAAGCCCTGTGTTCTGGTATCTTCTATGATGAATGAGTTGAGCTCATCCATTTGGATCATAGTAACTGGTCTCAGTAACTTCTTTTCTTTAAGCTATATCAGACATAGAAATGGGAACTGAATGTTCAAAGGAGCTATCTTGCATTTTCATTTTTTTTTTTGCACTTGAGCAGTTAAAAAGTACTGAAACAGGCTCTTTACACAGAATGTGAGGGAGGAGTTGAGGATTTCAGCCCATGGACCAAAAGCCTTGTCACACGCCTTGCACATGCCTGCTAATCTGTGGCATGTCAGAACCTGCACTGCAGTGCATGATACGCCTATCGCTTTCCTGAAAGGAATCTGTCCCACAGGCCCATCCCTTGTACGTGACATAAGTCTCCTTGTAGCAGGCTGAGCAGGGTGCCAGTTCTCAGACACCAAGGCAATTGCTCCCGAGGGAGAGGGTTGACAGAAGGCCAATGACACTCAGGCACTGAGAGTCTGACTGTGATCTGTGTGCTCTGAGTTTGCCACATAGCTATGAATGGAATCCATAAAATGTGGGTGTCTTCACATTTCTTCCTGGTAGCATTTGGTGACATTTGCCATAGAGCAGAGGCATGCAATAAATGTTGATGATTGTGATAAAGATTTACATAACATCCTGGCAATATGTGGAATACTCCTCCTCCAGCAAAAGCAGGCATAATATAAATAATGTGTTGGGTAGAGGGTTCGGTATTGGTGATTTATAGCTTCATAGAAATGGCTCATAAAATGTTAGAGCTAGGAGGATATTAGACACATCAATACCTATAACTCTCTCATTTATAGATACTAAAAGAGGTTCTAAAACTATAATGAATTCCTCAAGGTCAGATTTTAATAATCAAATATGAATATTTAGACACAATTAGGAAAATAAATAAGCTTGGATAATCTAGTGGTTGATTGTAGACAAATCTTTTTAAGGGATGAGATTAAATGCCTATTGTGAGACCCATTCGTTCAGAGTTTCTAGACCAATTATGTATGATTCAGGAGTGGCACACAGCCTAAGCTCCATGGGCACTCCTACAGAATGGCCACATGCTTCAAACCCAGCCTGGGTAAGCACAGCAAGCAATGGTTATCATCCTCACTACTCTTCTTGAAATGATTAGAGATTTCGTAACCCACGCCAAACATTTGTGAGGTGCTACATTTTTAGACATGCTATGCCAAATCCATATTTATAAGTCATACACTAGATTACAATATTTAATCATGTATAATACATAAATAATGAATGAAGTGCAAAAAAGTAACATTGAAATAAATATACATTAATACCTGGGAATTATTTTACTAGTCTGTGGATTTTTTCATGTTTATATTTTTGTAATTTTTTAAATGGAGAAAAATATGAAAAAATAAGCACTTTTTTCTATTCTTTCTGCGTATAGCCTTCATTTTAGAATTTGAAAATAGACAGCCCAATTAACTACTTACTATTCTTTCCTTGACTCCCGAGGACAGTTTCACAAGAATTCAAAAGCATCCAGGTCTTTCCCCTCCCAAGGATGTATGTAAGGTACAGATCCCAGAATAGCATGTGGCCTACCATTCCAAGAGTGGAGTTTGCAAAGGACAGAGAAGTCGCCAGGGATCTAGGGAACTTGCAGATACTTTAAGCCCAAGCATCACTTCAGTCCCTGCTTCTTGACGCATTCCGATTTTCTTTCTAATATTCACCAGTTACTATTTAGTACAAGGTGGTGTTGTTGCCAAAAGGCTTATTGTGGCATTTATTTTCATCTCACTTCCTATATAGAAAATGATCTTTTCCACAAGAATATTTCTTTAAAAAAACTTGCTACCAACACAGCATACCATATAGTGATAATTCTCTATAAACTTGAGACAGAAAATGATATATTTGGGGGATGGGAACAGAGATTACTGGACTCCATAATCCCTCACTCACAATAAAAATGTTCAGACTATTCTGGGGAGAAGCAGATCAACATTAAAAACTATGTGCAAGCCGGGCTTGGTGGCTCACGCCTGTAATCCTAGCTATTCAGAAGGCTGAGATCTGAGAATCAAGGTTCAAAGCCAGCCCAGGCAATACAAAGCCAATAGACTCTTATTTCTAATTAATCACTAGAAAATGGGAAGTGGGACTGTGGCTCAAGGGGTAGGGTGGTAGCCTTGAGCTGAAGAGCTCAGGGACAGCACCCAGGCCCAGAGTTCAAGCCCCATGACCAAACAAACACCAACTATGTTTATTAAACCAACAACAAATACAAACAAGGCTTCAGAAAGAGGGCTGAACAACCCCCATCAAATGTGATCAGAGTCTAGGGACTCAGGAAGAGTCAGGGCCAGACCAACTCAGAAAATATTCCCCATATTCCTCCAGAGAATGGCCTCCTACTTAAGTGAGGAGTTACTGCAACTTGACATCAACATCAGTGAATGCAGTTTAGAGGCCACTGATTCTGGGTATGGATCAAGAGCTATCTGATCTCATATCAATTGTTTTCAGTCTTATTTTTAAAAAATCACATCCTGCTGCCATCTTGTATGAAATTCTGCCCATATATATATATATATATATATATATATATATATATATGTATGTACATATATGTATATTCCATTCTGTAGAGAGATTTGACAAATCTCTGCCTTTTCATCCAAATTCCAGTGACCCAGAAGTGAGAACCACTCTTATGGAACATCATTTCTTACTCACCTGCCTGATGCCAGTGCCCATCCACACAGTGCTCGATAGACACAGGGTGCTCAGTTGTGCATGCTGAGCTTCTAAGCTTGTCCTATGTATCTTCTCTGCTTTCCTGAAATACTTTCAGTCAATATGCATTCACCTCTACTGATATTAATCTGGTTTATTTTTACTACTTCATTCTTTCTCTCTCTTTCCCTCTCCTTTTCCTTCTTCTCCCTACCCCCTGATATCCAGGATCCACATTAGATCTTCACAATGCCTTATAATTCTTTTCTTCTTGGTGTAGTCAACGTGCCCAGCTCTTGTTTCCCCACAATTATCCCATCATTGTTGTGGTAGTTAACATTGAGCCAGTGGGATACAATGGAGCACATACCAGCCTCAGAGCTAAGAAACCTGGTCTCTGATTTCATTCTTCTACCAATTAGCTATTCAACCTGAAGAAAATATCCTTTCTGTAGACTTGCATCTTTTCTGTTAAATACTAGAACTACAGCTCTAAAGTGTTGTAATTGTTTTCTCAACTGTAAGGTTTTCCAAGAGCAGAGGTCGATACTATCAGACTGTGTTTTTTAATATTAATACAGATAACCCATAAATATTTGTGTCAGTATGGTCATAATTGCCTGAAAATTGAATTCCAAGCATTGTAGATTGACGATGATAGGGTTGTTTGGAGAAAAGGTGTCATCTGTCATAGACTAGAGACAGGAAATCTGTATCAGGAGCCAGGAAGATTGGCTTCTGGCCCTAAGCTTACCATTTTCCATCTTGTTCATTTACTTTACCTCTCCTGCCTCAGCTTCTGTATTGTAAAAGTAGTCAATTGGAGGTGATAATCATTTCAACATTTCTGAAAGCAGCAGAGTTTTCTTCAGCGGAATTTGATTCTTCCAGATCTCACCCAGCACATATGCCTTTTAAAAACCAGAAGTCACGTAATTGCTAGTGGAGGTGGTGGATATGCTTAGAAATACCAGTGCTACTCATCTAGTGCCCTTGGGGGGAAGTTCCCCAGTGACAGGAAATTCAAGGAAGCCACTGAGAATTGGGCAGGGGCCCAGTGGGGAAGAGCCAGGAACAAAGCACAGATACTTCTTTAGTCCTTCAGCAGTCAGGACTGAGACGTGCTGTTCCTTTCAGCAGCTAGTGGAAGGTGACAAGAAACCTGAGAACAAGGAACTTAATTATCACTAAAGCTTTCAGGCACAAGGCAAACCTGCTCAGCTCCCATTACACAGCTTAACACTTTCAGCGCCTGTCTTCTGTGCTGGCTAATGGTAAGACAACTTGGAAATGAGAGTGCTGTTCCATGAAACCTACATTCATTTATGGGTTGAATTGGCCTAGAACTTGAATATTAAAAGCAAAACATTGTTAACAGAATATGACATGCAGACTGTACATGTTGCTTTCTTGCATGTGTGCACAGCATAAGCATTTCTCAACAAAGCTTCACTCCTTCATTAATTCATTGCTCAACATGACTGTTCATTACCCCATTCCCCCAGCAGGCCTTTTTTCCATACCCTTGGTGGGTTAGGCTTTCTCCTATTTGGAATATCAAGATCAAACAGTGTTAGTTGTGACTTTGGAGGCTCTTGCAGCCGTCTAATGAGGAGACAGAGACCAGATAATTATGATACGTTATGATAAGAAATATAATAGAGCTTTTTTATTCTCCAGCTCAGCTGTTCTTAGGTCTCTTTCATAACACCTGTCCCAGTCTGTAGCTATTTTATTTGTGTGACTACTTTGTCTCTCAAATTACAGTGCTACTTCTGCAAAGGCAAGAGAGAGAGTGCTTGTCTGATGTTTTCATTCTAGAGTAGTACCTGGTAGACGATAGTATGTGCTCAACAATATTTGCAAAATAAACGAATAAATTAATTTGCTGTGGAATTCTTTTGTTGACTTAGGAAGTTTCCATCTATGTCTATTTTAATGAATAGCACTAACCTGAGAGTTTATATATCTACCTCTGGATAACAAGAGACTATTTTCATTTTTTTAAAGGAGAATTTAGGATAAAATTTTGGAATAAAGGCATCTACAAGAAAGGAGAGAGAAAGACCCTGACACAGACTTGAAGATTGAGGTCTGGTTTTCTGAGAAGCTATTTGTCTACACACATGTCAGGGTAGTAGGTTAAATACTTTGAGAAAGGAAAGATGTTTCTACAGATCTTTATTCTCCCTACCTCCTATCCCTCAAAGCTTCCAGTGGCATAATTGTGTTCACTTACAACAGGTATTCTCCCTACCTCCTATCCCTCAAAGCTTCCAGTGGCATAATTGTGTTCACTTACAACAGGTATTCACATCTTTTTCAGGAAGGTCTTCTATTTCCTCTTACCCAACCCATGGGTCTGGGCCTGTTGAGTGGGAAGCTAATACTAGACTCTTCAACTGGAAGGCTACTAAGTCACTGTAGTCTGTCCTTATAGACCCTCTGTCAACAGGTGAAATGGGCCTAGAGAGCCTCACGATCTGGGGTATGATTGGGTGAGAACATTGGCCAGCAGCAAATGTGTTCTGCTGCTTACCATCTCCACAGAGGAAGACAGAATGAATGTTCTCGTCCACACCAAGTTCAGACAGTTGTGACTGAGGCAATAGTACTGTCCATCAGGCACAGAACTTCCTGCTGAGGTCAGAGCCTGAGGAAATAAACTTGTCCTCACCTCCCTAAGTTACTCAGAGCAGAGAAAGGCTGGAAGTCCAGGAAGGGATGAGCTGGGGAGATGTCAGTCACTACTTGCACAAGAGTCTGAAGGCAAGACCAAACACATAGTAACATAACTGCATGGCATGACGACAAAGAGGAACAGTTCAAAGCAGTGAGATAAATCAGAGTTTGCCTATAAAGGAACATAAATTAAGTTGGTAGCAGGCCTCAACAGAAACAATAGAAAATACAAACTGATGGTTAATATTTTCAAAGATATGAAAGAGATTAACTGCCATTGTGAAGACAGTATAGTGATAATCATTCAAAAATAAGGATGGAAGCCAGGTGCTGGTGGCTCATGCCTGTAATCCTATCTACTCTGGAGGCTGAGATCTGAGGATCCTGGTTCAAATCCAGCCTAGTCATGAAAGTCCCAGGACTCTTATCTCCAATTAACCACTAGAAAACTGGAAGAGGTGCTATGGCTTAAGTGGTACAGTGCTAGCCTTGAGCTGATGAACTCCGGGACAGTGCCCAGGCCCAGAGTTCAAGCCCCATGACCAACAAAAAAAATATACATACATATATTAGGAAGAAAGAATAATGTTGTCTTGGTTCATAAATGACACCATTGTCCATGTAGAAAATCTGAATTATCAACAAACACTCTGAGAATCAATGAACAATGGCAACAAATTTGCAGAATATAAAATGACAACAATAAGTATAAGAAATTATAAAATATACTACCATTTACAGCAGTCTTCTCAAATTAAATACTTAGCTTTAATTCTAACAAAATCTACACAAGAAAGAAAACTTCAACACTGATGAAAACATTAAAAAATTAAGCAGTGAAAAGATAAATCATATTCAAGATTAAAGACTTTCAAGATGTCAGCTATTCCCAACTTGTGATAGATTCTCCATCAAAATCTCAGAAAGTTATTTTGTGGCCATCAGTAAAGCTGGTCGTAAAGTTTGCATGAAGTGACAAATGAACAAAGCCAGAACAAGAACAGATAACTTAGTATTGAAGAACAGTCAGATAACCTAAAAACTTACAAGAAATCTACAGCAACCACAACAGTGTATAACTGGTAAAATAATAGACATAGGTCAATGAAATGGATAAAGACAAAGATGTAGGCTTATATAAATACAATCAACTGGTCTGACATAAGAGGAAAGGTGATACAGCAGTGAAAACAGTGTTTCTCTCAAATGGTATTGGAACATCTGATATCTCCATATAAAACAAATAAATGCATCAATCAATCTGGACCTAATACTCATCATAAAAATTGAGTCAAAATGAGCTAAATGTAAAGTGCAAAACTAAAATCCCTATGAGGAAGAAGAAGCAAAATCTTTATGAACTTTTGTATCATGAGTTTTGAATTCAGCATTGTAAGTGCATTTCATTACAGTAGAAGCCCCACATCTTTTCTGACAGTATGCACTGAACAAATGAGCAGATAGCATTGCTTGAGAAACTGTGCATTCCCAGACCATACGTGCCCACAGAAACGAAGTACGGTGTCTACTCTCTTCAGCACTCCAGCTCTGACCAATCCATGTCTGACTGCTGTACCCAAAATGGTACTTAGAACACGAGTAGCAAGAGTGTAGGAAAAGATAATTGAGTTGTATGGTCACTAGAAATACTTAAAGTGATATCCTCTTCTATTTCTTTCCTCGAGGTTTTGTACTTTTCATTATAGAGGTCTTTCATTTCCTTCATTAAGCTAATAGACAGGTTTTTTTGTTGTTGTTTTGGGAATGGAATTATTTTCCTGATTTATTTCTGCCTGTTCCTTGTTGGCATGCAGAAAGGCTACTGAGTTCCAGCGTTTATTTTATTTTGATTTTTAGCATAATTTTATCTTTATTTTAGCCTGTTGCAGAGAGGTTACCATTTCATAATCCACCTCACAATTTCTCTATTAGACAATGTCAGCCCTTCCTTCTCTTTCCCCCAGTTCAGTGTTTGTTTTGTATCCTGATATGTTACTTGAAGGTATTTGTCAGAGCTAGAATTTGAACCTTTGTGATCTGTGAGGTACAGGAACATATCATCTGCACACAGGGATAATTTGTCTTCTTCCTTCCCTATCTGAATCATTTTTATTTATTTATTTCTCTTGCCTTATTACTCTGACTAGGATTTCTAGTACTTTGTTGAATAAAAGAAGGATAATGGACACTTTTGTTTTATTCTTGACTTTAGGGAAAACAATTTCCATTTTTCCTGTTTAATACGTTTGGCTGTTGGTTTTTCATGTGTGGACTTTATTAAGTTCAAATATATTTCTCCTATTTCTGGTTTCTTCAGAGCTTTCATTGTAAATGGATGCCAAATTATGTGATAATTCTTTTTTTTCACCAGTTGTGATGATTATGTGATTTTTTTTGGCATAGTCACAAAAGTGTCTTGGTGATTGCACAAAAACAAATCTGAAGATCAATAGAATAGAAGACCCAGAAATAAAACTGTCTTCTTATACAGAAGACACAGAAGCCAAAAGCATACATAAGTTCTTCAACAACATTGGACTGACCACATACTAGGTCCTAATGTGAAATGTACTCAGGACCAAAGTAAAATTGTGTGATAGAAATCCTATTTCCTAAGCCTGTTATATTTAGTAAACTTTTAGAATGAATTTTATCTGCTACAAAGTCTAATCCTGTGAAACTTAATACAAACATGTTCTCATCATCAATTTGCCTGTGCTATGTTTTGAGTGTTGGTCTCGATAGAACACACGCATGGAACTTTGCTTGTTGCCCTGATGCAGTTGGGAGGTGAGATTTTAGAAGGGTGTTGGGCTGTGGCACTCTGTTCTCTGGGTAGTATCAATGTTATTGTCTGAGGCAAGCTCAGCATGCTTTGGCCTTGCTGTGTGTGCCTCTGCCATGAGATGATTCAGCAAGGACCGTGGATTGTCCAGCCTCTTGAACTGTAAAGAAATATATTTTGGCTCCTTTCAGGTTACCATGTCTTTGGTATTATGCTTTAGCAGCACAAAAATAGGCTAAATTCATGATAAAAAGCAGAATAGAAGATACTATAATATCTAGATATAAACTTGTGGTCACATGATTTTGCCACTTTTATTTTTCCTACTAAATCTTGGGGCTTGAACTCAAAGCATGGGCCCTGTCCTTGAGTTTTCTCATGTCTAGTGCTCTACCACTTGAGTCACAGCACCACTCTTGGCTTTTTCTGTGTTATGTGGTACCAAGGAATTGAACTCAGTGCTTCGTACATACTAAATAAGCATTCTACCACTAGTACATGCTCCCAGCTGATTTTGCCACTTTTGCGTGAAAGCTTTAGAGTCATTACAAGTTGCCAATCATCCTCTTATCTTTTGTCTTCCATTAGAAACAGCATGTCTTACAGAGGTAAGGCTCTGTTAAGTTGAGTCTTTAAATGGTGGAGAAAAATGGGAAAAATGGAAATTCAGTTCAAGACCTGGACCCAAGTTGACGCCCAAGACTGAGAAGTAAATATTGTGGTTGCAAACCACCAAGAGAGCAGCTTTGTTTGTTATGTAAGATTCTCACTCCAAATGTTGAATAATGCATCTTCATAAAGAAAACTGAACTGAGCACCAGTGGCTCACTGCTGTAATCTTAGCTAGTCAGGAGGCTAAGATCTGAGGATCGCTGTTTAAAGCCAGCCAGGGCAGAAAAGTTCCTATGAGACTCTTATCTCCAATTGACTGCTCAAAAACCAGAAGTAGAGCTGTGACTCAAAATGGTAGAGTGCTAACCTTGAGCAAAAGATCTCAGGGACAGCATCCAGGTCCTGAGTTCAATCCCAACAACAACAACGAAAGAAAGAAAGAGGGAGGGGGGAAGGAAGGAAGGAAGGAAGTAGGGAAGGAAGGAGGAAAAGAAAAGGAAATAAAATGAAAACTGCAAGTTAGTGAAAGATATAACATTAGGAGCAGGCAGTATCTTGTATTCAGTCCATAGAGATTCTATTAGTTCTGCTTAGGGTACATGCATACCAATTATTGGGTCTCAAGGCAGGGAAACAACAACTATTTGTTGGTCCTTCCCTTCTGAGGGAATGTCAGTACTCTGTGATTGACTCCCTACCCAAGCCACAGAGAGATAGAAGAAATTTGCTCAAGGACCGTGATTGACTCCCTACCAAAGCCACAGAGAGATAGAAGAAATTTGCCCAAGGAAATGAGAAAAATTAGATTAAGAAGCCCATGGGACAGATAAAATTGTAGTTACAAGCAAGGACTATCTATTAAGTAATTGTTTGAGTGGAGGACATTTCAAAAGGATAGTAAACAAACATTTAAACAAGGGATTCAAGTCCTCTGAGTGCCTGTGGATTTTTTGTCGTAATTTTTCAGCATCTATATGTATTTCATATACAGAAAACTCAGCTAAAACATTCAGACATCTCCTATCTGTGGTCCTGTAAGGTAATAAATAGATAATATAGAAAAAAATGGTTTTCTGAATTTTAGTGAATAGCAATGACATGGTTCCTTTCATAAAATTACTGAATTTAGTATTTTTAAAAAATTATTCAGAATCCTTGTTCATTTGAAAACCACTTACTCAATGCTTATGTCATTAATATTTAGTACCACTCTAATGCAACTTTATACAAAGTCCCAAATATGTCTCTGCACCCTTGATCATATGTGCTTAAATGAGGGACAGATTGTTTTTTCACTAATTCCTGGTTTGAAAAAAGATTAACCTTTTTTCAGAATTCTCAGTGTTGATCAGAAGTTCAAATTCATAGAATTTAAGTCCAGGAAAGTAAGAAAGCCTTGTTTTGTCTTTGTTGGACTAAGTAGTAATACCAAACACATTTTAGGTAGTCGTGAATCCTTCATAAACCTTCCACACTTTTTATCTGAACTCTGCTTAGGATACATGAGATAGGCTGACTGTATACTGATTATTTGGAAAGGCTCAGAGAGCTTTGAATGTTGATAAATTTTTGCTTTGGTCATTTACTTTGTCTTTGCTTTCTTTTTTTTCCTT
Organism: Megascapheus bottae; assembly: GCF_031878675.1. Classification (NCBI taxonomy): domain Eukaryota; kingdom Metazoa; phylum Chordata; class Mammalia; order Rodentia; family Geomyidae; genus Megascapheus; species Megascapheus bottae. The sequence goes on along the minus strand of NC_143512.1, from coordinate 43,251,840 downwards.
TTAAGAATAAAATGGAAAAATGCAGCCAGAAAATACAAATATAAACATTTGAACTTTCAACAGAAGATATAATTTCACAGTCTTGCCAACTTGGCAGAGAGCATAAAAGATCTTCGAATAAAATCTCCCACCCTTCAAATTTGCTTGTCAATAGCATCCATGGGTCAAGATCCAGAGAAACTGAAAAATATGCATCAGAATTCCTGAATTGCCAATGATCCAGTGGAGTATTTTCAAAGGGGCTGCTTTCAGAAGAGAAGGCCATTAAATGAGGTGAGAGTTCCCTAGATTTGCCATAACAAAAGTTTCCCAAATCAAGAAACGGATTATAACAAGAAACTGATTCTATCCCGGTTCTAGAAGATCAAAGCTCAATATCCAGTTGTCATCAGGACTGGTCCATTCTGGAGACTGGGGTTGGGGGGCAGGGAGGGAGATGGTTCTGTCTCTTTTTCAACTTCTGTTGTACTTGCCTGCTGTACTTGACAGTCACTGGCTTGTAACTACATTGTTTTGTTATCTGATCTACTTTCTAGAACCTCATTCTTTGTATCTCTTCCTCCTCCTGCTGCTCCTCCTCCTTGTCCTCCTTTTCCTCTTTCCCTTTAGAGTTTGTGCTTTCCAGTCTGGTGTTCCACCACTTGAGCCATGCCTGCAGTCCTGTTTTATTGTTGGCTTTGAATCCCAATCCTCCCAAGTTGGCCTTCCAACTAGGATTACAAGTATAAACCCATCACTTCTTGTATACTTAGAAAGATGACTGATTTACTCTAAACCATTCTAGCCTTAATTTATTTCACTGGAAAAGAACAGATTTCTAATTTTGTCAAATTTTGAGGTTCAAAGTGGCCACGAAGTTGGGGGGATAGTAAGTAGTCAGCCACTAAAGATTTTAGCCAGAGGGAAAAAATTTTAACCTCTGTAGAAGTCCATGGGTGGTGGTTGTATTTTTATTATATACATAAAGATCTATCCATCTGTCTGTCATCTTGTCCTTGTCTTAAGTCTTAGCTCATTACATTCAAAAACCTCAATTCTTTTGTTTGCCTCTTTTCTATCTATTTCTAACTCCTTTCATGAATGGAAACTAGATCCCCCAATTAAAGATTCAAAAAAGACATGAATAAATATTTAGAGACTCCTGTTCTCATAATTCCATCATTTAACACTATTTTTCCTACTTACTTGGAATGCCTGCCTGTGGTAACATCTTTTGTGGCACCAAGAAAAATGTTGAAGTTGGCAAACCTCAAATTCTGAAAGAAAAAAAAATCAACATTTCTCTTTCAGGCAATAAATGTGACATTAAAAGGAAAAGTGTTCTGATCTGGGAAAGCTTCAAGAGATTATATATTAGTCTCTTCTTCTTATACAAGGTTTCATTGTCATTAGTAATTTATTTTTACTTCTTTTCCAAACAACAAAGAAGTTCCAAAGTACTAAATTATTTAATTTTATTCCTCTTCTTCCTGCTACCTGATAGCATATTCAAAAAACATCAAGAGAATAGTTTTATGAAATCATCATCCAACCACTTCAATGTGATATTTTTTTAAATTTATTTATTTATTCTTTTTTTATATTTTTTTATTGTAATTAATAGAAGGGTTACATGATATTTGCCAGATAGAAGGTGCATTAATTCACACACATTGATACCCTTCCACCTGTCTTGGTCCCCATTCCCTCCCCCCCACCCCCACCGCTCATCTTGTTTTCCCCCCCTTTCCTATCCAATTTCAAATGACCAAATGCAAATATATCCGATATATCAGGTAACAAAGTGAGATATTTTTAAGACACACTTTACCTTTATGTTCAGGTCCTCCAGGCCTATATGCCTTCTTTTCTAGATTACTAAATTGCTAGAGCTAAGTATTTTGAGTACTGTCAGAAAGAAGAGAGGACTAGTAGTTAGAAAATATAGGATTTTAGGGAGGTAAAAGAGTTTGCTTATATGTGTATAAGGCAGTCAGCTAGTGAGAATCTATGAGACAGCAAGCATTCACAGAGTCTTTCGAATAACTCTGCCTGTCACAGAATTTCCTGTCCAACAGATTTTGGTTGTGGTGTGCTCACAAATCTCTCAGGACATAGCCTTCTATTTCAATTAGGGTGAGTTGCAGTTGAATGTAACAGAAGACGTGATGGTTTGAAGAAGAGATGATCAGTTCTCTGTCTCACAGGAAATTGGTGGGGAGGCAGCTCAAGGCTGGCATGTCATATCACAGAAGGATGCTGGGAGCAGCACTTTCCTTCTCTAGCAAGGCAATGGCATGGCTCCTTTCTCATGACCCAAGTTTGCCCTTTCATTCCTTTATCACATCCTCCCAGACAGTGTCTGCAGGATGAAGTAGAAAAAGAAGAGAATTTCTCATTTTGTGGGAAGTCACTTCCTGAAAGCATCACTCAGCATAAGCTGTCCCCTCACTGGTGGAACCTGGTCCCCTGATCTCCTCATAGTCTAAGTCTTGCATACGTAGTTTTAGCTGAATTGAAACAACAAGCAGTTAGTGAAGTCACATGATAGACAATGTCTGATGAAATAACATTTTTATTTATTTATTTTTTGCCAGTCCTGGGCTTGGGCTTAGGGCTTGAGCACTGTCCTTGGATTTTCTTAAGGCTAGCACTCTACCACTTGAGCCTCAGCACACTTCTGGCTTTTTGCTATGTATATGGTTCTGAGGAATTGAACCCGGGTCTTCGTGCATGCTAGGCAAGCACTCTACCACTAGGCCAAACTCCAGGCCCTTTTCACTTTCTTTTTAATTGTAATGTATAGAGGGGTTACAGTTATATTCCCCAGATAGTAGGTGCATTAATTTTCACACATTGATAGCCCTTCTCATGTTTTTGTCCCCATTTCCTTCCCTCCACCCCTCCCAATCATCTCGTCTTCCTCCCTTCCCTTTCCTATTTCAAATAAGCAAATGAACGTATGTATAATATGCCAGGTAACAAAGTCAGATACTGTAACAGTATGAGATTAACCAAAGGGCAACAAAAGAGAAGAGAAATAACACAGGACATTAAGCACAATAGTCACTCAAGGTAAAGCTCTTGTTTCCATATCCTGGAGAGCCTTTCATTTAGCTTCATCTTATGTGGCCTTATGTTTCTAGGTTTTACACTATTGTAATCCTCTGCTAGGAGAGTCCTAGGTTTGTAGTAATTATTACAAATGAGGGAAACCACTGAGCCTCTGTTTCTTTGGGTCTGGCTTACTTCACTTACTATGATTTTTTTCCAAGTCTTTCCATGAAACAGGGTTTTTAGATAAATATTTTTTTCCTATAAACATGCAATAGTTGGGACCTACTCACACTAAATGGTATTCATGGTATCACTGAGACTTGAATTTAAGAAGATACCTTGTGTGCAATACTTGGGACCTACTTATGTTGAAAATGAATTTCTTTTTCAAATTTTCCTTGGCAGTTTTGCATTTAACACTTATTTTTATTTGATTTAAAACTTTAAATTATTATTATAAAGGTAATATAATATAAAAGAGTTACAGTTGTACACGTTAGGTATAGAGTACATTTTTTTCTTGGACAATCTTTCTGTCTTTCTCTGTGTCTGTCTGTCTCTCTGTCTCTGTCTCTCTGTCTCTCTCTTCTTTTCTCTCTCTCTGTCTCTCTCTCTTCTTATCTTTCTCCTTCTCTCTCCCTCTCTCTCATTTTTCTTCCCATCCCCACCCATAAATTTTATAGTTCATTTTCAGCATAGTGTCTAGTAAGTACTTTTGCTGCATTTTTCACCCTTTGATCCTCTATTGCAATTTTGTGCTTTTATTTACTAACTCCAGCAATATTAGGTAGAAATTAGGATTCAACTACTAAAGGGAAGAGATAATTAAATGCTGGAGTAGGTAAATAATAGTCTCTGGCATAGCCACTTGCACTGATGCAACTATCAGTGAAACTTTAAAATATAGGCTATGAAGAGCTTCAATGTAGCTTAGCAGTAGAGAGCTCATCCAGCATTCATGAGAGCTTGGATTCAATTCTTGTTACAACAGCTAGGAAAATTGGGACTAGCTAGACTTCTGAGTTCATCTTCATTATCTTTGCTAACTAATATACTAACAAATCTTTATAATAAAGCTTATAATTGAGAGTATTGAAAAAATTAATCTCTTAAATCCAGTGTTTATGCATATGCTATAGAATATTTTGTATAGTTTTTACATACAGAATAGGAAGACATTAGAAAATAGACTTGATAAAAAATGTCTTCCCATTTCTGTAGGTTAGACATCAGAAGTACTTACTTAATACTGGGTAATATTCATCTTTAAGTTTGGCAGAAAGTGTGAGCATTTCCTTTCCTAAGTGATTCTTTTTACCACTCAGTGATTTTCAAGATAATTTCCAACTTATTCTTTATTTAACTTATCTAGCTGGTTTTACAGCTAGAACAGTTGAGATTACCAAATACAGAAGCACTTTTCTGTCATCTTCCAAGGTCATATTTGAAAGAACCAGCTTTCATACCTGCCTCGATCTTCTGATATTTAGGCTGGTCTAGTTCACATTGGAGAAATAATATTCTGTCTTTCTATTTACCTTTCATGTGATGGAAGGCAGTGGACCACACTGCAAAGATAAAGCTGTGATATCCATATACTTTGTTTTCATGTCCTGGCCCATGTCCCTGTCCATCTGCCTCTCTTTTCCCATCTTATATCTTCTCTTCAGAATATTTGTTCCTTTGATTCAACTAGAAAAACTGATGGTCAGTTGACAGATTATGGCATTTTTCTTGCAAAGTGACAGAATTAGAAAGAATGGCTGGTGTGCTTGGGATTATTGCTTTTTGTATCCTTTTGGACCTTAAGACTACCGAATGATTCATAGTTCACTTCCAGACCCCAATACTACTCTTTTGGCTACCTTTAAGTTATGATAAGACAATACAAATCTACAGAAAGCAAAATAAGAAGCAACATATTTGTGGCTCAAGCTGGATGAATGGAAAAGAACAGAATGCTTGAAAGATTAAATAGGATACGGCAAAGCAAGCCTTAGTGATTGAATGATTGCCCAGTTTATATTAAAGGACTTATTTCCATTTACAAAATGATTCCCTTTGTATGGTTTGAGGATTAGTGTTCTGGGCATTTTCCCAGCTCCAAGTATTTATTTTAAAAAGCTTTCCATGTTGAGAAAATTCAGGTTCTGAAGTAATCAATGTAGCAAGAAGATGTGTAACTTAAAGTGCTGGCTAATTTCAGGTGCTGAACATCTTCCAATCTTTTTCTTTCTAGAGTAGGAAGGATTCATCAATTGCCATCACTCCATTCCAGTTGGGTTATCACCTCTGGTCAAATGAAAATGCCCTGGAAGCTGAGGGTGTGCATTCCTAAAAGTGCATTGTTCTACATATGGCTGCTTGTGCTCAAACTTTGAGATGAAAGAGAAGGAAATCAGATACTGCCCAGAAACATCTGAGCATTGGCAATGTGACTGACTCTTTCATTTGACATCTACCCTATGTATAATCAGCCAAAGAGCTGATGTTATCTTGGTGGGTGCTTAGCTTCCAAAGATCAGGGTTTGCAATACTATGGATTGATAGATGTGTCATGTTAAATGCTGCCACACATTGGCTCTCGAGTATACTCCAGTACTGTTACTGCAGCTATTGTGCTTTCAATACTAAGAAAGATGATCATCTCCAACTCTCAGTTCTCCAGCTAGCCACAGGGTTCTCACCCAGTCTATACCTGGTGAGCAAAATGAACTAACTAGCATTACAGTGGAAATTTAGTCACAAGAACTGTGCCAATAAGGAGAAAAACTTCAAATTGAAGCCAGGAAAGACTTTTTTCCAAAACAACAGCGCTGAAAAACAAAGAACTCATAACGAATTGCAAACCACAACACATAGACAAGACAGCAATTGGTCTAAATTCATATTTGGGTTAATAGTTCTTTGAACTTGAGCTTTGTTGGAGAAGAAGCCAACTACATAAAAAGAATCATAAAGCACTCAAGAATAGTGCAACGATCAACATTAACTAAAAGGTGAATTTATAGTATCAGATAGGGAATATTGAAGGAGAGTCCACTCATGTCTAGTCTTCAGCAGTGTTGTCCTGTTTCTTTCCTCTCTACCTTGTATCCTCTTTCAACTACCTCCTAAGTCAATATTACTCTTTATCTCTTACCCCATATGGCTTTTTCTTTCCCCTTCTCTTCCTGTCAATTTTTTTTATGTAGATAAGTTCTGCTTTTCTCCAAGTAGGAACTACATATTTCCTTTAGGAAGGATGTTGAGAAGGGAAATGAGGTTGTAAATTGCAGTATTTTCAATGGCCCCTTAGATGAGTAGCTGTCTACATACATTTCCAGATTAATAATTTTTGTGCCCAAATAGTCACAATTTTAGTCAGTTATTTAGCAAAAATCAGACTTTGAGGCACAAAGAAAGGAATCTGTGCATCAAAGAGACAGGTCTACAGTTCTCTTGATGGGTCTCTGTCTGGTTTTGGGATAAGTATAATACTGACTTCATGGAATAAGTTTGGTAGTGATGTCTCTCTATTTCATTGAAGAGTCAGATGGATTAACTGAAATAGAAGGGGAAACATGGATCCAGATGCATTGTATTCACATACTGATTTGTAAAATGGCACCTCTACTTAAAGATACAAAATGGCAACAAATACTTAAAGGTAAAAATACTTTTGGTCAGGAGTTTGACCTAGTGGTAGAGTGTTTGCCTAGCATGCATGAAGACCTGGGTTCAATTTCTTGGTACCACATATACATAGAAAAAGCCAGAAATGGTGCTGTAGCTCATGTGGTAGAGCTCTTGCCTTGAGAAAGCCCAAGGACTGTGCTCAGGCCCTGAGTTCAAGGCCTAGGACTGGCAAAAAAAATACTTTTAAAAGAAATTTGTGCTATATTCGTAAGCACAATTGCTTTTATAAATGGTCTCAGACATGTTGAGTTACCGTGCAGCTGATTCCTTGTGTAGAGATGTACTATGTGCATGGTAGGTAGGTAGATAAATAGAATCATATAGGTATTGCCATGTATAATTAGTGAAAGTTGTTTTCCAGGATGTCTTTGAATTTGTCATGCTTTAGAGAACATCACTTGCTGATGGAGGGTGGGTTAGCTGCCTAGTATGAATTCAACTAGAGATAGGACTTGATGTTCAATACTGAGCTGGACCTTCCACATTTGCTATCATTTCAAATGACCATCATTAGTAAAAGCTTTCAAGGGTATTATTATTATTTTTATCATTCAGTGCCATTTATTTAACATTATCACCTTTGGAGATTTCTTCTAGCTCTGGTTAAATACTTTTACAAAATTATCTCAACAAATGCTGTGGAAATGTGTTGTTCATTAAATACATATGATTTCTAGGAACTGATTGGTTATTATGCCAGTTGGAAAATTTGATTAATTCCAGAGCACCAGAATAATGCAATAAAGATAAGCACATGGAAACCAGGACCATTACATCTCCTGGCTAGAATTTTATATTCTTTTAAACTCTGTTTGCACAATTCTGAGGCTATGAAAATGTGTGTTTAGGTGGAATAATATTTCAAATATTCTCTCTCTTTCTCCACAAGCTTCCTTCCCTGCATTCCACATCTCCTGCCATAGCCATAAAGTAAATTTGGAAATGTTTTTCACTACACACACACACACACACACACACGCACACACACGCACGCACGCACATGCACACATTGCAAATTATAAGCCCAATGTAATAGATACCTGTGGTGTTCCACTGCAGACTCTTCACATTCTTATCTTTCACTCTAGCTTCAGATCACCTAAGGGCTTGGTGAATCACATAGCCACGAGGGGCCAAGGCTTTCCAGTACTTCATCTCTGTCCTTTATCAGATGCTTGTTGCTTCCTCTCCTGGGAGCCTATATTTTGAAAAATTATTGCACACCCACTCATGCATTCACTTCTAGATGTGTGAGAAGTATAATTTCTGTAGGCTTGTCTTACAGGAACTACAGCATAAGCTTTCCTGTCTGTCTTCTGAAGGCACCAGCAGAATGGATCATCTACTGGCTGTGGTATAGGCCAACTGTCCCATATATTATTCACACAGATTTTTCCTCGTTTCATATTTTCTTCCCTGTATATACTCTTGTTCTAGAGAATCATATCCTTCATTCACTATAGGCATACAATAGTCTGTCAATAGAAGATATACATTAAAATCTGTAGCTATAACACTCCTGGTGACTGTCTATGCTTCACTGTCTATAGTTTTTGATATCAAGTGTTTATGCCTTGGAGAGTTATACATGGCTCCCGCTATGGAGCAGATAGTCAATAGGTATAAATGGCTATGGAGTTCTTGCAAATGCAGTTACCTCATACTGGGATATGTTGCAAGTGCAAAATCTACACCACATTTCAACACAGTACAAAACAGAGATTGTAATTGCTTTCATACAGATTATATATTGAAATAGTATTCTGTTATGTTGAATTAGTTTAAAATAGTATTTAATTTTACTAGTTTTGCTCTTTTTTTTTTACATTTTAAATCTAAGTATAGCTTATTGTATCAGATACTTCTACCATAGATAAAGGGTGACTTGGGTACTGATGGCTCACATCTACAATCCTAGTTACTCAGGAGGAGCTCAGTTTGAAGGCAGCCCAGGAAGAAAAGTAAGACTCTTATTGTCCAATTAACCACCAAGAAACCGGATGTGATGCTGTGGTTGAAAGTGCTAGAACTCTAGCCTTGAGAAAAAGAGCTCAGGGACAGCACCCAGGCCCTGAATTCAAGCCCCTCACCTCACTGACAAAAATAAATAAAGATGACTTAAGAGATTTGTGAGTTAATTGCAGTGGCACAGACTTTAGGCTAATTGAAATGATCATCATATTAAAAAAATGAAACAGTGAGGAAAATTTGAATACTTCCTAAAAACTTGACTTAAGAAATTCCTTTTAGACATACTAATAGAGTTTTAGGATTATGTGGTTTTTTTTTTCTTTAAAGAATTCTTACTTTTCAGAAATGTATTCCAAAATATTTAAGAACAAAATATCATATGAGTTTTATCAAAAAGATCTATGTGTGGGATGGAAGAAAAATGAATAGACATATCAATTTGATTTATGTGACTTTGGTTGGTAATTGGAACAACAGAAAATGATGCCTGGATAAACGCTCTGCCACTTGAGCCACAGCACCACTTCCAGCTTTTTTTTCTATGCATGTGGTACTGAGAAATCAAGCTTAGGTCTTCATGCATGCTAGGCAAGCGCTCTGCCACTGGGCCAAACTCCTGGCCTCACGAGGAATATTCTGAACTACAAGTTATTGCATTTTTCCCAGTCCTGAGGCTTGAACTTAGGGCCTGGATTCTTGAGTTTTTTAGCTCAAAGCTAGCACTTGAGCTATAGCTCCATGCCGGGGCCTACCGGCAGCAAATTGGGGTTCCTGAAATAGGGGGCAGGGACTGGAAAAAATAGAAGAGAGACAAACACCTCAGGTCCGGGAGGTCTGCAGCCCAGGCAAAAACTGCAGCCCCGTTTATTTCCAAACTCAAGGCTTATATCCCTTCTTCAAACCAGGGAACTTCCAGGTGTTACATCCAGATGGTAAATCAGGGAACTGTTGGGGGTTACATTCATATGATAAATCTCAGATCAATTGAACAGAACAAGGCCAAAAACAATAAGACAATAAAGCAATTATCTGCTGCAAATCAAAGTACAGTTTGATTCCATTCTGGCTCCCAACAGCTCCATTTCTGGCTTTTCATTAATGTTGTCTCTAGCTAACTGGAGATAAGAGTTTCATAGACTTTCTTGCTTGGACAGGCTTTGAACTGTGATTCTAAGATCTCAGCCTCCTGAGTAGCTAATATTACAGGCATGAGCCCCTGGCTCATAGGAAAGGCTAAAATTATTTTTTAATCCAGAAAGCCATTTGCTTTAGAAAGATTTTATTTCCTAATACCCCTTTTCGTCTGTTTCCTCTCCATCTATCCTAGTCCAACTCATTGTCTTTTGTCAGGACAGTTGTAGAAGCATTTTAACCAGTTTGTTGGTTCTGTGATTTTCCTGTTATTAATTTTCCATGTAACAATTGGAAATCAAATCAAACCACTCTTCCACTTGAGAACTTCCTTCGCTTATTCATTGAACCTGAAAGTTTAAACCCTCCCTGTGGTCTTTAAAAGCTTGTATGAGCCAGACCCATTGACCACTCTGACTTCATGTTGAATCACTCTATATAGTTGTTTTGAGGTTTATTTATGTTATTATTTATATCAATAGTATATTGCTTTTAATGTTAATAGCATTCAATTGTATGCATATATAGGAATATTGTATAAATTGTTTGACTACAGAAGAAGTTGTTGTAAAGGTGAGTTGCTTCTAGTTTTAATATGTTAGAAATACTGCTTTATATGTTTGTATATAAGTCATTGCATGGATATGTTCTTTTATCTCTTGTTTAGTAAATACCCAAGAATAAAAAACTAGGGTATGTGGTTGGTATACAATATAGGAACTAAAGTTTGGCCAGTGATAAATTATGAGCTATGTGTACAGATGTCATATGTATTATTCCATTTCCCAGGATTCACTTCCTTGTCAGCATCTTAGGACACAGAACAATATTTGATACATCTTTAGTATAGTGATGTACAGACAATGTAGTCAAGAGTCCTTATTACCACAGGGAGTTAATATAGTTAAGTTATGTGAAGAAACCAAATGCTCTATTTCAGAGCTATTTGGATGCTAACCAAAGAAAATTATTCAGAGACTTCCTTTTATATTATTCAGATATAAGCGTATTACATATAAATATTACATAAGGTATTATATAATGCAAATAACTATATTATAGGGATGTCTAACTATATGAAAGTTGCATTATTTTCTGTATCTTTTCTCCAATTTTTATAACAATGTTTCTAAAATGTACACCACCATTTTTTTTGTTTGCTTATCCTAGGTCTTGAACTCTAGGCCTGGGTACTGTCCCTAAGCTCTTTTGGTTAATGAATAATGCTCTATTGCTTCAGCTACAGCACCATTTCTGGCTTTTTCTGTGATTAACTGGAGATAAGAGCTTCATGGACTTTCTTGCCTGGCCTGGCTTCAAACCACAATCCTCAGATCTCAGCCTCCTGAGTAGTGAAGGTTTCAGGCATGAGCCATCAGCGCTTGGCTTACACTACCTTTTTCGTTTCCCCCCCCATTCTTATAAATATGTTAGAATTAATTGCAAAAAATTTTTCTTTCTTTTTTTTGAAGGCAAAATTTCTAATCTATCAGACAACTGCTTTCTGCTATGTAATTTGAGGATATGTTTTTTGTTGTTGTTTTTTTAAATAAACAGTTGTGGGGATCCATTGGTCTCCTAATGCTTTAGAAAAATGTCCAGCTTCTAAAGTACTGGGAAAATAGATTCTTGATGTGTTTTGTTTTCTTTAGGAAAAAAAATGAGGAGAAGTGCTCACAATTTCTCACCCATCAGGGAGAAAATAAGTACATCAGAGCTGAGCTGGTGAATTAATGCAGCAATTAATGTGAATGATGTCTGGATGGAGATCAATTTGATCTCCCTTTGTTTTTATGATCACTGAAATTTTCTTTTATTTTTCCGCATTTTCAAACTTTAACAAACGGAGAGTAGAGTGGGCTGGCATTGTGCCTGTGCTTTGGGATCCATCCAATTTTGAATCTCAGTATTTCAAAGTATTGTTTATATAAGCTCAAACTAGTTTCCAATTTATTTAAGCCTCCATAGCTTCCTAAGTTAACTGGAGATAATATTCCTTCCATTGGATTTGTAAGTTTAAGTGGGGTATCATATATGCAGTATTTGGCCCAAATTTCATTCTCAACATTGAAAATGTGAAGACAGTTTATATCTAAATTTTTATGCCATTACAATGGGGGCAAATATTATTGAAAAAGGAAAACAGCATGTGTTAATCAGGATGTGGAAAAACTGGAAATATTGATTACTACTGGTAATAAAAAATGTTTTTGCTATTTGAAAATGGTTTGATATGACCTAAGAGTCTCCAAAGGGTTCTGCTTCCGAATACCATCACCAAAGGGGTTGTTGTGGTGATGTAGAGAGGGGTTATAGTTACATTCATCAGGTAGTGGGTACATTACTTTTTGAACATTGTTACCCCTTCCCATGTTTTTCACCCACTTTCTCTCCCGCACCCCTTCCCATTCATCTTATTTTTCCCTTACCTTCCATTTTCAAATAAATAATATATACAATATATCAGGTACCACATTCAGATACATAACAACATGAGATAAACCATAAGGGGAAAAGAAGAGAAGAGAAATAACTTCATAAAGTACATTAAGAACAAAAATCACAAAGATAAAATTCTTGTTTCCATATCCTGGAATTCATTTTTCTTAGCCTCATCCTACATGGACATATGTACATAGCTTTTGGGCTATTATGATCCTCTGTTAGGAGAGTCCTAGACTTATACTAATTGTTAAAAATGAGGGAAACCATGGAGCCTATATTTCTTTGGGTCTGGCTTACTTTACTTAATACGATTTTTCCCCAAATCTTTCCATTTCCCTACAAATGGGGCAATGTCATTCTTTCTGATGGTAGCATAGAATTCCATGGTGTAAATGTACCACATCTTCATAATGCATTCATTCATCTACTGGGGGGCATCTGGGATGGTCCTATATCTTAGCTATGGTGAATAATGCTGTAATGAAAATGGCTGTGCTGGTAGGTTTAGTATGGCTTGTTTCTGGATAAATGGGTAAATGCCCAGGAGGATTGCTGGGGAGCTCTATGTTTAGCCTTTTGAGGAACTGCCATACTGCTTTCCAGAATGGTTGGAAAAATTTACACTCCTACCAACCGTGCCCTTCTGGCCACACATTCCCGCCAGCATATGTGGTTATTAGATTTCATGATCTTGGCCATTCTAACTGGAGTAAGGTGGAATCTTAGAGTTGTTTTGATTTGTATTTCTTTTATGGCCAGAATTGTAGAGCATTTCTTCATGTGTCTCTTGACCATTCTTATTTCCTCTTCAGAAAAGTCTCCTTTAAGACTTTAGCCCACTTTTTAATGTGATGGTTATTTCTTTGAAGATTTATTTTTGAGAGATTTAATTTCTTGAGCTGTAGGTATATTTTAGATATAAAACCCTTGTCTGTTGTATGGCAAGTGAAGATCTTCTCCCACTCTGTGGGCTTTCTAGTTTATTTTGCTGTCAATGTCCTTTGCCATACAGAAGCTCTGCAGTTTAATGCAGTCCCATTTGTCCAATCTATCATTGATCTGTTGTATTTTGGGGCCTTTATTAAAGTTTCGACATGTGCCAGAGAGCCAAAGTTTGTCTCCTATTTGATCCATTTGGAGTTGATTCTGGTTCAGGGAGACAGATAAGGATACAACTCCAGTTTTCTACATGTGTTTAGGCAGTTCTGCCAGAACCATTTGTTGAAGGGGTTGGCTTTCTTCCTGCCAGTATTCTTGGCTTTCTTACCAAAGATTAGGTTGCCATAGGTCTGTGGGTTGATTTTTGGGTCTTCATTTCTATTCCATTTGTCCTTGTCCTGTTCTTGTGCAAGTACCAAGGTGTTTTTATTACTACAGTTTTGTAGTAGAGTTTGAAGTTTGGTATTGATATTCCTCCAGTCAAGATTATGGAACTATAGATAAAGCATTTAACACTATTCGGAAGATCCAAATTCTTATTCAAGTTTGAAAATAGCCACCTTGGACAGTTTAGACAAGGTGTTTGAATTCAGGATTGAGTCTATTCAACAGTAAAATGGGAGTCACCAAAATAACAATCTCATGGTGAATTTCAAATTCTTACTCTGATTTGGAGCCACATTCATCATCCATCAGGTCTGCCTCCTGAGTAGCTAGGATTACAGGCAGAACCATGAGTACCTGGCTTCTAGAATATTTTTATAACTCTCTTCTGGGCTCCAGAAAAGCCTTCTAATTTAATAATGAGGAAAAGGCTTAAAATAGACTTCATTAAAGAAAATTGAAACCAAATATGCACAGGAAGCAATGTTCAGCCTCATTAGTAATTAGGGAAATACAAAATCAAGCGACAGTGATATTCTAAAGTCTGCCATGGTACACACATTTGGAAGATGCAGAGGAAATAAAACACTCCAGAGGCACTAAAGGAATGTAAAAGAATAGAACCACTGCGGAATATAATTTAGAAATTTCCCCAAAGTTAAATATATGCACACTTTTAAGTTCAACCACTTCAGGCCTCAATATTTACTCAATACAAAGAAGAATGCCTATGTCTATACATAGGCTTTTATATAAATGTTTATGGCAACATTATTTAGAATGAGTTTTATTTTTTATTTGTTTGAAGCCAATCAACAAGTGAATGGATAAACTGTGGTATATCTATATGATGGAGAGCTCTACAGAAGCAAAAAAGAACAAAGTGGGCCCAGAGTGTGGTATAATGGTAGAGTGTTTGCCCATTATGCAAGAAGCCCTGGGTTCAATTCCTCTGTACTATATACACATAAAAAGCTGGAAGTGGTGCTGTGGCTCAAGTGATAGAGTGCTAGCCTTGAGAAAGCTTAAGGACAGTACCCAGGCGCTGAGATCAAGTCCCAGGACTGGTAAAAAGTAAAAGAATGAACTGTTGGTACATTTTATAGCTTATATATACAAATATTTTTGCATGGATATATAGTCATTAATTATTTACTGATGAATCAACGCATTTTTATTTTCATGATTGTGGTGATGACTTCTTGGTTATATAAATATGATTAAAGTTATTATCTTGCATTATATTAAATAATGCATGCTGTTATATAGGTCAATTAAAAACACTATGCCAATCAAAACTGTTTAAAAGATCTGGCAAGAAATACAATAAATAAAAGCAATGAATATAATAAATAAACAATAAAATAAGTCTAAGGTAATCTCCACACACATTTTTCTTGGTTCCTTCCTGTGATGGCCTTTTCCAGAGGCAGATCAAGAGACTTGCAGTTATTTGGCAAGGAAAGGCCATAAAACCAGATAAGTAATAATAATAGTAATAATAACAGACTGAGTGCCCGTGATTTATGCTTCTATTCCTATCTACTCAGTAGGCTGAGATCTGAGTATTTCCACCCTGAGCTGGAAAGTCGGGAGAGACTCTTATCTCCAATAAACTACTCAGAAAAAGACAGAAGTGGTGCTGAGCTTCAACTTGTAAAGCACTAGCCTTAAGCAAAAAGAAGCTCAAGGGCAGTGCCTAGGCCCTGAGGTCAGGCCCAGGGACTGGCAAAAAAAAAAAAAAATCAATCTGTCTTGATAGTTCTCTCTTTCTCAATAATTTATTAAATTTGGTTCTAACTTCACTCTTTTGGATTAGTGTATTAGTGATCCATGAGCTCACCTAGGAGTGGTGATTGAAGAGTCTATTCTGCTGACAGTAATTAAATTACTAGGTAGAAATATGTTTCAGGATTAAAGGAAGGTTCTGGCAATGTGACACACTAATAATAGGGCTTGATGGTATTAGAAGATAGTGGCAAGGACTGGAAGGAGAAGCAGGGGTTGATTAACTCATGACCCAGAAGCCATGGATTTTCACAATTAAGATGAGATGACAACATGGCAGGGTTCTGGGGTAGGCAGCCTGACTTCTGGCTATATCCCTGTGTGGTATTAAAGGGTAAGGTGGCTGTCTGGGGCCTCATTTATAGGGGCACCATTCCTCTTCGTGACGACTCCCACTCACCTTCTGATGAATAGCAATCACTTTGGTTAGTTAGATTTCAATGTGTGAACTGTTAGGGATATAAATATCAGATCTCAGCATTGAGGTCCCTGGCTTTGTCACTTCTGGTATTCAGGAACAATGTGCCTTCTGCAAAATCAGTATTGGCTAAATATCTGGGTAGTGAAATACTGAAAAGGGACTATAATTAGTGCCATTTAGGATTTCTAGCCAAATGTTTATTTTGATTTGTGAATCCTGTGACTGTTGTTCTTAATGTAGTATGTGAAGTTATTTCTTTTCTCTTTTTCCCCCCTTATGGTTTAGCTCATGTTGTTACTGTATCTGACTTTGGTACCCGGTATATTATATATGTTTATTTATTTGTTTGAAATAGGGAAGAGAAGGGGAAAACCAGGTGATTGGGAGGAGGTAGAGGGAAGGAACGGAGAAACAAACATGGGAAGGGATATCAATGTTCAAGAAGTAATACACCTACTACCTGATGAATAGAACTGTAACCCCTCTATACATCACCCCAACAATAAAATACAATAAAAAGAGCTGCTGATAATTGCAAATTTAATCTGTTAAGTAATCTAGGGAAAGAATTGACTTTATAAGTTATTAATCTTCATTTTTATTGTGGTTTCTACCACAATATATACATATTTATATAGTATGTATATATAGATGGTCATGTCTGCATAGTGTACTTATTTAATTTTAGCTTGTGTGTGTGTGTGTGTGTGCGCGCGTGAAATTTGGCTTGAATTCAGGTCCTAGGTTCATTCCTAGTTTCTGTACACTCAAGGATGGCACTCTACCACTTAAGCCACAGCTGTATTTTTGACTTTTGCTGGTAAATTGGAGATTAAAGTCTCCCAGACTTTCTGCCCAGGCTCACTTTGAACCATGATCCTTAAATCTCAGTCTTTTGAGTAGCTAAGATTATGGGTGTGAGTCACTAGTGTTCTGCTGAATCATTTTTAAGGCCACAATTTGATGTCATTAAGCACATTCACAATGTATTGTGAATGTAGCAGTCAGCATCATCTATTTCCAGAGGATTTTCGTCATCCCACATGGAAATGCTGTCCTGATTAATAGTAATTCCCATTCCCGCTTCCCCCAGCCACTGGGAACTATCATTACACTTTCTGTCTTCATGATTCTGACTACTTTGAGAACTTTATGCAATTGGAATATTATGCTATTTGTTCTTTGGCATCTGGCTTGTTTTACTTTGTGTAATGTTTTCAATATTTATTCATGTTATTGCACTCTTTTGAGTTCTGAATTATGTTCCATCATACATATATACTCACATTTTGTTTCTTTCATCTGTCGACAGACACTTGGGTTTTATCTTTTAACTATTGTGGAAAACACTATGAAATTTGATGTTCAAGAGTTCATCTACTTGAGACTCTGCTTTCCACTCTTTATACCTATGGGCAATACTGCTGGTTATTCTGTGTTAAACTTTTTTTTGTATTTTATTGTTGGGATAATGTATAGAGAGGTTACAGTTACATTCATCACTTAACAGGTATGTTACCTCTCAAATCTTGATACCCCTTGTTTTTGTCTCCCATTCCCCAATCATCTTGTTTCCCCCCTTCACTATTTCAATTAAACAAATAAGTGTATATACAGTGTATCAGGTAACAAAGTCAGATACAATAACCACATGAGATTAACCATAAGTGGAAAAAAAAGAGAAAAGAAATAACTTTACCTAGTACATTACAAACAACCATCACAAAGACAAATTTCTTGGTTCCATATCTTAGAGTTTATTTCCAATAGTCTCATCCTATATGACCTTATTTATGTATCTAGGCTTTGAGGTATTGTGATCCTTTGCTAGGAGAGTCCTAGATGTGTACTAATTATTACAGTGACGGAAGCCATGGATCCTATGTTCCTTTGTGTCTGGCTTACTTTACTTAATATGATTTTTTCCAAGCCTTTCTATTTCCTTACAAATGGGGCTATGTCATTCCTTCTATGTTAACCTTTTTGAAAAGCCATCAAACTGTTCCACAGTGGCTACCACATTTCACATTTCCACTAGAAATGCATAAATGTTTCAGTCTCTCCATATCCTCAGTCTCTCCATATCCTCACCAACACTTATTATTTTCCATTTCTAATAACAGCCGCCTGAATAAGTATGAATCACTAGCCTTTTGATGGCATGGAGACTTAGATGTGGGCTACATGTATATTTTAATTCTGAGATTGCAATTTGTAAGATAAACTTCTGTGCTTAAATCATGAAAAATTAAAAATTCACTCTTGTCTATATAATTCTCTTCCCCTTAGGTATAGTTCTGGAAAGACTGAAAACATAAAAATAGAAAGAAGTGGAAATATTTTCAGACTCTGACATCCAATAATTTTCCAATGTTGTCTACGGGAGCTCACAAAAACATATCTAATTGACAAATGTATGGAGCAGGATCATTCTAGTAATGATTGCCAGTGAAATTGGTTCAATATTTTTACATTAATTTGAGTGCTTTTACTCCTTCAAGGATGGAAAAAAGAAGCTTATAGAAAACCACATATGCACAAATACTGCTGATTGTAAAAATATGCATAGAAATTGTTGCTTATTTGTATAAAACTTTTCATTGACATATGAAGACAAAACCAATGTTATCATAATCCTAAGCTTCAGCACTGCAGCAATCTATTAAGGCCCCCAAAGGAATGACCATTACACAGCAAGCTCTGGTACTGTAAACTGCTGAAGGTGGGCAAGGATTATTCTCTCTCAGCTTTCACTCACACTTAACAGGGAAGGATTTTGTCATGTGTCTGTAGTGCTCATCAAAGGTAAATCAAATACTCAGAATTGACTGAAGGCTGAATTTACTATAAACCAGAGTATTCCCAGGGGTCTAGGAGAAGGAAGATGACTTCCCTTCCCTTCCTTTAGGACTTCTCTTATGGGCTAGTCATATACATATACACACCACTTAGTCTTTAAAGATTTTTGTGAATGCTTTTCTCTAGAGCCACCTGAGTCATCCTTGTTATCCTGTGACATAGAGATTGTTGAGACACTCATCTCTACTTTTGCAAATGCTGGGTCCTGTAATAACAGTTATCTTCCATTTTAACCCACAGCTACTCACTAGTTGGGCAACTAATAGAGCATTTATGGACTTTGCAAGGACACAGACTGGTCAAATTCACGTCCCACTCTAGAACATTGTTGGAACATCTGAAATTCTATAAGTCTTAGTTCTACAAAATGGAATTTACAACATCCACCTTACATCATTGTTTTTTTAACTCGCTATTTAATAAGGATTATTAGGAATTTAATACATGTTTCCCCTTTATCATAGAGCCAGCTCAGAATTCTGAAGTTAGTATTCTGGGCAGCTCTACAACTGAACAGAGTAGACAGAGGAGTAAGAATCGTTTGTCACTCCAATCCTCAGGGCTGGAATCACTGCTGTGTTGGCTCTCTCATTGATCCTTCAGAAGTGCTCTTATGATTGAGTTTACATGAAAGTCCAACACATTTAGTAGCTGGATCCATTTGCTTAGCACTCTTTTCCTCCTTCTTCCCTTTTGTTGCATGGATGAGAAGAGTGAGTTAAGGAAAGCCTATCCACACCAACTTGTATCTTACTCATTTGTGAATTTTCTGGGTGTATTTGCATTCTTCACTTAAACAAATTTGTATGGGGACAGTATTTATTGAAAGAGTAAAATCTCTTTATCTGAGGTCTAGCTGTTCTACAAGTATTTGAAAGAAAGAGAAATAGAAGAAGTAGTGTGTTCGGGGTCACCTGAAAAGACATAAATGAAAGTGGCAGCCTGTTTGGGTTTGGCACACTCCATGAGCCTTTGTTTATAAAAATGAATTCTTGAGTTTCAACCTTTATATAATTTTTTTTGAATTGGTCAACTGGCCTTTGAGACTTTAATCTCATGATCAAAGTATGTACCTTTTAAAAACTATTTCAAGTTTGAAGGTACATTTTTTTCCTGCATTACACTGGAAAGTAAGCACTGATTCTAATTTGCTCCAATGGCAAACAAAGAATATGTTATCCCTCCAATCTCTCTGTCTCAAACATAGTTGAAAGGCTTTCAGTGAAAATGTGAAACAAAACAAAACCAGCTTTCCCACTGGCTCTACCAAATATTTGTTAGCAACTGATTTAAAGGCTTCATTTGGAAATCTTCTGGACTCTGTTAAATAAGAAAACTGCTCTTAATCTGAACATTTGATTCTAAGTCAGGGAGAATTCAAAGTATTTGATTACCTTCAACCTTACAATCATGGTTTGTGTTTCAGACTATCTCTTATCTTAGGCTATGCATTTCAGTAGTCTCCACATTGAAAACACAGGTGGAAAGTGAATAGAATATTGTCTCAAAGTCTAGATAATGAATCTATTTCAGGTTTTAATGATTCCATGATGGGCATATGGGATAGTGGAAATGTGAAGAACCTCACAAGTCCTCAATGATGTGGGATTAGTATTATTTATTAATAAATAAGAAAAGATTATTAGATGATTCTTATTAGATTGATTGATTTGGGGCAAAACTAAGGCTTGGCCTCAGGGCCTCTACTTGGTAATTGGCTCGCTATCTATCACTGGAGCAATGCCTCTTGCTCTCACACTGTCCTCATGGATACCTATGGATTTGAACTCTCATCACTAGCACTGAGACCCACACTGCATTTTAGGAGCTCAGGGGATTTAGAACAATGAAAGACACAGACGGTCTCAGGAAACATCTTTCTGCAACTACCTGTTAGGCTGCAACATCCAATCTAAGTTGTTCTCTCTGACTCCCATTTGGCTTTTGCTTTACAGGGAGCAGATCACCCCAGGGTTAAGTAAAATGTTTTAAAAGCTTCCTTCTTTCCCCTCTTCCCCCACTTAAATGTCTTCGTGTTCTGAAGGAGCATTTAAAAATAAAAACAGACATTTGTTTCTCAATAGTCACAGTTCAAAATGGCATGGACACATCTTCCTGTGGTCAGTTTAGAAATTCAAAAAGCTTTTCATGCTGCTTTTTAAACAGAGAAGCAATTTGAAAATAAAGGAAAGCATTTAGCATTCCAACATAGTGACCTTGAGTCTTGGCCCCCATGGAGAACTCTCAAATAATGTTTTTCCAGAAGGACTGAGGAGGCAGAGTAGGAACATGACATATGCCAAAAGACCCACTTTGCAAATGTGCTTCAATTCCAGCTGTCATTAAGGGTGGACTCTGAGGAACACTGGAGAGGGTAAAGTTTGGCATTTCCTGGCACACTGGAAAAGAGCATCAGCTTTGAGCTTAGTGAGAGCTAGATTTTCATTCTAGTTCTACCATTAGGCAGCCAAGAATCTTTGTACAATTGCTTTAACCCTGTGACCCTCAATTTCTCCAGTATTAGCAAAGGGATTATATCTACTTGTAGCTTATGTGACAGCAGAGATACATGGTATACAGCATAACTAACCCACGAAAGGTGCATTTCTTTCTCCTTCTCTGGCTACTGAGATCTCTACTCATGACCAAACTCTCTGGCCTTACCTGCATTTTAAGGTTTCATTTCCCCTTAACATTTATCTATACAGGGGCTTAATTGTATCCTCAGATCTCTTCAGGTATGTTCAACAAAATATCCTACTCTTACATCTTTATACTCAGCTTGCAAATCAGGCAGATGATACTCCTCAGCTTTCAGCAATGGTCTTGATTTTCTGATGTCCGTGGAGACGTAGTGGTTAAATAGTGAAACTGGTGACCAGGCGTTTGTCATGTATATTCCAGAGGTTTCCCTTCCTTTAGGCCTCTGTTTATCCTATGCCCTTGAAGCTAGAATTCTTATACTAAACTAAAAGTCTCCATGCGGGGGCTGCAGGAATCTTCAGTTTGTGTAGGAATATTTTAGACAAAGCACACACATCTGAAATCTTAGTTTTCTCATGTATAAAATGTAAGACTAGCCATTACCTTGAGGAGCTGAAGGGAGGATTTATACACGTGAAAGTACTAGTTAATGCTTAACTAGTATGTTCCTACATAAGTCCATGTACCCATGTTATCATGGCTGTTCACTCGTCACCTTGTAAACACAATTCCATTACCACCTGCCAACCCCAGTAAACTCCCTCTATAGTTTTTTATTATTATTTTAATTCAATACATGTTGAGAGTCTTTTATGATGGAATCTGAATAATTAACATTTCTACCTTTTAAAACATTCTTTAAAATTTTGGGTTAACAAGTATTAAATTATACAGACTTATAAAATATCATATAGTAGCCAGGCACTGGTGGCTCATGCCTGTAATCCTCACTCCTCAGGAAACTGAGATCTGAGGATCATGGTTCAAAGCCAGCTCAGGCAAGAAAGTCCATGAGACTCTTGTCTCCCATAAACTACTCAGACAAAGCTAGAAATGGTGCACTAGCACAGAGAGGCTCAGAGACAGAACCCAGAACCTATGTTCAAGTCCTAGGACCAGCAAAACCCACCAGCAACAAAACAGTGTAATATTTTAATTTGTGTATGTAATGTGTACTGATTCAATTAGAATGATTAATGTTCCATCCCCTTTGTATTACTTGGTACATGGATCTTCCAGGTTGCTCTTCAGTAACTCATGCAGTGTATGTATAGCAGGCTCCTATGATGTGTAGTCACCTCACTGTACTGTAGAACAGGAGAGCTTAGTCCTATGTCTTCCTGTGTCATGGTACCCATTATCTAACCTTGCATACTCCTACCCCCAATATACACAATCTTCCCAGCCTCTAACAATCAGCATTATCCACTCTGATGGCCTCCATATACTAGAAAGAACATGTGGAGCTTGTCTTTCTATATCTGAGTTGACTTCACATAATGCCTTCCAGTTCAAAATCCATTTTGCTGCAAATGAGAACATTCTTCTTATGGTTCCATCATGTAGCTACCACCTTGTCTTTACATGTGCAGCTGTGGAGAAGAAGTTAGGCGGATCCCAAACTTTGGCTATATGAATAATGCAGCCGTAAACATGATTGTGCAAGTTGTCTTTTCAATGCAGTCTCCACTGTGGATGTGAATCTGTTGTCCTTTCGAATGCCTCTATAGCTCCTGAGTACCGTTGCATCCTTTTCACAGTGAGTGACCTTTTCCTAGAGTACTTTGCTGCATTTTGGCTGACCTGTCACTCTTCAAGCCATGCGAATTTGGAAAAGTCCAGCCTCTCTAGTTCTACTGACATCTCTCAACCTTCTCAAGCAATTTCATCTTCAAAAGAGGTATCAAAAACCTTCTGTCAAGCAGCAAACAAAATCATATTTTTGGCAGATACTTAGTAAAACAAACATCTGAAAGCTGTAGACAATTTGAATTGCACGTCAGACTTTGTGGGTCTTTTACTGCCTACACTCTGGTAATTAATAAGCAGGGACTGATCAGTGCTAAAGTAGCCAGAGACTCCTGAAACCACAGAGGCAGAGGTTCCACTGGACTAACAACATTGACAGCCATTGCAAGAAGGAACATCTTCCAGAAAACCAGCAAGGCCAAGACCATCAGGGTGGAGCTAAATCTGAGGCAGTTGGTTGCATGTGGTATTTTTTGTGTGTGTGTTTGGCCAGTTGTGGAGACTGAACTCAAGGCCCAAGCACTGTCCTAGAACTCTACTACTTGAGCCACAGTACCACTTCCAGCTTTTTTTCTATGTATGTAGTACTGAGGAATTGAACCCAGGTCTTCATGCATGCTAGGCAAGCATTTGGCATTCAGGGCCAGATTCCCGGCCCTGAATGTGGTAATTTTGAGGAGGGGGGAGAGGGAGAGGGAGAGGGAGAGAGGGAGAGATAAACAAAGACAAAGAGACCCAGAGAGAAACAGAGAGACAGAGACAAAGAGACAGAGACAGAGACAGAGAGACACAGAGAGAGGACTTGTCCTAATTTCCTTAGGAATAAGCATGAAGGAAGAAATAGAAGGAGAATCTAAATGTTTGTAAGAAATATGAAAAGGAGCTGGGATTGGACTTGGTATACTAGCTTGTACTACTTGCTAATGATGATCTCATCTTTTTACAAAAAAACAGATAATACTATTTATGATGATCAATTGAAATAATATTTTCAAGGGATTCTGTGATACATACACATATATACATACATATATATGCATATATGTAAAATTATTCTCAGTGAAAGAATTAGTATGTTTCCCACTTCAATGAATAAGTGAGAAAGTTGGAAACAGCTCCTAGAATCAAATAAAGTAGGCTCAAGTCTTGGTTTTGCTCATTGTTTTCTGTGTGACTGTGTGTCAGCGGCCTGCTTTCTCAAAACTTCAGCCCGCTCCTGCAAAATAGATCAGCTAATGCTGCGTGCTTATTTGGGCTGCATGTGGCCTAATATATAGTGATCATTCAGGAAATAATGTCTGTTGATGGTTTCTTTGCATCCCGGGATGCTTGCTGTTAAATAAATCTGCTGGGCTTTCCAATCACAAGGACCAATAGTCCTTCTCTTGGAGCCTCAGATAGTCAGAGAAGGTTTTCTTGAAATGTGAGTTGCTCTTCCATATTAACTATGAGGAGGATGTGAATAGAGGAGAAAAAGCTGACCAGCAAATTCCTATAGTGGCAATAAGTTCCTGGGAGAAACGTTTAATGTCATTGTTCTAATATCACCCTATATTTGATATCACGACTTTGGATCTTGGGTCAGAGTCCACAATTTACCATATTCTAGAGTTAAAGGACTTTTGAACCTACCGAGAGATTTCTAGACTAAGGTATGGATTCTACACCTTGCCTTAGATAATTATTACCTAATTGACAAGCTCATGAATTGTTTTCCTTTTCATTGTTTTTTGGGGCTAATATTTACATGGGATACAATTTCTCTGTACAAATTCACCTTAGCCTTTTGATAGAAATCTGAACAAGACAAAGCGTTTTTGTTGCTCTTGGTTTGAACAAACCCCCTATTGTTCAATCCTTCCAGGAGGGCTGCTGCAAGTCAGCAATGTCTCTACTCTTCACAGCCCATACAAGATCCTCCTTTGAATAACCTTCATGTATGCAGTGTCATTTTCATTGAAATCCAAGGAAATTCTCTCCTATCTTCAGGGAGTTCTGTACATTGTATCAAATTTCTCTAGTAATCAAAAGAAATAGATCCTAAAAATGCTTGTAATGTCCTTTCTCCTTCCTTCCTTCCTTCCTTCCGTCCTCCTTTTCTGAAAAAGTTCTCTTTCTTGCCTCTTCAAGTGCATGAAGATGATCTACTGTACAGGTAATTCAGGGCTCACTGCATTTTTGTTGCTGATGGAAACATATACTTACTATTAATTAGTTTGTCTCGGGAATCTTGTTTGAGCACCGAGGAGCTAACTAGCTCCTCCACCAATTAGATAGGATGCAGGTAGCTTGCTGAATCAGAGCTTCTGGAAATTGGGAGGCAGGAGGGAATATGGGGAAGAGGACATACACGGACCTAGGGCCAAGCTCTAGAGCTGACTTGTTAACTGTAGAAGAAAGCCAGATATATCACTAAAGCCAAGTTAAGAGCTTGAAAGAGCTGAAAGGGAATGGGCTTTGTTGTGCAACTATTATTTTCTGTAGTAAAGATTCTAGGGTTCAGTAACCAAGTCATCTAATGATATGATTACATGAACATTTCTTTTTTTTAAAGATTTTTTTATTGTGATTAATAGAAGGGTTACATTATATTCACTAGATAGAAGGTGCATAACTTCACAAACATTGATACTCTTTCATGACATGGTCCCCATTTCCCTCCCCCCCTGCTTATCTTGATTTCCCCCCTTCCCTATCCAATTTCAAATAACCAATTAAGCACATATAAAATATATCAGATAACAAGGTGAAATATTGTAACAATATGAGATAATCAAGGGATGGCAAAAGAGATGAGAGATAACATAGTACATTAAGAACAACAGTCATTCATTATATGGCTTTTGTTTCCTTATCCTGGAGGTCCTTACATTTGGTGTCATACTATTTGGCCTAATGTCTCTAGATTTTCTTCTATTGTAAATCTCTGTTAGGAGAGCCCAAGGTTTCTACTGATTATGACAAATGAGAGAGACTATTGGGCCTATGTTCCTTTGAGTCTGGCTTACTTCACTTACTATGATTTTTTTCTAAGTCTTTCCATTTCCTTACAAATGGGGGGATGTCATTCTTTCTGACAGCAGCATAAAATTCCATTGTGTATAAATACCACATCTTGTTGATCCACTCATCAACTGAGGGGCATCTGTGTTGGTTCCATATCTTTGCTATGGTGAATAGTGCTGCAATGAACATCACTGTGCTGGTGGATTTAGTCTGTCCTTGTTTTTGGACGATTGGGTAGATGCCAAGTAGTGGAATTGCTGGGTCATAGGGGAGCTCTATGTTTAGTCTTTTGAGGAACTGCCATACTGCTTTCCATAGTGGTTGAATGAGTTTGCATTCCCACCAACAGTGTAGTAGTGATCCCTCCTGGCCACATCCCCTACATGAACATATCTTTATTACTAGAAAGCCTTATGTGAGATACTATCAAGGCTACATTGCTCTATTTATTTGTTTTTATTGTACTGAGACTCAAACTCAACATTTGGTTGATTGGGTGGGGCTGGGGGGGAAGGAAAGTGGGAGACAAACATGGGAAGGGGTATCAATGTTCAAGAAGTAATGTACCACTAGCTAATGAATGTAACTGTAAGCTCTCTGTACATCACCCCAACAATAAAAGACAATAATAAAAAAAGGTTTGGTGCTTGGTAGGGAGGCGCTCCACTGTGTGTGACATGTCTGCAGCACAAGTCTTCAGTGCAGTCCTGTGGGTGTAGGTTGTTTCAGTTGTTGACTGGTGGACAAGAGAATTCACAATATGAGTCAAGAGTTGGTCTCATGGGGAGATATAGAGGGAGAATGATAGGAAGATTAAATTGATCCTAATACTTTTTATTCATAACCAAACTTGTAAAACTTCTTCATTATGACTACTTAATAAAACAGCAGTGACAACAACAACAATAATAGTTGGTCTAGATGCTCTCAACATGAAAACATAGGTTACTATGGTACTCTGAGAATTTTGGATAACTGAGAAAATTTTCAATCTACAAATTATTTATTATTTTAAAATAATGAATACTTATTATTGTTTTAAAATAATGAATACTTATTCTTTATTTTAATGAATAATTGAAATTCACTACCATAGAAAAGTTTAAAAACAGTAAAATGAATACCCACTCTATATATCACCAAGGTTCTGTAATTATTCTTATTGCACTCCATTTATTCTATGACTTTTTCGCTTCTTTATATTTAGTTGCCTGAAGTAGGTAAAAAATACTCACCCAGGAAAATTAACATGCATTCCATACTATATAATCTTTTATTCACATGGCTCCAAGACATTTTAATACCACTTTTTTTTCTGGTCCTGGGGCTTGACTCAGAGCCTGGGTACTGTCCCTGAGCTTCTTTTGGTCAAGGCTACCTCCTTATCACTTGAGCTACAGTGCCACTTCAGGCTTTTTCTCTTTATGTGGTACTGAGGAAGCAAACCCAGGGCTTCATGCATGCTAGGCAAGCGCTCTACCACTAAGCCACAGATCCAAATCAAATTAGCATACTGTATTTGGCTGTTGTGCTTCCTTAGTCTGTTTTAATGAGATATTCTTCATGCCTTTTTCTTACAGTATTTCATGACACTGCCTTTGTGGAGGCACCTAAGACCTCTCTTACAACATTGCATGTTACAAATGTATTGTATTGACTTATTATAATTAATTTTATGGACTTGAAAGCACTACATAGGTGCTAGTGTGTATATTTTAGTGTTGTGGTGGGGTACAAGATGTCGACCTATCATTCCATTTGCAACTATGACAATTTTAAGACTGGATTTACTGATCATGGGAACATTAATAACGAATCTTAGCCATTTCCCTCAGCATATTGTTCTTCCTGTCTGCTATCATCTGTCCCTAATGACAACCCTAGTGACAGGTTAGGAAATCAGGAAATGATCCAGATCAAGGGTTAGTGACTCAAGCCTATATTCCTAGCTGCTCAGGGGGCTGAGATGCAGAGGATAATGATTCAAAGCTGAGGCAAAATGTCTGCAAAGTTCCATCTCCAAGATAATCTGCAAAAGGCTGGGCTGAAAGCATAGTTCAGGTGGTAGAGCCCAAGTTTAGCAAGCAACAGCAAGCAAGCAAGGGGCCCTGAATTCAAATACCTAATACTGGCCAAAAAAAAAATAAATAAAAGAAGAGAAGAAAAGAAATGACCAGGGAGGGAGTTACTGGGAAAAGAACCCTTCCCTTTGTGGTTGCCATTTTTGCAGTGACAGCATGTGGGCAAATCTATCCATGAAAGAGCTTGATTGGCATTCTCTTGAGAATGGTATCCAGTGAGATTCATTCCCATTCACTCCCTCCACCCAGGCCCCAATTTTTCTTGGAGAGATGGTGGGCCATGTGCTACCTGGTATCTAGACTGTGCATGGCTCAGTGCACAGTGACATATTTCTGCTTTTTTTATGTTTGATATACATGTACATGAGCAAAAGACTTCACTCATAACAGCCACATAATTCAGTGGTACTGGGCTAAACATCATTTCACATTTTTTATATTTCTGAAAGGATGCACATTAATATCTGAAATGAAAAGACAGAGCAGAAGAGTGAGCCAAAATAGGTTCAGAATTTAGAACGTTTATGGAGCATCCATTATACACTTGCATGCAAATGTATTGGCATGTAAAATTGGTTCTTCACTAATACTGTTTCAGAATTCTAGTGTGGGGAGACAGTATTACATTTTCCTGTCTTCTTTTTTTGTGGGGGAAGTCACAATACAGTAGGACGGGAAGATGATCAAGTCTTCTGGGTCTATAAAACCTTATAGCACAACATACAGCTACAAACAAGAGATTATTCAATCTTTCTAAAGTCCCCTATGAACAGGTTTTATTATTCCCATTTGCCAGTTAAGAAGTTGAGATCCAGACAGATGAAGTGATCTGGACAGATGATAAAACGGTGGGCTCTAAGGTTTTTGTTTTTGTTTTTGTTTTTTAAATTCAGACCCTGTACTTAGTAGTAACACTGAAACAAGCTTGTTTTAAGACAATCTCACTGTGTAGATCTCCAGAATGCACTCACCTTGTCTAACTGAAATTTGATATACTCTGACCAAGATCATCTTAGACCTTCATACCACAGTTCCAGTCTTTGCTTGATTTTTGAGTTTGATTTTTATAGCTTCCACATGTAAGTGAGGTCATGTGTATCTGCCTTTCAATACTTGGCTAATTTCACTTAGCAGACAGTTCTTTAAGTTTTATCCATGTTAGCAAAAAGATAAGATTTGCTTTATTTTTACTCTAAAAACTGTCCCATTGCACACACGTGTGTGTGTGTGTGTGTGTGTGTGTGTGTGTGTGTGTGTTTGTGTGTATTCCTTCTGCTGATGGGCACGTAGGTTAATTCAATATCTTAGCTGTTGTGATGAATGCTGCCATAAACCTTCAGGTCTTGTTATCTCTTCAATGCACTGACCTCATTTCCTTTGGGAATATATCTACTAGTTGGATTGCTAAATCATATGTTAGGTCTATTTTTAAAATTTTTTTCCCCAAAGCTCCAGGTTGTTTTCCATATTCGTATTCTCTGTGGTAGTGAGGAAATGCATTCTTTTCTCCATACTCTCATTAGTACTTGCTTTCCTGTCTTTTGATAACACCATCATAACAGGTTTGAGGCTATATACTACTGTTGTTTTAATTTGAAAATCCCTGATGAACAGTGATGTTGAGCATATTTTCTTTTACCTACTGGCCATTTTTTAAGTCTTCTTTGGCTAAATGTCTGTTCAAGTCCTTTTACATCTTTAAAAAAATTGCTATTTGTTTTCTCCTCAGTTCCTTATATATTTTAAATATCCAATGTCAGATGGATGATTTGCATTTGTTTTCTCCATAAGAATGGTGGCTGGCTGCTCACGCCTATAATCCTAGCTACTCAGGAGACTGAGATCTGAGGATTAAGGTTCAAAGCCAGCCCGGGCACAAAAGGACCTGAGACTCTTATCTCCAATTAACCTGTAGAAAATGGGAAGTGGGACTTGGCTAAAGGGTAGGGTGGTAGCCTTGAGCTGAAGAGCTCAGAGACAGCACCCAGGCCGAGTTCAAGCCCCAAGACACACCCCCCCCCCCAGACATACACACACAAAAAGAGTGAAGAGTGAAAAGACATGTTTACTATCGAATCTTTCATTTGTTGTACAAAATCTCTTTAGTTTGATGTGATCTTGATTTGGTCTGTTATCATATTTCTTTCTGTTCTGTAGCCAAGCATCCTGTTTTCCTTGTATCGATGCGTGTGATTTCCTTGAATACCTACTGAGATAACCACAAGCATATTGCCAGTGTCTTCAACATAGTCATGGATATGAAGATCAAGGTGGGAATGTCTTTGGGGGGGTTTACTAGCCTTCTCTAGTACTAAGTGCTATGAAATATTTTCACATGTGCATGCCACTGGGTTCTCAACTGGTACATAGTTTTATTTTCAACTTTACGTTCAGAAAACTTATAGCACTTGAATTAAAATTTAAGCCTCTGCCTCTCTGTAATCTATTCATCCTCATTAGCCCTTAGTAAAAAGGCAGGAATGTAAAAGAGGTAGAGATTTCCAATTATTGATCCAAGCCCTGTAAGTGCTGTAATTCCACACCTTCACCAGAGAGAGCTTCTGATAAACAGTTGCTACCCCAACTGGGCACTGGGTGCTGGTGTCTCATAACTGTCATCCTAGCTACTCAGGAAGATGAGACCTGAGGACCTTGGTTTGAAGATAGTCTAGAGAGAAATGTCCTTGAAACTGTTTCTCCAATCAGCCATCAAAAAGACTGCACTACAGGTGGGACTCAAGTTGTTGAGCACCGGTGGTCATTGAAAAGGCTTAGCACATGGCTCTAAATCAAGTCACTATACTGGCACACCTACTTACACAAACGCTGTTACCCAGATGCAATCGGTCTTTGCTTTCCATCGTAGTATGGAGCCAGAAAAATGATTAGGCAAGAGGTAGCCACACACTGCAATCTTAGTAATCAAGGAGGAAGTTGTGATTGTGAACTTTCAAGGTTTTATTAAGTCCAATCTTATGGTTGGTTAAACATGTAAAGAAAAATGTCTAGCAATAAAACTAGCAATTCTTGAGTACACTACTATTGGAAGCATTAGAAATACAGATATTTAAAGTGCTTAGTATGTTTCTCAAACCTTTTACAAGTGTAAGCTCTGACAGTGCTGGCTTTTTTATCTTAGAAGTTACTGTTCTGATCAAACATGCATTCTGCCCCAGCTAATCATCATCCTCATGTCTAAGTTTGGATCCACTTCTAACAGCTTATCTTTCTTGCTTTCAACATCATAAAATATCTCCTCAAGTTTCTTTAATCAAAAGTTTCTTGCCGGGGTCCCTTCCTCTGGGACATTCTGATTACTTCTGCCAAAGCCATTTTGCTTATTTTTGTTGATGAATTTGCATCCACACGCTTCCTGGGATTAAACAGTCTGTGTCTTTAGGAGGGATAGAACTGTCAATGTTCCCATGGACCCTTATTTCTTCTCTGACTCCATTTATCTCGCGTCCAATGTTGCCACCTTTTCTTTCCTTACATTTTCATCTTTGCTAGGCAATTCCCTCTTTGGATGGTCCATGTTAATGAAATTTCATGTGGGTTTCTCATTGGAAGCCTAAGAGATAGCACAATGATATCCTTTGGTTGACTGTGCAAACTGAATGGCAGCTTGGCAGGGACCAATCCAATGGATTCGGAGCAAATCTGTGTGGTTGGTCCTGATGATGTTGCTCATCAATTATTTGCCTAGAGATAGCAATGACATTTGTATTTTCTACAATTGCTTATACCATGGTAATTGAAATCTGTACTGTTGGGAGGACTGATGGCATTTCACTGAACTGTTTAAAATGATGAATAGCATAACTGGGCACAGCAAAAGTTTCTTGTATTAAAGACACGAAGAAGCAAAATAAAAACCTGAGTTATCACATGTAGGACTGGGAGAATAAGGGGAAAATTGGGCCCATAGGTACAGGACACAAAGTTCTAAAGAGTTTTCATAAGAATGGCTTAACTTCTACTAGGAGATTAAGAAAATATGTTCCATATCTCTGGGATGAAACAGGGAAAAAGCAAAGGAGAAAGACTGAGTCTTTTTTCCCTCTCCATACCTGGGTGTCTTCCTCCTGACTCACCCATCCTCATGCTGCTCAGACATAGGTACCATGGAGAAGCTGCATTTGAAGAGTGGGCTTCACAGTTGCAGATTATGGCAGGTGGCGGTTCCATTCTCTGTATGGAATATCAGATGTGCCATTTTTTGTTTCATTTGGTGTCAAAAGCATAGAAGCAGCAGCAGCAGAGAGAAGAATAAAAATATATATGATCACCTTACAGAGTCAAGTTTGCTGGACATAGGAAGTGTCACGTAGCACTGTGTCAACAATATTAGATTGTTGTTCTTGAGCATCAACTGAGGTGGCCGATGAGTCAGAACAGATCCTTGGCTCTTCTACTGAAATGCCTGAGGCTGGAGAAGGTCATCCTAAAGAGATATTGAGATCCTTACCTACATGTTCAAGCTTTGCTCAGATTTCCTAACCAATCATTTCACAACCTCCCTCTGTAATTATGTTGTAAGCTGTTTTCCTGTATCTGTGGGTTCAGCCAGTGGTAGATCCAGGTGTGGGAAAATTATTTTTGTATTCGGCATGAATAAACTTCTAAAAATCATTATTCATCAATAATGAGGTATAATAATTATTTATAGAACATTTGCTTTTTATTAGGTATAAATATTCTATAGATGATTTGAAGTACAGTGAAGTGTATATGTAGGTTGTATGTGAAGACTATGGCATTTTATAGGAGGGATTTGAACATCCACAGATTTCAGTATCCAGAGATGTTCCTGAAACTAATCTGTCATATAAACTCAGGGTCAAGGGTATATTAGAAGAATATTTGGTATCTTTCTAAGCACTGGAATTCTTGAGTTTGTTGATTCTGTATAGGACAGGGTGAGACAAGGCCAAAGTGGGATTTTACTTTCTCTATAAGTGAGGAAATGGTACTGTGAGGTTTTCCTTCATTGAGCCAGGAGTTCATGCTGCTTTTTCTCCACTGCATTATCCTTCCTCCTAAGAAAGCCTCATACTGATCTACTTTCTAAATGCATAAAGTCTCATGACAAATCTGCCCAGCTTATTTACATGCAAAATGGGCTTTCAACAATACCTGGACTATTCTAAAAATTTGATGTATAAAACCATGTATACATATCCATATATCTATAAATATCTCTCTCTATATATATATCTAGATACATTCTTCATTTCAATTTTCACAAAAGGGAGAATTCTACACTTTATTTGTGCTAGATTTTTTCCTGTGTATGCACACATCTCAAGTGACTGTATTTATACAGTGAATATGAGTTATCTACCTTTCTCAAACCTTAGAGTCAATAGAATCTAATTAGTCTGATTTCTAAAGAATTATTGGTGGAGAGCTTATCTGTTCTCAAATGAACACTTCCTGATAGACTACTGTCCAGACACTAAACTAGAGCTAATTCCTCGAAACTCCAACCCTGGCAGTCTTCAGGAAAGCCATCAAACCTGCCCTCTGAAAGAAAGAGTCCTGGGTCACAAAATCTAGGCCATCTTTTTCTCCATATGCTAAATTTTCCCTAAAGCACTTGGTCAGATGCCAAAGAAGGAGAAGACGATGATGACAATTTCAGAAAGAAGAAAAACATGAAGCAAAATTATCTCTGTGTTCCCACAGGTGAAGAAAACCACAGGACTCACTTTTCCTCAACAATCTTAAGCCCACAGCTTTACAGTTTCTGGAGAAACTGCCAGAGTGTCTGCGGCAGACTCAGAAATAGAGCCAGGTGTTTGCTTCTTGTTTTAGCCCTGCTGTCCCCCTGCTCTTAAGCGTCACCAGTCCATCCTTTCCACGAGCTGTTCAGGATCCTGCAGCTGGTGTGCCTAGAAGCTCTATGTGAATGTGTGCGGACCCTGCTGGATTGGATTCCTTGGTGTAGTGAGAAAACTTTGCAATGCATGTGGTGCGTCTCTGCCATGTTGTGCTCGCTGTCTGAGTTGCACATGTGCTTTGCCACCTGTTGCAGGCTGGGCTTTGTTGGGGCAGATGATTTGCCCTCAGAACGAGTCGGGGAGGTTGGAAGGGGGTGCAGACCTTGGACCTAGACCTCTAGAGAAAGAAAATAGCTGCCGTCTTGACATTTGGGCCCAGAACAGGTGCACTCAGTGCACATTTCATCACGTCAAGGGTAAAGAGCAGAACACTGGTTTAACAGCAAAGGAGGATTTTAAGGGAAAGATTTGTCACATTTGCTGACAAGCAGAGATTTCAGAAAGAGGGTGTGATGATAGTTTGCCTCCCTGCTTCATTCTGAACAGTGGTGACTGTTCTTTAAGTGTTTGCTTGCTTATTTATTTCCTTATTATAGAATTGATATAAAGTGGAGTTACAGTTACATGAATTAGGTAATGATTAATGAGCATACATCTGTTGGAATCATGTCTCTCCTTCCACCGCTCTATCCCAGATTTTTCCCTCCCATCTCTATCCTCAAGATATCCAGTTGATTTTCCACATAGTGCCTAGTGAGGATCACTGTTGTGTTTGTTCGCCCTTGTTCCACTTTTTATGTGTCCTTCCTTATCCTCCTAAATAGAAGCAAACTAATAAGCAAGATAAAAGGAAAGGAAAATAAAAACAGCAACCATAGCAACTAAAAAGTGTCTTCTGTTTCTTCTTCTTAGAATTCATTTCGTAGAATATTATTCTATATGATCATCTGCACACAACTTTTGTTCACCACTCCTGTGCATAGCCTCCTTTGGCTTCAGAAGATGAATATCTAGAGTCCTCTATAATGTTTCATGTCCCAGTGCTTGTGCATATATATATATCAATATATATACTTATACATAAATTATATATATATATATAATTCTGTGTTTAGCTGCAGATTTATAGGCACATTCTAGTTGCCACTGATGAGGGAAGCTGGGCAGCCGATATTTCTTTGGTTCTGACCTACTTCACTTTATAGAATTTTTTCCAAGTCTTTCCATTTCCTTGTGAATGGTACACTGTCCTTACAAGATATGGAATCAACTTAGATGTCCCCCAGTAGATGAATGGGTCAAGAAAATGTAACATATATATATATATATGTATGTATGTATGTATACATACACACACATGTGCATGCACGCGCGCACACACACACACACACACACACACACAAAAGAGTTCTATTCACCCATTACAAAGAATGAGATAGAACAGTCTTTTCTATCTCCCCTGCTCTTTCCTATTTGTTTTGCTAATGATGCTGGGCATTAATACCTGTCATCCCCATGGAACAGATATTTGGGTTTTAGAACAGGCAAGAATCTGAGACGCTTGCACCAGAATGCAAAACTGGTAAATGCAAAATCTACCTTCTCATTTCTC
This sequence comes from Megascapheus bottae, assembly GCF_031878675.1. NCBI lineage: Eukaryota > Metazoa > Chordata > Mammalia > Rodentia > Geomyidae > Megascapheus > Megascapheus bottae. The sequence goes on along the minus strand of NC_143512.1, from coordinate 43,216,473 downwards.
AATCCACTAATAACTTTCCCCAAAACATTTTTCTAGGAAACCATCTTTTTGAAAGTTTTCTGCTCACTTCCTCCTCTTTGTTCTTCTTGTTCCCATGCTGGTCCTAGTGCTGGAATTCAGGGCCTTGTGATCTCACTTGGTTTTCTTGACTGTAGCTAGTGTTTTACCACTTGACATATACCTCCAGTCTGGCTTTGTGCTTGTTAATTGGAGATGAGTCTTGCTGACTTTTTTGCCTAGATTAGCTTTGAATTGCAATTTTCCAAGTCTCAGCCTGCTGAGACAACTACAGAGGTGAGCCACCAGTGCTCAGCTGACATTTTTCTTAATTGTGATTAAATCAACTTTGAATGGTCTAGTAATTCTGCAATCTCTGCCGTCTGAGATCCCATAGCTTAGAAATTATACATAAAACTCCTTACAGCAGCCACCACAAGTGAGCAATGGATTTCTGGCTTTCAAAAAATACCCAAAATTCTCTCAATCTCTTTCACAATGTTTCCAGCTTCTACCTTTTTTCCCATATATTTTTATTGTAATTAATGGAAGGGTTTCACTATATTCACCAGATAGAAGGTACATTACTTCACAAACATTAATACCCTTTCTCATGTCTTGGTCCTCATTTCCTTCCCCCAAACCCCACCCGTCATCTTGTTTTCCCCCCTTCCCTATCCAATTTCAAATAATCAAATAGGCATATATCCAGTATATCAGATAACAAGGTGAAATACTATAACAATATGAGATAACCAAGGGACAGCAAAAGAAAAGAGACAACATAGTACATTAAGGAAACAATCACTCGTTATATGGCTTTTGTTAAATGAAAGGACCTCCAGGATATAGAAACATCATTCTATATGGCCTTATGCATCTAGGTTTTGTTCTATTGTAAATCTCTGCCAGGAAAGCCCAAGGGTTCTACTGATTATGACAAATGAGAGAGACTATTGGGCCTATGTTCCTTTGAGTCTGGCTTACTTCACTTAATATGGTTTTTTTCTAAGTCTTTCCATTTCCTAACAAATGGGTCGATGTCGTTTTTTCTGACAGCAGCATAGAATTCCATTGTGTATAAATACCACATCTTGTTGATCCACTCATCAACTGAGGGACATCTGGGTTGGTTCCATATCTTTGCTATGGTAAGTACTGCTGCAATGAACATCATTGTGCTAGTGGATTTAGTGGATTTAGTGGATGGTTGGGTAATGCCAAGTAGTGGAATTGCTGGGTCATAGGGGAGCTCTAAGTTTAGTCTTTTGAGGAACTGCCATACTGCTTTCCATAGTGGTTGAATGAGTTTGCATTCCCACCAACAGTGTAGTAGTGATCCCTCCTGGCCACATCCCCTACATGAACATATCTTTATTACTAGAAAGCCTTATGTGAGATACTATCAAGGCTACATTGCTCTATTTATTTGTTTTTATTGTACTGAGACTCAAACTCAACATTTGGTTGATTGGGTGGGGCTGGGGGGGAAGGAAAGTGGGAGACAAACATGGGAAGGGGTATCAATGTTCCTGTGCTGTTCTTACTGCTAAGAATTGTTTTTGCTATACGGAGTCTAGAAACTAGGAATCCACGGAACATTCCTCAGTATAATAAAGGCTGTGTATGAAAAACCCACTGCTAGCATTATACTTAATGGTGAAAAGCTAAAGCCATTTCCTCTAAAATCAGGAATGAGACAAGGATACCCAATTTCTCCACTCCTCTTTTACATAGTATTAGAATTCCTAGCCCGAGCAATAAAGCAAGAAGCAAGCATAGAGGGGATCCAAATTGGGAAAGAGAAAGTGAAACTTTCCCTCTTTGCAGATGACATGATTCGGTATTTAAGGAACCCTATAGACTCCACTCCCAAGCTCCTTGAGCTGATTCAAAACTTTGGAAAGGTAGCAGGGTATAAAATTAACCCTCAAACATTAACTGCCTTCCTATATGCCAACAATGAGAGGAACAAGTTAACAATCAGGAATGCAACTCCTTTAGCCTCAAAGAAAATAAAATACCTAGGAATTAACTAATAATGTAAAGGTCCTTCTTGATGAAAACTTTAAAACCCAGAAAAAGGAAATTAAAGCAGAACTGAGGAAATGGAAAAACCTCCCATGCTCCTGGATTGGAAGAATAAATATCGTGAAAATGACAATCTTGCCAAGGGCTATCTACAAATTCAACACAATACCCATCAATATCCCAATGTCATTATTTAAAGAAATAGAAGAGGCAATCCAAAATTCCCCCTTGTACCTTTATTGTTACTATTTGGATCCACAGCATTACATTCTTCATTAAAATGTCTCTTTCAAATTTCATACACTCATCACATAAACTTTTGTAATTATGTCTTTCATATTTCTGTTTCTATTCATCATGGTAGTGAATGAATTCCATCGAGGCAAAAGTACTTGTTTGGGGGAACAAACATGACTAGCGCCTGCTACAGAGTGGTAATTTAAAAATTATTCACAGTGAGCAATTGATCATTTCTAAGTCATTCCAGAGGAGGAAAAGGAGGAGGGGAGGAGGAAGAGGAGGGGGGAGGAGGAAGAGCAGGGGGGAGGAGAAGGAGGAAGAGGAGGAGAAAGAGGAGGGGGAGGAGGAGGAGGAGGAAGGTAGCTGTCTATGGCTTTTTGCTTTCTATGGCTATGTCACTGCCGTCAATTGCTTACTCAGCTTGAGCTTCAGATACTCGGAGCCATTTCTTCCTCGAGAATCTAGCTTTGGCTATTAAAATATAATGAACATAGACAGAAAGAAGAAGAAACACTTCATCTCAGCCTTTCTTCTGAGGACTATATCCTGATCAATCTGCTGTGGCCTTTCTGAATCAGGGAATCATTTCATGATATAGATATATGGAATTTTCACCAATAAAAATGTATGGATCTATTATATTTGTATGTTACATTTCTTTATGAGCTGACAATAATGAAGTATGAATGAGCTTTTCATTTAAAATGAGTAGATTCTAAGCAGCCAGATGATGCCCCAGATTTTCACAAGACATCTGTCAACTATTTCAGATGGAGGATAGTTTTCATGTTAATTTGAGAATTTCGTTTTTAAGTATTTACTTTTTGGGGGGGGGTAGAGTATGGGTATAGCCTGCTGAAACTGAATTAAAAAAAAGAGTTGGGCTATTTTCTCTGACAAACTTTCATTTGGTGTGGCCAATAAATAGCACCTTCTCTTCTCTGAGAATATGCATGAATAGTACAGCTAAGGACTTATTCCATATCTAATGTCAACACATTGTCTCAACAGAATGCCCAAAGGGAAAGCCCTCATCATTTGTCCTCTGGGGCCTGTCTGCTCTTCTGGCTTCTCTAGAAGGCCATCTGGCTACTTAATAAAACCAGTCTATCTCGTGAAGCTGTTCAGGGATGCTTAAATTCAGTGTAGCACTTTCAGTCTTTCCTAAGCTTTACTGTGAATAAGTGTATTTCATATTTGACAGGAAGTGTCCCTCTGTGATTTTATACTAAATATGCTCCAAATCTTAGAAAGTATATATAGACCCTTATTGTATAAACATCAACATATAGAGGAATACAGGGTAGTTAGTAGAAAGTGGAAAGTGTAATATTGTGTCACTGGTCACTTGAAGGTATGTTGGAAGCATAGTGTGTGATTTGTGCTCCTCCATTCTTAATATGAACTTGACTTTGTATTGGTGATATCCAAGGACGTGCACAACATTTGACCATACTTGTCCCTTAGAGTTCCATGCAAGGTCCTCTGTTTTAAAGTTCCAGCCCAATGCTCATATTGATCCAACAATATTCATAAAATTCTAGGTACTGGACAATAAGCTAAACATTGAAGAGAAAGTGAAAGCTAAGAATATTGTCTTACTGTCATGGAACTTCCACTCTCATGAGAAAGGTGAAACAGACAAATTGCCAAATCAACTCATAAATAAATATGCATATCAGACAATTTCAGTGCCTTTTCTCCTTTTTTTACACCATTTCCCATTTTTGCGTGGTATTTTTTACCTCTGTTTACAGAAGTCTTCTTACTATGGTGCCCCTTGTGAATCTCCACATGAAGACTGCTGTTGGTCTTCGACCCTTGAGCTTTTAGGGGACATTGAAGTTACAAAATCTTTATCTTAACATAAATTCTTATGTATATTATATAAAAAGTATATGTAAAGTATCTTAACTTATCAATATTCACATTACTACTAAAATCTATTTTCATATTTTCATATACCCCTGTAAAAGTATACTTTCTAGCTTATTTTCTTCCCCCCTCTGCAAGTAACAAGTTTTATGAGATATTTATATATACTGTCAAAGAATAAGTTAGAGTATGTCACTGTCATTTCTTACTTAGAAAAGGACTCATCACCTGAGCACCAGTGGAAAATGCCTGTAATCCTAACAATTCAGGAGACTGAGATCCCAGGATTGAAGTTCAAAATCAGTCCATGAAGGAAAGTCTGTGAGACTCTTCAGTTAACCAACAAAAAATCCAGAAGTGGAGCTCTGGCTCAAGTGGTAGAACAATAGCTTATAGCTCAGGGACAGCTGAGTTGTATCCCTAGACCTGGGACCAAAACAAAAACATAAGCAAATAAAAAGGATGAGAGAGAGAGGAACACAGAGAGAGACAGCACACACAGAGAGAGACAGACAGAGAGAGGTTCCAAATCATTTCTGTGTGATTATATATATATATATAATTTGTATGTGTGTGGGCACATTCTTAGGATCTCATTTTCTTATGCAATCAGTAGTATATTACATAACTGTTCTGCTTGCATCTTAAAGTGCTGCCTCAAAGATCTGTCTCCATTCTCTATCTTCATGCACAGCAATCTGCTTTTTCATTCTTTATTTTTAATGTTAAATAAATTTTTTTTGTGGCAGCCTGTTAGTACATTCTGAGAATGTGCAATACTTTACTCAGCCAAATACTCAGTTTCTGTCACTTGGGTGGCTTCCACCTTTGGCTATTACAATCCGTGTCACAATGAATAGCCTTCTCTATATATCATCTTGTACTTATACAAGGGAATCCATAGACAAGGCTCATAGCAATGAGATTTCTGGGGCAAGGGGTAGAGGCATCTGTAAGTCTGTTAAATTATACTAAGTCTCCTTTCCCAAGGTTATTTAGGTTGCATTGGTGCTACGCTTCTAACTACAATGGGCAAGAATTTCCATTTCCTAATAATCTCATCAACAAATATTCTATTGAGGGGTGATTCCTCTCCCTCCCCAAACTCTTAAGTATGAAATACTAGCTCAGGGTTACCTATACCTCTCACTATAAATAGGTTGAGAACTAATTTATATATACTTATTTATAAATAAGGTTGAAAACTCCTTTGTTTAGGGATACACATGTCTCTTCTTTGTCTCTATGCATACATTCTTTATGTTCATACATTCCACCATGAAAATTTCACCTTGATTTCTCTATATATTTGATCTATTAGATTAGTCCATCATCTGTCACATGAATTTAAATACTTTCCTAGGGTTTGATTTTATGATGCATGTTAGTGATTAATTAGAAAGTATGTAGCCAAATTTACACCTGCTATTTTTGCATTAATTTGGATTCTGGGTTTTTAATTACTCTTAAGGTTACAAAATATGTTTGAATCAATTCCAATGCATATTGATAACATTTAAGAAAAGAGGTTAGTTCAAGTTTATGTGTGACTTTTATCATCAGTATTATTCCATGCATCTCATTGTGCTTTAAAAGGAAAGCATGTGCAAAAATAACTCTGTAAAACCTGGTATGATGGGTCACTCTGGCAATCCCAGCTCCTTCAGAGGCAAATATAGGAGGGTCACAACCCAGAGATTCCCTGGGAAAAAGTACAAGATCCTCTTAAATTAGAAGCCAAAAGGGCTACAGGTGTGGTTCAAATGGTAGAGTACTTGCTGAGCAAGCCTGATGCCCAGTTCAAATTCCAGCACTGCTGCCAGTAAACAAACAAAAAAGCAAATCCAAACCCTGTAACTTAAAAGCATTAAGCGTCACAAGAGTTACATTTTACAAAAGGAGATCAAAGAAGTCCAGACATGTGATGAGCGGATGCTGATAGAAAGATGGCCGGTCAGGCAAGGAAGTCTGAGACATTCACCAGCAATTTCCTCCCCTCATTCCTCTCTGGGAGCATAGTACAATGATGTATTTCTACCATGGTGATCATCATAGAACCCTATGCTTGCTGAGAGGAAGGGCAATGATTCAGTAAGCATGTCCAGTATGTGTTTATTAAATGAATAAGTAGATTATCCACCTTGGCTATAGTCTCACAGCACTCAATATGAGGCTGACCTTCTTTTGACTTGAAAATGTTAGAAGTAAACATTTTAAGAACATTTGGAAATTTCCAACCTTTCCCTCCATTTCCATCCCTGTCTCAACCTCCAAACTTTCTCTTTTCTATGTGATTATACCTTGGTGAAAATGTGCTCTTTTCTAACCTTCATTCCAAGTGAAGTAAATTATGGCCCTTGGGTTTTACCAGTTATGCATGGTGGGGCAAACTCCATTGTGCAGGATAAGAGAATGAGCCAAACTATAAAAGCCTGGGCCAATTTCCTCCTTTTATTTACTTTTTTTTTTTAACAGAAATACCTTTGGACACATTGTTCTGACTCTTAGCCACTCCAAATAAATCAACCAAATTTCTTTAGAATGTTTTTTTTTCTTTTCTGTCCATTCCTCCAGCCCACTAACATAAAAAACGTGTTCTTCAAACCTAACAAATTATACCACAAACCTAATTTATAAAACCAAAAGGAACAAACCAAAAGGAACTTTCAACTTGTCTATACCATGTCCCAGTGAAGTCAGTGGGGGTGGCATTATCCCTGTCATTTAGCAGTGGGCAGAGCACAGAGACTACATGGCTATGCCTGAGGCCATAACACAAGTTGGTACCTGAACCAACCAGAAGGGTGGAACTCTGGCCCTTTGCCCTAGAATCAACACTGGGTCATGTTAACCTAAGAATCATTTTTCCTTACTTTCATGGACTGTGGCATATGAGGGGGTGGGAAAACAATCAAGAAAGGGTTTCCTCCGCTGTCCAATTCAAGATGATATAGGAAGCTCTTGGTCTGTAGGTTGTGGAACATGCCAGAACTCAAGAGGAGCAGTAAGGAGGCTTGAGAGTTTGAGGCCAGCCCTGGATATATAGTGAGGACTTGTATTTAAAAAATCATCATTTCCCTCATTTGTGGTAACTAGATTTTATGTGCTTATAAATTGACAAATAAACACACTGGATGGTAAAAGAAAATAAATGCATTGGAGCAGGATAAGCATTTACCCAGAGTGATACCAAAAGAGATATTCTTAGGAGGGGAACACAAAGGCACAGTAGCTATGAGGATATGATCACATAAAATAATGTTAATTGAAACAAACTCCAGAAAGCAGAACTGACTTTTTTCTTTGATGTTGTTTTTGTTTCCATTTCTTTTGTCTTATTTCCTTATCTGTCTTTAGGAGGGCAAGGGAACACAGAAATGATGGGATAAAGGGTAAACAAATGCAGCAGAGATACTCACCAGACCTTACGTTAAAAATGAAATATACAACTTGTGGGTGGAGACAAAAAGGAAAAACTGGGAGAGACCAAGGGAAAGGGTGACATTGTTCAAAAAGACATGGATTCTTTATCTGCCTTATATAACCATAACCTCCCTATCCATTACCATCTTTACAATAATAATAATAAAAAACTTTTAAAAAGAGAAAAATGTAAGAAAGATCAGATTCACATTTATCATTGCAGTTATTCAAAGAGAAGTTTCCTATAAGATCATGGCTTGAGGACGACACAAGAAAAAATGTTAATGAGCTTGGCATGGCTGTGCACATCTGTAATTCTAGTTTCTAGGCGATCACAGGTAGAAAGGACATGATCTGAAGCCAGCCCTGAATAAAGCCATGTGACTCTGTTTGAAAAATAAAGTGAAAAGGGTTTGAGGCCATAGCTCAAGTGTTAGAATGCCTGTCTAACAATCATGAGGTCATGAGCTCAAAACGTAGCATCAAACACCCAGAAAGACAGACAGAGAGACAGAAACAGAGAAAGAGAAGAGAGGAGATGAGGGGAGATGAGGGGAGATGAGGGAAGATAAGGGGAGGGGAGGGGAGGGGAAGGAGGAGAGGAGAGGAGAGGAGAGGAGAGGAGAGGAGAGGAGGGGAGAGGAGAGGAGGGAAGAGAAGAGAAGAGAAGAGAAGAGAAGAGAAGAGAAGAGAAGAGAAGAGAAGAGAAGAGAAGAGAAGAGAAGAGAAGAGGGGGGAAGATAATTTGTGTTAAATAAGGTACAATGCATAGAATGACTGTGCTGTCTCCTCTGTTGTAGACGTGGCCATTTCTGAGATCACCATAGAACCAACAGCTCGTCTTTGGTCCTCTGATTTTCTCTGGAAATGAGAGCCTTCCAGATCACCATTCTGACTGTGTGAATTTGTAGGAAGGGTAGGTTCCTTTGTTTTAACAAAAGCTTCCAGTCTGTAAGAGAGTCCATCCTTGCCCAGTGCTCCAGCCAATGTTACGCCTGGCAGCTGCTAGCACCTCCTTCCTGAGATGGCAGAGGTGCCAGCGGCTGCCTTCTGTAGTTGGTCTGGGAACAGGGGCCCCACTGTGAGAGAAAATATTCTCAAGAGACATCTCTTTGCAGCAGACAAAATTTCCCTAAAGTTCTTAAATATAATAAAACGTAATTAAAGTGCCTCATTGAGTTACTTCTCTTTGAAGTTTCATGCCTGCATCATAAACCGAGTCATAAACTGGGATTTCAATTGGAGGTTTTATTCCTTTTTTACAGATTAATTTTCATTAATTATCTACTTGACCCCTCCTGTTACAGAGAAGTAACTACCCAGTGCACCATAATTTTCACTGATAAAAGGCAGTAAAAGATGAACTCATCACTGAAAATGGAATCTCACACCCTAAATGTCACTTTGTAGCCAGAGAAAATTGGAGCCCATGTTCAGAAATCACATCCTCACAGCCTCATATGGCCTCATAAATGCGAATGTTGTCTGCACTGAGTTTTGTCTTTTGTATCATTTAGTGTTTCTAATTTTATGTCAAGCAGATGGTAGTCTGGTAAAATACATGACCCCTCAAAGAGCAGGGGTCTCCTAGACCTACAATGCACAGACTTTAAAGTCCTGTATCTAGTCATGAGAGGTATAATATGCTCTGAGGTAGAGAAGTAAGGTTTCAGGATTGCCTGCCTTCCTTCCTTCCTTCCTTCCTTCCTTCCTTCCTTCCTTCCTTCCTTCCTTCCTTCCTTCCTTCTTTCTTTTCTTCTTTTTTTCCTTATCATGCAGTTTCTTAAACCCATTCATAGCCACAGGAACAGAGAACGTTTTCCATCACCTCTAGGCACTGCTGATGTCCCTCCCTCTCTCCTCTTTCTCTTCTTTTTTCTTTTCTTCCCTCCCTTTATCCTCACTTCCCTCCTTTCTCCCTTCTTCTTTTCTCTTTCTTTCTTTCTTTCTTTCTTTCTTTCTTTCTTTCTTTCTTTCTTTCTTTCTTTCTTTCTTTCTTTCTTGTTTATAGTTCATATTTCTATTTTCTTCCCAAATGATAGACAGTTCTATTCCTCTTCATAAAAAAAAATCACCATTCAACAGTTGGCAGTCTTACAATCTCTTTTATTTGGTAGATAAAAAAAGTAGAATCTAAACTCTTATAAGACTGGTTTTGATCGACTTGGGATAAGTTCAGTGATCTTTATTGACCAATCAATAGTGTCTGAGCATGATGAGTATAGGCGATGGAATGAGGTTGGAAGGAAGTTTTCCTGTGCTATGCTCACTGTAAGAATGTGAATTTGGCACTGGAGATCTAAGAGCAGTTCCAGAAACTGGGCAGAATAAATGAGGCTGATCAGGTGAAGCCTAAGTGTAGAAAAGAGATAGGTAAAAAAGATTTATGAGAAACAGACAAAGTAGACAAAACAAGAAGAAATGATGCTCATTTATAGATAAATCCTGTAGAGAATGCTGTAGGATAAAGGTTGTAGAAAACATGTAGGGAATGCATCCCTGTTCCATCCTGAAACATGGTTTATTCAGTTTATTTTCTTACCACATTCATGTGACTATTGTGAACCAAAAATGCTCGGCAGATAGTCAATGATATAGTAGGTGCTAGCAGGTTTCACTGGCTGAAATCTATGAAAGCATGGAATCTGTCTCTAGATTCCATGCTTTCATAGATTTCAGCCAGTGAAACCTGATTTGTTCATGTCATGGAGGGAAGATTGAGAGATGCAGTGAGAAAGAAAAGAAAGACAACCCATTAGCCTTCAATAGTTGTAAATTAATTTTGCAAAATGTCATGAGAGCTAAATCAAACAACATGAAGGCAGCTATGTTTGATGAGAAAATGAGACCATATACTCAACATATACTCAGCCTAGATGAGTCAAACACTCATAATTCTATAAGACTATATAAACTATTTCTTCACTAAGAGTACCAGTTTGCCCTGAAGTAAAAGGCTACAGAACCAAACATCTCATAAAGAGTTGTAAAATTTAGTGTCCAAACAACTTTAGGCCATTCCTTTTCTCCTAGCCAGCCAAGAGAATACCTTCCTCAGAATGTTTCCTGGGGAATCTTGTCTAGTTGTCCATGGAATAAAAATACACTGAGCATTTTAGAGGCATTTTTAGATTGTTATTGGGGATAGGTACCAGATTGCTTATTTAGTGGTCTAGAGTCTAATCATTTGCTTGGTTAAACCGAATTTCTTTCCCTCCCCCTTTTTAGGTAATTGAATTCATTATTGGCTATGAGTATAATGTAACAAAAGAAAGAGGGTGATCAGGAAGAGAATTGCTACAATCCTATCAGCAAGTGCCAAAAGCAGTGTTAGTCACACAAATGTCCCTTTGAGAACCTTTCAAGATCCTGGAAATGGGAGAATGTATGAATGTACCCAAGGGAGCCTCTAGAAATGTTTAAGATTACTAACTCTTTACTCCAATATATTAGCTATACAACACAGAGAAATGGGTAAAGACGGATATGTGGATAGATAATACCAAATGCATGATAGATAGGTGATAAATAATGGGAATCCAAATATATAGATAGATAGATCGGTTCCTTGACTTATAAGCCAATTCAGATAAGCTCACTGTCAGTTCATAATACAATAAGCTAAAAATGTATAAACCATCAAAAAGCATAGCTTATAAAAGGTATATTATTGAGGCTGCTAATTATCATATTGGAGTAACTGGATTGGAAGCTGTGACTTAATATCACTGTTCAGTGTCACAAGATAATTTTTTAAAGAATTTTAAAAAATACATTTTTGATCTTTTTTTTCATGGTGCTTGGACTCTGGGTTATAGGTGCTGTCTCTGAGTTTTTTCACTCAAGGTTAATGCTCTACAACTTTGGGTCACAGCTTCAATCCCAGTTGTCTGGTGGTTAAATAGTAGTAAGAATCTCAAGGACTTTTCTGACCAGACTGGCTTCAAACTGCTATCCTCAGATCTCAGCCTCCTGAGCAGCTAAGATTGCAGTTATGAGCCACCAGTACCTGGCACAAGAGGGTATCTTTAATTGGCATGGATCTGCTGTACAAAATACTGGGTATTATTATTTTCCTACCTGTGTATAATCTAGTCATTCAAAAATCAAAACTGAACATTCAAAGTTTTGTTTATTATGAATGTATATTCCTTATGCACCATTGTAAAGCCAAACATTAAGTTAGTCATTGTGTCTGGGGCTCTTGCCATGCAGAGGAGGAGCTTTATTCCCAAGTATAGGCTTGTGTAACTATGGAGACGGTGAAGTCTTGGGATGTACTACCTGCAGGATCCAGGTAGTAGAGTTATTGCAGCCTGAAGCCAAGGGAACATGAATGAGAATTAGTGGATAAATTCTGGTCCAAGTGTGATATCTTGAGAAACAGAAGCACTAATGGTTGAATCAAGAGCCCAAGAGTAGGAGAAGACCCATGCCCTAGCTCAATCCATCAGGTAGAAAGAACAAATGCCTCCTTTTGCTGTCTTTTTGTTCTGAGTTCTCAACAAATGGGGAAGGGTCCTCTGCTCTGATCAATTTAGCAGTTTCAATGTGGGTAAAAGCCCTTACAAGTACACTCATAAATAATGCTTAACCAAATATTGGGTGTCCCATTGACAGGCAAAGTGACACATAAAACTAAACATCAGGGAACAACAAGTTTCCCTCTGTTCCCTGCATACCTACCCCTCTTGAATTTGTTAAACAGATTGAAGCTGGCTCAAGGATGCTCCAGGGAACACAGTGAAGGAAACATATTTTACCTTTTAAATGTAATCTTGGTTTCATTTATGGCTATTTCTGATCAAAATGAAATTAGATCTTGTTACACTAGCTAGTTTAGCCCTGAAGAGGAACTGCCATTCTTGGTATTGCTTTTTGTCCATTTGACCTGATTTTATCCATTGCCCCACACCTCAAAACCCTTTCCCCTATGCCTCACTGCTTCTCCTCAAGAAAAATCCTGATGCACATCTGAAAACAAGTATTGGGAAACAAGAAGTACTGATCAGGAAAAGAAAAGAGTAGAGTAAAGGGGTATAAAATCCCATGGAAACCTAAGTCACTCCTCTCACACAAGATGACAAGCAAAGCAAATTGTTCATGAAGGCCCTGGTGTGTGCAGATAAGCTCTACACAGTCACTTCATTTAGGTGAAGCAAGACTGTGCTTGTTCTGGGTCACTTACTTGGAAGAAAGCAAAACAATGAACCTCTGCCAAAAAAAAAAGAGGGAAGCTTCCCTTGGGGACATATTGTACCCAGAGGCTTTACCTTCTTTGGTCTAACCTGCGGTAAAGTTGCCTACTAGATTCAGGAATGGAAGAGCCATGATGAAATAAGTATTTGTATAAGCCTCTACAGTACTTTCCAAGCATTCACTTCACATTTCCAAAGGAGCAATAATAAACTCAGAAAGACACGTATCACATGACGTTGCTCATATATGGAATCTAGACCTAATATTAATTATAGTGATGATGATGATGATGATGATGATGATGATGAATGGTTGTAAAAGGGAGACTTTGGGGAAACAAATAGAAGGGGCAGAGGAAAAAGGGTGATGGGAGGTAAATACAATCGAGAAATATATATGTGACATGATATATACATATATATATATATAATATGATAAGGTCCACTAAAACCTGTAAAAAGAAGGGAGGAGAAGAGGGAGGATTTAGGAAAGACTAGCATAAACAGGGTGAATTTGACCACAGTACATTATATGCATGGATATAAATATCACAGTGAAACCTCTTTATGTAATTTACTTATGGTAATACAATTTTCTTTCAATCAAAAGAGATACTCTTGGGGGTCAGTGATTTCCACAGATCCCAAAGGCAGGCTTGTCTCTGAGACAAAGACAGCAGAACTGTTTTGTTTATTGTGGTAAAGCATATTATTTACATATTACAGGAAAATAAATCCCAAGCCCTGCAAAGAGTCTAAAAGAAGAGTAGGATTTCAGGCAAAATGATAGTCTGCCTATTCTCCCATCCAAGAAACATCCAAGCCAGTAGTAATTAGAGAAGAAAGTCCTTCTCTCATTTACAACAGTGGGTACAGGAGAGCCAGAGGCCAGGCAACAAAATCTACCATGAAAGGAGTCTGTTGTAAGTCGAAGAACATGCAGTATGGTCTGCAGGAATCAGCAGTCAACCCAAGGAAGGGTTTTGAGATGATCAGGATTGTGTGGGAGCCATCTCCAGTTCAAATGCCAGCTGGTTGACTCATGGCATGGAAGAGAGCAGAGGCGAGGCATTAGGACTCAACATGGCAGGGGTGCTTGGGGAGCACATGCTCTCTGAGGCTTCGGAAATAGCCTGCTCCATCTGCACAAGCCAAAGGCAATTTGTTGATTCTCCCCCCACCCACTACCTCAGGGAAGCAACAGTTTGCTTTGAGATCGTGGGGTGAGAAGAGGTACACTAAAGTCACAGGCTACACAAGATGGAGTGCGTGAAGCCAGTTGCAGTTCGGTCTTGATAGCTTGGGGAGTGTTCCAGCATCTTTGGTTCAGCAAACTCCAAAACACATGTCGCCACGGAATTTATTTGCTTTTCCTTTAAACCCCTGTCTGTTTTTAAGACAATGGAACACATATGTGCAGGCTTCATTTGTATTTAATTCATTGAAATGACGTTGAGCGAGAGCTTTTTCATGTCCACCACATCTTCTGTTGCCATTTTACAAGCATTGGGAGACATTGGCATTCAGAATCAGGGAGCCAGCTAAACCAAATCTGAATAAGATCCAGTTTGGCTTGAAATTCAAAACTCTTGAGACTCTGCTGGATTTCATATTAGGGGCCAAATATCTAGTCCTATTATTGACCTACAGCCTAGAAAGTCTGCTATATCATGCCCTGTCCTAGAAGGTGGGCTAGAGAAGTGTGGCAGAACACTTAATTGAAGCAACGAATTCAAGAAATAAGTCTCAAATACACCCAAGGCCCAAAGGAAAAGTTTTTATTTGAATATTAGTCTCTTCTAGATTCCCAACACGGAGAAAACAATAGTAACTAAAAGAGCAACCATAGAAGTTGAAGCAAGGCAAGGGAGAGCTCGAAAACATGTAATTTGTTATGCTGTGAAGCACAAACTTCATTACCATGGATTCCATCTCTTCATAGTTTTCAATGAAATAATAGAAGTAAGCGAAAATGGAGAAGAGCATCACTGTCAAGTCAAAACAATAAAGCCACCTACGTATTTTTTTTTTTAAAGAAAAGATCTAGTGTGGATTGAACTGGATAAAGGAGAAAAGGCATTCATGTGACTCAGCACATGCGGAGGAGGTAAGTGAACCCTTTTCTCTCACTACTGTTCTAACTGTTGGAAGACAATAATCCAGAAGTCAGCTGTTGTCCCTTCTCACTGGGAGCTCATCAGTCCTTGAGAAGGTCACATACTGTACCACACATCATAAGACTTAGTTCTGATAACCCCTTGAGTGCACCAAAGAAAAACAAGATGATATGACAGTAACTGAGGGTGAAGGCAATTTCATGTAGGGGGCCTGACAAAGCTTTTGTGAAGAAGGTATATTTTTAAGAGATACATAAAGATGGATAGAGGAGAAAATGAGCTGGTTGCTAGGCAGATGGGAGAATGAGCACATAGGCCTAGAACTGGAAACTGGTTAGAAAAATAACTGGAGCTGTCGAGGAGGATATAACTAGATGAAGTTGATCTAAACATTCAGCTAAAGCTGGTACCTTTGGTTCACCTGTGCTAGCCTGTTTCTCCAGGCTCCATTTTCTTCTAGGCTCTATTATTTTGTCTCCTTCTTACCTCCTTCTTGAAGCTCTATATGCTTGCTTTTTAGGACTGTGCTTTTAGCTTTGTGTATGTTGCTTTGTTTTGTGTTGCATCCATTCCAAGCCCAGTTATCAGGTCAGTGCATCTTCTCGGTCAGTGGTTCTCAGTGTGGAGATCTCTGGAGCAGAAGTCTGGGCATGACTTAGATTTGGTGATGGAGGGAGTGGGATCCAGATTGGTAATCCCTAACATACGGCATGGCAGACCACGGTATCCCACTATGAAACGCCACCTTAGAGCACGTCAACGCTAAGGTGTTTTTAGGACTATGATGAGTGATATAGAATAGGGTCACTTCCTAATTTATTCAAAATAGAAATTAAAACCAAGGTCACTGTGAAGAACACAAATTATCTATCTCTCTTGACCAAAATCAGTGCTGCTTCTCAAGTAGAGTATGTCTTCCTGATAATCTGTCTTCTCTGCAAGTAAAGTTTATTAAGACACTGTGACAGAATTGGCCCCCTTCCCAATAGTACCCAACTGGAGCAAACACCTCTTTTCTTAAACGTTTTCTTCCTATAAGCAACCCAAATCCAAATTCTATTCTTTTTTTTAAAATTTTTTATTGTAATTAGTAAAAGGGTTACATGATATTTGCCAGATAGAAGGTGCATTAATTCACATACATTGATACCCTTTCACATGTCTTGGTACCCATTTCCCTCCCCCCGCACACCCCCTACCCGTCTTGGTTTTCCCCCCTTCCCTATCAAATTTCAAATATCCAAATACAAATAAATTCAATATATCAGATAACAAAGTGAGATACTATACCAATATGAAATAACCAAGGGACAGCAAAGGAGATGAGAGACAACATAGTACATTAAGGACAACAATCATTTGTTATATGGCTTTTGTTTCAATATCCTGGAGGTCCTTTCAATTAGCTTCACATTATATGGCCTTATGTATCAAGATTTTGCTCTATTGCAAATCTCTGCTAGCAGAGCCCAAGGTTTCTACTGATTATGACAAATGAGGGAAACCATTGTTCTTTTGAGTCTGGCTTACTTCACTTAATATGATTTTTTTCTAAGTCTTTCCATTTCCTAACAAATGGGGCGATGTCATTCTTTCTGACAGCAGCATAGAATTCCATTGTGTACAAATACCACAACTTGTTGATCCACTCATCAACTGAGGGACATCTAGGTTGGTTCCATATTTTGCTATGGTGAATATTGCTGCAATGAACATTGTTGTGCTAGTGGGTTTAGTATGTCCTTGTTTCTGGATGGTTGGGTAAATGCCAAGTAGTGGAAGAAGAAACAAAAATGGCCTACAGACACATGAAGAAATGCTCAACATCTCTGGTCATAAAAGAAATGCAAATCAAAACAACTCTAAGATTCCACCTCACTCCAGTTAGAATGGCCAGGATCAGGAAAACGAATGACAACAGATGCTGGAGGGGATGTGGCCAGGAGGGATCACTACTACACTGTTGGTGGGAGTGCAAACTCGTTCAACCACTATGGAAAGCAGTGTGGCAGTGCCTCAAAAGGCCAAATTCTATTCTTTAAAAAATCTTCTCACACATTTTTTTAAGATACTCATGGTTGTCTATGGTATGTTTCTCTCTCTTTCTAAAAAGTTGCAAGTAACTATCTAAGGAGCAGTAACACTTCAGGCTCTCTCTAGTCCTACTGAATCTGAAACTCTGGGGTGGAGGTCACAGCTTACATTGCTACAGATTGTAAAAACCACTGCTCTAAGGCAATGGTTCTCAGTCCTGGTTGGCCATTAGAACGTGGATGCCAGGATTCTCCCAAGATCTATCTTCAGTGGGTCTTAAGTGATATCTGGGAGTCTGTACATTTTTCTGAGCTCCTGAGGTGATTATGATGGGTGCCCGAATGGTGGGACAGCAGCGGCACAGAAGGCTAATGCCCACATTTGCCAGGCATACTCCTCAAGTTAAAAGCCACTGCTGCAGAACCAGCTGAAGTTTCATGTCCTGCCACTGAGGGGGGAAACTTTAGTTTTCAGGGACGGTTTTTCCTATCTTCTTTGTCACCTGTCAACTGTTGCTTGCCATATTTCCTTTTGTGCCTGCCTACTTTCCTTCCTTCCTTCATTATGTTATAAACAAAACTCTGTCTATTGTCTATCTATTATCTATTTAGTACTAGTTTTATCTCAAAATAGCTGTCTTATTTGAGCATTATTCTGTGTGCCTGTCACTTGGTAATAACTCATTCAGCAAAACCAATCAGAAAGACATTATGACCCACATTTTCTAGATGAGAAAGTGGGGCTTGGAAAGTGTCTGAAAGAAGCTCACAGAGCTCACATGAAGCCCCATAACCAGCTCAAGTCCTAGCTGATAGCTGATGGAGTAAGGTTTCAAAAGCAAGCTGTCAAGCTCCTATAATTGATGATCCATAAAACTAATAAGAGCCAGGTGCCGTGACTCAGGCCTGTAATCCTAGCTACTCAGGAGGCTGAGATCTGAGGATCTAGATTCCAAGCCAGCCCAGGCACAAAAGGACCTAAGACTCTTATCTCTAATTAATCTAGAAAATAAGAAGTGGGGCTTGGCTCAAGAGTAAGGTGGTAGGTATCCTTGAGCTGAAGAGCTCAGGGACAGCGCTTAGGCCGAGTTCATGCCACATGCCCCCCCCCAAAAAAAAACAACAAAAAACAACCTAATAGAGATGTTTTAGGTAGATTGAGAGTGATAATTTCATATTACATGGTGACACCTAACAAAAATTCCACCTATCCCTAACTTCCTCCATTAATTGCACTGAGGGCCCAATCTTCAATCCCTTACATTTTACCCTATTAACCCTTCCCATTTGCTGTTTCCAACTCATTTCCCTTTCAAGGACGAATGTGGCCTCCAATTACATTTCCATGCTTTAC
Organism: Megascapheus bottae; assembly: GCF_031878675.1. Lineage (NCBI taxonomy): Eukaryota > Metazoa > Chordata > Mammalia > Rodentia > Geomyidae > Megascapheus > Megascapheus bottae. The sequence goes on along the minus strand of NC_143512.1, from coordinate 43,198,205 downwards.
ATGTGTATTTATATATACACAAATACATACACACACACGCACACACGCACACACCCATACATGCCCCTTCCCTAGTTCCTTTCTTTCCTTTTCCTAATATAAAGGCCTTCAATTGTTTTCTAGTTACCCCAAACTGTTTACATCATCACACGGGGTGATTCCATGGCTATTACTTCATCTCTCAACATTTATCTCATTGTAGCCAACAATTCTGACCTGACACTGTGACTGACCTGACACTGTGAATGTGTGTATGAGAGAGAGATAAAGACAGAGAAAGACAGACAGACAGACAGACAGAGACAGTGAGAAAAGAAGAGAGAAAGAGGGGGAGAGAAACATGAAATATAAGTCAAGAAAGTGCCAATATAATAGATACCAAATAACAAGAGAACAAAAGCTAGCAAGAGAAGCCCTTTACCCTAATCCAAATACAATATGGAATGACAACAATAGTGCCAATGGTTGTTAACATCTGAGAATATGTGTAGACAATTGCATTGTCACCATTGGAGAGCACCATTGGAGAGCAGTTGTCACCATTGAAGAGAGTTTCTACTCTTGTGAGTAGAAACCAGGCATATAGCTGGATTTCCTCAATGCACAGAGCAGACTCTTCCGCAGATCTCAGTGGTGATGACATGACCACATACATCGCAGAAACCTCAACATTGAAACAGAAGCTCAGCACTGATGGCCCACACTTGTAACACTAGCTATTCAGGAGGCTGAGATCTGAGGATCAGGGTTCCTGCAAATAAGTCTGTGAAGATTCTTATTTCCAATTAACCAACAAAACAGCTAGAAAAGGAGCTGAGGCTCAAGTGATAATGCATCAGAGTTCAGTGAAAAAGTTAAGGGACAATCCCCAGGTCCTGAGTTTAAGCTCCAGTACCAACACACACACACACACACACACACACACACACACACACACACACACACACACACACACACACACACACATGCTACCCCTCCCCACAACCACAAACAAAAACACTTAAATGGAAATTCTAGAAATAAAAAGATAATATCAGAAATGAAGAATTTCTTAGTCTGCACTGCTGACTGCAGAACCAGTGAATGGGACCACTGGTCAGTAGATGGTTTCAGATTATTTGACCCACTTACCATTGGATTTCTAGGAAGAAAAATACCTCTGATACTATCTTTCTCCTTTCTAGAATTTCCATTTATATTTTTATAGTTACATGTCTTTGGCAAAATTTATTGTTTCTTCACCCATGGGCATTAACATTTTCTCTAGGAACTGTAACCTATTTATGATAAATGTCTTAAACCTTCTGTCTGATACTTTTAACATGTGTGGCCTATCTCCACATCTGCTACCAATTACTATGTCCTCATCTGTGTCGATGGATTTTTTTTTCACTTCACTGAATAACAGACATAAGAAGAATCATATTATGTATAGAATTAGATCTATTCAGACCATTTATGTTGGGGTTTGAGTTGTTCAAGTCTGTGTTTTATTTGGGTATGGGTTTTGGCTAGTTCTCTTCACTTCACTGCCAGTGTCTTTAGATCTTAGACCTCTGTTCTCTTTTGTTGTCCGTGGACTTCAACTCATTCTCTAGTTCTAAATCTCAGGGCTTCTCTCTCAGCTATCACCTCTGCTCTTCTGCTGATGAAAGTGCTGTGCCTCACACAACAGCCATTACTGGTGCTTGGTCAATGAGAGATGGTCTGGAATGCTTGTAACCCTAGGGACAGGTCTTTCTGGATTCCTCTGCCTTTCCCCCAGTGCTAGCTACGTCACCTTTGCCTCCTGCCCAGTAGATGGTGTTTTCTCAGTTATAGCTCATACTCATAGGATAACTGAGATGTGTACCCATGTCAATTTAAAAAAAAAAACCAAGAAAATGAAAATGTTTGTGATCTAGCCATTTCTTTCAGATATTATATATAATAAGAATATATATACACTATAAAAAAACAAACACCCAGAGAATAGGGACATTTCACATGCAGAAAACTGGTAAGAATGAGCCCCTCCTTAAGATATTTATTGACAATAACAAAGCTGAATTGAGGCCTTTAAACACATGTACTTACATTTTTGGTTAGTGTGAAAATTTCCTCTTCTCTAACTACCCCATCTTCTCTGGTCCTGTCAATTTTCTTTCATTGATTTTCTCCCTTTGTAAAATTAGACATTCATGCTACTAAATAAATTATAATAGTCTCTGAAATATATATGCCAAGTCTCCATCTACATGAGAAATTTCAGCTTTCACCATTTAACCTAGATGTTATTAGTAAAAGTGTCTTTTGTATTTGTTAAAATATGAATGCCAAATAAATCTACACATTTGAATAATCATGCATTTTAACCTCTTTCTTCTCCAAAAATTGACATCAAGCTATGATTCACCCTATTTTTACCTTACACATAGGGGGGACTATAGGCACTAAACCTGGCCCCGTTTACATTCTTTTTTTTTTTTTTACCAGTCCTGGGCTTGAGCTCAGGGCTTGAGCGCTGTCCGTGGACTTTCTCAAGGCTAGAGATCTACCACTTGAGCCTCAGCACCACTTCCAGCTTTTTTTTTCTATATATGTGGTACCAAGGAATCGAACCCGGGTCTCTGTGCATGCTAGGCAAGCACTTTAACCACTAGGCCAAACTCCCTGACCCTTACATTCTTTTTTATCATTGTATGTTAATTGCATAAACGAGTTTGTGATATCTCCATATATGTATATACTATGCTTTCAATCATATTTGTACCTTCTATTATCTTTCTGTTGTCCTTTCTTATCCCTTCTTCTCCTTTTAAAACAATTCTAGTGGGTTTCATTATTCTACTTTCATGCATGCGTATCAACTACTTTGATCTTATTTGCTGCCATTGTGATTGCCACTCTCTCCTCTCCCTTGATTGCTCTTAGCATTTGCTTTTTCTTTTATTTTTTAGCCATTTGTTGATGATTTGTTCTGAGTCAGATTTCACTGAATCTCTTCATCCTGGTGAGTACCACTTTTAATTGGTGAAGAATGTGCCTGTAACTTTCTCTAGTGCTTTCTTTCTGCCCACTTCCCCCTTCTTTGCTTGTGAAATCTAATCGGATACATGGACTTCACAGCACAGCAATTCCTTAAAGTGCCTCCTTTGGTTTTGTTTTTGCTGCTTCTGTGTGGATCATTTAAATAGTTTTTATTGTTCTGCTTTCAATGTCACTCATTTTATTTTCAGCAATGTTCACTCTGCTATGGTACCTATCCAGTGAGGCTTTTTGTTGTTGTTGTTTGTATACTTTAAATTGTTATACTTTCAATGTAGCTAGTTTATAAATTTCTTTTTTTCTAGTTTTCCTCACAATCATGATCACATTTTCCTACCATGACCTTCACTTTTTAGATTATATGCTGAACATCTTGCATACTTTACTAATCTTAGTTTTGATATTTCTGTCTAACATTGCACATTTTCCTGGTAAGTCATTAGTTCATTGGCAGATTATTATTACTTTTTCAATCTATCATTGAGCAGGGTCTAGAAAGCATTTACTAGAAGGCCTGAGTAACCTTATTTCTCAGGAATGACTTCATTGGTCTTACTATTGAATAACCAGGCTATTTGGTATTCTCTGTACTGTTTTAAGTTCTAAACTTTCTCTGCCTGTATGACCTTTGTAGTCTCTGTTTAGCACCCAGTCCCCCTGCAGCTTTTCTTCCTGGATTACCACAATCTCTTCTTATTGTGTTTCTATCTTCCTGGGCAACCAGAGACACCTGGCATCTCTACAAACAGATTGTTTCCTTGCCCAGCAGCTTTGCCTCCAATAATCTCCAGAATGGCAGAGCCGTTGTCCAGAATTTTAGCTGGTTCATCCCCCACCATGGATGGTCTGAATTTGAATGAGATCATGGCTCTGGGTTTGGGCCTCACTTCAGTATTTGGAAAGGACTTGAGGGCAAGAACCTGGAGTGAACATTGAGGTCACCTCATGTTTCCCTTCTAGTAAGTACTCTAGCTCTGTCCCATATGTTAACCAACACCTGGAGGCAGTTGATAATATACGTTTAATCAATTTTGTGATTCTTTACAGCTGGAAGGTGCTTTTGATATGAATTTTATCCCCTACCATAGTTGGATTTGAAAGGTTTCAATTGTTTTCTTGTTATTTGTTTTATTTTATTTTTCCTTTGATGAACATCCCATATATTCTTTAAATATTTTTTCTCTTCAAATTTTTGTTTTCTTAAGCTATAATTTTTTGAAGTAAGTTTTCACTTTGTTGTTTTTAACTTTGAAAGAGCATGCTCTTCAAATGTTCACATAGGAAACAAAAATTTAATCAGTATTTCTTTTTATAGTTTCACTGAGAGTTAGTCTTAAGAAGATGTATATATGTTTCCATACTGATAATGAGAAGATGGCAGTGGATGAGGTACAAGTCATAAAAAACATGGTGTTTGTAACCACTTTACACCTCAGGAAGGAAAAAATTGGGTTGCCTAAAACATCTGCAGCAACTGGAAGGATTATGTCCCTCCTGTGAGTATTTCATTGATTCTGTAAATAATCAATAATGGAAAAAGGAGCTGGATTTCATGAGGAGCTAAAAGGCTACTTTATATTTCAAAGAGCAACTGAGAGAGAATAACAGAGCACAGCCTGTTATGTCAAAGTTTCAGTTTTTACCTTTCAGTTTCCCTACCTCTCAGAAACTCAGTGACTGTTTGTTGTGATAACTGAGAGATCAACTGGTGCCCACGAAATGTTGACTGAATGACCATTGAATTCAGACTAAATATTTAGCTTCAGATTCCATTATTTATTTTCTTAGTTTGTATTCATTTTCCCTTAATGATAGAGATAGTTACTACATCTAGATTTACAAACTAATAGTAGTATTTTCTTTCTCTTCAGATGATTTAAATTTGAAGTTTGTGTCTAAGGAAATGTCTACTGCAGTACAGTCTTGGCAAAGACATGAATACCGCTACATAACCACACACACGCGCGTGCGCGCGCACACACACACAATCATATAAGAAGAACAGCAAAGTTCTCCATAGAAAAAAAATTATATAGCCTGATGACCTTCAAAATGGTATTAGACCACTATAACAAAAATTCAGTGGTCCAAAATTCATCTGACAAACTGATAGATTTGTACACACATCGGACTTTTGGAAATTTCTTTTGCTTGGGTGATTGCGGCCCTGTGTCTAGAGCTTGAACACAGGGCATGGGCACTGTCCTTGAACCCTTTTTGCTCAAAGCTAGCACACGGCCACTTGAGCCACAACAGCACTTCCTGGTTTGTTGTTGTTGTTGTTGTTGTTGTTGTTTTTTTCTGTGTATGTGATACCAAGGAATTGAACCCAGGGCTTCATGAGTGCTAGGCGAGCATGCTACCACTAGGCCACGCCCTGCCCCACATTTTGATACTTTCATGTGGGAAGCGGGTAACATTAAGAATAAGTCATGGAAAAACATTTGGCCATTCTGCTGAACACTGTTCATATACTGTCTCCAGATTTGCTTCACTGTTCCATTGTTTGATAAAGGTGATACTCAGTCCAACTCTAGGCAAAGAGCTACAAAAACTCAAGAAACTTCCTGAGAGATTAGATATTCCTGTCTAACTCATAATGAGTCCATCAGGGCCACACCTGAGCCTGTAGTGATAAGATGATTCATGAATAAAAGGGCTACATCACTTTGAGATGGGTATTGGTTGCTAGAAAAAGCAATTGGCATAACAGAGAATTGAAACTTTCAGTCCTACCCTATGGTCTACATTGAGGAAAAGGTAGCTGAACATAGAGTTTAGTTATCTGGCTGGTTAAGGATTTCATCAATCACGTCTAATTAAATATACATGAATGGGCCGGGAGTTTGGCCTAGTGGTTAAAGTGCTTGCCTAGCACGCATGAAGACCCGGGTTCGATTCCTCGGTACCACATATATAGAAAAAAGCCGGAAGTGGTGCTGAGGCTCAAGTGGTAGAGCTCTAGCCTTGAGAAAGTCCAAGGACAGTGCTCAGACCCTGAGCTCAAACCCAGGACTGGCAAAAAAAAAAAAAAAAAAAAAAAAAAAAAAAGAAATATACATGAAAAGCTCTGAACAAAGAGGCTCAGGAGGCTTCCTGGTTGGTGAACACAACAATATGCTTGGAGAATGAAGTACTTTGGACCTTACAAGGAGTCTGTCATATCCTTCATTGGCCTTACCTTGCAAGTGCTGCAGTAACTCCAGGACTCAGGTCCAAAGTGAGCAGATGCACGTATGTCAAAATGGAATTCTCTTATATAAATAATTGATGGTAGTGAAACTGGAGGGGGCAAAAAGAGGCCAAAAGATTTAAGGATATTGAAGATATATGAATGGTTAACTGAAACATAAAGCATAAGTGATCTCATCAGTCAGTAGAGGAATGAAAATATAGTCTCGATGAGAGGCCAATGCATACTTAATTAGAATAACTATAATGAACAATATTGAAAAATACTAATTGTTAAATTGGATGGAGAGATTGGAAATTCCATACAGTCCCAGTGAAAGTGTAAATTACTAGAGCTATTTTATATATAAAGTTAAGCTTCTCAAAGTTGAAGCCTGTATTTACTATACAATCACCTATTCTATATCTATCTAACAATGAGAAATAAATTAACTTCACCAGAGAATATACAAATAAATATTTGTTGCCCCTATACATACAGTAGTCACAAACTATAGGTACAGCAATCCAAACCAGTGAACAAAATAGTCAATATACAATAAATGCAAATAGTAATATTATTTTGCAATTTAAAGATCTGCTGGTAGGTACTTGCACCACTGACCAAAACAACAAACAAGCAAAGTAAAAGAAGTCACCTTCAAGAGACTATTTTGTTACTTCACTTAGAAAAAAATGTCAAGAAAAATCTAATCCATGGAAAAAGGAAGCAATGGCTGCTTAGGCAGATTGTATGCTGGAGAAGGCCACAAATTGGTATAGGGGGACTTTTTGGTGTCATGAAATGCTGTAAATTCGATTTATACTGATTTTCTATCCAATTCTGAAAAAACTAAGAATTTTTTAATTGTACATGTAAAATGAATTTTATAATCTATAAACAGCAACTCAAGCCATTTTAAAAATTATTACATATATATTTCAGAGGTTTAGCATTGTAATTCAAGGCATGGGGATGAAATGTATCCTTTGTTTTCTGTTCAGATGTTTGAGGAAGCTTACAGTATTCATTTTCTTCCTACTTAAGAATTGTTCTTGGAAGTAGAGGCCTATGGACACACAAGAAGATAGTTCCAAGTTCAGAAATTATATTGAAAACATTTTATGCTTTTTAATAATCATTCAATCTTTCTATAAATGATTCCTCCTTTCCTCATTGAAGAAAGTTTTGTGTGTCTAAAGTGCCATTGGTTTCATAGCACACTTCAAAATGAAGACTCTTACAAGAAAAATACTCTGATTTTTTCCTTAGTACACATGTAATCAAGAGTTTCAAGATGAGCACATTATAGTCAAGATATTCTTTTCCTTTGTTTCTCAGTCACAATGCCTTCTGCATTTTTGACATCTCCCCTTCATGTTATTGAATTTTGTTTTCTTTGTTGAAAACATTTTTACTCTCCCACGATTCCTGCCATAGATACAGACAGGGACTTCTAACACGGACTTCCCTTTCTGTTATGATCTGATTTTACTAAGTCTTTCTGCTGACTTATGATCATGCTGTCCTCATTAGTGATTTCACTGACTCCCTCTGCCTTCATCTGTAAATAATAGGTTTTGTGTGTGTGTGTGTGTTTTGTGTGTACTTGTGTCATAATAAATATTTATCTTTGGTTTCCCCAGTCCCTGACCAAAACTCCTTAAAACTCATGAATTTTCCTACAACCTTTGTAAATTCATTTTTGGGTTCTAGGAATGGCAATGGAGAAATTTGCTGTAGTATTTGGTCTTCATTTCCAATTTCTGACATGAGAGCTTTTAAGACATTCAGGATATGCTGATGAGAATCTCTTCTTATCTTAGTGAGGCCACTAGGGGCTTCTGTGACAGCTTTCAGAAGGGGCATAGGGGGATTCAAGGGACACAATGTATGAATAAAGGTTTGAAATTTCCAGTCCCACTTTCCACCTTCCACCTTTCAGGCTAAAGGCAAGGTTTGGAGGTTGAATTAGTCATCAGTAGCTAATCATTTAATCAATTACTCATATGCCATAAAAACCCTATAGAAGTCCTTAACAGGGCTGGGAGTTTGGCCTAGTGGCAGAGTACTTGCCTGGAATCCACAAAGACCCAGATTCGATTCCTCAGTACCACATACATAGAAAAAAAGCTGGAAGTGGTGCTGTTGTTCAAGTGGTAGAACTTTAGCCTTGAGAAAGCACAAGGACAGTGCTCATGCCCTTAACTGTGGGATGGAGGTAGTTTACAAGCTGGTGTACATGTTTATGATTTGAGATGGTAGGCAACTTGTGTCCTTGGGAATGGAAGCTTTTTCAATCAAGGCTCTTCTAAATCTGGTCTTACATACCTCCTCAGCTGACTGTTCATCTGTATCCTTTGTCATGCAACAGTAAACCCAGATTTCCCTCAATTCTGTGAGTCATTATAGCTAATTATCAAGCCTGACAGAGTGTTGTGGGAATCCCCAGTTTGTAGTCAAGTCAGGTAGTTGTGTGGTCACCAGAGGAGCTACTATTGGTACACAATGGGGAAAGGAAGCCTGAGTCCTTAAACTAAGCAGCCTATGCTAACACTAAACTGAATTTTGTTTTAGGATATATGGTTGGTATAAACTAGAGGTATGTGAGGAGAAAAGCACACTTTCCTTTTCGTACTTTATAAGACAATTTTGAAGTTTGAAAAAGAGACAAAATATTCAAGGAATATAATATATAATTGGTCTTTAATAAATACTGACTTTATACATCTTCTCAAAAATATTTATAGGCAGAATGAATAATGAAGAAAGGATATTTATAATATATTTCAAATCTAGACCAAGGCATGCCTCAAAATCTATTTATAACTCACAATGCAACTCCATGGAAATAACATCACAGGAAAAATTGTTAATTTTTAGTTTTGTATATAAATGTTTAGTTTAATCCATTTTGTTGACTTGTGTTTTTCAATCTAGTTTCCATATGTTGTCAAACATTTATAAAAAGCATATAGCATACGAAGTGTATGAAAAGCTCAGAATAAATAGGTCATATTTTGAAGAGTGATTATTTCTATGTATGACTTTAGGAATTTTCAAATTTAAATAATTATATCAAAGAGAAGGATGGAAAAATCCTCAGGAATTCATAAGGTTATTTGTACATATTAAAATAATTCATCCAGATTGGATGGGATTTGAGGAAATGGTAGATTTATCCAATCATTGTTATTGAACCATTAAGTAGAAAAATCTAAATCGTCTCCCATCCAGCTTCAGGATGGTATTTATACATTTCTTCTGAACCAGTCCTACAAGTTTAATTAGTTACTGTGGGACAATACTGCAAAAATGTTAATTACACAGAGATAGATCTGCATTGTTCTGTGTGTTCTCCAACACCTTTTCACTGGCTAGAACATACTTTAATTTGTTTGTTTTAATAAAGAGACAGGGGGTATTACATTGAGATTTACAAGAGGGAAGAAATGCAGTTCCTGGTTCTTCACTGAGAGTCCTAGGAAGAAGGGAAAGGACTAAGATATAATTTTTTTCATGATTCAGATGGGTTTACATTTTCTGCAATTGTGGTTTGAGGTGAAGTGTTGATGCATGGTATAGTAGCTTAACAGGCTTTTGACAAATGGTAGAGGTACCTAAGACCATAGTGATAGGAAGCCATAAAGGAGTGAAGAACCTTTTTCTTCAAGTACAGAAGAGCTGTTCATCCTCTAAAGGATCAACACTGGCCATGGGACAGCAAAGGAGAAACAGAGAAGAAAAGCCCTCTTGAGGAAGATCAAATTACTAAATGTGTCAATAAAGGAAGGCATGAAAATGACCTGCTCAGTCAGGGTGGCCTTATAGTTCATGTATCAAGTATTCCAAAGCTGGTGCCTCCCTGTACACATGGTAGGATAGTGCACGTTCACAGAAACAGTGAGACAAACGGTGAACTAATTCAGCAGTGATACTCGCTAGCCACTATGTTGGAAATGAACTATACAACTTGGGGAAGGCAGGAGGCAGAAGGGAAAATACTGGGAGAAAATGAAGGAGGGGGTAACACTGACTTATATAACTATAACCCTTCTGTGCCTAATATTTACAATAAAAATTCAAAAATGTTTTTGAATATATATACATATATACATATATAGAGAGCTTGCTACATGCAAATGAACCCCGGAAAGCATGGGCTATGAGGTGGAATCCAGGGAGGCAGAGCTATCATCACACAGATGTAGTTTGTTAGAATTTTCCAGTAGTTTAGAAGCAAGAAGGGATACAATGCATCTATTGAGATTTCTGGAGTTGATTAGAGGAAAACATGGCAAGTTTGGGGGAAATACGCCGCGTATCAGCAGGGTAGCAATTGACTGGAGCATGAACTGACTGGACAGTGTCCCCTCAGCCTCCTCCATATTCTCCTGTCTCACATTCAGCTCTGCTTCACACACAGACATATGTGTCCAGATTCCAGAGGCAGCTAAGTTTGTAATCTTATCCACTTACTCAAGAAGACCACAAAGCCTTAATTTGCCACCTTTAGACAACACTTCTAACTTAGCGAATGTCAAATTAAATAAGATTTTCCAGATAGCCCGTAGGAGGAGGATCATGGCTCAAGACCAGCCCCACAAGAAGTAAGATGTTATCCCCCACAAATAAGTCAGGAAGTTGTATCCATTCCTGATTGTAATCTCTGCTACTCAAGAGGAAACAGTAGAAGGATTATGATCTATAGCCATTCTGAGTAAAGGTACAAGGCTCTGTTAGAAAAAAACAACAACAAACAAACACCAAACAAAAGGAAGAGAGTTGAAGGTGTGGTTTATGTGGCTGGCCTATGTAGTGCGTGATCCCGAGTTCAATCCTTAACACTGCCAGCCAAGTCAGAAACTAAATAAGACTTTATGTACAAAGAACACTTAGAACGATGCCTGATACAAAGAAAATACTCAATATTTTCATTGTTATTGTTGCCATTATCATTCCTAGAAAAGGAAACTCAGTTTTGAATACCCTTCTTTTATCCAGGCCAATTCACTCTGGCCAATACTCACCACTGAATAACCTCAATTCTTGGAATCTGCTTTATCAAAGTAAATTAGATCTGTACTTATCAAAAAGTTAATATGAGAGAGGCTACACATATCAAATGCTACACAGTGCTGTGTCAGCCTGAAGTTACTTAGTAACTTACAAATGCCCTGCTAATGGAAGCCAGAGCCCGACAACCAAACTGTAGCCAGTAAGACTAAAATGGAAGTTAACCATTTCACATGAAACAGGACACCCACAGATGGGCATCAAAATGAGACCTTTTCTCTGCTACACAGTGAAGAGAAGAAATGTAAGCAAACTAGCCAAACATGTCGACAACCAATGCAAGCATGAGCGTAAAAGCTGTGATTGTCTAGGAAAGGTTTCTCTTGGAAGAAGCCCTGGTCCCAGCTCTCTGGGTGGCTGATGGGGTTAGACTATGGTAGGATTTTCTTCCCTGAAACCCAGGGCTCTCTTGCAGAAAGCAGCAGAGTTAGAAGCTTGAATTTACTGAACACACTGATGGGTATTTGGAACAGTTCTCTTACCTCAGCAACTGGTCAGGCTTTTTCTTGTGCAACCTTCTTACATTTATCTCCATGAATGAGAAGGTATTCTTAACTGAGTCCTGGTGGCTCATGCCTATAATCCTAGCTACTCAGGAGGGCTGAGATCTTAGGATCACAGTTCAAAGTCAACCTGGGCAGAAAAATCTGATAGACATTTTATCTCCAATTGACCAGCAAAAAATTGGAGGTGGAGCTGTGACTGAAGTGATAGAATGCCAGCCTGGAGAGAAAAAAAGGAAAGAACTCTGGAAAAGTACAAGGAAGCATAATGAAAATCACTTGGTACAAAGGCATAATCACTGGGGAGACAGAATCTAAATTATATTGCCAAGAAGGAAAGTAAGGTCCAATATCATGGTCTCTATGGAGGATAAAGATGTCAGTTATGAGACTAAGTTACAGCCAATATATAATGAGGCTTTAGAACTGCACAGGAGCTTAAGTGATGTAAATTCAGATTCTTTGTTTAACTTGAGAGCTTGGGAAATATTGTCAATCTGCCTGGAAGTAACAGAAATGGGAAGTAAGCTCAGGTCTCTGGCCCCTTAGTCTCTGCTTTGCCCTCTATTAAGCTACAGAAATAATTGGACAGAAAAAATCCCAAGCAAACATAAGCTTGAGATGATCAAAGATTACCCCAGTTTCCTAGGAGGCAAGAGATGGGTCTGTGAGACAAACTTCTTCATCCCCCACCCCCCACCCCGTTAGCTTAATCGCTGAATCATTCTTTCACTCGGAAGCACTGGTAAAACTTGATTTTTCCAGAGACATTTTAAGCTCGAAGCTACCGATCTTTGAAAACAAAATTTTTCTAGCCAGCAGCATATTTTACCAGAGATCTCCAATCTAAGACTGTTAGGACTGTCTTGAACAGGTTTTGCTAAAACATGGGCCATGCACGTGCATATTCACATGTATGTACTCCCTCTCTCCTTCCCTCCTTTCCTCCCTCTCTTCTTTCCTTCCTTCCTTCTCACATTTCCTCTTTTTCTCTTTCTCCTCTCTTATTACTTTTTTTTTAATCAGAAGACTGAGTTTGTTCTCTTGTTCTGATGTTTTTTTTTTTCCTTCTGTTTCATTGTGACTAGTGAGAATTCAAGCTTTCCATATGCTTGGTTGCACTCCTTGGTGGCAAAGCAACAATAACATCTCATTTGAGTTTTGTTTCTGTTCCTTGTAATTTTAGCTGTCAGGGCCAAGTTACCTTCATTTCCAGAGTGCCTGCCATGGCTCCACAAGACACTTCTGTGACCTGACAGCTTTCTGGTTTGCACCTGGGAGTTTCAGATAAACAGGGCCAGGACAATGCCAGGGCCTTCAGCATCAGGTAATTAGAACATCCTTTCAGCACCCTGGTGTGACAGCCCCTGGTATAAAGTTACACATAGATTTGTATTAGGATATTGCAAGTTTGCACTCCTTCCTCTTGGTTTCATTTCTTTTGGTTCAGCCATAACAATTGCTTTCAATAGCAATATGATCTGAATGCTTTCAATGCTATTAAGCCCCATACTGGAAGCAAAAGACTCATTTTCTTCCAGGAAACATGGTCAGTGCCCCGTATTTGTAATCCTGAACTCAAAGTTAACATCTCAATGGAGGGTAGAGAGGCTGTCAGTTTTAGCTGGCTTCAGTCTCTCAACCACAGCAGAGGAGCCATGCACTTTTTTTTCCGGATCTCAGCTTGCAGCAACCTGCCTCCTCCATTACCAAGCTGAACCCTTCCAGGTGACAGCACATCAAGTTCTTCCTGCATTCACCTCTGGATGGCCCTAACCGTTCTGCAACTTACTTGCTTTCCAGAGCTCTGCCCAGATTTGTATTTTATGATTAATGTTTTTGGTTCTCTTTGTTATACCAGGACGTGATTCTATAAATGCTATAAGCAGTTTGCATGAATAAATCCTGGTATTTTAGTCCAAACTTGGCTGTTGGTGACTGAAGATGGTTCTATTGATTCTGGGTAAACTTTTAAAAAGTTTAGATGCTAAGCAGCAAAACTAGATGGATCAGGTGAAATGGGACACATTTAGCTAACTTTATCCTAACCTATAGCTGCTTCCTTTAATTATTTACCAATACATTCCCTTTTCTTTCCCTTATGAGTGATGGTGCCAGTATGATTAGTGATACAACATCTGTTTTCTCCTTGCTTTGGATGCAATGATTGCTGGGAATCTGCTCAGTTCTCATAACTCAGTATTGTGCCCATGTCGTGGCCCACGGACTAGGCTTCCCCCAAGGGACCTTGCCAAAGTTCTTCAGCCTACTTTCCAGCTTAGACTCTTAATCCACATGTGAATTCCACCTCCCTACCCCCACCCCCAGGTGACAGGCACCAGAAGGGGTCAGGGGATTTAAATGACAGGTTCCACGATCTGTCAGATCTGTACCACAAACTTGGAAACGTTGAGCTCTCTCAAGCTCCCTGTGACACTGCCCCCAGACGAGGACCCTGTTTAGGCCCCACCACCTGAAGTGTCCATTGTGCCAGGCCTCCTGTCTCCTGACTCTCCTCAGGTCACTCTGGCATCTCTCTTCCACTGCTTATTAAAGCTGACCTGGTCTGTTGAGACTTTTCTGTTCTTTATTCTTAATAGCCTCGTGACTCAGTTTATAAACAACAATGATTTGAGTCATAAGATGCAGTAAATTTCCTCTTCTCCCTGTTTGCTGAAAAGTGATGAACTGAATTTTCATAATCACACTTGGGAAAGAAGCCCTTCAGAGTAACTCTAAATACTAGACATTATCCTTATATTTCACTCATTAGTTCAAACTTTTTTCCCAATGAATCAAAAACATTAAAGGAAACATGATAGTTTTATAAAAATTGGATACCTCAAGGATATGTTTCATTAATGAAAACATGGTAACATTTCCTACTTCCTTTATATATTACATATGGTCTACATATTTTCACATTTCTTAGAAATGCATCTTAGAAATGATTGTGTACTTAATGCTTCTTTCCCCCCAAAAGTTACTTAATGAGTGATTTGTTTGACATGGACAGTCTTCTAAATAAAAACATGATGCTTGTTGTAGTCCATGGGAGATAGCATTGTAAAACACTTTGAGATTTTATTTGTAGATTGTGTATTTTTTGTATGTGCTGGTCCTCATATTCCACAGAAAAGTGTATGTTGAATATCTTGCCTTCCATCTGCTACTCAAGGAGAATTCCCTGTGTGGTAGGAAGACTCATGTCAAAGGAAAAAATTTAGAAAATGATAGACACAGAAGCAGAAAGTTAGAATTGCTGAAAAATTAATCTTGTGAGATATGTGCTCCTCTCCAGCTCTGACTCTTTTAACGTCTCTGAACTTGAGCTCTCACTTGTAAAACTAAGGCAATAAAGCAACTGTAAACTGATAAAGAGGGACCTTCTACAATTCCCTTAAACTGGAGCTTTATGGCAAAGGCTTAGGCAGTATCTAAACCATTTGAAAATTAACATTTCCTTCTGTTGATTGCACTTAAAAATGGTTGCATTCTTAATGATTGTTCCAATATTGATGGTGTTGTATTTCTTTTGTCTTTTAATACTGTGTCTAGGGTCAAAGTAGAAGTTATGCTTTGCTCTGATGCCAAATGCAATTGAGAAATGGTTGTTTAAAAGCATAATGTTTCCTTTGAAAGTTGCTCAGTCCTCATCAGAATAAAGCAAGAGGTGATACGTTGCAGACCCAGTATTTCTCTATGAATGCACACAACCAGTGCATTTTATTGAGTGGCGCTAGAAGGGTCAATATTGGCATTGTGATTCTGGGAACACCAGGATAGAAGCTTTTTTGTGGTATCAGTTGTTTCATTTCTGTGTTCCTATATTTATCTAAGTCATGATTTCTGTTTGGATTAATCTCAGTTAAGCAGAGACTATTGACACAGAAGGAATATGGCTAGATATCTGCCCACAATGATCCCTTGCACAAAATACGGAGTGCTGTGTGCCAACATGGTAACCGTATTTTTGTAGCTATGTATTACATTTCCTATTCCACAATACCATTTAACTCTTTCCTTTAAATTATTATCATGTCCCACTCAAATAGAAAATGATTATAACCCATACCAGATAGGCACATTCTCAGTTAAATATTTTTGCATTTAAATCAAGCATTAGGGACAAAGGTAAAAGACCATAAAATGTTTATTACAATCATGAACTATGCTTTTCATGAATGCTTTTTCTGAGTCTTTTACATTCTACTGATCCAGAACAGTTTTGCTAAATTTCTCCAATACGGAATCTCAAGAATAATGACATACATAACATCTCTCGGGTTAGCATTACAGAGTTCTCATAAGGCTGACAGTCATCTTGTCATTGAACTTAGGTGTTTCCATGAATTGCATTTCTAGAGAAGGTGTCTGAATTTACTCTGCGTCGTGATCCTCACATTATCTTCACAAACACAGCAGAAAACACGTTAACTTGTGAGTGAGAGGGTAGCTCAAGCCTTTGGAATCAGAACTGGGGATTTATCAAAATGAAATCCTTTGTATAAAATAGTTTGTTCCAATTGCTCTGCGTTACCAATGAATCTTTTTTTGAGTTTATTAATGTACTAGGTTGAAAAAAAGAAGTTTCCCCCCAGACACAGACATGCTATCTGAGAATTGATTTCTTTCTGTCTCAACAATCTTATCAGCCAAAAAAGTTCAGTAGCAAAGATAGAGAAAAATCCCTGTTATGCCCTTAAGAACTAGTCTGCCATGCCAGTGTTTCTTCAGCATGCCATTTGGACTCTGTACTGGTCTCTTCCTGCCACACCTGTAACCTGGAGTCTTCAGGATTTAAGAGCCTTCAAGATACAGGACCATCTCTGCAAAGCTCTTGTCTAGGCCTTTAGAAGCATCTGATTTTCATTTCTCACTTGGCATTTTTCACACATACCCTTTTTTCAAACCTGATTCATTTTGCTTTGGCTCCGGAAAAAATATTCTCCAGTTGGAATGAGAAATCAGGAATGTGGAAATTCATACATTGCGTGCGTGTGTGGTTAGTGGTCTGTGTGCCATTTGTACACATCATTGATGGCAGGGTGTGGGCGAAAGTTAAATCGATTTTGGATCTAGTTGATGGTAAGAGTACCCAGCATGCCAACTTGAGGTCTTTGAAGTAATGCTCGGTACAACCTGTTATTGAAGAATTTCTTGCCAGCTCAATGCTGAGGAAGTACCCACTGAAGGAGGAATATTTTCCTTTCTGTTGCTATTCAAGCCATACAAGAACATTATTTCAACTCATCTGAAGCAAAAGAAGAATTTAAATATCGTTGTTTTCTTTCCGTTTGGTGAGGACATGATGACTTACGATAGGACCGTTTGATTTTCCTAAGCTCTGTTATTCAGGTCTTCTGAAGTAAGATTTAATGAACAGATATGTACATAAAAGACAATTTATATGGACAATGTAGTAAAGTACTTGCTGCAGGGGATGAGTGGCTGGCTTAGAGGTGATTGTGGGAAGAATCCCCCCATCCCTCCCCCCCAGCCCTGCTTTGAGATGTAAGGGTTAAAAGCTTGGGTTCAAGCCAAGGCACCAGGACTTCTGGTCTCACTTCCTCTCTTGACAATTTATGGAGACAATGAAGACAAATGGCAACTGGAGTGACAGCCCCTCTTGCAGCACTGCCTGGAAACTTAGGCTCTGTTTTACAGCTCTAATGGGATTATAATGTAAAAAATCCACATGTAAGGGAATTTTAAATGGTGTATTGATTCCAACTGTGTATATCAACGGTATTGGAGCTTCATTATTGATAAGAGTTTTTAACACCAAGAGGCTTGAACTGAGGACTGGATCATTATTATTCTACTATTTTTTTTTTAACTTTATCACTGGAGGCTGGTGTTCTACCAATTGAGCCATACCTTCATTTCCAGCATTTTGGCAGGTAATTAGAGATAAGAGCCTCATGTACTTTCCTGCCAGCCTGGCTTCGAACTGTGATCCTCAGATTTCAGCCTAATGACTTGCTAGGATTACAGGCATGACCTACCAGTGCCTGGAATTTTAAATTGGCAGAAAGAAGAAACTGACAGCCTTGTATTAGAGAAAGGGCTCCTTAGCTAACTAGTTCCTGGGTTTCCATGGCTGTGGCTCTTTGGTTAATAGTGGTTCAGGTGAGAGAGAATTGGAACATGAGTTACAGATCAGCCCGGGTTGACAGAGTGAGGGCAAGCAAATTGGACAGAGGAGAGGCTGGTAGAGCCTCACAGGCGTGCAGTCCTCCTGCTTTGGCCCCCCCTGGTGAGGGAGGGAAAAAGCATCTGCTTCCTGTGGCTGGAGCCAGATGGCCCAAAGACCCTTCCATCCCCTCCAGGGAACTGAGTCCCTCAGGCGATGACTGACTTTGCCACTCAAGTGAGGAACAGGCAGTTCGCTGCGGGAATCCATGGTCTGGGTAAGAAATAAGAAGACTCCAAGTAAATCACGATAGCTTTCCTCACCAGGTCAGAAAGGTGCTGGCTGAGAAACCTTATCCAGACACCACCTGGGGCACTAGCTGTTTCCAAGCAAAAAGAAGTGTTTTCCTGAGAATGACATGTGACAATGCTGTTGAGTGACTCCCAAAGGGAATCTGCCATTCTCTCTCCTCTTAGCATTTCATTATCACAGAACCAAACCTGGTTAAAATGACAATTACAACAACTATATAATCATATTCCAACCAGCTATCCCCTGGGAGTGTGAGAGATGAACTATCATAAAACTATGAGATGGGGCATCTGCACCTTTGTCTCTTCTGGTTGTTGATGTAAGGAGAGCCGACTGCACCTGGATGCAATTTCCAGGAGAGGAGCTTGCTGAAGAGGAGGTGTCCTTACTTGTACATTCTCCTGCAACATTCCTATCATCAGTTCATGGGTGAATCAGGAATCAGGCTTTGCTATCCTTGCTTTTCTATGTTATGCTGGCCTGGTTTCCATTCTCAACACTGACCCTTCTTAATTAACCCTTAACTCTAGCTGTGATTACAGTGAGTATCTCCCTCTACCTTTTTTTTTTGTCGCTTATTGGATTTGAACTCTGAGCCTCAGTGTTTGCCCCTGAGCTCTTCAGCACAGGGCTACTGCCCTACCCTTAGAGCTACAGTGCCACTTCCAGTTTTCTGGTAGTTAACTGGTGATAAGAGTCTCATGGACTTTTGTGCCTGGGCTGGCTTTCAACCATGATCCTTGGATCTCAGCCTTCTGAGTTGATAGGATTACAGGCATAAGCTACCATGCCTGGCTTCTCTACTTCTTTTTAAATTTTATTGTCAGGGTGATGTATAGAGGGGTTACATTGGTAAGGAATTGAGTACATTAATTATTGAACATGGTTGCCCTTTCCCATATTTTTCTCCACTTTCCCTCTGCCCATCCCCTCCCAAGTTGTAAAATTCATTTCCAACATATTGTCTTGTGAATATCACTGTAAACCCTCTACTTCTTGTTCTTACACAGCTGTATAAAGTTTGTGGAGCCTGGAC
Source organism: Megascapheus bottae (assembly GCF_031878675.1). Taxonomy (NCBI): domain Eukaryota; kingdom Metazoa; phylum Chordata; class Mammalia; order Rodentia; family Geomyidae; genus Megascapheus; species Megascapheus bottae. The sequence goes on along the minus strand of NC_143512.1, from coordinate 43,178,943 downwards.
AAAGACTGAGATGGAAAATATAAAACATGGAAGTCATGAACTCATATTAGTTCCTCCTGCCTTTAAGAATGCCATACCATAGAGGAGAGACAGGGTTAGTTAACATCAAGACTATTTCAACTAGTTGCCTAATGATAGACCAAGATATAGAATCTTAGGGCCTTCTCCTTTTGCCTTTACAGTTTTCCTCTCCTAGGGGTAGAGGCTGTATTCAAAGAAAGATTCATTGGCCGGGACATTTTATTAAGTTGAGTCTCCTAAAGGTTTTCCTCCTGACCAGAGGCCTCAATCCTGTATCAACAGTAGGGTCTGTCCAGGCCCTGGAGCCAAGGGAATCTATTATCTGTGTGTTGAGACTGGTTAATGGTTAGCCAGGACCATCCTCCCAGAAGGCTTTAGATTGGTTTGGGATGTGGGACCAGTTGACTATTCTTTCTAATAAGAAGCCCAGAGACCTTGAGTTAGGTGTAATGTTGGGTTGTGAGCAGGACTTGATATCTTTCTGAGGTCTAATCGAGTTTATTCCATCCACAGAACTGTATTATTGTTTCAAAGATGGTTCCTTGTAGGTCTAGTCCAACTTTGGTCTAGTATTCTATCCAAACCTTGCAGTCCTGTTTGATAAGATTTGACAATTGCCTTCCCATTAAGAATCTAACTGAGTGTAGATAGTCATCCAGTCATCTGAGATATTGGATTAATTATCCCTTCCATTCTCCCACTTTCTCCCCTGCCTCTCCCCTGACCATCCATAATGATCTTAGCCTGTTACCTAATTACCCCCCCTCCTCTAAACATGCCCTCATACCTTTCCCACTTGGATTTTTACCTCCTTTTTAAAATTTGCATTTTGACATTGATAGAGACATTGAATTCACAAACTGCTTCATTAAATGGAAACTCCTTTGTATAACTGAAAGACAAGCCATCTTAAACTTCTTTCTCTCCAATAAAATTCCAACACATTTGTTAAGACCAATGTATTGTAAATAACAAAATGTCAAGATGTTCTTGCTGTTTGAGTTTAAAAACACTCTTTTACTTCAGCTTGAGCCAGGTTACACACGTAACTGCCCTATAAGTTTTTTCAAAGATATTCCGGTACACATTTATTCATAATAAATTTAAGTTTGGATATGTAAAGTGAGCATACATATTGAGGATTACTCAAATAGCTTCAACTTTCTCTCAACAGACTATCGAGGGGCTAAGGAAGCCCCTCTATCTCTGCTTTCCTTAGGTTCCCTAAGCCTAGAATTCTGATTCTCCATTTTCAGCACGCCTCTAGGACTAAATTTTTTGTGCAGTAAAAAATCCCTTTTTTTTTGAGGATTTTTTTGTGCATTCCTTTTATACTCAGCCCCCACACCCCCTTGTTCAAGGTTCTAGCACAATCTTGAATCAAGTTTTCTTTATTCCAACACTGTTTTTAGATACTAAAGATAGACTGAGAAACAAACTGCAGTCTCTATATGAAGTTATTTATATTTACCTTGGAGATGAGGAATCTATTATAAATAAATAAGTTAATGGTGAGTAAGGTAAGTAAATTATTGGTGAGCATCCCAAATGACAAATAATATGCTAGAGTGAGGCTACAGTCACTTTAATTTCTAGTAATGTGGTAGATTAAATATTTTTTGTGCTGGTCCTGGGGGCTTGAACTCAGGGCTTGGGCCCTGTTCCTGAGCTTCTTTTGTTCAAGGATAGTACTGTACTACTTGAGCCACAGCTCCACTTCTGGCTTTTTTTTTGTGACCTATTGGAAATAAGAGTCTCATGGACTTTTCTTCCTGATCGGGCTTCAAAGACTAAATATTCTTAGTTACTTTTATATCTCAGATGTTGGCCATAGGGTTTATATAGAGTATACATTCTGTTTGTTTTTGAAAGCTTAGTCTTTCAAACAAGAAATTAAGGAAACCTTGAAGATCTAAAATGATAAAGTAAGTTATGCATTAGAGGTAACAGCACTGAATCTCCCCATGGCCATCTCTCAATATGGAGTTTTAAAGACATCCTAAGGTAGAGGAGGCAAAGACAGAGTCCTAGAACAGTGATATAAATTCAAGATTTCTGAAGAACTACTGGTCCCGTGAAAGGGTGGTCCAGGAAAAGTTATACACATTGTCTAAACAAAACCATGAAAACACAATTTCTGACTTGGCTTTAAATCTAGGAGGAAGAAAGAAAAAGAGATATGTCTTGAAAATTTACTCCCATAGCCCTATTTTTGTATGGTATAAATATATGCCATCTTCAGGAGCCAAGAAACCCTAAAATGAGGGATAAGCTGAGTGGGCTCGGCCGGGTAGTGGATAGATGCTTGATCCCATTAAGTCTTAACTGAGGTCGTTTTAAATTCCAGACAGGTTAAATTGCTCAAAATAGCCCACTTTATTAAAAGAAATAGAAAGAAAATCCATCGTGAATGATATAAGCACTGTTCAAGGGACATGAATGATTGTAAATAATTAAAGAAGAAAAGAAAAAAAAAGACAATTGAAAATCTAAGTATCTAAACTAAGAAGCTATATGTTTGGGGAAAGAGGAAAAAGCTGAAGGGAGAAATTAAAAAAAACAGTAGAAACGAAAATGAGTAGAAATAGAAACAAAGGTATGATACAGAGATTCAAGTACACCAGAAAAAAAGGTTGGTGTTTTGATTTTTTTTTAGCTAGACAGAAAAAATCTTGGCAACAGTGATCCACACAAAGGAAAGAATTTACAAAAATATTAGAAAGTGAGAGGCATAAAATACTAACAGAGTAGAGATTAGTATTAGTTGCTGGGAACCGAAGCTGATTCCTCAGCTTGGCTATGGTAAACACAGCTGCAATAAGTAAGACGATCCGGGTATGTCTTCTCCATACTGATTTGCACTCCTTTGGACACACTCTGAAGAGTGGTGTGGCAGCATCCAAAGGTGTGTGTATTTTTTTTTTTGAAAAGCCATACTGTTTTTCCTACTGCTTGTACTAGTTAACATTCTCACCAACAGTGTAGAAAGATCCCACCCCGACAGTCCTAAACCATCCTTGCCAGCATTAGATGTTGCCTGCTCTTCACAATGGTCATTTGGATTGGAGTGAAATAAAATTTCCCTTTTTAAAATCTGCATTTCCTTCATGGTTGAGGATGGCGAATGTTTACTTATGTATCTATTGGCCATTTGTATTTCTTCTGAGAACTGTCTGTTCACTTACCCATTTATTCACTGGGTGATTTGTTCTTTCATATTTATTTAATTTTGTTTTGGGCACTTTATATATTCTGCATGTTGACTATTGCATTTAATTTAATAGCTGGCATAGTTCTTCTGTGAGTTGTCCCTTGATGGTTTTGATATGTCTTGATGGGCAGAAACTTTTTTTTTTTGCCAGTCCTGGGCTTAAGCTCAGGGCCTGAGCACTGTCCTTGGATTTTTCTCAAGGCTAGAGCTCTACCACTTGAGTCTCAGGACCACTTCCGGCTTTTTCTAAGTATATGGTACCAAGGAATCGAACCCGGGTCTTCGTGCATGCTAGGCAATCACTCTACCACTAGGCCAAACTCCCAGCCTAGGGCAGAAACTTTTTTAAATTTAATGTAGACCTCATCTTTACTTGCTTGGGTGATTGGAATCCTATACAGAAAATAATCACCTATGCTTGGTAATCCAGTATTTTCCCTGTGGTTTCTTATATCAGATTCAGTTTCAGTTCTTTCATTTATATTGTTTATTCATTTTGAAATCATTTTTTTTGTACAGGCTGAGTAATAGGGGCTTATTTTCAATCTTGTGCATATAGAGAACTAGTTTTCCCTCTACCATTTGCCAAACAGGCTTTCTTTTACCCTTTTATTAAAACTTCAAATGGCTGTAGCTGTGCGGGTCTTCCATTCTCCATGCCATTTTTTTTTTTTTGACAGTCGATGCTATTTTAGTTTCTATGGCCCTGTAGAATAATTTGGAGTCCACTATTGTAAGACCACCAGTATTACTCTTTGACTCAGGAAAACTGAAACAAAATGGAAAATTACTTTAAAGCAACAAAAAAAAGTTTGTAGGAGAAATAGAAAGCCTGTAAAGTTATATAATTGTTTCAGAAGCTAGATCAGTTTTTCAAAAATGTATACATCCAAAAGGCATAATTGTTTGACTCCTAGGTTCTGTTAAGGTGTATAGTTTAGCTCAAACCTAAGTTGTGAGAAATAGCAAGCTATATAGAAATCTGGGAACAAAAATCCAAATGTAAGTGATATTAAAGAAGGTATCACAACAAAAATTTCGAAATTGAAAAACAAAAAATAAAGTCCTGTGTTTTAACGAAAGCTCCAGATTATAACATTTGGGTGTAGAGCAACGAGAAAAAGAATGTTTGGTGAAAATGGCCTCGTTTTAAGAATTAGGCAAACATTTAAATTTCATTTCCTCTTCTTTTGTATTCCATTCCCAAGGCTTAAACTCAGAGCCTGGGTGCTGAGTTCTTGTGTTCAAGGCTAGTACTCTGCCACTTGAGCTACAGCTATACTTGGCCCCAAGATGGTTCAATGAAGATTAAGAGTCTCATAGACATTTCTGCCCATGCTGGTTTCAAACCATTATCTTCCATTCTTGGCCTTCTGAGTAGTGAGGGTTGTTATGACATGAGCCATCTCATTTCTTACATGATAATTCTACTGGAGCAACAGAGATGGAAAAGGATATAGAAGGTAAGGATATAAGAGCTGAGCTTCCTTCTGAGGAAGCATGTTTGATCCTAGTGCCTAATCACATGTGGGGAATGGCAAAGCCCAGAGTCAGAGGATTTTGGACCTCTGGTTTTCCTGAAGGGAGGAGCATGGTTCCAGTGGTTAGGTTTTTGGCTTGTGATGGTGTGTTCATATTTAAACATGTGAGATTGAAAGTACTGTATGTGTAATTGTGTATGTGGGTATGAGAGAAGGAAAGGGGGGAGGGAGGAGGGAAGAGTGGGAGAAGGAGAGTGAGAAAGAAAGGAAAGAGGGAGAGAGATACAGAGAGAGAGAAGACAGATTAACACTCTTGTGTTCTTTGTTCTTTGTAATTGAAATTCCTGTCCCTCCTGTGGATACCAATGTGACAGAGAATGATGTCACTTGCTAGCATCAGGTCCTGCTGGTAATGCGACATTCTGCAGAGACCCTGCAATCTTGGACAGTGGTAGGCACAGTGTTGACACAAAGAAATATCATTAGGGAGACAGAATGTGGGGAGGAAATGAAGCCATCACTAATGACTAGGCTAATGGAACGCGATGAGCAGTGGAAATCAATGAGGCAAAACCTGCCTGCCTTACAAACTGAACCAAAGTAAGAGTGAAAATATGCCAAACCATAGTTTATCTCAGGTCTGGGCTACTAATCTTAATCCAGTGAAACAATTCACATCAATCTCCTACCATCCGTGGCATAAACATGCTTCATAATTAGATATGATGGCTGTCTTATTCAGCTCAGTCCACTCTACAATATTAGCTGCCTGTTTGTGGAGGGCCAGGCAGTGTGTAACATGCTGACAATGTGGCTTTTGCTACCACTTTCATCTTCAACATCTTTAGACTCACCTGACATGTGCCTGTAGATCTTCTTAGCTACTTGGAACTGCCTACCTTGCAAAATCCAAATTACTAGTACCAATTAGAAAACTCTATCTGCTGCTCCTCTCCGCTGTCTAGATAGCACACACAATGCCTGGGTCACTGTCTACCCCTTTCTCTAGAACAGAGGGCACCATGACATCTGGAGCTCCAACTTCCTTGAGTACAACCCTCCAGATGTTGGAATGGGGCCAAGCGTCTTGTTAGTCAGGTCTCTGAGGAAGCCTGGATCCACAGGAATGGTAAAGTCTACTCTGAATACTCAAGAACTCTGGGTTAACAAGACCAGCCTCGCTGTTTCCCAATGTTTCAAATATTGCTAAGTGATGGAATGATAGTAGAAGAGAAACCTTTGGCTCTAATCCCAGCTCTGCTTCCTTGGGTATATTAGTGTTGGTCTGTTACAGTTTTCTTCCCTATATAAAATTGGCTTCCATGCAAATGAAATACTTTAGATTGTCTTCTCCATATTTCAGTTACTATCTGCTCTGAGCCAGGAAAACAAAGATTAATACTTTTCACTTATTTTGCCAGTCCTGGAGCATGAACTCAGGTCCTGGGCGTTGTCCCTGAGCTTCTTTTGCTTGAGACTAGCACTCTGCCATTTAAGCCACTGCACTACTTCTGGCTTTTTCTGTTTATGTGGTACTGAGGGTTTTATGCATGCTCTACCCCTAGGCCACATTCCCAACCCTTTATTTTGCACTTTGAGGAACACAGATCTACCCATTTCCCTCTTTATCTTCTACCAATGATCCAAGCAGCTGTTTGAATCTGAAGGCTCTGGATGAGCTGTGCATGACTATTGGTTCTTTGTTTATGCATATGAAAGTTTGGGCTGCAGGGTTGTTGCTTCTGGAGCTCAGCTTTCCTGAGCTTAAGGCTGTTTTACTTAAAGCTAAAGTTGGACTCAGGTGGCCTTGTTGGTGCTTGTGTTCAGCCTGATTCACAACAAACTACTTGGACCTTTAAGCCATAAGACTGTTTGTTGCTTTTTTATTTGTATTACTTGGTGACCAACTAGGATTGGTTTATACTCTGTCTTAAGGCTTTGACTAAACCATTTACCTACTAAAGATGGCTCTTCATACTTGTTCCAGGTCTCGGTGACTCTACCCACTGTCCTCACTTGTTAGCTCAAACCCAATACTTCCACCTGTAGTTATGACTCATGATCTTTCCCCTCTTCAGATAACAACTTGTAGATAGTATTATACCAAATAATACTTGACTGGCACAAAGGAGGTCGTTAACTTAATTGGTTGTCTGAGAGAGATGCCAAGGTAACTACTAAGGCTTTATTCATTCCTCACTACTTGCTGGGTTCTGAAAACTATACTACAATAAAGGAATGGAAATGGTTTGAACTTGCTCTGTCTTCCCAATTAGGAACTTACTTCAAGAACTTGCTCTAGCCTAGCCTATGCATGAAATCTAGCAGCTGTGACCTTTATTATACATGAAGACTTGAGCTCAACAAAATGGAACTGTGCATTGTAAGCAAGGAATATTATTTCTGTCATTTGGGGCTGCCAACAAAATGCCAGGAAAATTACAAAGTAATAGCTACCACTGTGAATGAAAATGAAACATAAAATAAACTTTTTAATGCCTAAAGAAAATCTCTCCATTGCCTTTGCGCCCACACAGCAGCCCTGGAGCCGTCTGTAGAGTTCGCCACCAGAAACCACATAAACAATCATTTGCACACACTGGGAATCCAAATGTGTTTTCTTCTTAGGGGCTGTATCCTTTACCTTGACAAGAGCAGGGAGAGTTCTAATCAGATTTACTTTTACACAGCAATTGCTAAGTTGGTCAGTAGGAAAGACATCCAGTCAAATGGATATTCTTGAAAAAAGCAGTATAAGCATTTTAAAAATGAAATCACACCTTCTAGGACTTCAGCCTTCCCTTTTATTTTTTGCTCAATAACTCTCCAATTGCAGCATACCAACTTGGTCCTGACCTCACTTTTCATTGCTTAAAGCAGTGGCAGGATCCCACAGAGAAAGAGAGAAGCAGTTGTCCAATTAAGCTCTGAGTGTACATTTAAACCCTGTGGAAGATCTTAGAGAAGAAAAGGCCTCAACAAGCAGTTTAGTATGGAAGATGTTTCTGTGGCTTTCCCTCCTTTGCTGAAGGATTGGACTCTATAAGGTCTAGATAAGGCTTTGATGGGAGATCCTGGAGATTATAGGTTGCCCTTCTGGAACTGGAAAGTCTTCAGTCTGGTAGGGAAGAAAGATACATATGTATAAAAATATACTTATTTATGTACATATATATACATGTATATCTGTTATACATTATATACATATACATACACATTTATAATATATATTGCTATACACTTACATAAAATAATATACTATTATATAATATGTAATAGTGTATTATATAGCTATACATAATGCATATATATAAGATACATATACACGTGTACATGTATAGAGATACATACATATATAGAAATGGCTCACATAATTATAGAGGCCAAGGAGTTTGCTTTCATAAGTTTCTAAGCCATGAAAAGACTAACTGCAAACTGGTCTAGGAGGAGTAAAAGCACATTCTGTACTTTATCGCTGATACTGTGAGACCCTGTAGAAAAATCCGAGTACCCTGATTTCTGACTCTGAACTAGCTTTACTCTGTCAAGTCTTGTGTGAAATGGCTGGGCTATGTGTTGTAAAGGAACGGGAAGAGGAGGGTTTAGAATCAGATGTTACATAAATGATTAAAAGATAAAATTAAAACCTTTTCAAATTATTATTATTTAACATTTTATTCTTTTAAAAGTGATGTACATAGAGGTTTCAGTTACATAAGTCAGGTAATGAGTACATCTCTTTTTGGACCCTTTCCCTTGCTCTCTCCCAGTTTTGCCTTCTTGTCTCAATCCACAAGTTGTATAATTAATTTTCAACAGTATCTAGGGAGTAACAGTACTGCATTTGTTCATCATTTTTCCTTCATTTCTTTTCCCTCCCTTGCCCATCCAAAGATAGATAAACCAATAAGATAAAAAGAAAAGAAAAGTAAAATAACAACAAAGGAAAAAAAACTTCTTATTTCTAGTTTCTGGAATTCATTTTGATAGATTTTATTTTATATGATCAGATACACATAGAATATGCTTTTGTTTTCCTCTCCTTAGAATATCCTCTTGTGACCTGATTATGTGTGAGTGCCTAGAGTCCTGTGTAGTTTATCATGTACAAACGTACTTTAGATCTGCTTTTTTGATATGAAAGAAAACATTTTTGTTTTTAAAAGAACCCGATGTTGTAGGAGTTAGAATCTTCTCTATCAAACTGTTTGTTGGACAGAAGCACTGCCATTTTAAGGGTAGCTATCATCTTATAAAAAGCTAGTTTTGTTAAGCCACATCCTGTTCAAAGAATTGTTTTCCTAAGGGCTGGAGGCATGACTCAAGTGGTAGAGTGTCCACTGAGTAAGAATTGCTTTTCTGACAAATCTTGGTTGATTGCTCCAGAAAACATTTAACCCTGTTCAAACTAACAAGGTTAGAAATGTAAGGTCTAACCAATCAGAACAGAGGGCAGTAATGAATTACGGATAAAGCCTCCATAGATTGTCCATCCAGTGTGCTTGATTGCTTGGCTTCTTTTCTCTGGCATGCCCTTCTGCAGAAGAGCGAGATATATGGTGTCCTTTCAAGTTGATGTCTCCATTCCTACACAACACCCCATTATCCTCGGACATTTACAACAATGACCTCTTTGACCAGCGTTGTGATAAACAGCTTGCATCATTTTAGGTGGACAATGCTGGCTGCTTCCGTGGATGACAAGTATCTGAATACCACAGACAGATAGGAATTTCTGACTGAAAACTTGAGGTTCTAGTTTTGCTATTAAGATTTTGAGCATGTCCTCGAACCTTTCTGTGGTGATTTTCACCTACCTATTAGATAATGATATTTGCTTGTTTCTCTCCCTCATCTGGTAGGCATTTAAAAAAGTAAAAGTAGGTTATGAAATGAACTTACAAATCCAATGTGAAATTCAAGATAAATTCAGAAATTCAGAAAACCTTTCTTGGCACAATGATAAATCAAGCAGATTTCTGCTCTTAAAAAGTTTAATAACTTTAGGCCTGAGAGCTTGGCCTAGTTGTAAAAGGATTGAACTCGGCCTGGGCACTGTCCCTCAGCTCTTCATCAGCCAGTATTTCTATGTTTGATTTTGTGCCTAGGAAATGTGTAGGGGTTGGATGGAGTAGGGGTTGGATGGAAGATAGAAAGGGTTCTATCAGAAATAAAGCAGTATACATTTCAATCATCTTTCTATAACTCAGATAAGACATTGAACATGCAGCTTCTGGTCTGATTTTAGACCAGACCTCTCTTCTTCATTATCACTTCTAGGAAGTACAAAAGAAAACTAGAAGCGAGATTAGGAAATCACTTGTTTTCAAAAGGAAATCAATAATTCTCACCCGAACAATGAAAGGGATGGCATTGATCGCAATGAATTGTACTCACAAACTGCAATATTGAATTTAAACCCCTTTGTACAACGAAAGAAAAACTAAAACTCAAGAAATACAGTGTAACAATTCTCAATTCAAATATGACCATATGCATTATGGAATTGTCTCAAAAGCAAATGCTCTTTAGCACCAAGTCCCTCATGTGCCAGATGATCACCTTTCTTAGCGGTGAAAAGACCAGTTTTCAAAACCCTCTGTAAGCATGTGCAGGAATGCACACACATGTACACTGCTGTGCCTGTATCAGTCTTTGCCTTGTTGGCCTTGGAGTGTCTGAATTCTCAAACCTGTATATACATATATGTATACACACACACACACACACATACATATATTTTACTATGACAGCCCCACTTTCTCAGAAGTACCCATGGGATGTCCAGTGTAGTTAAACTCCAGAAGGTGTGCTGGGCTTCAGGGATAGGGAACTAGCCACTGCTTCTGCAAAGTTGGGCAAGACACTCCATTTTCAGCTGAGCTGCACCCTGGGGCTGAGCCCTAAGAAGGAGGCTTCTGGCTCCATATTTGGTGCTGCAATATTAAAAAGACGTCCTCACCTTCTGCCCACTGCACCAACACACCAGGAGTTTGCCAGGGGCATGGTGACTTTTGGTACCTGGGCCTTTCTTTACTCTCCTCCCATGTGCGTGCTTTTCACTTAGACTCACCTCGAAAGCTTTTTCTGCCCTGTCAAGATGTCTGACACTTTGATGACTATACCCCAAGGGCTCTAAGGTTTCCATATCAGGAAGATTTTCAAGCCCAAGGTATATCAATGAATGGATGCAGACAGATTTGTAGGCTGTTTGGCACTCACTTTCCCCTAGCAAAACCTGATAGGTTCCATCTCCAGCCTAGCTGAGGCCTGTAGTGGTCCTCAAGACTTGCTTTAGGTCTTTTTGCTTCAGAACTTTATCCTTAACATACATTTTTCTGAGTACTCTTTTCACCCCCCAGATGTTTCATTTGCCCTGTCTTGGTTTAACCGTGAGATGTCTTCTCAGTCTCTGTTACATTTACAGGACAATCATCAATGGATGATCTGCATTTTTATTTTTTACTTGTTTCCTTGTTTATGCAATAGTCACTAAAGCAACAGGTTTGCTCATCACAGCTATATTCCAGGCGTAGTATATCATACAATAATATGATGAATATAATGCATTATAAATATAGTACAATATAATTATATATTTATTACAGATAATATGGATAGAGCACTTAGTGTTTGTCAAGTACTTTTACATGAGCTGACTCATAAAATCTCAATATCTGACTATAGTAGACCTATTATATTCTCTTTCTCTATAGAAAGGAAAACTGGGATAAATGAGCATGACAATTTGTCCAAGGGCACAGAGTTGATTAGTGGTAATGCAAGGATGTAAATCTTGGCCCTGTGACCCCAGGGTTTCTGAACTGTGATAAATAGCCTTTTTGGTTACTGTGCATTGATAATGATTCTGCTTTATTTCAAAGCTAGAATAAAGAGATAGCATCTCATATTCCTGCCCAGAAAAGAGAGCAGAGGAAGTGAGGCCTGCATTCAGAAGCTGTCTAGGAATAATACTTATTCTAGCAGAAAATGTTTATGGCCAACTAAATGCCTGTGGGCACCTACCTTTCCAGATTCTAAGACTAACTATGAATGCAATCACAGTACTGGGAACAATACCTAGTGGTAGAACTGAATAAAAAAGGCAAAACAGTTCCAAATACAGGTGACAACTTAGCACCTGGAAAGATAGTATAATTCACACCAAAATCATTTAATAATAATTGTTCAAGTGAAAAATCACTACTGCACACCATATAAAATTCAGATGCATTCAACTTTCGAAGGTATTACTAGAAAATCTGGAGTTATGCTGATAGTCACAGGTTAAGACAGCATTTAAAGAAAACAAACTACCAAAATGCATTTAATAAAAGTACTTAAATCCATAAATTTTAAGTGTTGGTAATAAGACAATTCAAAATATACTGGAGAATGAATTTATTATACATATTCTTTAAAATCTCTAATATGGGAAGGGAGTTTGGCCTAATGGTAGAGTGCTTGCCTAGCATGCACAAAGACCCTGGGTTCAATTCCTTGATACCACAAACATAGAAAAAAGCTGGAAGTGGTGCCAGAGCTCAAGTGGCAGATCACTAGCCGTGAGGACAATGCTCAGACCCTGAGTTCAAGTTCCAGTACTGGCAAAAATTATTAATAAATAACTGAATAAAATCTCTAATATGCAAAAAATTGCAATGTAATATCCTCATTTCCATAATGTACAAACAGTCTTCAAATGATGTAATGAAGACTTGGTAGATCTCTAAGAGCCATTGGTTCTAAAAGTTTAATTCCTAGTGGAGGAAATTCAAGAGACAGATAGACCTGTTCTGACCTTCTAAGGAGTCAGGCAAATGCAAATTAAAGAAGTGAAATACCACTTCCTACCTACCACATGGCAAAAATATTTCAGGACTGGAAAGGATTTGAAAAAGAAAAATGGCACTGCTCCTCCTTTTGCTGGTGGGAAATTAAGTGAGACATTGCTATGTTGCTGCAGAGGTCCAGGCTTTCATTGGAGAAAGGAATGAAAGACAAAGGTGAACATGAGAGGAGACGTGAGAAGCAAGAACTCTAATAGGCAATTAGAAATATTTTGAAAGTAGAAGTACAACTCTTCTCTGGCCCAGATAGTGTATTTGAGGCCATCAGTTTTTAGGAGTTTTCTCAGGCCAAGCATGTTGATTCAAGAAAAGGTCTCAGAATGGAATCCTAAAGGTCAAGAGCATTTAGTGCACTACAGAAGAATAACCAGGGAAGAAGGTTGCTTTTCTTCATACTCTTGAGTCACAGAAGGCAGTAGATTTACCCTTGCATTTTTTTTATTCTGTTCTTATTTTGTCAGCCTTTCCTCTTCATTTACTTCACTCCTTTTGTTGATACAGCTTCATGTAGAAGACCCATGATAGAGCTACACTCTAGGCTTGCATTCTAGCTGTTGTCATTCCTACATGTGCAGGCAAGGACAGCTTTTTGAGCCTCTCTGTGACTCACAGGATTATTTTGTGAATGAAAAGGTATAATGCATATGAACCACTTAGAACAAACAATATGTATCAGATTTCATTGCTGGCATTAGCAAGTCATCATGTTACTAATTTTTAAACACTGCCTTCTTTGAATCTTACCAAACTCCTTGGTGGTAGATCTTATGCTTTCTTTCTACTTCGTCACAGTAGAGGAAGCTTGAACTTGGTAGAAGCTAAGATAATTGTTAGTACACATCCATGTCATGATCTTAGTTGATTGCCTCTTTTCCCCCCCAAGTCATCTCAAGTTGTATGCATTTCCCTATGAAGAAAATGCATTTCTTCTTTTACAACATTATTTTACCTACAATGTGTCGTTTCTTACATTGGAAGATTCTCCTGGATCATTGGAAGCATAAGATTATTTTTTTCTCCCTTATCAACCCATTATGTCTGTGTATTACGCGTGAGTATGCCTGTGTGTTCACTTTCAAATAAATCCTCTTCACCCACCTTCCAATCCACAGGCCACTGGACCATTAACTCAGGTATTTTCCTCTCCCTAAGGCTCATAAGGCTTGCTATTTTCCTTCTATGGGTAGTGCTTGTTCTGACTTATTAAAAATACCTTTATTCATTGTCCCTGTATGCAACAAGCAGTTATTAAAGAAGGTTTTTTTTCTTTTTAATGACCTACAGTTTCTTTAATGACTGCTCCTTTTGTTCCTCTACTTCCGGCCACTTCCTTACTTCTCACATGTCAGGGCAGTAGACTGCCCAGACTTTGAAGGGACTAGAGAGTGATGAGGTCCCCTCCCAACATATGAAGCATTATTTCCTTCCATCCAGTGCTGTCTCTGGGGGATATGTTGCTGACCTTGCCTGGAGTTGTCCTGGTTCTTTGGTCTGGTCTCATATACGGCTCTAATTCAATTGACAACACAGTTACATAACTGTTCCTAGTCTCTAATTGACCTTGATGTCAACTAGCGGTCAAGTTGTACCAGCCCAGAGAAAGAAGGAGGAGTCTTTGGTTGGCCCATGAAAATGTTTTAGCTGGGGTTCTGGGATGGAATGTGGCACAGAAAGGCCAAACCAGACCAGTAAATTCTTTGGAAAGTTTGTAAAGCAATTGTTGTTGATGAATTTTAAGACAATCCTGTGTCATTTGGTGTTATGCTGGCTGTTCTCTGACCCAAGATGAAGGGGCTGCCCCTTTTCTCCACAAATCGCCATAAGTGGAGGAACCTTTTGGCCAATAGAAAGTGCTCCTAGAAATGCCTTCAGCTTGGAAAACTCTCAAGGACAGCTTACCAGCACATTCTTTTTCAGAGTCCTGGTTCTACTCATGTCTAACCCATGGCAAGAATAGCTAAGTTCTGATACTTTTCATTCTGGTCTTAATAAAAGCAGAAAACCAAGAATTTCAACATGAAAGTAAAAATACCAACCAAAGTCTGAGGAAATTAGTCAAAATTTCAGAAATTCAACAAGTATGAAAGTTCCCAGTGAGAAGATGATTCCATTTCTTTCGTTCTCTGTTGTATCTTCACACTATGAACAATTTCTAGTAAGGGCTAGTACTCAGAGTGTATTTGTTGAATGGAACATAACATGATAAATTTTGGCCAAAGACCTTTCTCTAATTAATTAATTAAAGACTAGTTTCAGTAATTCTGTTTTCCACATGTCGGTCTTACATGGGTTTTATAAAAATTGCAATGCTAGATAAACATTATAAAAATGAATACACATCTAGACATGTGTGTATTTGTGCGTGTGTAGTGATTAATAACCATGAACTGGCTGCTCATCTATGATAAACAGAAGTAGACTGCCTAGATTCCAAGGTTTTATTTTACACAGAGTTCATTTACATAAACGTGACCATTTTCATTGGCAAGATTTGTTTTGCAGGCATGAGACTTATGCAGCTGCACTAGGTCCTTTGCTTAGGATGGCGCGTGTTCAGTTTAGCTCTTTGCTGTCACCATCCTGAAATTGTTAGAAAGTTTTCCATTAAGAAGGCCCTATTTTCATTTTGATTGGGTCCCATAAATTACCAACCTGCTTTGAGAAACTGTCTAGTGCCCACTTACATCTAGTAAAAATTCTCGTGTTTATGATTACAAAGAATATTTTATGACAGCTTGTTTGTTTGTTTATGAAAATGTCAAGTCCCCTGGCACATTGCCGAGCCGGGCAGTCTGATTCCCAGGCATATCTCTGTGCATAGAAATGAAGTTTTCCTTTAAGTTGAACTGGGCCAGACAGTTCCTAATTGCTTTGTTTTCTAGATATGGGTTTTCTGAAATACTTCTTTTTTTGCAGTGAAGAAAAAGTTTTAAAACTTTACTTTTATTTCACACTGAGAGTGAATAGGAAGAAGCAGATGGAAAATAATGACTTTTCTCATTACCAGCTTGGCAGGGAAAATATATTTTTTAGACTCCACCTTTTCCCTACATATTCCAACAACATCAAAACTCTGCTGTTTATGAGTTTGATTCTTGTTAACTACACTTGATTCTTTCTGGATAGCATAGGTCCCAGATGGGGTACCAGCCTCCATGGCTGCCCTGACAGAGATAATGTTCTCAATCTCTAACATCGAATTTAGCATTTATTCTCACACCACCAGATGTGTATTCATAAAGAGAAGTCCTCGATGACATTAAGAGATCAGAATGAGGGCTGAAAGTGGTGGTAATTTGAGCCTGTCATCCCAGAGACTGTGGCTGTAGAGTCAAAAAGATCCCAGTTCAGGACAGTCTGAAGCAAAGCTAGCAAGAGACCCTAAAAGCAAAATGACTGAGCGTATGATTCAAGTGTTAAAACACTAAGCATGAGGCCATGAGTTCAATCCAAAATACCATGTAGAGAGAGAAGAAGGAACCAATATTTTAACACAAATAAATTAACTTGAGTAAACAATACCTGAGGAGAGTTCATTTAAGGTATCTAAACATCTGTTTATTTAGTCATGAAAATCATGTTAGAACTACATGTCTTGGCTCAAAGTAACACATTAGGCCTACATGGAAATTAGGAGCCATCTTGAAAACACCTATATCTCTCATCATTTCCAGTAGTCCGGCAGTTGTCACTGAGTAAACTTCAGTCTTTCATCTGTTGCAGGCAAAAATCTCTCCTGATCCTCACATTTCTCACCTTCAAATCCAGGTAGCATACTCAAATCTTTCAAATATGCTAGATTTAAAAACTACATCTTCTAAGAGCTCATTTGAATGCAGGATATAAAGCACTTTTAAGAAATTCCTAGGGCCGGGAGTTTGGCCTAGTGGTAAAGTGCTTGCCTAGCATGCAAGAAGGCCCGGATTTGATTCCTCGGTACCACATACATAGAAAAAAGCCAGAAGTGGTGCTGAGGCTCAAGTAGTAGAGCTCTAGCCTTGAAAAAGTCCACGGACAGTGCTCAGGCCCTGAGTTCAAGCCCAGGACTGGCAAAACAAACAAACAAACAAACAAAAACAAACTTGGAAGTGTGGGAATGGAGGAGGAGTAGAAGCCAAGAGATTTCATCATCTAAACCTTAGATGATGTCCTTGTTTTCTTGATTTCATATGAGTGAAGAAGCAGGAAAGGACTGAGTTGAGAACAACATGGAAACAGGTAAGTTTACTTGATAAACCATCAGAGTAGTGCCAACCCTGTTTGTAGCTTGAAATTTATTTCAATCAACCATTCCTGTTCAACCTTTTTAAGGGTTGTTACTTTATCCTTTTGAAGGAATGTAGATTGCCAAGAACACAGGTGTCATCTGTGTAAAAGTTTGACTTTGATAGCATCCTAATATTTAGAAAAGTAAAGTCGATTATTAGAGTAATTTAAATGAAAATTCACGAAATTTTTAGAACATAATCTTACTTCAATTTAATTTAAGAGGTTCTACTATATATCACATGGTTCTTCCACTGAAGAGTCAGAAAACTGTCAAAGAAAACTGTAAGCAAAATCAAGTAGAAATTTAAACAGGACAATCATTGCTAACCTAGTACAAATCTATCAATTCTGTTCTCCAAGCCTACATCTATGACCACTCTTATGTCTTATTAGCCACCAAACAGTGAAAGTGGAGCTGTAGATCAAATGGTAGAGTGCTGGACTTGAGTAAAAAAAAAAAAAGCTCAGGAAGAGCTAATTTATATATTAGCAAGTGTTTATGTTACCCTAACACCATATATTATACATTTAAAACTGGTTTTAAGAGAATGTTTAGACGTATCAGTTAAATAAGCTATAAAATAATTCTTAAACCGGAATGATATAAAACACAGCAATTTACTGGGTGGCAGTTTGCCCACCATAGAATATTCTCTGTCTAACGGAGAGGAATGCACTAGGATTGGGCTCCATGAAAGCATTCCAGCTGTGATAAGGCACCTGAGGTCTGTAATTCTGGATTGTTACCAGGGGTCATGTGGAGGAAACATTATTTTATGTTTAATACACACATGGGTAGTATAGCCCATGCTGTGACAATATACACTCTTCCTGAGAAGCAAGGAGAAGTTAGGTAATAGAAGTAAGGAGGCAGGCAAGGAAATATAGTTCAGATGTTACTCCCTAAAAGTGAGAATGAGAACATGCCTACCAAATGCTAGAACAGCTCTCTCTCCCTCCCTCTCCTCTCTTCTCCCTCTCTCCTCTCTCTCTTTCTGCATGGAATTCTCTCACGTCCCAGGAATGGTCACAGATTGATGAGGCTTCTTCCCTGTACCTACATATCGTGAAGATGTCTCACTGTTCTCATTTCATGAACATGAGAAATCTCACAAAGCTCTTAAGGGGATTTATCCTTAATGTTTTCAAAACAGAAAAGAAAAAGAGTTTGAAAGAAACTGTTTAAAAGTAGTAGATCCAATTTACAAAAAGAAAGAGGGGGGTAAAAACCCCATAAAATTGGCCATTACTTGTAGTAACTCTGTGCTTAGAAACTAATTAATCATAGAACTCAGGGAAGCCTGTCTAGTGCTTTGAATTTCTGAGGTTTAAATAACAGGTTCACAGAATCTCTGAGAAGATTGTTGGCCTTGTCAGATGTTTTTTCTTTTTTAAACAAAGGCAGCCATGCACTCAGGATTCCCTATTGAATTTGCAAAAGCATTTGTGGAACAAATTCACAAAAGAATCTGTTTACGTGTTTGTCCCTGTTAAAAATGGTATCACAGCAGATTCTTCTTGAAGATGTTTAAAAAATAACAGCAATATTTAAATAGACTGTATGTAGTTCAGTGGTGGGCAATAATCCTGCTAATGAATAATCCTGCTAAAGGCTGTGAAGCTCTCATATAGCCAGTAATTTTGAACTTCTACTAGGCAACAAGAGAATGGTAAAAAAAAAATGTGGATAAATATATGAACTAGACAAAGGCTGGGAGTTTGGCCTAGCATGCATGAAGACCTGGGTTGGTTAGATTCCTCGATACCGCATACATAGAAAAAGCCAAGTGGTGCTGTGGCTCAGGTGGTAGAGTCCTGTCCTTGAGGAAGAAGCCAAAGGACAGTGCCCAGGTCCTGAGTTCAAGCCCCAGGCCTGGCAAAAATATGAACTAGGGAGACACATACAAGGATAGGGTAAGTAAAAGGAACAAGTTTTTCTTATTGATTCATTACTGTAAAGGTAATATACAGAGGAGTTAAAGTTACAGAGGTCAGATAATGAGAGCACTTCTTTTTTTCATATTTTTATTGTAATTAATAGAAGGGTTACATTATACTCACCAGATAGAAGGTGCATTACTTCACAAACATTGATACCCTTTCTCATGTCGTGGTCCCCATTTCCCTCCCTCCATCCCCGCCCCTCATCTTATTTTCCCCCCTTCCCTATCCTATTTCAAATAACCAAATTCACATATATAAAATATATTAGATAACAAGGTAATATACTGTAACAATATGAGAGAACCAAGGGACAGCAAAAGAGATGAGAGATAACATAGTACATTAAGGACAACAATCACTCATTATATGGCTTTTGTTTCTATATCCTGGAGGTCCTTTCATTTAGCATCATCCTATATGGCCTTATGTATCTAGGTTTTGCTCTGTTTAAATCTCTGCTAAGAGAGCCCAAGGTTTCTACTGATTATGACAAATGAGGGAAACCATTGAACCTATGTTCCTTTGAGTCTGGCTTACTTCACTTAATATGATTTTTTCTAAGTCTTTCCATTTCCTTACAAATGAGGTGATGTCATTCTTTCTGACAGCAGCATAGAATTCCATTGTGTATAAATACCACATCTTATTGATCCACTCATCAACTGAGGGACATCTGGGTTGGTTCTTTACCATATCTTTGCTATGGTAAATAGTGCTGCAATGAACATCGTTGTTCTAGTGGATTTAGTCTGTCCTTGTTTCTGGATGATTGGGTAAATGCCAAACAGTGGAATTGCTGGGTCATAGGGGAGCTCTATGTTTAGTCTTTTGAGGAACTGCCATACTGCTTTCCATAGTGGTTGAATGAGTTTGCACTCCCACCAACAGTGTAGTAGTGATCCCTGCTGTCCACATCCCCTCCAGCATCTGTTGTTATTAGATTTCTTGATCATGACCATTCTAACTGGAGTGAGGTGGAATCTTAAAGTTGTTTTGATTTGCATTTCTTTTTGAACACTGCCACCCCTTCCCTCATTTCCTCCCATATTTTCCCTCCCCCTCCCCAACAAGCTGTAACAGTTTGTTTTCAACATAGCATCTAGTGAGTATCTCTGCAGTTCACCTTGAGGCACAGAAAAAAGATAAGTCTTTTACATTTACTTCTTCTTTGTGGTTCTTCTGTCTCCAATGGAAATCTACTTGAACTGAACTTTGAACAGATTAAAATCTCACAGCTAGACCTAAGAGCTAGAAAGCCTCTGTCATCAAAATCCATACCCTGCCACTCTCACATTTATTTCCCTGTCTTTGAGAAAGGATGGCTGCCTTGGAGCAGGATTCCTCTTAGAATTGAACTGGTTATCAAGTGGCAAATGTGCATCAAGGCTCACCCCTTTTCCCTCTTCCCTATCATTGCCTATCGCCTGCTAATCTGTACTCTCTTTTGAAGTATCCTGAGATACCTGCCTCTACTTCACTTCCCTACTTTTCCTGCTCTCTCCCTTTTACAAAGCAAGAGAGAATGTGTCTCTCTGCTCCTAGAGCTGCAGTGGACTCCAGAACACTAGGTTCACATATCTTCGGATTGTAGGACTGGGTTCTCAGATCTTTAGCCTGAGAATTACATCATTTATTTCTTGGGTTCTGAGGTCTTCAGCTGTAGACTGAACCCTGCCACTTGCTTACTTGCTTCCTTGGTTTTCCAGCTTACAGACAGCTGTTGCAAAATTCTCTCTCTCTCTCTCTCTCTCTCTCTCTCTCTCTCTCTCTCTCTCTCTCTCTCTTTCTCTCTCTCTCTCTCTCTCTCACACACACACACACACACATTTATGCATATGTGTAAATATACACATATATGTATATGGTCCTGCTTATGTCATATTGAATCATACCATATAACCTGTACACCTAACAGTTCTGTCTTTATTTATCATAGTGGATACAGTGCCTATGGCTCAAATACCTTAGTGGCCCGCAAAATGCTTTTTAATTGCTTCTAAAATTATACAGAAAAAGAAGACTTTTTGCTAAATATTAACTTCTAATATGTACTATTAAGATATTATGTATTTTGAATGTTCCAGGCACTGAGGCTTGAACTCAGGGCCTGGGTACTATTCCTGAGCTTTTATATTCAAAACTAGTGCTCTACCGCTTGAGTCACAGTTCTTCTCCAGATTTGGGGTGGTTAATTGGAGATAAGAGTCTAACAGACTCCTGCCTGAGCTCACTTCAAACCTCAATTGTCATATCTCAATTTCCCGAGTAGCCAAAATTACAGGCATGATGCACCAGTGACTAGTTAATATATTAATCTTTATATCAACACTTTCATAAATCCCTTTTTAGTATTTATTTATCCTATTTCAAAGAAAAGAGTTTACATAAAGGACATAATGGCCCATAAAGGACATGCTGTGGCCTGCGACTAGCTGCTCCCACTCTTCTTCCTACTTTGAAAGCCCAGCTAAGCCCTCTGTCATCCCAATCTTGGCCATGTCCAGGAGCATTTGCCACCCTATCTGGGAAGGAACCAGAAGAGGCAGCCAACATGCACTCTCTGCTCAGTTCTTTCTAGACATTCCCTAATCGTTGCTGGGTGCCCATTAAAACAAAGCTTGCCTTGATTGTTTTGTTTAATTGTTTTGCTTTTCATTCCTATCTTGCTATTAATTTCTATCCAATTAAAGCTGGTAGGAAGATGTATTATCTGAGTTCCAAATATTGTATTCTCAGAATGTCTCAAAAACTTTGTCATCTGATCATTTCCTAATTCTTCCTACGTTGTTTCTCTCCTATATTTTCCTTTGAAGTTTTTTTTGTAGAACATGGAAATTATTTGAGATGCAAGAACTTTACAATCAATTAAGAATTATGTAAAAATAAGGCCTTGGCTTCTGAAAGGAAATGTAGTTGTAACCAACACTTTTTGTGGGTGCTTTTTTACTCTAGGTCATGGGAATCAATTGAAAGTGACTTTCGTGGTACAAGACTAAGATAGTCCATCTTTAATGATTAAGTCTAAATATCTGTGTTTGAGGGTCATAAGACACAGACTCATCCCTTCAGGATGGTGCAGTGTCATGTGTGGTGACCACTACAGGATCACTTCCCATCTTAAAATTCACTTGTTGAATTTCCAGCTACTAGTGCAGGATGTGACCTTATTTGGAATTAGATTGTTGTAGATGGGATTACCTGAGAGAGAGTCATTTTGTAGGCCTTATTCTCTTAAAGCTAGTGCTTTGTATATAAGTAATGTGGACGTAGAAAATGCCATGTGTGGATGTAGGCAGCAATCAACATGATGTTTCCACAAGTGAAGGAATGACAAAGGTTGCCAATATGCCATGAGAATTCAGGCACAAGACATTGAACAGATTCTCATGGTCCTTATGGAACTAGCAACTCTACTTTTATCTTGATCTCAGACATTCAGCCTCTAGACCTATGAGACAATACAAGTCTGCTTCTTATGTCAACTGGTTTGTGGCACATTGTTACAGCAATCCTCCAGAGCTAAGGTGGTCACTGAAGCCCTTACATAAAGCATTAACAGCAACTAATTATGGCTAAGTAAACATGAGCTTTTTAAGAGACAACGATTTTACATAAACACATCTACAAACCAACCTAAAAGCCTATAAACCTACTAAATCATACTGAAAACATGAGTAATCTTTTCAAACTTACCAGAGTAGGCTCTCTCTCATTTTTGGAAGAGAGGGAACTTGGGATTTTCCATTAACACCTTCTGCTTCTTTCCTCTCTGGCCTGGGTAGTGACGGTACCTCTGTCAACTCTCTTCATACCACTCAGCTGTGGTCAGGGTTGGCGGTCACTCCATGCTGAATTTGGTGTGGCCCTTTCAACAAACTCATTGACTGGCAGATGGCCCGCCACCACAGAGAGAATTTTTTAACCAGGTTGTGGTAATTTTCAATAAAAGGATAAACACGAATGGAACTCTCTGTTCTCTTTTTCATTACAAAAATACCAATATTTGGTTCTCAGATGATACACCATACTCATCTCTAATTTACTCAGTGGGAAGCATGTTAAAATATGATATCTAAGTTTCCTAATAGACACAAACCAGTGGCCTATGATCAACTGTGACAGTAAAAGAAGACTGGTACAGAATCTCAAAGTCCTATGACACATGCCTCCTTCCACATAGATTTATTCTGATAGCATCTAGGTCTAGTTTATCTACTCAACATGTGAGAACACACGTTCCATTGCTGAAATGTGGGATTTTCACAAGTCTCTGCATAAGATCTTCCTGTGTGGACTACCACCATTAGGTAGGCAGAAAAAAGTACAGTTGTCAAATAAAAGGAGGGTTCAAAAAGGAGACAAGGAATGACATATGTCAAGACCAGGAACCTGAGCCCAATTATCACAGCAACATGGCAGTCCAGGCTATTGTAGTACCTTGTCACACAAACACAAAGAGGTTGACTCTGGACTTTGGGGACCTTGGTGTCCAACTTAATGGACAGGAGACCATGAAAGAGGCAGTGAGACTCTCAAGATAGGGCATCAGTTACAAAGTCCTTTTCTTGAAACATTTGCACTGGAAACACAGCTTCCATATTCTGAGGAAGCTCAAGTACACATATACCCCCCCACCTCACACTAAACACTTGGAAGAAGCCAAAGAGAGAAAGTGAGATCCCTGGCAAACAGTCAAATTCCAACAGAGGTCTTAACACTATGGAGTAGAAACCAGATGTCATTACTTTGTCCTGCTTAATTTCCTGACACAGAGAAGCTGTGAGCATAACACTGACTTTTTCTGGCTTTTTTCTGTAATAGGCTTTCAAGAAATTTGAGAACTGATTATATTTCATTATTAAGGTTTTGCTATGTAGTAATAATAAAACAAAGAAAAATGTATATATATATATATATATATATATTCAGAGTCAAGCAACCTAGGATACAATCATGGAAAGTTTATATTCTTCTATATCCTCAGAATTCTAGTTAAGCGTGCTTAATTTAAAATATGATGAGTGATAGGGATAGCATTCACATGTATTAGATTTTCAGGTATTATGATTTTAGACTCCATTAGGTGATTCGTTAAGTATGCTTACATTTTTATACCTTTAAAAAGTTATTTCAGACAGAGTCAAAGTTCAGGTAAAATGGGTTTTATACTCCACATCTCATGATATTTTAGTCTGAAAATAGTGTCAGCACAGTGTTTGTTAAAACAAGTTTAATAAACCTCTACTGGAAGAGCATGGTACAAAATAATACCAAATGTTCATTCTAAATCATACTATAAGAGAACGGATTCATTAAGGAAGAAAATGACCTAGTCTTCCCTCAGGCAGAGTTTTTCGTTAAGCCATTTTCATCTTAGTTAAATAACACACACCGCACACACACACACACACACACACACACACACACACACACACATCTATATGGACAGTGGTTCAATTTGCTAATATATGTTAACAATCTCCATAGATACCAGGGAAAATCTCATGATGACTGTATATTGAGCTTGCCATTCCTTTTGTTGTTACTAGTTTTTTTTTTTGAAGACCAAATAATTTTTTTTCCTTTTAGGAGAATAGTCACAGGCACTGAGATAGTCACTGATTGATCTTGCTTCAACATTGCTTTGTACGGAAAATTTGCTTTACGTGTCTCAGCTTTTTAATCAAGCTGTACCATAGTATTTTATTAACCATTGCTCCAGCTTTTAATCTATAGGGTCACATGAGAAAGACAATGTTTGATGGAGAAATAAGTTGCTACAGATGAGAAAGGAATTTTCTCGAAGTCTCTATAAAATGATTGTAATTTGCTGGAGAAATTCTGTGTGACAGGAGAGAAAAAGAAGCCTAAAACCTTGGTTACTTTTGAGTTCCACCCATCAACCCCCTTCCAGACCTAGAGTACTTTCCAGTATCCACAACTAAATACAGAATGTTTGTTCTCAGCAGCTCTCATGTTCCTTCTGGCCCACCTGTAGTATATACTCCCCAGATTTCATGAGAGGGCATGTATGGTCTCTGCTACTTATCAAATACCATGACAATAATCTGGTGGCTTTAATGTCTGCCAACAATCACAAGTAAGGCAAAACATAAGCAGAGACACAGACAGGAACTGGGTCAGTGCTTGCTAGGTGTTATGGATAGAAAGAGGATAGACCATAGAGAAGTGTCAAATATTCTTTTTTTTGGACTTGGGCTTGGTCTCAGGGCTTGCGCATTGTCCTTGGGTTTTCTTTTTTTTTTTTTTTGCCAGTCGTGGGCTTGAGCTCAGGGCCTGAGCACTGTTCTTGGACTTTCTCAAGGCTAGAGCTCTACCACTTGAGCCTCAGCACCACTTCCGGCTTTTTTTTTCTATATATGTGGTACCAAGGAATCGAACCCGGGTCTTCGTGCATGCTAAGCAAGTACTTTAACCACTAGGCCAAACTCCCGGCCCCGCGTGAAATATTCTTATCCACCACAGGCTACTGAGGGGAGTTACACATCTGTGAAAACTCATCCAGCTGGACATGTGAAAGGGGTAGATTTTCTGTATGTAAATTATATGTCAATAAACCTGACATTAAAACTAAACAAATTGAACAGTTTGATGACAGCCATAAGGTGAGCAGAACACTTAGGTTAGTTCATTTTGCAACTGTAGTACTTTTATTTTTAAAGGAAATAGTTTGTCTTTTCTTCATCTCAACACAGATCAATAATCAGAACAATAATCAAATAATCTGGTGCTCTCTTTTTCCTTTCTTTGGAATAGTTTCAGTTTAACTTTGACAGAGGAATTTCCACTAGTCATTATATGACTTTACTTATTTCCTTTTAGTCTCTGTGTTAAGCATTCAATGATCTTGGTGCATTATCTTTCTGGAGCCCATAACCAAGAGGCAATGATTTTTCTCCTCTTCTTCTCCATTATTTCCTTTCTATTTAATAAGCATCTCCATTTATAGGGGGCCAGGATATTTGGTGAACTCTACAGTCAGTAATATTCCAGTGTTTCAGTTCTCTCTTTTTCTTTCTTTGACTCCCACATCTCCATTTCAATTAAAAAGTTATATTTTAGTTTCTTTGGCCAGGACATATTTCTCTCCCTTCCAATCAACACAAGACCTTTCTTTAAAATATACACTATGCCTTCCATTTATTACCTAACAGAAATGAAGGAAAGGAGCAAAGTGGCGGCAAGAACAGCTGAATTGTTGATTGTGACTGACAAAGACCTAGAGTGTGGGTGCAGGAAACAAGCAGATCTTTGTGTGGGGGCATGTGACCAGCTGCCCCAGCCTGCATAGAGTAGCTCCACTTGTTAGTCTACTGTTGTGGAATTGCTTAGAGATTCTATTGCACCTAGTCTCTTTAACACTCTTTCTCACTTTCTCATCTGAAGATACAATAGCCAGAGGGGCTCCACTCCTACCAACAGTCATACAGCTCCCCATCTGGACTTTTATTACAGCAATCTCCAGTATTTTGTATGTACTTGTGCTGGTACTAGGGCTTGAACTCAGGGCCTCACCCTTTTGCTAGTCTTTTCCTGCACAAGGCTGTTACACTACCACTTGAGCCATACCTCCAGTTCCAGCTATTTACTGCATAATTGGTGATAAGTATCTAACAATTTTTTGTCTATCCAGGCTAGCTTCACTCCTTGATCTTCAAATCTCAGTTTCCTGATTAGCTAGAATTACAGGTGTGAGCCAAGTCAGCTTACAAATATTTTTTGTATGTGGATTAAATGAATGCGATACTTCCACCTATTTATAAACTACATCCATACACTATTGATTTTAAAACCTTATGCTATGTGTTATTTACCTCATGAAAGACATAAAATATAAATTTAAAGAGAGAGGTACAATACATGGCAGAATATCTCATAATATTTTCCCTGGTATCTGTCTTACTTCATTCAGCATCTTTGGTACTCAGAGGGTCTTTTCACCTTCTGGCAGAGACTTGTGACTAAAGGAGAGCAGTGAGTTAACTAAATACCGTAAAGTCCAATTTGAGGAGCCACAGCCCCATTTCACATTATGTGTGTGTGTTGCTGAGGGTGACAACCAGGCAGCTGATATTATTTATTTTTCTTGGAAGACTATGACAAGTTGCCCCAAAGCAAGGACTTAAGCTCAGTGTTAGTGACCTGAACTCTATTCCAGCTGTCATCAGGCAGTTCTAGGACTCTGAGAAAGTCTTTTAACTCTGAGTTTGTTACTGATAACAACAATTATTTTTTTCTTATTTCTACTTGCTGTACTTATCTGCAAAGGCAATGGCTTTGCCAAAAGCGTTTGTGTATATTTGTTTTTGGTGGTTCTCTCGTTTTAACTCTGGGTCTTTATTACTTGAATCCCACCCTCAACCTATTTTGCCTTTAGCTTATTTTTTCAGATAAGTCATTTTGCTTTTTGTCCCCATGGCTAGTCTCAGATTTGGTCCTTCTACTTTGGTCTTGTATTCAGCTGGAATTACAGGCATGTACCATCTTGCCTGGCCCATAATTTCTAGTTTTACAAAGCATAACAAAGAGTAAAATATAATGCAATATTATTATCAGTTTTGAAGATTGTTAAAGGTTTGTACTCCCTCCCCTATTACTTATTGCATCAGCCACACTAGTTCCAGACAGACTCAGCATCCCATGTCTTCCCATCTGACATGAATGATCAAGTCCCCTGGTTATAACTCACTTCCACACCTCTTCCTCTGAAGGTTTAGGAAACATGAAGGGTAGGAAAAAGAAAAGAATTTTAGAGATCAGGAGACCTAATATATCATCTCAGCCAGTGCTTTTATTTTGTGGATGAAGATATTGAAGCTCAAAGGGACTAAGTGACATACCCAGGATTACACAGCAGGGAAAGGAGTTGGTTTAGAAACAGCGCACCATGTTGAACTTACTCTAGAATCCATTTTTCTCTTATAATACAACTAAACTCCTTTCCTTCCTTCAGTGCTACTGCCTTTCAGGCTGATTCTCACCTTCTGATAGTTCTCTAGTAGATCTTTTATAATTGCTCTTCAGCTGTCAGTTTCTCTCAAACCATGCCCTGATTCAATTCATGCTCTGTCTTATTTCCCATTGCCTTCCCAGATGTTCAAGTCTCACAAGTCAATTCCACCCTCAAACCAAACTGCTTCCAATTCTGTCTTACTTCCCTTTGACCTGCACTTGGATCGCCTTGTTAGCTGCCAGAGATGTTTTTTCCTTGTCAGGAAAGGGTTGTGGATTAGATGGTGAGAGGTGGCCACTTAAATTGTCCTGGAAGGCGTCTGCCCCTTACAAAGTACTGACAGCTGCCGTGTGAGTCACACTCAGTAAAATAACCTTCTCACAGAGGGTAAAAATAAGAAGGTAAAAATAACCTTCTCCCAGAAGTCTCACACCAGAAGTAGGTGTGAATATTTTTGGAGAGAGGATTTAGAAGTGGGTGTTAAGAGATAGCTCTGGCAAGTGTCCTTCACAGGGGCACCTTCTTTCTTACAGGTAGATTTTCATATCTCTCTTCTCTCATCTTTCAGGGCTAGCTCTCTTCATTTTTCTAACCACACCCATTAAAAACAGTCTGATTTAGTGTGCAACCATGCTATTTTTTCCTTTTGTTTTTGCCAATCCCGGGGCTTGAATTCAGGGCCTACCCTGGGTACTGTCCTCGAGCTTTCTCAAGGGTAATGCTCTACCACTTGAGCCACAGTGCCACTTCTGCCTTTTTCTGAGTATATGATACTGAGGAATCGAACCTAGGACTTTACACACATGCTACGTGAGCACTCTACCACTAGGCTATGCTCCCAGCCCACCATGCTATATTTTCAGTGGGTCCCATTTTCCCCTCTCTAGGTCATATTTAAGTGTTTAATGAAAAAACTATTCTCTATGAGTAAGATAGCTTAAATCTCAGGAGCACTACTTCGAATGAGGATAAAAAATAAACTCCTAAGTGCACTGAATAAACTATCTGAAAATGAAGTGCTAGTTATCACTTTGAAAATGAATAAGCCAGAGAGCCAAAGGAAGGATGGGAAGATTTTTTTGTGACTTCGCATTCATTTTTATATAAAATATTAATTCATCTATATTACATATGATATATAATATCAGAATATAAATAAGTAGCTAATCAGCACAGTTTTATATGTACAAGGTCCCCAGTGTTTGTTTATTTGTTTGGTTTTAGATTAGAAATATTTGGCCATTTAAGTACACATGCCACTGTGTAACTTTTCACAATTAGCAGCTCAAACCTGAGGACCACAGTGAGCTAGCTCTCAATTTCTCGGTTTAACCTCTGCCCAGGACTTTATATTGACTGGGATTCTTAATTTGTGGCTCAGCACTACCAACTTAGTCTTGATTGATATTTTCCTATGGCAAGGTTGGCTCTTCCTTATATTCAGGTGCACATACTATTAAGCTGTGTGGGTTTAAAGAAGCTATCATCGTTCTTCTCACTTTATTGGCATATGTCTTTAAATGTTATCTAGGTAACAAAATTCAGCAAACTCCCACCATGGAGATCCATGGTCCAGATAGGAATCTAAGAAAAGTTTCTTCCCTATTAAAGCCACATGCTTGAATTTGATTTTGCTACAGTATCCAAGTCAGGTACCTTAAAAAAAAGAGTGGTTGTGACTCTTAGAGTTTTAAGCCAAAGGAGCAGAAGAATCTGCAAATTAGCAACCAAAAAAGCTACTTGGAAAACTTTCAAGTCCACTTGAATTGTGTAGATTTCACATGCAGTATGTGAGCCTAAGGCTTATTAAAGAGTCTCTGTTCAAGGATCCTGGTCCTGGAGGCTTGTGGGTGGAAGGTGCTTCAGTGAGCAGAGCTGGCCCCCTCCCCTGTTCATTTTCACACTCTTGGGCACAAAAAAATTGCCCCAGGAAAGTATAGCATGAGCGGGAACAGCAGGGAGGGTGAGGTAGGCAGAGTTAGAGTGACAGGAGAAAGAGCAATGAGGTCAGGGCTAATAGCAGAGTAGTGAAGGGTGATGATGGTCTGAGAAAGACAGGCAAGTCTGACAACCCTGCATTATGCCATCAAATGCTAAACCAAGTGACTTTTACCCGCTTTCAGACTGTGGGAAAGGGCAAATGTGACCACATCTAGTTTCCCACATCACTTTCTGTGGATCCTACCTCTCTAACCATGAAGCATATATGAGACTAAATCCAAACTGAAAAGATCTGATAGAAGTAAATGGCATCGTGCCCATACACATCCCGTGCATTTAGAAAGGAAACATTCGACTAATACATCCTCCTTTCACTGTGTTGTGTGGAGTGAAAGCAGTCCTGACAGTGGCTCATTTTGCCAGATAGTTGTGTTGCACATGGTGTTGCAAGTGAGAATGACAAAAGAGCACACTTGCATGCCACATGTCTGCTGTGCCAAGGGCCCTGCTAACTGCTAACCCAAAGGATTCTGCATAGGAAATGAGAACTTTTTTTTTTTTTCAGAATGGGATGTGTGGCCTCTGCTGTGTCCCAAATGGACTGGGGTTGGCAAGAACTCCAAAGAAAAATTTCAGCTGCCAAGCTGCCCTGTGTCCAAACATAGAACCTCTACGACTTGGTCAAATCTAGGGTGATGACAAACACCCCCAAGCTCATCTTCCTTGCTGTCCTCTAGCATTTGTAGAATGAGTCATTGACTGAAAGGCTGTCCTCACCTACACTTCCTTTCTCACTTAATCCCATACAATAGGTCTGTTAAGTGAGCTTGGTGTCTCTACTTCAATCCCACCTTTTGGCGATCCAATGACTCCAGCCACAATAGCTTGCTATATCGCACATCTGGGCCTTTGCAATTGTTTTTCCACCCTCAATTTCTCCCTAGTTTTGCCTGGATCAGATTCAGCTTACACATCACTGTCTCAAAAATTCTTTGCCAATCTCATCAACTCCTGCTCTGATGTGGTTCTCTATTGCTAGGTGTTCTTTCATCTTCACTTGGCGTATAGTTCTTCAAATGCTTCCAAGAATTTAGAATGGTAGTAACCTTTATCTTGTTATTTTGATGATGATGTCTGAGTTTGCAACTAACAAGAAATCTGCACTGATTTCTAGTGTGGAGTCAGTGCTTGGTGTGTGTTAACATTTGTTAACTGAATGAATGAATGAATAAATGGACACATGCAAGTTGTAAGAAATATGTACCATTAGTTGGCTTTCTCCACATTACTCAGATAGAGGAGAATATGACTCAGATCAGCTCTTCATATTTTAATTTCATGCTACTTCCTATATATAAGGTGAATTCTATTGAAGAACTTGCATTTGGTTTTAATGTTTATTCCAGGGACAGTGGAGACAGAGAAACTTCGGTCACTATTAACAGCTCTCATGAACGGAAATCCACATATTTGCAGACATATCATTATTATGTTCCATTTGAGCTGATACTAGAGCTTGAACTCAGGGCGTAAGCACTGTTGCTTAGCTTTTTTGCTCAAAGCTGGCTCTCTACCACTTGAGCCACTTGAGCCATAGCTCTACTTCTGATTTTTTTTGGTGGACATAAAATTTTTGTAGACTTTCCTGTCCAGATAGGCATTGAGCCAGGATCCTCAGATCTCAGCCTTCTGAGTGGCTAAGATTATAAGCATGAGCCCCTGGTTCCTGGCCAGACATTTTATTTTCAAACCTCCTGAAAGCAACAGTTCCTGAAGAGGATGCAAAATTTGGCACCCAAGACCACAGTTCCTGGATGTGTTTAAATGGGAGATACACCATTTGTGGATATTTCCCATCAATTCTCCATAATTAATATGGTTCCTACTGGAATTCTCAGAGGACAGAGTTTGCCATGCCAATTTTCAGTGAGCAGGTTGTCATCCTAGCACGAATATCCTGCTCAACCAGTCCCCGCATAGCTGAGCAATGGTGAGTTTTTTGACTCTCTCGTATCTCCTGGGGGAATGAACTCTCTCCCTTTTGAGATCTGTAGCATATGATCCAGACATCTTCTGTGCTTCATCATATAAAAAAGATTCATCCTACTCATAACATTACAGTTAATAAGCAATAGTTTATTAGACAAGCATTAAGAATTCATAGTACTGTAGTACTAAGTATTTCTCAGATGTGGAGTGATAATATCACACAAAGCTTGGAATACTAAAATAAATGAGAACAGCATTCAAAATTCTATACAACTTCACAGATGAGCTGCAGAATCACTTAAGTTCAAACAAGAACAATTCTGCTGGAGTTATTGTGCATACTTTATGGTTGTATTCCATAAAGTTCATGAATTTGTTAGGACCTGGCATGATTTTAATATTCAGTTTTCAAATACATAAACATGTAATATGTGTATATGTACACATTGAAAATACACACGTGTGGGGCCAGGAGCATGGCCTAGTGGTAGAGTGCTTGCCTAGCATGCAGGAAGACCTTGGTTTGATTCCTCAGTACTACATACATAGAAAAAGCCGTAAGTGGTGCTGTGGCTCAAGTGGTAGAGCTCTAGCCTAGAGAAAGCCCAAGGACAATGGAGCTGAGGTGTATTTTAAAAAGCCTGATCCTGCATCTGAATAATGTGCATTTATACAAACATATACATTGCTAGTACATCAATCATTTTACATAAAGTTCTACAATGCTTTGGAGTTGAAAGTCTTGATAGCTCTATTATATTTCCATCACATGATTTTTGAATACATTATTTAAATATTATCCTGTTCCTGACTCTTCTGGGATTTCTATACTCTTATGCTAAATGGCACTAAAATAGACAGCCTTATATACAGGTCCACACACGTGTCTCTGATTCCTTCCTCTTGATTTTCATTGGTGCGATAGCAAGAATAAAAGGTAAAAACTTCTTGAAGAATCTTGATGCATACATACCACCAGGTAACTTAGGCAAAAAGTTGAACTAATTTATATGCTTTATTTATCTCAGTTTAGTGTCCCCTTTGTTACAGTTGAACCAGTAATGTCCCCTAAAGATCTGTGTATCAAAGGCTCAATTCCTAGCCTGTGGTGCTGTTGGTGAAGGGTGAGGACTGGCAGGAGGTCTTTAGGTTTTAGGGAGAACTATGGGACCCTGGCTCCCTCCTCACCTCCCCCTTTCATTTGGTTCTGGTCTGCAAGATCTAGCTCTGTCTATACAATCCTGCTATGCTTTGCAGTCCATTTCAAACTAGCACAAGGAGATCACTAAACACAAAACAGGAAGAGATGTTCCAAGTTGGAAAGAGCAGGCTCCATCATACCATAGGGGAAAGTGATGAGCTTGGATTTGGCTACATGTGGGTTCCAGTCCTGTTACTCACTAGCTCTGAGATCTTGGGCATGCATATCACACACAAAGATTTGAAGTTTTTAGCTCAGTTATGCAGGGAAATTTATTCTGCTTAGGGAGAGGCCACAGTTACATAAATAACTAAGCCCTGATGGTCCTTCCAGACTTGCCCTGGATTCAGGTGCCCAGTGATAGGCTATCTGGACTTTCCCTTGTTTCTCACCTGCTAACTGGAAGCAAAGCATGCTACTATTTCACACTCTGTAGCAAACTCCATAGATGATCATACTTTTAGTGGGCACTTGGTTTTGGATGTGAGCTAATGCATATATCATCTAATTATTCATACTAAAGTATACATAACTAATATATTTGCTGCAAGTAAGAAGATGAAAGAGTGCCTTCCTCACTATACATTTGAGGAAGGTAAGGAGGTGTCAGTACACACAAGGCAGGAAGCTAACTACCAAGTTAGAACTCTCAAATATATTTCTTTGATATGAGATGTTTAAACTCTGTCTCTGGCTATAGTGTTATATTAAAGAGTAATTTAGACAACTATTCAGTGGGTTGAATCAGTGCTGTTGATATCAACAATTATTTGGTTAGTCAAACCAATTAATTCTTATCAGTAAAAATATTGGCTTCAACAAGTTATCTAGAAAATTACCTCCACTCTCTAGTAACTTTTCTTTTAAAAAATTGTTTTTGTATAGCTGATATACAGAGGGGTTACAGTTACAGGAATCAGGTACAATCAGTACAATTCATTTTGAACCATGTCTCCCCTTTTATCACTCTTTTACAGTCTTTCCCTTTTGCCCCCATCCATAAGAGATCCCGTTCCTTCTAGTAACTTTTCTGGAGTATAAATAATTCTGATTCTATTTTTCCAGCTTATTATTTTGCAAAATATTTGTGTTCTATAGAACTCTTCTACATGTCTTAAGATATTTCAATAATTATATGTACATGCATTAATTAGCTTTAATTAATGAAATTGTACCATTTCTACATATATGTTTTTTACTTTAAACCCAATTTAAATATTTTAGTTAAAAATCTAATTAGATAATCACTTACACCTGTATGCAAATGAGCCATATATTTGTTTACTCATGACAGGTCAAATATATATATATACAACAAAAGATGTGTTAATTTTTTCAAGGACATTAATTCCATGAATATTTCTGGGGAAAGAACATAAAATATGTCTGGGCTTGGATGTTGTTCCTGAGCTCTTCAACTCAAGGCTTCTAGTCTACCCGAGATAAGAGTCTCCTGGACTTCTGTGTCCCAGTTGACTCTGAACTGCAATCCTAAGAGCTCAGCGTCCTGAGAAGCTGGGATTACAGATCCGAGCCACCAGTGCCTGGCTAAATTTACCATCTTTTCTAAGTGTTCTTTTCAGTAATGTAAAGCGTTTTCACAATGTTGTGTAAACAATCTCCATAAGTTTTCATCTTGAAAAATGGACTAATGTCCATTATAACTCACTATTTTCCCAGACCCTAGTCCTGGATAGTAGCATTCTATTCTATTCTATTCATTGGACTAATCTAGGTATTTTTTTTGTAGTACATATTCATGGACACATATACACATATATACAGAAAGCATGTGCGTCAAAATTTCATCTTACATGGTCAGCACTGGGTGAATTCCCAAGGTGTGACTCCTTGAACATATTTCAAGGAGCTTGTTGGCAATTTGATTATCATGTGCGTATTTTAAATTATATTATTTGTTGAATAATGTATTTCCCAGATGACAGCTTTAATATTATTCCTTCCCTTTTCAGATCACTACTTTTCATGTATTTTGCTCTGACTTCTGACTCTTTGCCTCTCTCTGGGATGTCTTTCATCATTTGTGAGCCCTTCCATCTAACAATTGTTTTCCTCAATATAGCAATCCTGTCAATGATTTTTTTCTAATCTGTAGGACTTTTTCTTCATTTTCTTTTTTGCCTATGTAGCTAGAGGAATTACAAGTCAGCATTTAATGGCACCATACACTTTAAAATATTTCTTCAGGATCGCAATATCCTCTAAAAATGTGATCTTATTTCAAAACTATGATGTATATTTTTATATAAGGTATTATGATTGTGTAGAGAAGCCAATAGTTTCTATGTGTTTACTGTCTGGTTTATTGAGATCTCTGTAATTATTTTAGCACACAAACTATCCCAGGTCACAAGTCACCTGAAAGATAATTCCTAGTAATGAGGAGTCACTGATTCTACTCAAGTAAATTCCACACTGAGTTATTTATCTTTCCTGAACTTGAAATCTAGCCAACATGTACCTCTTTTAGAAAAGCGCCCAAATAAATCCTTGAGATCAATATATCCAAAATCAGCAACTTTGAAAATGATCACAATTCACAACCTAAGGAACACATAAACAGACACAGACACAGACACAGACAGATACACACACACACTCACTTACTCATGCACACAATCAAGCCAAACCAGGAATTTTCAGCCTGTCCCAGAAATGAACAGCTTTTTAGGAACATCCTCTAAACAGCAAACCCCTTAGCCCAGGGCAGAAGGAAACCAAGATGTTAGATAAGTCACATAGCAATGAAGGCACATATTTTCCAAAGAAGTTTTCAGATCCTCCAAGCTGTGTGTAATATGTAATATATATATATAATTGATATATATATCAATTATTTTCCCAAGAATAAGGATTGCCTTCAATGCTGTCTTTACAAAAGAGGTCACATCTCTATTTTCCTCAGAAATATGCTGACACTGCAAACTCTATTTGTTCTCAGCAGTGTCTACCTTCCTCTGTTCTCTGTTTGCACTCACCCTCCCCCCCCACCCTGCAGCATTTCTCACAGATGCCAAAGACTATCAAATGGAACAGCCAGGAGCAGAAAGACCCTTGGCTCATGTACTACTTCATGAAACCCAGACCGGGGACCAACAGATAATTTGTATGAAATGGATATCAGATTTAAAAAATTTCAAATAAATGTGGGTTAAATGAAATTCTAGGGTTTATCTGAAGAAAAATGACAGTTTTTAAACAATGGAAGTATGGGGCTAGAAAGAAGTGAGTTTATTTGATGAAACATCACTTTTGCCTTTGCTGGCAAGGGCTAAGGGACTAGCAGTATGTTGGAGCACATGATTCTGGGTGACTGCATAGAAGCATTGTATTTCTCAGAGATGAGGAGAAAGAGCTGTAGTCTCCCAGGCACTGTAAGAAAAAAGGAGCATGTGTTAGCTGCAGATGGTCAGTTTCCTCTGGTCACATTCAGTCCTTGTGCACTGAGAAGACCAGGAGGAGTGTGAAATAATCGGCTAGAACAATGCTTTTCATACACACACAGTGGACTATTTATTTTTGAAAGGTCAGTTAGGAAAGGGTGTGATTGCATTGTAGAGTAATACATATGAAAATTAGTTAAAGCCATGAACTCCCACGGGGGGTGAGGAGGGTCTCAGTACTGAAAAATTCCCCCCCAAAGGCCTACAGTAAATGCTCTGTTAACCAGCATAATGAGAAAGCAAGCTCCTTTGACTAATAATATGTGGCAGTTTAGCCCATCATTATGATCTCTAAAATCATACCCAGATTTGAACTATCCAAGAACTAAAGTAAAGAAACAAAATATATGCTCTCAGACAAGCTGATTCCAGTCCTGGCCATAGCTCTTACCCAGTTGTGTCTGAGTAGTAGCTAATGTAACTTAGTGTTACATTAGTGTTCACATCAGGAAAATGGAGGCAAATATGTTTTGATATGCAAGGTCTTTCATGTACTGCTCAAATTGACTGGATTTGTTCTTTGCTTTTTCCAAACATGAATGAAACACTGGACAAATAAATGAAGTGTAAGTTTTTAAGATACCAGATATGAGACAATGAAGGATCCCTAAGACCTGAGCAGCAAATGTGCACCATAGGACATCTCAGGTGGCTTCCCAAGTGTGTCTCTGTCTCCAAGTATAGAAAGAACAGCAGGTGTGATCTGCCAGAGTTGGAGGGATGAATGGAAGTGGAAAGACCAGGGAGATGAAGGCAGCTAAAGTTCACAAGACACACACCGAGAAAATGTTTCCTAGAAAGAGTGGTCTAGAGTGTACCCATGTGTTCCCTCATATTTGGCAGTGAGGATTTTAGGTGAGGAGAAAACCACTATGTGGATAAGATGGAGCAGAACCCATCTCTCATACAGGATGTTCATTAGCTAGAATGGAATATTTTTATAAATCATGTACAAAAAGGTCAAGTCCTAAGAAGGTTCCTGTGTCCATAGTAGGGAAAAAGTAGCCCTGCAATAAACATGGCTCTGAGCTTTGCATAGCAAATTTTAGATGACAGATCTAAAATGAATGGATTCTAAATAACTATGTCCCAGAACAAATACAAGAATATTTATAGAAATATAAAAATATCCAATTTTTGTAGACATAAAACTTAACAACCTTTGGTTCTTAAAAATTCCAGATATGGAAAAGGTCTAGAAAATATGATATATAATAAGAAGCAAAATTAGTCAATCAGAAGTGAACCATAACTTACATAGATGTTAGAGCTAACAAAGACTTCTAAATATAACTGTGTTTCATATGTGCAAAACTCATGTATGGATAGTACCAAGTCAAAATTTTCAAGATAAAAAAATCTGGTATGGCAAATAAACACCAAATTAGATACATTAGAAGAAAAACAATACTGAACTTGAACATATAGTAAATGGAAAGTATTCAAAATTAAATTCACATAAATTTTAAAAAAAGAATCCAAAAAATTGTAATGAGTTATCCATGATCTGTGAGATGATTTCAACGAGGGTAGAGGAACAAGTTACATTTGAGGTTTTTATTTAAATGGATGCCTACATCTGTTTATCTCTTGTATATCCCTTGTATAGAGGTCCCATTCACGTACAGAGATCCCAGTAATGGAAATAAACACTATTCTGAATTAGTTCATGTATAATCTTCTATGGTTTTGCTTGAAATGCTTTCCCTTAAAGAAATTCTGGGCTTTCTTTGTTACTGGCCCAAATAAACTGCTTTACTATGGACATAATCCCCTGCAGACTTTCACACTTATAATCACACTCATGCACACCCAGAGCCTTTCCTGACAGCTTGCAAAGATCCCTGCTTTCCTTTTCACACAAAGACCTCCAAGTTACAAGGCTAAAGTCTCTTTGGCCATTTTCTCCCGTGTTTATATAGCTCAGCTTTTCAAAGATTTTTAAAGAATGGCTTGGACACACCTAGGAAAAATATGCATTTCTTTTCATTACTTGGCCAAATGCCAAGGCTTTTAAAATCTCCATTTACCAGTGAATGGGTATTCTTAAGTGTTCTGGGTATCAGCATATTGATGATTCTCTTGATAAGCTATTCATTCACTTTTCTACTCCAAAAACCCTCCTATCACCTTTCTATTTTCCTCTGTCCTGTTGCACATTGTCATTTGTTACCTGTAGAAAGAGCTGTTCTGGTATCTCTATTCCATTGAAGAATCTCTAGCTGATGTATGGGAGTCTGATAGAACATAAACAATGTAATCCACAATCCTGTGCCCTTGTTCTTTATAAACCTTGGGGAACATGGTAAGGAAATGCTTTCCACCTTTCAGAAACACTTGGTCTTTGAAAACAACAACAACAACAATTTACTTACAATCTTAGCTTGGGATCTCTAAAAGAAAACCCTGATTTGAGAATCTGCATGGAATTAATTTATTGAAGATGTGTAAGAGACATTTGTAAGGGACCCAAGGAAGCAAAAGAGGGTGCCAAAAGGAACCTGAGGTTTCAGGCAAAACTTCTCCTAGGCTAACTTGAGCACATGTTCCTGTAGAAGATGATGAAAGGACAAACTTTCAAACTCACATAAAACTGCAGATACTTCCAGTACTGTGAATATCTGAATGATGAAGCTCTAGTTATCCCATCCTCCAAACAAGTCCATTGAAAACAAATATAGACAGAGGCTAGGGAACATGTCAAAAATGATCCCATGGGATCTGGTCAAATCTGCATAGTACCCCTGGCTGTCAAATATTCAAGAAGCATTGGGGCCAGGAACGTGGTCTAGTGCAGAGTCCTTGCTTAGCATGCATGAAGCCCTGGGTTTGATTACTCTGTACCACATACACAGAAAAATCCAAAAGTGGTGCTATGGCTCAAGTGGTAGAGCGCTAGTCTTGAGAAAACCCAAGGACAGTGTTCAGGCCCTGAGTCGAAGTCCCAAGACAGGAAAAAGAGAGAGAGAGAGAGAGAGAGAGAGAGAGAGAGAGAGAGAGAGAGAGAGAGAGAGAGAGAGAGAGAGAGAGAGACCTGCCCTGGGCTGGGAGCTGTGCTCAATTGTGAGGACAAAGTAGGAAGTCAGTTCCCATTGCAGGCATGCTTAGAAAGGATTTGCAAAGAAAACCTGGCTCTTAAGGCAACACTCGAAACACTGACTAGAACATTATGGACTACGAAGAGCTATCAGAAAGGTCACTAAACATTTATTAGAGAGGAACGTAATTCAGTTTTAACTTCCAGAAGTACCTTTCCAGGGAAGCATCCCCATGTTACTTCGGTAATTGCATATGGTTTAGAAATACTGAGATCAACCATTCTTTATACCACAAACTTTTCCAGGTATTTCCACCATTACATTTTATTTTACTCACACAGCCCTTTCTCTAGCCACAGGTGGATGCATACCTGTGTGCACACATACACACAGACAGTTCACTTTCATGTGACCACTTGGGTGGTAATTTGATCTCACCTATCCTTAACTTGATCTCACCTCTCCTCGTTCATTATGTCTTTGATTTTGTAGCTTACTTATTTCTGGAA
Organism: Megascapheus bottae; assembly: GCF_031878675.1. NCBI lineage: Eukaryota > Metazoa > Chordata > Mammalia > Rodentia > Geomyidae > Megascapheus > Megascapheus bottae. Next base: position 43,139,051 of record NC_143512.1, on the reverse strand, counting down.
AACAGATGGTGTTTGCAACAACTTCACAATTACATAGTCTAGTGAATTTTATTCAAATTATTTCTTAGAAAAACACCTTATAGCAGACTTATGGCATCAGGTCAAGGTCTAATTCAAGAAAAGTAAGTTAGATGGAAACAATGCTGTCTGGGTATGGGTCTTTGACTCTTTGACTTGTCATTATTCCTTTATTTATAATATGTGTCATATTTCCTGCACACTTCCTTCATGGACAAAGGATTGGGTGTTTTCCTCTACAGAGATGAGCGTGGCTCAAGGCACGTAGTAAATTCTCACTGATTACTTGATTGACTTTAAAGAGTAGGTTATTTTGGAGACTTTGCAGCCCTTTTACATGGACAACTCTTTTGAAAATGCATTCTTCCTTACTCACATGTAAGGATTTTTTGGTGTAAAATTGTGGTTTCAGTGATCTATGGAAAGAAAAAAACTTTGTACTATAAAGACATGATTTCTATCCTTTCCTCAGGATAAGATTTATGAAAATATCTACCTTAACCTGACAGCAATCTTTCTATTTTCTAACTGGGAGAAAAGTAAAATTCAAGAATGCTTGAATGTTTATTTCTTTTCAAAACTTTGTCTCAGCTGCTGGAAAATATCAGTTTGTTAGTGAAGAAAAAGAAAAAAAAATATGACAGCATTTGTCTTTATTTCAACCACAAAAACCTAAGTGACCAGAAGGCATTAGCTATACAGTTTAAACCTGAGGATTATCTTTCTTAAATCAAAATCTTCTATATTGAGCAATGAAGCAATAATATTGATAGGACTTCATGTTGAACTCTAATACATTCTAGCATCGTTTACCAAAAAAAAAATCAAAAGAGAGTGAAAGAAAAAAATGAAAGAAAAAAAGCATCATTTTATATTGGTCATATGTACATAGCTACTGAGCTATTGTGATCTTCTGCTAGGACTATCGTAGAGATATATTAATTATTACAGAGAGAAGCCATGGAGTCTATGTTTTTGGGTCTGGCTTATTTCACTTAATATGAGTTTGTTAAGTTTAACACTTCCCTTCTCTTGGTTTGAAAAATCATACATTTAATTTTGATGTTTTTGCAGTTTTCCCATCCAGTCTAAAAATGCATGATTATCTGAATAAAGTCTGAGGAGAGTTATAATGTCTATCACATTTTCAAGCATTACAAGGGAATTTTGACACTGATTATACCCTCCTTTATGCCCTTTTCTAAGCTGTTGTTACCAAGCCATGTTGTTCATGATTATTCTTATTTCTGTGTTAACATGTGTTTAGACTTATACTATGCCTTCCAATTGTTTACTAGTATGTCTTTTAGAAATCTTTCTGTGTTCAATTTTCTTCTTGCTGAGGTAAATCTTGTGATAATTGAGTTGGTAAGTATATGTGGGTGGTAAAGTCTGTATGTCTTTTGGGGGGGGTCTAAAATGGTCCTTTTTATGTTTTTACTCTTGATTGATGGTTTGTCTTGAATATAATTTGAGGTTGACAGTTATTTTTTTTCTCAGAATTGTGAAGACATTATTTGTCCTCTGGCCTCTATTGTTCCCATAAGAAGTCTATTGTCAGTAGGTTTATGGTTCCTTTATTTATCCTACTTATAACTTCTAATCTTGGATCTTAGGATCCATGTCTTTCATTAATTCTGTGAAATTCTCAAGTATTGACTTTTTTTTGTCCTGAGGCTTGAACTCAGGGCCGAACCTCAGCATTGTCTCTGAGTTTTTGATGAAGGCCAACTAGTGCTCTGACACTTAAACCACAGCTCTACTTTCAGCTTTTTTGGTAATTATTTGGAGATAAGGATCTCATAGAATTTCCTGATTGGGCTTTGAGCCTCAACTCTCAGCCACTTAAGGAGCCAGGATTAGAGCCAAGGGACCACTGACAACTCGTGATCATTTTGTTCCTGTTTGATTCATCCTTTTTCCTTCTTTTCTTCTTGAACTTACAGTAACACATATTGGATCTGATCTTCATCTCCCCAGCCCAAAGTCTCATGTTTTTTTTTGTTTTTGTTTTTGTTTTTGCCAATCCTGGGCCTTGAACTCAGGGCCTGAGCACTGTCCTTGGGCTTCGTCAAAGCTCTACCCCTTGAGCCACAGCATCATTTCTGGCTTTTTCTGTGTATATGTGGTACCGAGGAATCGAATCCTGGTCTTTGTGCATACTAGGCATGCACTCTACCACTAGGCCAAACTCCCAGCCCAAGTCTCTCATATTTTTAAGTTCTTTATCTTTACTGCATTTACTGGATTTCCTCACACCTGCCTTGTAACTCAAGATTTTGCTTCAGCTGTTTCTATAATGCTCTCTATTGTTGATTTTTAAAAGTTCTATTTGAGTTGTTACAATCTATGTCTGTTTTCATTGTTTCTTCAATACTGATTACAGTGTTATTTTTTTCTTATTATCTTTATGATGTGAACATCATTCTGTATTGTTTCCCAGAACATGTCATGTTGTGAAAACATTGATCTTTTGTTGCTAATCATTGTGTGCTTAGTTGGGTTGTTTACTTGAGAAAGCTCAGCATCCTTTCAGGGATACTTTCTTCTGTGTAACTTATAGATGCATAGTGCTGTGGAAATATGTTGCCATTATGTCTAGCATGTGCCCCAAGATTCTCATCAACGCTGGAGTATGTTCACAGTACATTCTCAGTATGGCCCTTCCTAAACTAGAAGATCTCTAGGACCGAGCTTTAAATCTTCAAACTAACTATCAAACTTAGATTTAATACATCATTTGTGATTTATTCAAGTCAGGCCCCAATAAAGATTTTAATCTTATAATTAAGCACTGTATACATATATATATGTGTGTGTATATATATATGTATATGTATATATATATATATAACTTGTAGAAACAGTAAAGCAAATAGGGGATGAGGTCACTGGCAACATAATAATAATATATTTTCATATTTTGTGCTAAGAAAGATGACCAAGCAGTGAATTGGTGGCTCACACCTAACTGCTCAGGAAGCTAAGATTTCAGGATGTTGGCTCAAAGCCAACCTAGGTATAAACATCTGTGAGACTCTTATCTCAAATTAACTACCAGAAAACTAGAAGTGGTGGTGTGGCTTAAAGTGGTAGAGCACTAGCCTTGAGATGAACAGCTCAGAGACAGCACCTAGGCCCAGAGTTCAAGCCCTACAACAAACTAAAAAAAAAAAAAAAAAAAGACTGGGCCAAAGTTCTTTGGGACTCTTACTCCTTGAGTTGTAACTCTTTTTCCTATTGCCTGATAAACAAAATACAAGAATTTCTATGAAATGAGTCACTAGGAGTTGAAATGTAAATTTTATACTAAAAACTTCTCTATTATGTGTTGAACCTGCAATTCAATGTATATTTCATTGAGTAACATAGCTATTATTGATTTGAGGTTGGTTATGCATTGAAACATTGAATTACATCCTCTAAAAATTCATGAGTTGAAATCTTATTTCCAAGTATCTGGGTATAAGATATTATTTGGAAATAGAACCATTACAAATTTTATTTTGTCCATATGGTGCTTGAACTCTGGGCCCTGAGCTCTTCAGCTCAAGGCCAGTACTCTACCACTGAGTCACAGTACCACTTTCAGTTTTTAGGTGGTTAACTGGAGATATGTCTCATGGACTTCAGTGCTTAGGATGGCTTTGAAATGCAATCCTCAGATCTCAGTTTCCTGAGTAGCTAGAATTAGAGACTTGAGCCACCAGCACCTGGCTACAAATTTTATTTGTATTAATTAATTGTTAATTTTGATTATTTGATTAGGCTTATCCTATGCATTCCAATTGTTTATTATTATTTAGAAAACTTTCGGTGTTCAATTTTCCTCTTGCTGATATAAATCTTATAATAATTGAGTTGGTAGATATACATGGGTGGTAGTCTATATGTCTTTTAGGGGGGCCTAAAATGGTCTAAAATTAAAGCACTATTTTAATTAATTAATTAATATGAAGTCATACAGAAGTAGGATGGGCAATTAATCCCATTTCACAACTATCCTTTCAAAACAGGAAAGTTAGACACACTGTCAGACAGGCGTGCACAAACACATACACACACACACACACACACACACACACATACACACAGAGGAGAATGCTATATGAAGACAAAAGCAGAAATCTATAAACTAAAGAAGGCTAATAAATTCCAGCAAGCAGCGGAAGCTGAAAAGAAGGTCTGGAGATTCTTTTCTATCACATTCAGAAGGAATCAACCATGCTGACACATTGATCTTGGGACTTCTGGCCTCACAGTTATGGGATAACACAATTTCTGTTGTCTAAGCTACTGGTTTATACTTTCTTTTTTTAATTAAAATTTCATTATAAAGGTGATGTACAGAAGGGTTTTAATTATTTAAGTAAGATGAGTACATTTCTATTTAAACAGTGCTAACCCTTCCCTCATTTTCTCCCACTTGTTTCCCTCCTGAATGCCCTCTTCAAGTATCTTCTGTAATACTGGTTTGGTGAATAAATTTTTACTTGTTGTTGAAGTTTTTTATGTGTCCTTCCATTGTAAAGATGAACTTAGCTGGGTACACTATTCTTGGTTGATAGTTGTTTGTCTTTAGGGAGTGGCTGCTTTCATAGTCTATGCTGAGAAATCTGCAGTTGTTCTGAATAGTTTTTCTTTTATAGGTAATTAACCTTTTCTCCCTGACAGCTTTATGGATCCTTATTGGTTTCTATTGATCCTGTGAAGATTACTGTGTGGCAGTGGGATGTTATGTTCTGGTCTGCCTGTGGTTCTAAAGTCTTCATGTATTTTAATAGGCCTATTTTGGATGCTCAAGATATTCACTGCTAGAATTATGGAAAATACATATCCTATCATCTTAGCTTCCTTCTCTAAGCCTTCCTCAATACCCATTAACCTTAAATTAGGCCTTCTAATTTAGTCTTAAACCTCCTATAAGGATTTTCTTAAAGGTGTTTAGAGTAATTTTTTTCTCTATGATATATAGACTACATTCAATTCCAGGTACTCTGTCTTCTGCATCCTCCCATTAGCTCTCAAGACTTATACTTTGTTTTTTTTTTTTTAAAAAAGAGACTTTTGATGGTTTCAATCTCTTCATCAAAGCTGTTTTAGGTCTTCTATGGACTTCTTTACTTCCTTAATTTGTATCTTCCTTGATCTCAGTATCTTCTTTTCATATCATTTAACTGAATGATTCCCTTGGAATTCATTTAGCTTTCTGTTGTCGATTCCATAATATTTGGTTACTCTCATAACACTCGTGCATAGCCTTGTGATGGCTTTCTATCTTTTCATTCAGTGAGTTTATCAGCAATATTTTAAAGCATTCTGAGAACTCTCTTCTGTACCTTTCATTTACTGCTGTATTGCCTGGTTGTTTAGAATTAGAGTTGAAGGTACTTGAATTGCCATTTTCCATGTATTTCAATGGTTTGTTCTTCCCATTTGTAAATGAAAGCAAATGCAGTACCACAACAGAACACAATTTTGAGCCAAAAACAACCCAGAACCCTGTAATTGCATAGAATTTAAAGATTAAAAATTATAAATAGACATTCCCCTATCTAACTCTCCTTTTCTTTGTTTTAGAAGGGGTATTGTGGTTCGGGAATAGAGAATATATAAGGTTGTAGCCAGTGAGCAAATCTGTTGTACATGATAAAAAAATTCTGAATTGAAAAGATAGCAAAAAGAGCCAATTAGACAGTTAAAATGGAAAAAAATAGAGTCTTACTCAAAGACAATTAGGATCAGCAGTATAAAGAAAACAAAGGAGAGAAGGACTAGAAATAACAGAAAGCAAGGCAAAGTAAAATTAAAAGAGATATAATGAAAAATAGAGGGAAGAACAAATAAGAATCGAGGAATAACGAAAAGGAAAGAAACAGAAGGGAGAGAACTTACTAAAATTAAAAAGAATTTATATATTAAAAAAATCATAAAAATATTTTCTAAAAACTAAGAAAGTTAGAGAAGTAGAAAATTGAGCAACAAAAAATATACCTAGAATTAAGTATACACATAATTAACAGAACAGCAATGACAAAGGGAATAACGGAAATAAAAAGAAAAAAAATATTCTCCAATTTGTTTGGGGCACTTTGTTTCTCCCCAATAACTGGTATTCAGTCTTTTAGTGGACTTTGATTTCTGTGTGGTAGTCAGCTTTATTCGTAGTGTAATTGGATTCAGAAGCCCTCTAAATATGTGAGTGTGGCTGTTACCTGATTCTCACTCTCTAGCTTGTCTGGACCTTACTTAAAACTGAAAGTGAACGGATGCATTCTCAAGTCAGTTGGTTCGATAGGCCATAATAAAGTTCTGCCATATACTTGGAGTCTTGGTAAGCCTCTTCCCAGCCTAACTTAGTGGAAGATGGGTTTTGCTTTGTAGGGGAGGGCAAGATGGGGGTAGCTGTTTTCTGCGGCTTAGAATCTCTGCAGCAAGCTTGGGTTGGGCAGAACTGCAGTGTATCTGGAATCAGTGGCTTTCCCTGGTAGAGGGGAGATGGCAAGGAAGGTGGGCTAGCTCCTATGACTTGCCTTTTATCCCAGCCTGAAAGCGCCCTCAGTTTCTATGACCTGTCCATTTATTTCACTGTGTTTTTAGGGAGTTTTGGTTTTGTAATTCCAAGATACCTGACTAGCTGGGATATGAGCTGCAAAATGTCTGGAATGCTGAGCAGCAGGGCTGCTTCCTCTAGGCAGGGTTTTTGTTTTCTCCCTGGGGAGGAGAGCCACAAGGATATCAGAATCCTTTTTCCTCTTCAAAATTGTTGCCCCTCCTCTGTCACGTGTGTCCAGTCAGGTGCTCTAGCAGGCTCTATGCTCCATGCCTCTTTCAAAAATGGTGTTTTCCAGTCTGGGGAAGGTTTCCTTCCAGGTGGCATTCTCTGGGAAGGAGGGTAAGAGGATGTCTTTTTTTGTGGGATACTCATGGTTTCCCTTGGTGCTGTGGATTGTCCTTGATGTGACAAGTTGTCTTTGTCTGTGGATTTCCTGGTCTTTAAATTCACACTGAAAGTATGTGGAAAGCCTGCAGGCAAGCTGTCTCTGTTGCCGCTAATGTCTTTGCCACAGCTCCCCATGCTGCTGCTGCTGCCACCACCACTGGCGTGCACTTAATCTATCTTCTTATGTAGGGGCAGCTATAATGTTCTTCTTTGTATAAATCTCTGTATAATTACAGCTTACTTGGTGTGGGTCTCTAGGCGTGGGCTTGATGGAACTCGGCTTATTCGGATATAGCTCTGCTGGTTCTGTTAATTTTCTGCCATCTTCCTTGTTGTCCATAGTGCTTTCTTATAGTCACCTTAGCAAACCAATGCAAAGGTAGAGCAGACACACAATATTTAAGTAAAACTTTCCAACATTACAGGAATAAAAGTGCTGTCCAGTTTTGTCAATGCTTTGGAATTTTTCCAGCATAGACTTACCTCATCAATAGCACCACCAGGAAGAAGATAAAACAAGCAGAGGGGTGTGTATATGCAAACACATGCTCACTTTTCCAAAGGGACTGAAGGAGTGAGTCTTCAGGAAGGCATAGTTCCAAAGAGGCTGGAGAAAGGAAATCACATGGCAAACTAACATTTACTCCTGTTGTTAAGTTAATGCCTCACACATTACTATAGTATCAGACATGAAAATTAAGCCAGAATTATGCATTTCACTCTAATGCTGTCTACTTTTCTCTGGTGATAGACAGACAAATAACTTCATTTTGGATAATTGGTTGTAGGGGCGTGACATGCATTTACTAACCATATTAGGACATTTTTGCAAATCAGGAAACAATCTTATTATCACATTTCATGAGGCACTTGTGTAGTCATTGCATTTTAATTATTTCTGAAGTTTTGGACAAGGAATAATATACAATTTACTTCATTGATAGAGACTAAAATAAAACAGCCTTTTAAATTGGCCAATGGTGGTATCAATCTGACAATTCAATCTCTAGAATTATTACATCATTGTTTGACTGGAATAAGTAATTCTTTGTGATATGAATAAAAAATACATATGGTTGGAAGTGTGCGTCACCATCAATATATTTCTTCCCCTTTGCTGACACAGCAAGATCTGGAAAAATAGGGAATGGGTTGAGACAGGAATGATAGAAAAGTACCATTTTATAGATTTGTTGTTTTGAAATGTGTACAAACAAGCCCAAGCAAAAACTGTTACCTTCTCTAAACTTGATTTGGTAGTTTGTCTTTAAGAACTATCCTGAGAATGAACCATTGGATTCTATAGTGCTGACCAAGGAGTTTTGAAGTTCCTGTTCCTATTCTGGCAAGAGAGTCTCTAGCTGCCCTATCGTGACTCTACCCAGGCAAATAGATCAATATTCCTGAGCAATCAGACAGGACAGGGCAACATGTGATAGATATCACATGCCAGATTTTAAGCAGCTTTGCTTCCAAAACCTGTCAGTTAAAACAAATTGAAGGGTGTGGATGGAAATTGGAACAAGACATATTTGATGAGATTTGTAGAGTTTAGGTCTCTCTGTTAAAAAGAGTGGTTTGTTTATCTACCAGAATTCAGAATCTCCTTAAGGAGTTTTAAATAATGGAACACTAGATCTCTACTCATTTTGGAATACCTAAATCAAGGCACCTTAAAGATACAGAACAAATGAGGAAGACTTAAATAGTATTTTGATGACTTATGAAACCGTTCCTGTGTTCTGCTGTGGTGAAAGCTTCCTTGTGTTGTTTTCAGGGAAGATTGTTTTGTGAACCATGGTTCACATCTCACTCATGAATACACTTTAGGTGCTTTTGCTGTCAATCTTCTAACCACCCCTTCCTTTCCTAGGTTTGGTGTTCTAAAATAGGTTCTGCAGGTTGTATTCAGATAGTCCCTTTGTGGGAAAAACTAAAATTTCCTTTAAAATTAGCTTTCCATCAAGATGGTCCCAGAAGTAAAGGCAGAAGTCCAAGTCCAAAGCCAAAGTCGTGGACTTGGCTGTGGAGGCAATACTGAAATTTATCCATCATTACAAAGAAAGAAGACCCTCCCTTCACCTACTTTCTTGTGGTTCCTGAAGCATCAAGTCTGTAGGCAGTCTAGATCATTCAGAAGAACCAGGTGGGCCCACTATGCCATCCATCAGCATGTACTCTGATCACTGAGTAGGCCATCAGGAAGACAGAAGGCAACAGCACAGCACACTTCATTTCCTTGTGGAAGGCCAACCAGTGCAGATCAGGCAGGCTTTGAAGAAGCTCCATGACATTGATGAAACCAAGATCAGGCTTGAGTCAGAGCAGAAGGCATCTGTTCACCTAGTTCCTGTGTTTCCTTGCCAACAAGTTGGGACCATTTAAGCTGCCTATGGCTGAGCAATTCTAGGTGTGTTTTCCACACAAGACAAAGAAAAATAGTATTGTAGAATTCCAAGCTTAGTGTGCTCATATGGAAAGAGAGATTCAGGAACTCACCCACTACTCGGCTTTAACCTTAGCTTGTTGGATTTTTATGTTGAAAGTCGCATTTTTTATGCTCATACATAACCAGAAGGAGTGAGGGAAAAAGAAACATTCATCTCGACATGGGCTCATCTTCTGTGAAGGGAACAATGGATGCGAAATTCAGTTTAGTATGGAGGCAAAGCTATTCTGATCTTCAGTCCAGCCTCGGAAGGGAAGATATAATGTACTGAGGAATGGCCAAATAAAGGCTTTCAAATCCAGTAATGTTTCCTTCCCAATTTAAGTCCAGATTTACTTGAGTTTTTGTGATTGGCTTTTGCTTGATGATAAGCAGGAAAAAGGAGAAATACATTTCTATTTTCATGTCTTTTTTGTGTGCCTAACTGAACACAAGAGAATTTCACCAATATTTTGGTCAATTGAAGAGAATATTGAATGTTTTATTTTTTCAGTTGTTTCAATCAGTGGGAAAAGATCTGATAAGAATTCAGAGAGAAAAATCTTTCCATCTCAGCTCTTCCAAGTAGCTCTTGCTTTAAATATTAGAAGCCCAGCTCGGGTCTCTCAAGTAATCCAAGCTACTCAAGACGCTAGATCTGATGATTGTAGTTTGAAGCCAGCCTGGGTAGAAAAGTTTCTGAGACTCATCCCTAACCAATAAAAAGCTGGAAGTAGAGCTATGGCTCAAATGGTAGAGTGCTAGCTTTGAAAGAAGAAAAGCTCAGAGATAGTACCCAGACCTCAGTTCAAGCCTCAGGACCAGCATCAAAACATACAAAAAATAATAATTGATCGAATTCACAAGTGAAACCATCTAGGCCTAGGTTTTCTTCGTGTGCGTGCTTTTAATTACTGATTGAATCTCAAAAGTAATACAAAGATTACTTTTTAGGTATTTGTTCAGATTTTCTTTTCCAGAGCCCATTTAGTGTATGGTGTTTTATCAAGATATTTATTCCATGTCATATCAAAATTTTAAAATACAATTGTAACAGTGTCTCATGATCTTTAATTTTGTAAAGTCAGTAATAATATCTACTCATCTATTTTTTTAAAGATAGATTGTCACCATAACATATATTGGTCTTGAAGTTGTAACTCTCCTGTTTTATCTTCCTGGTTTCTGGAAATTCTAATTTCTGATGCTAGTAATTTGAGCCTTATCTCTTTTCTTATTGGTTAATCTTGCTAAAAAATTGTTGTCCAAGATGGAAGCTTATGAAAGAACTAATTTTTATATTGTTGTTTTTTTTCTCTTTTAGGGGTATTTTATTTAATTAATTTCCACTCAAGGCTACTGCCCCACCCCTTCAGCCACAGTTCCACTTCACATTTTCTTTTCTTTTTTTTTAGCCAATTTTTTTTATTGTAATTAGTAAAAGGGTTACATGATATTTGCCAGATAGAAGGTGCATTAATTCACATACATTGATACCCTTTCACATGTCTTGGTACCCGTTTCCCTCCCCCCCCCACACCCCACACCCGTCTTGGTTTTCCCCCCTTCCCTATCAAATTTCAAATATCCAAATACAAATAAATTCAATATATCAGATAACAAAGTGAGATACTATACCAATATGAGATAACCAAGGGACAGCAAAGGAGATGAGAGACAACATAGTACATTAAGGGCAACAATTATTCATTATATGGCTTTTGTTTCAATATCCTGGAGGTCCTTTCAATTAGCTTCACATTATATGTCCTTATGTATCAAGATTTTGCTCTATTGCAAATCTCTGCTAGTAGAGCCCAAGGTTTCTACTGATTATGACGAATGAGGGAAACCATTGAGCCTAAGTTCCTTTGAGTCTGGCTTACTTCACTTAATATGATCTTTTCTAAGTCTTTCCATTTCCTAACAAATGGGGCGATGTCATTCTTTCTGACAGCAGCATAGAATTCCATTGTGTACAAATACCACATCTTGTTGATCCACTCATCAACTGAGGGACATCTAGGTTGGTTCCATATCTTTGCTATGGTGAATAGTGCTGCAATGAACATTGTTGTGCTAGTGGGTTTAGTATGTCCTTGTTTCTGGGTGGTTGGGTAACTGCCAAGTAGTGGAATTGCTGGGCCACTTCACATTTTCTAGTGATTAGTTGGAGATAAGAGTCTCAAGTTCTTTAGTGCCTAGCTTGAGTTTGAACTACAATTTTCAGATCTCATCCTCCTGAATAACTAGGATTACAGGTGTGAGCCACCATGCCTGGCTTCTGATTCCTTTTTTTTTAATTAAAAAAATGTTATTGTTGGGGTAATGTATAGAGGGGTTACAGTTACATTCATCAGGTAGTAGGTGATTACTTCTCATACATTGATACCCCTTCTCATGTTTTTGTCCTTGTTTCCCTTCCCAAACTCCCTCCCAATCATCTTTGTTTCCCCCCTTCTCTTCCCTATTTCAAATAAACATATATACAACATACCAGGTAACAAAGTCAGATAAGGTAACAACATAAAATTAACCATAAGGGCAAAAAAAGAGAAAGAATAATATTAAGAACAACAGTCACACAAGATAAATCTCTTCGTTGTAATTATCTGTCTACAGCTATCAACTTCACAAAGAAGTAAATTTTGTTGCACCCCCATACATTTTGGCACTTTTTGGTTATAGTTTTCATTCACACATTGTATTTCCTATTAATATTTTTATTTTATTAACTCATGGATTATTTCAATGTTTGTATATTAACGAAAATTTTTCATTTGTAATTTTCTTTTTTTGTAGTCAAGGAAGCCATGTTTATAATTTTAACCTTAAAAAAAGTTAAAGTATCATCTCTGCTTCTTTAAGTATTATTTTCAAATAGCTCTCCCAAATTGCTATGTCTATTTCCATTTTTTAAATATTAAAGGACTTGTAGGAAACCAAGATAAAAATAAGATGCATTTTATAATTTTATTTCTGAATGCAATTGCTTAACTCTTAAAGTTAGTTGAAATGATGACACTTTTATGAAATCATACATTGACAGTGCTTACTGTGGTTTACTCAGTGTGTTACAAGTCTAAAGTGCATCATTTTTACTTCACTGTAAAGTGATTATTTTTATTTCTATTTTGCAAAGGTGGAAACTGGATGTTATCTAAAGAATTTGTCTAACATCATTAACAAAATGGAGAATTAGAACTAAGGCCCAAATTGATTTCAGTCATAATACTCTTTTCCTTGGGGGAAGGAAAGACGACCTGGGTCCATGACCTTTGTCCTCTGTCCTCTGCAGCAGTCTTAGCACTCACCTCACCGAAGAGTTATGTTCCAAGTATTCTTGGATGCTATAAACTTACACTTTCCATCTGTACCTATTTCTCCACATCTAGGGATCAACTGCATCTATTTATTAGACAACAGGCTTATTGGCCCCTTTCCATGCAAATTTACTAATAGGCCAAAGAGATTTAGAGCAAATGCACACATAATGCAAACGCACTTATGTTTGCATAAAGCATCATCAGTTTTATAGTTTCTTTTGACTTGGCAGGTATGGGCTAACCATGGCTCCAATTGTGTTCTTTTATTTCCTCCAAGAGTCCATTAGATTGTTAAGAAATAAAATCTAAATGAGAATAGTATTGTGCATGAAGATGATAACCAGAATCACCATAAATTAGTTGCCACATTTTCTTCTTTTGTTTAAAGGAAGACACTGATTTACTTACTGAATAGTATGTAAATACTAAAAATATAATAAAATATGGAATAATTAGGTTATCATCACTTTGTGGAAATGGTATATCTACATGTCTCTAATGGTTCTCCATATCCATTGTCCAATGCAGGACCTAGAACCAGATTGGTACTCAAAATATACTTACTGTATGAATTACTAAAATATAAAAAGACTTTTACAAATAACATTTTTACTGTTTATTGTTATAAAATAATACATAGTGTATTTAGTGTTCATTCTACAAGGCACGTCCATGTGTTCTCTAAATACACATTGTGTTTCTATTTTGTATCAGCATGACACATGGACTGAGGCTACAAATGTGACCTGAGAAGGCACAAGCCCCAATTCCATTGATATCATCACCAAATCATTAGATTGCATTGTAAAGAAGGACAGTATGTATTGTTGAATTACAATATGGTGGTCTCTATAGAATCTTTGTGAGGAGATGACATGCAGACAGATCCTTGAAGAAAGCAAGGAGCTGTGTTGCCAGTGTGTTCTCTTAGGTCTGCCCAGTAGTTTTATGGTTTGAAAGGTCAGATTGCTCATGCCTTTAGATGGAGCATGCTCTGTCTAGCCATGCAGGGCCTCCTAGTCTTGTTCACATGGGTAGCCAGCCTGAGTACAAATTCCTATCACTTGCCTTTGAACAAATGAATCTTGATGTGAAACCTTGGCCCTTATTTTGTATTTTCAGTTGTTTTAGCCACAATGAAAAATGCATTCCTTCTCTTTGTCCCATATTCATGTGTGATATATGTGTATATAAAATAACATGCATTTGCTTCTGACATTCCATTATTTTACATATACTCATTATACTTCAATAAATTTGTTCCATTTGACAGAGTTATAATCTATAGCTATCAAGTAGTAAAGCTTAGATCTTGAGAAGCTAGGAAACAAGAAATGTGCCAAATTTTTTTTCATTTTGCATTAAATAATGAAATTTATAACCAAGAACAATAAGATACTTTTCAAGTTCACCTTCTGAGCTATTAGGGTAATTTTTATCTTCATAGCCAACTCTCCATATGTTAAAATTCTTAGATATTTAAGAAAGCTATAGATTAGAAAATGATGAATAGCCCTACTCAATTAGGCTTAGTATTCCAGTAGGTACTTCGGACTGGATTTTCAGCACTTCTATTTTAATAAGTCCAGGTTTAGAAGAAAGTATGATAAGGAAAATGGAGGCCTGGTAGGAGGGAAGCACAGAATGTAGGAGATGGTTTGAGCTTTCAGATAGCCAGTCTTCTTCAAGAAATACAAATTATAAATGGTTAAGGACTGAAGCTCTGAAATGAGACCTGAATCTGCAGAGCTTCCCATTGACACTCTATGGACACAGATACTACTTTGGGGTGAGACTAAGGCACAAGTCAGCATCTTGGAGATGCCATAATGACCCACCACCACTGTAAGTATCTGAAAATCCTTTCTTTGGTACATCTGTCTCCAGTCCCAAACACTTCTTATTTCGTTACTTAATGGGATTAATAAAGCTGGCCTAGCAATGAGACATCTTTCAACATGCCCTGCCCAGAATAAAAATATGAAAGAATAGTATTTGGAAAGGACACTTTCTGGGCATCTTCAGACAGACAAAATTACTTAATATCCCTTGTGGAAAAAATTATAGTAGGCCAATTGTAGCCTATTGTAGTGGAGGAAGCCATAGCAATTTGGAAACAATGTATGTTTCTTAGGAACAGACCTCACTAATAGAAGACACTTGATTTCATTGGTAATAATTGCAACACATTTCCATGATGAAGTAGACAGAAATGTTCCCATGTTTGGAACTGCATCCAGACTTGCTTTTAACATGTTGCCTTTTGCTTTGCTTATAGTCTGGGGTTGAAATAGTAGTTTTTTTACCTACCCTAACAACACTTGTGTGGAATTCAGTATATGGAGCCTAATTTAGACTTCTTCCAAAAGGATTCAATTACTATAAATCTTAGAAGACTCTTAATAAGCACAGCCTCACCTACAACATAGCTTGCAACATAGCTTATGTTTAATAAAGAATAGTTTCTGCAGGATAAGACTGGAACAGAGAAGACACTTTTTACCTATTTTATATATTTGAACATCTGTCTATCTTCTATTATCTATCTACTTATCTATTATCTATTTACTCCATCTATCTATCTCAGCTTCTCAAAGCATGCACGAGGTCCTACTTGACCTATTTACATGGCTATAGCAATCTGTTAGCTTGGGTCCTTTGGCAATCTCCTTGATTCTCTGGAATTAAGTCCATCTGCTTTGGCTATAGCTCAGTATTTTAATATCAGTATGACTTAGAAATAAGTTCAAAATGCAATTTAGGTGCCTTCACTTTATTCAGAGGAATGCATTCTCTTTCTGTGGCTCTGTTATGCAAGAAACAGCTTGACACTTGTTTGTCATTGTTCTCAGACAGCGCTGTGCCTCATTAGTCAGGATAATTGAGGGCCATCTGGATTTTTAAGATAAAAGCCACTAGTGGAATTTTGAATTATTCTTAGATTTTATTCTGTAGTAAATGCCATTAGTATTATGACATTGGCAGCAGATCAGCTCTTGTACCTAATAGCCTAGTAGCTTACTATCTTGACATGGTAATTTACATATTCTGAAGTGAGGCCTATATTGGAATGGGTATGGCAAAATGGAAAGTAGGGTCATGACTCCTGGAGAGTATACATATTTTCTAGGCTGTTGCTAGAAGATATATTTGAAAGGTATTAAGACAAAGGGTAGGAATAGTGGTAAATTGAAAATGTGATGCCAATAGTCTCCGACATTGATCTGATATTTCCCACAATTAGCTACAGATAATTTGTCCACAGAGAGAGCAGGGAGGTGAAAAATACAGGACAGTTGAAACCCTTTTCTGAGAGTTCATTCTGTGCATAAAGTAGAGAACATTTTGCCTAACTCCTAGACTTAGGAAGCCCACAATCATGAACACAGAAACTGTTGGGAAGCCCTGTGCCTGGGACCATAATTATGTTGCAAGTCTCTCATTTATTTCCCCTGAACTTCTCAGCCTCACAGCAAGAGAATACCAGCCAGCTTCCTCAGGGAAACTATGCTTCATGGAAGGCAGATTCTTAATGTCCTGGGTCAGCAAGCAACTTTCCAAGTGCAGCTTGCCCAGGACATTGAGCATCTCATTCATGGTCCCCAGTGATATGCTTGTGTCCTCAGGCAGTGTTCAAACTCCTCTTCTTTTGCTTCTCCATACCTCAGTCTCTGTTTCTGTGCGTGTGGCGTGTGTGTGTGTGTGTGTGTGTGTGTGTTTCTCTTTCTACTTCGCTTCTTCAGAATAACTATGAGAGACTCACAAATTTACTCTTTCATCAACATTACACCCAAAGCAACAAAGAATAAAATTAATGGATATGGAGTAAAACAGACCTAACTTCCAATTTTAGTTTGTCTGCTGGTAGTATTAACAGTTCGGACGAAAGAAATGAATTCCCATTTACAATCCCTGCAGGATGACTAGAAAAACTTACTCATTCCCTTAGTACATGTTTATTAAGATTTTTAATGTTAAAGAAAAAGCTGAAAGAAAAACCGCTTCGTGGTAATAATAAGTATATGATGGATAGTAATAATTATCATGGTTCTTTTTGGATGAAAATAACAATAGAGACAAAAGTAATATTAAACACCATCCCACATCATAAATACCTCTTGTAGAAACCCATTTTATTGCCAGCTCGGTTAATATTGACTATTGACAATGTGTCTGTGATGTTAACTAGTCCATTCTTGCTCAATGCAACATTTCTCACTTGGTTTGGCTCTTACAGAAATCTAGTGTTGTGGTCTTGTCTTTTCCTCAGGATAACGTATTTTTTTCCATGGGAATCTGAGCGCTTTTACAAGCTTAATGTTTTAAGTGCCTGTCATTAAAAGAGTGCCTGTGCTGAGTCGACATTTGGTAGCAGTCTGAGAAATGTTCACCTGCCATATGGCACGGTAAATGTCATGAGATAATTGCTTCCTTCATTCCAAGCCAGCTCCCCAGGAACCTGACGCCACCTCTGTAACACACAACACCAATGGCTTAAGTGTACTCAGACCCTCAGAGGCAGTGACTTTGAATGTTCTAACCACACACAGTCTCTGTCTCCACAGTCCAACAGAGCTTAGGTTTCCCAAGTCATTCCCATAAGTATAGCACTGTCATTTTAGGTTAATTGTGTTGGTTTCTGCTGCTACTTCTTAGAATTTGTGCTAAGTAAGAAGTGTTCCTAATGTAATTACTGAGCCAATGTTCCTTCAGTGTGTGTGGTTAATGAGCTCAGTGTATCATCGCACAACGTGAAAGAACTTGTTTATATTTGTTTATAAGAATTTTGACTCTTATTTAATTGAAGGCATTAATAATATTTTTGAGCCTGGAATATAGTGTGTTTATGTTATTGACTAGTTTTACAAGGATGTAGGGTAGGCAGTCTTTCTTGGTTGACTAGGTTATCTGATTTATTAAATAGGCATTCAAGATGGCTGGTCAAGTTATATGTGATACTTTGTGCAGCAGAGTTTTTATTTCCTTCATTTTTCTTAGTTACATTTTTTGTTAGCTAAGTAACAACATAATTTGTTCCTAAATCTTTTTTTTGAGATAAGGTCTTCTTGCTGTATATTGCTGGTAGAACTCAGAATCTTTCTGCTTTGGCCTCCTGAGTGAGGGGTTTATAGGCAGATGTCACTGCAATCTCAATTTTTCATGACTGTTATTATAGATAATAAAGTCCATGGTACTTGAACTGAAATCTATAATATCACAGGCTTACTGTACCTTATTGACAGAGAATGGCAATTATTTTATTTTGTGCTAGTATTGAGGCTTGGATTCAGGGCCTGAGAATTGTCCAGGAGACTGACCATTAACTTATTTTACTCAAACACTCGAACCACAGTTCCACGTGTGACTTTTTGGAACAGTTCCATGTGTGACTTTTTGGTGGTCAATTGTAGATAAAAGTCTCACAGACTTTCCAATCCAGGTTGGTTTTCAGCTGTGATACTCAGTCTTGGCCTTCTAACTGTTAGATTTATAGGTGTGAGCCAGCCATTGACACTAGCATTAGACCTGGTAACTACTTTTTTTTTTCCTGCCAGTCCTGGGGCTTAGACTCAGGGCCTGAGCACTGTCCTTGAGCTTTCTCAAGGCAGGAAGTCTTACCACTTGAGCCACAACACCACTTCCAGTTTTTTCTGTATATGTGGTACCAAGGAATTGAATCTTTGTGCATGCTAGGCAAACACTCTACCAGTTGGCCAAACTCCCAGCCTTTTTTGTTGTTGTTTGTCATGGATCTTGGATTCTGGGCCTGGGTGCTGTCCCTTAGCTCCTCAGAAAAAGGCTACCATTCTATCCCTTGAGCCATAGCACCACTTAACATTTTCTAGTGGTTAATTGGAGATAAGAGTCTCACATTCTTTAGTGCCTGGGCTGGCTTTGAACCGCGATCCTCAAATCTTAGCCTCTTGAGTAGCTAGCATTATAAACCTGAGATTCCATGTCTGGCTAGTAACTACTTTTATTTTATGACTTTAGATATGTTTTAGAATTTTGTGTCATTGATAAGGCTGATGTATCAGTCTTTTAGTAGCTTCTATAGGTAGATTGTGTGTGTGTGTGTGTGTGTGTGTGTGTGTGTGTGTGTGTGTGTGAGTGGCTGTTTGTTCATGGAGTTGAGAGTTGATATACTTCAAATTTCACTTTCACTCCTCAAACTTTTGATGAAAGAAATGCCTTTCTCACCTTTTGATTGAGAGGTCCACAGGTGGAATACTGGCTAGTTGATAGTGCTTTCTTCCTGTGGTTGGCATATCACGTCCCCTAATTTCACTGAACATTAAAATGGTATAAATATATACATTTTCCAACATATGCTATGTTTGTTTTCTGAGATGCATTTTTTAAAAAAATTGGGAGTTAACTGAAAAAAATATGGCTCATTATTAATTAGCCCCAGTCTCTACTAGGTCAAAAATATCCAGGCATCCTACAAGGATCTGAATAAACTCAGACAGAGAAAAATGCTTGTGGGATAGGAAAGGTAAAGTGAGTAGCACACCTGGAGGAAAAACACTTTGTCTTTCACAGAAACGATGGGATATATCTGACAAATACAATCAGAACTTCTGCTGGATGGCAATTGGAACAGCATGTACTTACCAGAGAAATCGCTAACCTTTCCTCCCAGCCTTTATTCTCAGTCCTTGCAGATTGCTTATTTAATGTTCAGAAGCACACATCTCTTTTCACCAGTGAGTGCTAATTCTTAGAATGATCATAAAAATATGATATGTCTCTAAGGAGAGATTTGGATTATTTTCCCCAGTAGGATATTTTCTTAGTTCCGTAAGTTTTATGTTCCTTGTCTTTCATCTATTTTCTCAATAAACTGTCTGGTTTTCCAAATTCAACAGTATACTGAATTGCTGTAGTATTGTGTGATCTTTATACTTGGAAATCACCAAAGCATTGAGAGGCTTCCTTTACAGAGACAAGGTGAGGCAAGCTAGATAGCTGCATGGTGGTAAAAAGCTGATGCAGTTGCAGCGCTGTTGCATTATAGCAGGGTACCATGTGACTGTTCAAGTCATGTAACTAGTCCAGCCCTGAAAAACAAGACCTTACTATGTTCAGGTAGGACCAACAGAACTTACCCAGATGACTGCTGAGTCCTTTTG
Source organism: Megascapheus bottae (assembly GCF_031878675.1). NCBI lineage: Eukaryota > Metazoa > Chordata > Mammalia > Rodentia > Geomyidae > Megascapheus > Megascapheus bottae. Next base: position 43,119,200 of record NC_143512.1, on the reverse strand, counting down.
CTCTTTAATATGCACTTCCTCCTTGTCTCTTACTTTGTCTCATTTTTGAATTCTTTTCTCTGGGTAGTTCAACTATGAAGCAGTGGAGGTGTCTGTCACTAGTGGTAACCTACTAATATCTCTCATTTGGTATACTGCTGTCACCAGCAGGGACCTACAATTGGATGCCAGCTAAATCAGTACCCTAGTTGGTATAATATTGCAGCAGAGTTTAGACCTATGGTAAAAGTAGCCATTACAAAGATTGTGAATCTGAATGATTGCTTTGGTACTATTGATACGTTGGAGAAAGGATAACGATATCCTGAGGGAGAATGAACCATTTGCAAACATCTAAAGAAACTTTAGCAGCTGCGTAAAGAACCAGACCTACAATAAAAGCAACAGAGTGCCATCAAAGTTGAACTCTCAACCTAACTCTACTATATTACAAAGGTCAAATTATAAATTTGGGTCTATATCTTGACCCAAATTTGAACTCACTGATGGAAAGGAAAATCAAACTACAAAAAGAAAGTGCCCTGTATCATCACAGTAAGCACAGGAATGAGTCCCCAGTTAGAAGAGAACAGCCTCTCTCTCCTCAAGTAATCATCTGCTGGGGATAAGGCTGAAACCAATACTACGAAGATTCTTTGGCAATGGGTCTGTGTTAACATTGGTAAATGAGTTCTTAGGCATCATCATAGCCCTGAGTACCTGAAACTAAGGGGATTCCTATCTTACACTTGGCTCACGTGATCTCCAGTGGATGGTCAGTTTTCCATTTAGCAAATTGACTATTTGGAAAGATGTGCTTAGTAGTTGATAGAAAACAGTTGGTCTGTGTTGAAGTATCTCTTATGGTGGGCATTCTCTTTTACATAGCTTCCATCAATATACATTGCTATTTAAGAGGTAACTACTATGCTTTGATTTCTGATTTCTTTCTTTGTATTTCTAGAATGTGAGGACCTATACCCTTTCCCCCCCAATCCCCAAACATCCTTTGATGTATTGTAATCTTGGCTTTAAAATTTAAAAAGAAATTTACGAAGTTCTAATGACAGTATTATGTTATTGTGCATTCCATGCTTTCCCAACCCATCAAATATTCTTTGTGAGAACAACTCTATAGGATATAGGATAAGCAAGTATCAAGCTAGTTAGAAAACATTATTTAACAGGAAATGTGCCAAATAATTAAGAAGACATGTGTAGCATGGTTGAAATACATGAATCAGATGATAAGACAAAAAAATGTGAACTCAGTCCCTAAACGGGACTTTTGGGCTTGTGTTTTCCTAGGAAAATTTACCTGGGGATATACTTTAGCAGAATTAAAAAGTCAAAAAGTAACCATGAAAGAATACAAATCAACAATGAAATATTATTTTAGATACTTTAAGACAATTACTATTTTAATAACAGATGTTGGTGAGGAAGTGGGAAAATTGAAGACCTCACATAGTTGGAATTTTTAAACAATGTAGTCACTTTGGAAACAGCTTGATAGTTTTTCAAAAGGTTAAACATAAACTTACCTAGACTTACCATATAATTTAGCTACCTTAGTTGTAGGCATCTAGTCAGGAAAAATAAAAATGTATGTCTACACAATACTTACATTATAATTTTTTTTGCCAGTCCTGGGCTTGAGCTCAGGGCCTGAGCACTGTCTTGGACTTTCTCCAAGCTAAAGCTCTGCCACTTGAGCATCAGCACCACTTCCAGCTTTTTTCTATGTATGTGGTACCAAAGAATCAAACCAGGCTCTTCGTGCATGCTAGGCAAGCACTCTACCACTAGGCTAAACTCCTGGCCTATTCTAATTTTTATAGTAGCATTATTCAAAATGAGCAGGTGGCAAGAACTCATATACTTATCAATTAATTTGGATTTAAAAAAATATAGTATAGACATACAATGGATTGTTATTTGACTTTAAAAATGAAATAATGATACCTAATACAACATTGCTGAACAAAAATTGAGTATGTTTAGTGACAATTACAAAAGCTTCATATTGTCTGAGTCTTCTTAAATAATAGTTGACAGAAGACTGATTAGTGCTTGCCTTAGCCTGGGTTGGGGATGAAAGAAATGGGGATTAATGATCTGCTAAGAGGTGTGGAATTTCTTGCTGGGTACGGAAAATGTTTTAAAGTACATTATTGATGGTTCTACACCTCTCTGCACACGTTAAAAATTACTTTGTGAAAAATGTAACCAATGAATATATGAATTTTATGGTATGTAAAGTACATCCCAAAGAAATCACAATTAGTCATGGCAGAAGAGAGATATGGACTTAGAAAGTGTGAGTAAAAGATACCCCGACAACAATGCTGCAGCAAAATGAGGAATGGGAGTAAAGGGCACAGCCAAGAAATCGCCTTCGTTGTCCCTCATTGCCACATAATGGAACAGATGTCCATTTACAAAGAAGTGGATGAAGAAAAATGTGCCATAGATACACAAGTGAGTTTTACCCAGCTGTTGAGGAGAATGAAGCAATATTTTTTTTACTGGAAAATGGGTAGAGTTGATACCATAATGCTAAGTGAAATAAACCAGTTCCCACAAATGCAAATGTTTTCCTCTCATTTATGAAAATCAGAAAAATAAAAAACAGCCCCCCTGCCCAATATCATGAAAGTAAAAGAGTGACTCCTAGTGAGATAGAAGAGTAAGAAAAAGTGGTGACAGAGGAAGGGGTAATAAAAAACAGAGGAGCAGACTATGATCAAAATATAGGCCTGTATGGAAATTTTATAATGAAGCACTGTGGTATGTAGAATTTAATAGATGATAAAATGTGCAAAACAGTTATACAAATTCTGTAAGTGGCTTGTGACAGAAACTCACAAAAGAAAAACTACCAATGGACAACTCACTAATAACCAATGAAAAAGAGGTGTTTCTCCTTAGCAAAATCTTAGTTATTAATAGTTATTATTTAGAATATGAATATTAGTATATAATATTGGCTTGTAAGTATAAATGAATGATTTTAGTAACAATATTAAGTAACAGTAGAAGTTTTACAATATATAATATTTAATAATGGTGGAAGCTGTACAATATGTATATGCATTTACTGAAAGAAAAGACTTGGTATGAAAATGGAGAGTGGGTAATAGGTATGGATAGTTCTTATCTTCTTGTTTACAGTACAAGTTCTAATTAGTTTAGTATTCTTTGATGTTTATGTTTGAAGAACATCCATTTCTTCCATCTTTGAACTTAAAATCCAACTCAACAGTAGGCAATGAAATACTATTATCTGGAAGAATCCATATCTGGGTCTATCAGTTCATATAATATAATTGGGTTGTGTAGATAAAAGCCTACATATACACATCACTCTTACCAGGCCTTTGAATAGTTTCCATCTGGGGTCTATTTCACCCAAAGTTGAACATGGATATGAGTGTCTAAGCCAGCATCACTTCTTCTCATTTCAAATCATCTATTTCTTTTATCTCAGGATTTACAAACTCTGTCTTTTGACTTCAAAATGTCAAAAAGGAATTGGTTGTTATTCAAAATGGTTAACTAGTAGAGTCCTTTATTTTACTTTTCACAAAGCTGCTTTCTCTTTAACCACAGGTTGTTCTTCCTTTGAATTTTAACCCCGTTTCCAGTACTTCATTCACACTTACCACGTCTGTTGCTTGTATTGTGTATTTATAAGCTTCTCTCTGAATTTTCCTGGCTCTCTGAAGAATGTCTGCCTGCTGGGCATCCATCCTCTTCCTCTGCCACCCAGTTCTGCTACCCAAGCCATTCAGCAGCCTTTGGCCGAGGAGATAGTTGAGAATACCTTCTGCATTATTGCCATGTGATGAATGAATTTGACAATTGTGAGCTTTTCCCTATAGTTTTGAAATTCTTCAGTTCAGATGAGTTGAGAGACTCCCCCACCCCACAACCCCTATAGTGGACTATTAAACTGCCATGCTGGTTCAAGTATGAAATCAATAGTCTCCTACAAATATTTCCTCCCTCATCCCCTCCCTCCCTTTCTTTCTACTAGTACTTAGGTTTGAATTTAAAGTTTCATACTCTCACTTGACATTTTTGCTCAGGACTGGCACCTTACCACACCTCCACTCTGGCTTTTTGCCAGAAGGTTCTCATAGATTAATCTTCCTGGACTAGCTTTAAACTGAATCACTCCTTCTTTCCTTCCTTCCTTCCTTCCTTCCTTCCTTCCTTCCTTCCTTCTTTCCTTCCTTCCTTCCTCCCCTTCCCCCATCAGTCTTTCTTTTTTACTTTCTTTCTTTCTTTGCCAGTCCTGGGGCTTGAACCTGGGTATGGATACTGTCCCTGAGCAATACAATAGAATTCCTGGAATCAAACTCCTGGAATTCCTCACGGGATGTCCAGCATCAAAATGCAGCCCAGAGCTGGACAACAACTGGAATGGTTTCTCCCATGGCCTTCTGGCTATGAGTCCTTGTCCTTTAGAAATAAAGTACAGTTGGGAGAATTTTGCACAATTCACTTTTCTCATAATTTTTGCTGCACCACTATCTTCTATTATGTGGTGGCTCCCTGGATCTTTCTTTGCTTTGCTTTGAATGTAATTTTTTTCGGATAAAAATATCAAAAGGCTCATGGTACCAGATTGACACTATCACTGAGACCCTACCCAGTGTCAGAACATGTTCTTAGATATAAAAATATCTCTTTTCTTAATACTAGTTTGGTGGTTAGTAGGGAAGGACTGTTCAATGTGTTTTCAGTTTCATCTGCTAAGTTCTTACATTTTTGTTACGAGGAGGTTTTGACTAGTCATTCTTTTACTCCTAATGAATCCTCTATGGACCTAACTTTATAAAGTGCAATATTTTGAGATAATTCCCACTTTCTTTATATGTTTAATAAAAGTGGCTTTTCATAAGTTAGATTTAATAAATACGGTGGTTAACTATGGTTATAGAAACACACTTTCCAAGTGGCTTGCTTTACTCCTCTCCTTTTTTTCATGTGTTGAATAAGGCAATTATATTCTTTTTCACATATGCAAAAATCTTTTGCTGGGAGTAATATTGCAACCAACTTTGCCAGTAAAATTTCTGTTGCAGCAATATGGCAGGAAGTAATTTAAGTGTATTTCCATAGGAATTCGGCTTTAGTTCACTTCCCTAAGTTTCCCACTGCATATATTAAATACACTACAATCCAATCTATATATAAACAGGCAAGCTGTTGAAGTCCAATGGCAAGGATGATGCTATCAGACATTTTAGCACTGCTTTCATACCATCAACTTGCTTTAAAGCTTTCTTTCATGGTGGAGTGGTATAGGGCTAGAGAAAAGACAGATGTAAAGATAAGTCATTTAAAAAGTCTGTTTTTAATCTCTTTTATTTTGTTAAGTTCAAATAGGAAACAATATTCATCACTACTAGTTTTATGAAGATCTCCTCTTCCTCCTCCTCCTTCTCCTCCTCCTCCTCCTTCTCCTCCTCCTCCTTCTCCTCCTCCTCCTCCTCCTCCTCCTCCTCCTCCTCCTCCTCCTCCTCCTCCTTTTCATGCAATCAGTAATAGGGCTTGAAGTCAGGGCCTGTCACTCTCATTTAGCTTTTTTATTCAAGGCAGGTACTCTACCAACTGAATCACTCCTCCACTTCTGGCTTTGTGCTGGTTAACTGGAGGAAAGAGTCTCTCAGATTTGTCTTCCCCAGGCTAGCTCTGAACGTCCATCCTCAGATCTCACTCTCCCAGAGAGCTATTACTACAGGCAGAAGCCACTGGTGCCCAGCTCTAAGGACTTTCTACCAAAGCTACTCAGCAGCCTTTGGTCAGAGAGATATTTGGGAACACCATCTGTGTTGCAGCCTCAGTACAGATCTTTAAAGAGCCCTAGTCATAGGCTTTGCAGTTCCTGAATATGAACAAAAGTGGTCAAGTGAGAAAGGGGCCAGAAAGTTCTAGGTGCTTCTAAGAAATGCTTAGAGATGTTGTAATTGAACATTGTGAAAAAAGATATTTTGATTACTATGCAAACTACTAAAAACTTATTAAATTAAATTATTAAATCAAATTCTGAAAATCAATTGTGCATGAATGTGTAGATTCAATCAAGCTATCTTATATCTTACATGAGTGTTTGAAAAATGTCAAAAAGAATCTCATTTGAAAAGGTAGAAGTTTAACATATAAAAACTGCTTCAATGTCAAAAAGTAATTGCTTACTTGAAAACACAAATGAAAGGTGTGAGTGTGTGTGTGTGTGTGTGCGCGCGCGCGCACGTGCTAGCCCTGGGAACTCAGGGTCTGGGTGCTGTCCCTGAGCTTTTGTGAGTAAGGCTGTCTTTCTATTACTGTAGCCACAGCTGCATTTTAGTTCCAGCTTGTTTTTTGGTGGTTAATTGGAGATATTAGTCTCAGTCTTTCTTTTTCAGGCTGGCTCCAAACCGTGGTCTTCAGATCTCAGCTTTCTGAGTGGCTAGGATTACAGGTGTGAAGCACGAGTGCCTATCATAGCAGACACTTAACCAGTTTGATCACATTCCCCTTACTACTTCTCAAAAGAACTTTCCAGGAGCTGTCCTATCCACTGAGAGTCAGCCTGTGAGATATCTACTCTATATTCCTTCACCCAAAAGAGTATCTCTATATCTACAGTAGCCTATACTTTATTTTTGTTATATTTTTAAATTTTATTTATTTATTTTTATTTTATTGTTGGGGAACTTCATGTGTCTGTGATTGTTAATGCTCTAAGGAGCATTATTGGCCACTTGAAGAAAGAATGGCCCATGTCATTCACTATTGTAGAAAACTGGTACCAATTTCTCCCATGTAAGTGGAAAAAAGTTGGAAGAATAAACTTTTAATTATCACTTTTCATTTATATGTGAAGCAGATATTCAATATCAAAAACTGTGAGAGCATAAGAGAAAATATATAAAGTATAATGGTTCTTCAACTAACTTAAAGCCTCTACTATGTATATATATTTCAGTACAAATTATACTACTAGGAAGGCAAATTCTTACAGTACTATTTCTTCCCTTGTACCCATACATGACTAGAAACTAAAACTTTCTGAAGTTGGGAAGTTTCTTATGAAACAGAACTACTCAAACTCTAAAAGCATTAGAGAACAAACTGGGACATGGCTTTCAAAACTCCAATTTGTGTTGTTTGGATTTTGCGTGAGAAAAAAAAAGTAATTTACTTGGACTAAGACTTAGAAACACAAGTTGGAACTAAGAACATGTCTAAAATGGGCCAACACAGGCTTACTTGGCAGTTTCAAGGTCTTTGTTTTTTGTTATTGTGGGGTTTTTCTGTTATTGTTGAACATTTCTATTTGATTTTCTTCTCTGCCTCCTTATCTCCACCCATTACATTAGGAAGTAGGAGCATTAGTTCAACATTTTTCTGAAACAGAATCATGCTATTACCTGAAGCAATCCGTTGTTTAGGTCAGTGTTGTTGCCAAAGTGAGTATTGCCATAATAGATGATAATGTCACCTTCATCTGTTGGTGATTGTTAATGATCCTTAGCATTACTGGCCACTTGAAGAAAGGATGGGACTTTTAAAAGATGTGTTTGCTTACATGTAGCAACTATTATTGCACACTTCAGTAGGGAGACCTATGGAAATACCGTGCTTTCTCTTTAGAATGTTGGCCACTACTGCCTCCTTCCTCAGAGTGGTTATAAAGGAGGGTGGCCCACTGTCTCACTGTACTCAGGTCCCTCTGTTTTCTGAAGAGGGAGTAATTTTCTCATACCTGTGTAGAGTCAGAACTCATGTGATTAATAATCAAGATGCTCTCCAAGGGCTTTATTTCTAGAGAAACTTATCGGTCAATTACAGAAGAAGGAGGCAGTTGAGTAAACTTTTCCCAATAGAGCAGATGCAGTCAGTGCACAACTCCAATACTAATAAAGAGGAAGTGTCCCGTAAGATCCTTCCTTGTTTCTTGCTAAAAACCAGTGACTGGGGATGATTTGGAGATAACTATACTGATGATGTTTTCACAAGAAAAGCCTCAAAGAGGAGAGTTTCCAACTCTGGAGGAAATCCCAGTTACATGGACACCCAAAGTTTTTTTTTTAATCAACCCCTAAATGAAAAAGTATCAAATCCACACACCTGGCTATAGTTATCTTCTTCTCTGTGACCCACAGTGATCATCTATGACTAGGGAATTATTACTCATGTAGGTATCTAATTAGAAATGAGGAACACAAAACTGAGTTTGTTTTTATCTAATCCATCATCATCTCCCTTTTTTTTGAGCAAACCACAGAACAATTGCTAGCATATACTGCATACTTCATGTCTTAAATCAACAAGGGAACCATGCCAAATGTCAGATTAAGTATTCTACAGCTGAAGTGTTTGCATAACTTTTTGGTGGCTACCATTTAAAGAAAGAAAAATAGTCATGGGCCTTTAAAACAAATATTCCCCTAACTTGACATGCTCACGGTGTTCTGCCAACAATTGCTCCAACTTGGACAGCCTGGCCATGCATATCTTGTCCACAGAGCACCACAGCCAACTGGCAAGCAGAGCCTTGCATTTCCATTCCCTCCGGAAGGGTGAAGCCGCACCATGCTACTTGCAGGCCACAGACGCACTCACAGCTCTTTAGTTGAACCCATGTCTGCTTTGGCTAAGAAGTGAGCCATTTTCAGAAGGAATTTCCTGGTTCTTGACATGTCTGTCATGTTTCAACAATGACTTTGCAATTCCTGCATGTGTTTTCAGTTGTGTTGGCTGTGTGGAGATCACAAGGAAACTGAAGACAGGTCTTTTATTGGAAAAAATAGTAAGTCTGAGCAAATCAGCCTTAGTATCATTGGTTGGAGTCTGGTTTATATTCATTTCAACTTCATGTTTCTGAAAGGATTGCTTCAGAGGTGATGCTCTCTGAACTCAGGCTATCTGTTGGACAGAAGCTATTCTACATAGTCCTCTGTGATCCTGTCAGACTGAAGACATAAGCTCCTAGTCGGTGTCATGTGTTTTCATACATTATCTCAATGACTGTTCCTCACCAGCCAGTGAAGTTAACGTTCCTCCTCATTTTACTGAGGACTTGGAAGCTGCTGAGAGACTTGCCAAAGTTCATGAAGTTAACAATGTGGTTGTGAAGTTGAATAGCTTAGATTCATCTCAGATCTGTCACTCAAGATTTTTGGGACCTCAGGCAGGCTACTTCACTTCTCTGCTCCAATTTCCTCCTCCACGGAGGATTCACTCGAGTCAGGTGAATGAAGGGATCAGTATGGTAAGGGATGGGTAAGTTTATAAGTGAGCATACATTCAGTGTATATCACTAAGTCCCGGCAAGCAGAGCATGGCTGCTCTCCAGAGGTGTTCATGTGGCATCCCAGGTCAATGCCCTCCTCTTCTTGGAAATTTTGAGTCAGCAGTAACCATCGACCAACCCAGTTCAGGAGGCAGCTCAGCACCCTTGCTTTCAAAGTCTAGTTCCCACTAAGGCAAACAAGATCTGAGGCTCTGGGTCAGGCTATGGCTACAACCAAAGAATCAATCTTGGAAAAGGAATGGGAAGATAGGATGGGACTTGGTGTGAGGTGAAGAAGCAGCAGGGCTCTACTGTCCTGGATTCAGAATGAAAATGTGAAGACAGCTGAGTTCGTGTCTGCTGTAAAAGTGGAACTCAAATCCTAATGTCAGTGGACGTTTGTCACCCCAGTGCCTGCTGGCCTGTACTCAATGGATTCCATATGCCAGATACTGTTCTAGCCATGAGTTGCAAGGATGAGTTACATGTGGTCATTTTCCTTTTTGAGCTCACAAGTAATCAATGGCATTAGGTTGACCAGTGCTGAGATCTTGTGCTCTATACAGGGTGCTTAAATACTACATCCTCCAGAATCCATCTAGGAGCCGTAGGTACATCAGTAAGACATAATCATAGCTTTCTGCAGCTTTGTGAGCAGGCTTGAGTAAGTTTCTTTAATAATCCTTACTAAAGAAGCAAAATCCAGAAGCAAGAGGGAGGCCCATAATGTAATTTGCTTGATTAATCACTTAGGTGCTTTTCAAGTCTTACAAAAATGTCTTTGGCACTAATTGCATCAGTAATTACTGCCAGTAACTTCCATGCAGAAGACCTCAATATGGGTTTCAACTTTGCCACTTACAAGCTATGTGACCTTATCTCCCAGCTTTTGTAAGTTAATGTATTTTTATTTGTACAATGGACATGAACAAGTCAGCCTATATATTTGTTTTCAAAGAAGGAAAAGAGTAATATCTATGAAAACCCTTTTTGAATTAGAAGTATTCATGTTACCTCTACTTTCATTTGCACCCATTTTACATATTTTTTTCAGACCCAGGTACCCTGCTCTACAGGAGCAGGTGATCTACTTTGTTATATCTCCCTCAGATATAGTATAATTCCTGTCACAAAGTAGATGCTCAATGCATATGATCATTTATTTTCTGTATCACAGTGAGTCTTATGTCAGAATTTATGAATTTTCTGGGTGTGAGATCTGTGCCTAGGTCTTGTCTACATCTCTCTAGGGTCTCATGTACTAATTTGGTCATTGAAAATTTCCTGATTTTTTATGTAGTGTCTCCTTTGTGACCTTAGGAAATATGTGTTTGTCAGAATTACTTTTGTTGTGACAAAAATATCGGATGTTCAAAGAACTTGAAGGAGAAAGGCTTTATTTTAGGTCAAAGTTAGGAGGCTTTAGGCCTCAAGTGCTGGGCTTCATTGATTCTGGCTCCATGGTGAGAGGTCAGTGCCATGGTTAGGGGAGCATGTCACCAACCAAACACTGCTATAGTAGACAGAAGAAAGAGAGGAACCATAAAAGAGGAGGCTAGAACAAAATATAACTTCACAAACAAATATCCACTGAACAATTTTCTCCATCTGCACCCCACATGCCCCAGCTCCTTCCAAATAGTGAAATCAAAATTTGAATCTATCTGTGGATTGTTATTCATTATTTCAGAGCCTTTCAGAGCTAATCATCCCTGAAAAATGACCTCACTGACACACTTGAGGTATGTTTTCCTAATTATCTACACATCTCTTAACCCAATCAAGTTGACAATCAAGATCAACAATCACAAGGAAATGGGTGTTTTTGTTCATGTCTTAGCTTGAGCTCTCTATGGTACGATAGTACTATCGACTGAGTAGCTTAAATGACAGATACAGACATATCTCTCAGAGTGCCAAAGGATGGGAAATTAAAAATCATTGTCAGTTGAAGTAGGGTGGGTAGGTAAGTAGAAAGGAAAGGATAATTGCAACAAACCAACAACCACAACAACAAAAAAGCAAAAGTAAAAGAGCAAGAACAGTATCACATCTGGGTATATTTTGCCAAACATCCTGTTTTACAAGTATCCCTGCTGTTACAATTGAACCATTTTGTGACACCACTGGCCCACCTCTGGGTACAGAAGTTAAAGTTCTCAAGCAGGGACTTTTCCAAAGTCCATCCAAAGACTACATCTACCCCGCATTCCAGTTGTGGTTTCATCCATGAACCTCCCATCAAATCACCATGTTGGTTCTGAGAGTACCCTCTTCACAAGTTTCTAGAAAAATCCCTCCTACTTCTAAGAAAACTGTACAGTTTTGTGCATAAAATCATCACATTTAACCTCCCACAGTTTTGAAACTCTTCAGTGTGTCTACCCCTCCATTCTTTCTTCTACAAGACCAAAGCCTGTCATTCACCTCCAGTAACACCAGCAATTCATTTCTGGGAGGTCAAGTTCTTGACTCTGTATGCAGTTGTCTCCTTGCTATGTGAACTCTCACAGCTATGCCCTCTTCCTTTCTTTTAAATAAGGGCATGAATTCCAATGTGGGGGGTTATGATCTCACTTAAACATAATAAGCTCCCAAAGCCCCATCTCAAAATGCCACTGCAGTGTACAAATTTGAGGGAGACACATTTAGTCTATCATCCCATCTTATAGAAGAGAAACCAAAACTAAAGCCCAGTGCTACTAGAGAAGACAGATCTCAAGCTCAACTCCATCCACAAATGGGAAGTGTGTAAAACATCCCTATTGGGCTAGGTGTTTGGCCTAGTGGTAGAGTGCTTGCCTAGCATGCATTTAGCTCCAGACTCGATTCCTTGATACTACATACACAGAAAATGCCAGAACTGGTGCTGTGGCTCAAGTAGTAGAGTGCTAGCTATAGAAAGCTCAAAGACAGTGCTGAGGCCCTGAGTTCAAACCCTAGGACTGGACAACACCCCTACTTTCCTTACCCCTAACTCATTAATACTACAGACCTGGAACTGAAGCATCCAGGAAACTCTTTCTTGCAACTGTAATAAGGCAAGAACTCTAAAATAGAAAAGGCCTTGCACACTGTTAACAGAAAGGTAGATTTCCATCTTCACTTTTTGCATTACACTTTTATTTATTTTTTAAAAGGCATAACTTGTAACATTGATTTTGTACTAGGAACTCCATCTTCAACTATTTCCTTTCTCTTTCCATCAAAGGAACAGAGATTCTCTGAGAGAGAATAACTCAAATAGGCTTCTACAGTGAGAGAGTCAAGACTTGAAGACTGGCCCAGCCTTCTATGAACTCATGAAAGAGCCCAGTTCTTAGTATGGCCACTGAGAAACCATTATGTTCCTTCATGTTGGGCTGCTTGCTGTAGAGAGTATGGGTTAGGATAGTACATATATCCATATATGTAATTATGTCATACATGACATTACATCACACATACACTATATACATGTGTACAATATGTGTGTGCATGCATACATTGGAAATCCTTAAAGGTACACAGTATTTCTGGATTCAGTGAGTTTTGCAATCCTCAAATAATTTTGAGATTTGTCATTTTGCCTGGAACTCTCAGAAGTTCACAGGAAGTCAGCCTAGATTCTGTAATTAATGTGATTTACATTTGCACCGATTTTTAACAGAAGTCTCTTACTGGTTTTCAAGACAGAGCATGCAACCATAAAGAGATGTTGCAGAAAACTCAAAATCTTCATAGAGAACAGTGACATAAGACAGAATGGGAAGCCAGGTCACAGCCAGGTTGCATCTTATCTGCTGTGGAACTCTGTGGCCATAGGTACTGAGCAGACTGAGCAGACTACTTCAAACTCAATGCTGTGTTTAAATCTGTATGTCTGTTGATATGTGACCATGCTTTCCCATTTCACACCTCTTTTCTACCCAACCACAGGCGAAAGGGAAACAAATCAAAACTCCAACTTTCTTTAGTTGATGAATATAATTGTTGGGGGCCAAGTAATGCCATGTCTAATAACTTTCTGCTGAGACAAGGAAAGGCGCAAGAGGCAGGGCACAAGACTTGATTAGCATTGGTTACAAATGTGTTATTGTTTATCACTCTCTGCTGGGACCTAGAGTGAGGGTATATTAGCTGGAGGGACTTCCTCAGGAGGGGGGTTTATTGGAGAGAGAGATTTTCCTGCCTTGATGAAGCTGCTTGGCGTCTCTGTTTGTGCTCCCGGGAAGGAAGGCTGAGTGCGGGAGGACAGTGGACCCTCTCCTCGCTTGGCTTGTCCTGGTCGGAGCGTGTTTTTCCTATCCCTCCTGCTGATCGAGAGGGACAGGGGACGAAGGACCCTGACATACTGGTACCCAATGTGGGGCATGAAATGGGGCACAAAAGGGCATGACAGCAAGTTGAGCCAAGCAAGAGATACATGGAGGAAAGACTGAAAAACCAGAGAAACCTGAAGGGCACAAAGAAAAAGAAAAAGGAGGGACTGAAAGGCCAGGGAAACTTGAAGGGAAAATGCAGGCTGAAATTGCTTACAGGGAAAAAGAAAAAGACAGGGCGAAAGACAAGGAGAAAGAGAGGGACAAAGAGAAAGAAAAAAAAAAGGTGGTAAACAGGAGAAAGGGAAGCAACTACCTGCAAAAGTCAAAGAAATAAGAAAAACTCCTCAAAGACTGAAAAACCAGAGAAACCTGAAAGGAAAATACAAAGAAAACCCCATAAAAAAGCAAAAGATAAAAAGAAAAACCCATAAAAAGGCAAAAGATAGAAAATTGAGGAAAAGAAAAACCAAAAACTCCTCCCAAAGCTAAGGAGAAAAAAGGCAAACAAGCTGCAGTGGTGTCAAAGCAGAGAGGCAAACACAGCAGAAGCAGCTAGGTGTTTTAACAGTAAAAGATTTTAATAATCATTCCCAGTCCGCCTCCGAAGTGCGGGTCACTTCACGGTGGGGAAACTGAGGACCCTCGCGGAGGGCGAGGCAATAATTTCCAGATCACCTCCGAAGTGCAGGCCACTTTGACATGGTAGGGAGTCACTGAGGACCCTCGCAGGAGTCTCTGGCCAGAGCGGTATAAGGGCAAGGCAGTAAGGGGTTCGGAAAAAGAACTGGAATAAGGAATTTTAGAATAGAACCGAAATGGGTTCAGACCGGAATGACTGATATTAATTTTGCGCGAGTAGCATGCTAAATAATAGATAAATTCATACTTGAAAAACAAAGGCAATTGGGTAAATCTAAGTCTAAACAATGAGGCTTATACGGGAGTAAACAGTTTAAGAACAGGTAAAAAGCGCAGAGACGCTTGGATAAATACTTAAGAGAAAGAATTAAGTGGTAGTGATTTAGAAAGCCTGTGCTTGGGTGCAGAATTGCAAAATAGGGAGCCACCGCCCATAGTTGAAAACAGGCTAAAGCTTTTTAGGGTCCCTGGCAAAACATAGAGACAACGCCCCTGAGTCAGCTTGAAGAAGTTACAGAAAATGGATCTTTGCCCATAACCCCCTTAAAATGAAGGGACCAGAGTCATTTTTGGAAGGTGAGATAGGACAGTAGTTTAAAACAAAAAGCAGGGGGATTGGAAGACTTCTAATTCTTCCATTGCCCTGCTATTCCCTATGGCTTGTCTGACAGTCTGTTTTTTCTGTTTCAACTGCTAATTATTAATAATGTTCTTAGTTAATGTTGGAATGTTTCCCTGTTTTCTCTGGCTGTTGTAGTCAGCCACTGAGTATATACCAGTGCTTGTACAGGTGGAGGAGAATGCTTTCCTGCTTATCAGTAGAGGAGACTTTGGTATTTTCCTGGCCGTGGTGGTGGCCATTACATCTGTAGCTGCCGTTACTGCCATTACTGCCCTTCCCTCTGCAGTTCCTACAGAGAATGCTTTGAATAAGCTGATTAATTCAGCATGTGAAGACTGGAATTGTTATGTGCACAAATGACACATGTTAATATTCTAACTTTGGGTGATTGGTTATCTTTACTTGAGACTATTTTGGGACTTGATCAAAGATGGGCAGGAGTGATCGGTTTGGATTTATTTTTATGCGCTATAATTGTAATATTGCTTGCCTACAAAGTCAATGTAGAAAGTGAATGCTAATGTGACAGGCGTTTGCTCCCATGGAAATAGGTGCATGCCCTCAGGTCTGATTTGCTTAAATGGATGGCTGGTAGTTAAAGATGGGCAAGTCCCAGCTGTTGGCTCCTGTCTTAGGTTGATAGGCTAAGTAAAAAGGACTTGGTAATCCCATGTCGGGTAAGAAGGCTAGCGAGCTTGGAGACACCTAAGACAGGCACAGTCGATCTGATATGATGGTAGCCCCACATATCCTAGGTTTTGTCTTTTTTCTAAAATAAAGATAGGGGAGATGTTGGGGGACGAGTAACGCCATGTCTAATAACTTTCTTCTGAGACAAGGCAAGGCGCAAGAGGCAGGGCACAAGACTTGATTGCTATTGGTTACAAATGTGTTATTGTTTATCACTGTACTGGGACCTAGAGTGAGGGTATATTAGCTGGAGGGACTGCCTCAGGTGGGGGGTTTATTGGAGAGAGAGATTTTCCTGCCTTGTTGAAGCTGCGTGGCATCTCTGTTTGTGCTCCGGAGAAGGAAGGCTGAGTGCGGGAGGACAGTGGGCCCTCTCCTTGCTTGGCTCATCCTGGTTGGAGCATGTTTTTCCTATCCCTCCTGCTGATCAAGAGGGACCAGGGAAGAAGGACCCCAACATATAATAAATAATAAATATGGAATGGTTAACTCACTTGATCATTGGGTTTCCCCTGGTACCAACTATCCACCCCCAAAAATTAGCTCATACCTAGTGTTTTTTGTTTTTTGTTTTTTTGCCAGTCCTGGGCTTGAGCTCAGGGCCTGAGCACTGTCCCTGGATTTTCTCAAGGCTAGAGCTCTACCACTTGAGCCTCAGCACCACTTCTGGCTTTTTTCTATGTATGTGGTATTGAGGAATTGAACCCGGGTCTTCATGCATGCTAGGCAAGCACTCTACCACTAGGCCAAACTCCCAGCCCCATACCTAGTGTTTTATAAGATGTGAACTTTCAGAGGACTGAAGAAAGCCTGGAGCTGGTGATACCATCCCCCTTTGGCACTATTCCCTAGAAATAGACTCATGTTCCCTAGATAAGAAAGGGAATGTTGGACAGACACAGCTAAGATGCCCACTATAGCTTTTGCATCTACAAGAAGGATGTGGGCCAGGAGACTGCTAAGGACTACTGAAGTGCCAGTGTTCTCTGATGACCTGATTTCCCCTCTATGTAATCTATTTTTTTGCCAAATTCAATTCTGTTTATTTCACAGATACACAAACTACTTTATGTTGAATAGACTTCTTGATACAATGTCTCTGCAAACAAAATGAGACTTTTTTTGAGGTTCAAAATCATCTCAGTAAGATAAAGAATTGGGTTATTTTGTCCCTTGGCTTCTCTGTCTAGACTCAAGAGTCAAATAGCACACCACAGAGATGAGTAGCTTGTCTATCCTACTTCTAACTGACTTCAGCCATTGTCCATACCACTGGTATATTGAAAAGAATATAGTCATATCTATCACATTTCCAGAATCTCCAGAGTTCCTGGGAAATACATGTTTTCAAACTTTAATCATGGACTAAAAGCAAGTTGTTGTTTGAAGTTTTCATATGGCAAAGGATCCTTCTTTTCAGCAGATAATCACTCTATTTGGCAAGCCTAAATGTTCTTAAATTGGATTTATATAAAGCAGAGTATACCTGTGAGCAAATAAGAGAACATTAAACTCAGGAGAGTGGCAAAATTCCTGGTAAACCATCTGTAGCTTGTGCTTGATGCCCACGGCAGAAAGTCATGGAAGTATCTCATCAGCACTGAGTTTAGAAGCTAAGAAACTAGAAATCCTGTAAATGGCATTACTGTCCTAAAAGCACACTTTTATTATACCTGTATACCTATGATATTTTCCAGAATAACAGCACAAAGAAAAACAAGCTTAATAAAAGCATACTTTCAAATATAATTTTGTTTAACTGGTAGACAATTGTATATACTTATGTATTGTATATATCTATGTGTATATAAATGTGATGGTACATTGCAGAAAGATTAAATACAGCAGGTTAGCATATCGCTCACCTTAAACACTTAAGATTTCTTTGTGCTAAGGACATCTAAAAATCTACTCTTCTAGCAACTTTAAAATATTTATTAACTGTAGTGCCACACTATGGCACTATTATGCAGTAGACCACTTGAGGTTTGTACTCGTTGATTAACTCCTCTTTTCCATCTACCCTCAACTCTTATCCCCAGAAAAGATGACACTTTTCTAACTCTGTGTTTGATGTTTTTGAAACAAAAATGGCCTATAGACTCATGAAGAAATGCTCAACATCTCTAGTCATAAAAGAAATGCAAATAAAAACAACTCTAAGATTCCACCTCACTCCAGTTAGAATGGCCAGGATCAAGAAAACTAATAACAGATGCTGGAGGGGATGTGGCCAGGAGGGATCACTACTACACTGTTGGTGGGAGTGCAAACTCATCCAATCACTACGGAAAGCAGTATGGCAGTTCCTCAGAAGACTAAACATAGAGCTCCCCTATGACCCAGCAATTCCACTACTTGGCATTTACCCAATCATCCAGAAACAAGGACATACTAAACCCACTAGTACAACAATGTTCATTGCAGCACTATTCACCATAGCAAAGATATGGAACCAACCTGGATGTCCCTCAGTTGATGAGTGGATCAACAAGATGTGGTATTTGTACACAATGGAATTCTATGCTGCTGTCAGAAAGAATGACATCGCCTCATTTGTTAGGAAATGGAAAGACTTAGAAAAAAATCATATTAAGTGAAGTAAGCCAGACTCAAAGAAACTTAGGCTCAATGGTTTCCCTCATTTGTCATAATCAGTAGAAATCTTGGGCTCTCCTAGCAGAGATTTGCAATAGTGCAAAACCTTGATACAAAAGGCCATATAGTAGGACATTAAATGAAAGGATCTCCAGGATATAGAAACATAAGCCATATAATGAATGATTGTTGTTCTTAAGGTACTAGGTTATCTCTCATCTCTTTTGCTGTCCCTTAGTTATCTCATATTGTTATAGTATCTCACTTTGTTACCTGATATATCGGATATATTTGTATTTGGTTATTTGAAATTGGATAGGGAAGGGGGAAAACAAAATGAGGGGTGGGGGTGGGGGGAGGGAAATGGGGACCAAGACATGTGAAAGGGTATCAATATATGGGAATTAATGCACCATCTATCTGGCAAATATCATGTAACCCTTCTATTAATTACAATACAAATATATGAAAAAAAATAAATACCACAAATAGAAGAGGTCACATTTGTCTGGCTTATTACTTAGCACAATTGATTGCATGTGGTTGTAGATGACAGAATTCCCATCTTTTTTGTTTGTTTCTTGCTCATCCTGGGACTTGAACTTAGACTCTGAGTGCTGTCTCTAAGCTTCTTTTGCTCAAGGCTAGTGCTCTGTCATTGGAGCCTCAGTGCCAGTCTTGGATTTTTCTGTGTAGTTTATTGGAGATAAGAGTCTCACCGATTTTCTGCCTGGGATGGCTTTGAACCATGATTTTCAGATCTTAGCCTCCTAAGTAGCTAGGATTACAGGTGTGAGCCACCAGCATCCAGCCTCCATCCACTTATTTGAAGATCAGTAATATCCCTTAGGCTATATATTACACTTAGTTTGTCTGGCCCATCTCACCAATTGATCAACCCTTAGCTTCATTCCACACCTTGCCTATTGCAAATTATGCTACAATGAGCACAAGCATCATTTTAATATTGATTTCTTTCTCTTTGTCTTATTTTTTGGTATTTATATATGAAAGTAATGTTGTTGCATCCCCTGCTAGTTCTGTTGTTTTGGAGGAATCTCGGTACTGTGCACCACGATGATTGTTTGATTTGCATTTCTGTCAACAGAATAGAAGGGCCACCTTTCTCCATATCCTGAGTATCTGTTTTTTCTTCTTTTCAGTTTTCAGATGATTTAAATGTCAATAAAAATGAAATAGAAGATGGTACCTGAGAAAATAGTTGCCAAAAATTAAGATTTCGGCATGTTTGAAATAAGCATAGAAGCTTTTTTGCCTTTTTTTCCATATGTGCTCTGTACCTCAATGCTTAAATAAGAAACTGATTTTGGAGTGCCACTTTCTAATGTCTTTAAGTCCAATAACCAATTATCAACTCCAAATTAAATTCAACTCCAAATTAAAATGCCCAGCTTCTATAGCTTTAATGGGATATGTGGGCAATGGGGAGTTGGAAGTAGGACTTGTTACATCATCTGCATGGAGGCTCTAAGAGTCCACTTTTTATATTTCCTTTTCTTTTTGGAGGGCTCAAGCTGTTAACTTCAGGAACTTCAACTTCATTTAAGCTACCTACATCTACTTCTTAGTCTTTTGAAGCTACTTGATGCTCAGGTTATGTCTTCAAGTTTTCTAATTTCATAAATGCTGGCTTGTTTTAACTATTCTTTTCTCCCTTTCCTCACATTTAGATATAATTTATAGTGGTAAAAGAAAGACTTTATTCATAGTAGTCATAGAATTCAATCAATGAACAGCTATGAATGAAGAGTATCCAGAGGTGAATCAAACTGAGTTGTAAGCCTTATGCAGTTACAATTTATACTGTAGATAAGTGTGTTATAAGGAAAAGAAGAAAGAACGTGGCCAAGATTAGATGTTCTAAAGACAATGATGTTTGTTCTTCCTGAAGAGATGAGGATTAGTAATTGGTTTTGCTTGATTGTTTTGAGCCTAAATGTGTGCTTTTTAAAAATTTAATAAAGAATATTTTGTCTTTTATGACATTACAGCACCAATAAATAGTTTTCCACCAAATGTAATGGCAGTTACATAGAAGGCTTTCCATGTGGAATGGAAAAGGGAGGAACCACAACATTTTTTTTTAATTGAAAAAAAACTTTTAGCATCTGTTTGATCCCTGCATTAATAAAATTCATCTTGGAATTTAAAATAAAAGAATAGGAAACAAAGGCAGAGAAGAGCTTATTGCTGGAGAAAAAGAAAACAGGAAGAGGAAAGTACAAAAGATCGGAGTAAACCTTTACCGTATGTCCAAATCAGGAGGAAACTGGGAACGGCCATGAAGCCGAAGCCTCACTTCATTTGCCTCCTTCAGGAAGAAAAGAGAAAAGAAAAGCGGAGCTGATCATGATAGGGATATGAAGAAGGATGCTTTCTTAGAGCAGACAAGGAAGATGAGGAACTATGCAAGAAACAAGCACGAGGGCAGGAAGTGCAGCATGAAGGACATTTCAGCTGAACAATGAATGTCCTAAACTTGTCTATTTTGAAAAGAAAGGTAATCCTAGGTGCAACCTTCTGTCTTTTTAAAAAAAAATTTCAGTATAAATTATTCCTATTTTGTTCCCTGTTTGAAGAAAGCCAGTTAGACCTCTCATGCTAGTGTCATTCGAGGGGGCTAATGATAAGGGGTCTATTACATTTTCTGCATGGGTTAACTCTTGATCTTTGACTTCAGATTGCTTATGGTCTTAAACTTCTTCTCCCTGGAAATAATTCAGGTTCTGTCTGGGTTTCTCACATACATTCGTGAATGGCAGATACTCCCAGGTAAGGACTGGTACAAATTTGGGTCCACCAACATAGAGGACATGGTGATGGCCTCTGGTCTCTACAACTCCTGGGAAGATTCTCTCAGTACCAAGTTCTTTTGAGGAAATGATACCTGCTGTAAAGGAAACCTAGCTTTGCTGGAACCCACAGTGAAACCCGTCTGAGCTCACCCCTCCTCAGAGAACTCCCAAAATTGAATCTTTTGAGCTATTACCAAAGAGTTGGATCCCATGTTGGCATCTGGATTCTCAAAATATTAAGGACTATCTCAAACTACTTCAGATTTCTGAGCATAGAAGTAATACAATCATAACTTGGGCTTAGAATGATTCTCTTACTGACGAGAGAAATCAAAATTCTTTCATGACAATACTGGACCAAAATGTCCCGATAGAAATTTATCATTTCATGGGAGAAGTCCCATAGGTGTAAAGAGAGATTCGGTTATTGAGAGAACAAGCAAAGTCTTAAAAATGTGGGTGAAAGAATAACTCAGAGAATGTCCAACAGGAAAGTTGGGAAGTAGAAAGACATTAAAACAAGTTCCTGCTACTTAAATTTATGTCACTTCTAGTTTAGCACCAGAATTTTCCTGTACATCCCTAAATGGTTATTTTTTATTATTTATTTAACTATGTATCTATCTATTTTTTTTTTTATTTTGCCAGTCCTTGGCTTGAGCTCAGGGCCTGAGCACTGTTCTTGGACTTTCTCAACGCTAGAGCTCTACCACTTGAGCCACAGCACCACTTCCAGCTTTTTTCTATGTATGTGGTACCGAGGAATCGAACATGGGTCTTCGTGCATGCTAGGCAAGCACTCTACCAATAGGCCAAACTCCCGGTCCCCCTAAATGGTTATTTTAAAAGAGAAAATTATTCAATACTCTGGACACTCTCACTCTGGAATACTGCATTCTCATTTCAGAAAAATCTATTTAACCAAGCATAAAGACAAGTTAGAGTCATTTCTCGATAGATGAGCACTCTTATTCATTTCTAAATAATTTTATTTACTGTCATTAGAAGTAATTAGGGTACTCATCACTAGTGACCCACTTGTCAACTTATAAGAGGTTTCCACATTCCAATAGAAAGCACTCATGAAAACACATCCAGAAACTGGGTAACAGACAGAGCTATCCCATGCTGAAAACAGAAAAGATGAAGTCTGCAAACTTCCCATAGTTATCTGGAGCCAGGCTAGCTCCAGAGGCCAATGTCTAGGCTAAGAACCCCTCTCCACAGGCCTTGGCAGAGTCCTCTATAACTCCTTAGTAATAGTCATAAGGCCATCTTGCACAACAGGATAAAAGAACTTGAACTTGAAATGAAAGATAAAGAAGACTTACTTTCCATCTTGAGCTCCAATCAAGTCTACAAATGCATGATCTTTCTCATCCTGCTGAGCACTTAGTTCATGTGGCTTTACCCAGCCAAGGCAGGCGGGTCTCAAGGCCTTACCAACAAGCCATAGTAACTTAGTCCCAAGACATGGGTACTAAGGATCCTAAAGAGAAACAATAGATGATGGTAGACACTTGCTAGATAAGGAAGTCCTTGTCAAGGAACCTGCCCTTGTAGATAGTTGCTGAGGTGGGAGTGGTATCATCTGATGCCTTGTCCTGGTAAAGTACACTTGTGCCCCAAGAAAGAATAAGAATTGCTGAACTTAATCCCTAGATACCATATAGTTCCTGAATTGATTTTTTTATCAAAATTAAGAATAAATAAGCATACACAGATATGTAGATATTCTTAATATTTATGGAGCACTGAATATACACCCATCCACATATGCATGTACACATATACATATATATTAGTCATCTTAAACCTTACATTATGGGGAGTACCATCATTCTATCCCTTTTACAGATAAGAAATCAAGGAAACAGAAAATGGTATGGATGGTGGGTTGCAATGAGCTCTGCAATGAAAGTAACAAATGGAACATAATAACATTTGCACATCCCTAATTTATCACGGGTCCTTTTCCCCTCTTTCTCTTCCTGCCCTCATACAAAGCAATTGAAAATGCAGACACAGTAGAGCAGCAATCTTCAGGACTTCAAGGGAAGGCGAGTATTAATTTAAAAGACATAAATAATGCATTCTCTTCTTGACCAATTGGGTCCAGGCACATGTGTTTAGGAGGAAGAAGTAGCTGTTAAAGACTCCTGTGGTGGGTCTCCTAATCATGTTTTCTTATTCTGCAGGTATAAAATTCAGTTCATTAAATAATTAGTTCTCAGAGTCTCAGGAACTATTTCCAATGATTTAGTGCAATTTCCTCCAAAGTCTATGCTGAAAAGGAAGTAATTAGACTTGGGAGTGTTTTACTTAAACCCTGTGTCGATACTTATGTAAAGTGACTGTGATAATTGGGCCTTTCATAAATTTTGCTGCTATACTGTACTCAAAGGACTCAGGTCCTTGTGTGCTCCTCTGGAGTCAGTTGGGAGCCACTTGGACTGGAATCCTGGGGTTATAGTGCTTCAATACTTCACTCTTAGATAGCCATGCATTCATACATGATCTTTGCCCTTATTACAAATTTAAGTCCAAAGCTGAGGCAGGTGTGACAGGATTTGGTTTAAATATTACAGCAATGTGAATTAATGGCCAGGTGATGGTCTGTGAATTTCTGAAGTCAGTAGAATAGGTGTAAGCACTGAGAAACTTTCACTTACAATTTGACAGTGTGTCTGCATGCTGGTGTGCACATGCATGCACACGTGCACTCATGCACACTGGTATTCTTGCTTCAATTCGAGCCTGGGTGCTGTCCCTGAGTATTTTTTGCTCAAGGCTAGCACTCTACTACTTGATCCACAGCTCTGCTTCTGGCTTTTGAGTGGTGATTAGAGATAAAAGTCTCATAGACTTTCTTGCCCTGGTTGGCTTTGGACTACCGTTCTCAGATTTCAACCTCTGGACTTGCTAGCATTACAGATGTTGAGCTACTGTTGTACCGGCTTTGACAGCACTTTTTAAATGTTCATTCAATTTAAGCACTAAAAGAAATGAGAGACATATATGTATATTTCTTTTTTATTTTAATTAATAGAGGAGTTAGTTATATTCGCCAGATAGAAGAAGCATTACTTCACAGACATTGATACCCCTTCTCACATTTTTGTCCCCATTTCCCTCTCTACCCCCTCCCCTCATCTTGTTTTTCCCCTTCTCTTTCCTATTTCAAATAAACAAATAAACATATATACAATATACCAGTTTGCAAGGTAAGATATTGTAACAATATGAGAATAACCAAGGGACAACAAAAGAGATGAGAAATAATGTAGTACATTAAGAACAACATTCACTCATTATATATGCCTTGTTTTCATATCCTGGAGGTCCTTTCATTTAGGAGAGGCTTATATTTTGAGTCTTCTTTTCCACTCCATATTTTAAAATAAAAAGTCATCTAACATCCCCTCACATTGGATTTCCCCTCATTCTTTGCATACCTGATACTGGATATTTTTAATTAGGTTCTGAATTACATTGGAATTCTGGGTTTTGATAACTTCCTTCACACAGTTGTGGCATTCAATTGCTTTACCAGAAATTAGAGGTCAGCTTTCTAGGCTGGAAGCTGAGTTGTGGTAGTAGGGTTTATTCATTGCTTATTCCCTGCCTAGCTCTGTCTGTGCTGCTACATCAGAAATACCACAGACTGGGTAATCCATAAGAAGCAAAATGTTTCTTGTAGTTCTGGAGGTTGAAAAGTATAGAATTGAGCCATTGACATTTGGTATGCAGTGAGGGCTTTCTTCTCACAGTCTCAGGATACATGCTGTATAATCACAAGGCAGAATAGATGGAAGACAGAAGTCAAAGCAACAGTCTAGCTAGTTTTCAACAGCCCATTTGCAATCACTAATGTATTCATGGGGGTATCATCCTCATCACCTCCCGCCTCAACACTGCACTCATTAGGACTATCTCACTGGTGTCAGCTCCAACACTGAAAATGTAGGAGGGACATGGGCATTCAAGCTATAACAGCATCCCTATAGAGGTCACACTTCTGAAGGACTTTTTAGTATAGATGAGGGATTTTTCTATATACATGAAAATCACTATATATTCCTAATTATTTAATGTAGAATAATAAATCAATCCCATCAATTTTATTATGTCTGAAAGAAACATTATAAGACTTCATCTTGAAAATCTCTATCTGGGGTGTCTAGTAATTCACTGATAATATATTTTATACAAGTGTCAATCTGTCATGCAAAAAGCAAGATAAACAAAAATATTCAAAGCCTTGAAGAAGATAAGCACATGGGAATATGCCATAACTAAGGCAATGTAAATATAAAGCACAGTAAGATACCACCTCACTTCCATTAGGATGCTGTTATGAAAACCAGCCAATCAACCAAACAAGGAAATGAAAAGCAGAGACCGTAATTACAAATGGAGAATTTAGAACCCTTGTCATAACTAGTGGGAATGTTAGCAGTGTAGCCATGAGGGGAAACAGTATGGTGCTCTCTCAAAAAACTGAGGAACAAAATTATTCTAGGATCCATTTCTGGGTAGTAGCTGTCAAACAGATAGTTGTGTGCACATGTTTATGGGGGCATTATTCACAATAATCAAAACATGAGAGCAACGTAATGTCCCTTAATAGATGAATGGATGAATGAAATGTGAATGGAATGTTATTCAGCCTTCAAAAGGAAGGAAATTCTAAGTCTGAGGAACAAAGCTCAGTAGTAGAGTACCTGCCTCATATGCAGAAGGTCCTGGGAGTATTTCATAGGCACAAGCTTCAGTATGGAAAGATATGGAAAGTGTTTTCAAGATACACAGTGGTGATGGTTTCATTGTCAGCATACCTAATACTACTGAGCTCTATATTTAAAAATGGGTACAATGCTAATTTTATGGCATATATATAATAAAGGAAGCAAGAAAGTAATTTTGATTTCAAATTTAAGAAAGAATCAAGGACATAGTGTGCAACTTAAACTGTTTTTGATGATTTATAAAGGAGTTGATGTGATATTCTATTTCTCATTCTCTTTGTGTTTTTCTTAACATCAGAGATCTAGCCAGGAGTTTGTGCATGTGTGGTAACAACCTTTACTATTCCATGTTCTAGAAATGCATTTCAATCACACAGATCAGAGAAGATTAGGAAGGGCAGTGGAGTAATTAAGGTCACTAGACTTTGTCATTGAACAAAACCCTTAAATCCAACTCTAATCCCACACATTAATGCCACAGACAAAAGGGTTAATTGCTGAAGTATAACTGTTCTAACCATCCGGAAACTAACGCAATCCATGTTAAATGTTATTAATGACCTGCTGTGTGGCTTTGTATCTTTTGAGGGTGCTGATGTAGTCAGTCCTGGGAGAGGGTACAGATTTATTAGTTCTCAAGAGGTTATCCCTGGGGTAACTCATTATCACTGGTACAAGCACAGAATGTTCTGTGACGGGAGAATATCTACCATGAAATAATCCAATTAATCAAGATGGGGCATGCATGTACTGACAATGCAATAGGAGCAGATGCTACTGACTCCTGAACTGTCGCCACATAGCCCTGGGGCTGAGCCAGTGCCCCGTGAGCAGGTTGGCTTAGGTGTGGGGTCTAATCTCCCATCATCACACAGCATCTTCCCCATTTGCCTCCCATTTGGCTCTGACCCAGCTGGACTGGACAATCCTGTTGCCTTATGTTCCTTCTGCATCAAACCTTTTTATCTCTTTATGAGGGAGTCTAGTAAACCACTCTACCAAGTCTCCAAGTCTCCACTCCTTTTTAGCATTATTTTCTCATTCCAATTCCATCACAGGTTCTGAGGCAGGAACATTCCTAAAGGCAATCTTGGAATCTTGGAAGTCTGCAGATATGCTATCACCTCTTTTGGACACCTCTGTAGCCCCTCCACATGATGTCATGAAAGGTTTTTAGAAGACAGGGGAATGTGTTCACTTCATGCTCTTCTGGTGGAAGAACACCTAATAAATGACATCACTGAACAAAGGGCAATTTCCATTTTATAAACGGAAAGGATGGAAACAATTGTAAAACTAAGAGTTCTGACATCAGGAGTAGATAAAAGGAAATGTTTGTGTCTTGTGTTCGTTTTTCTTCTGCTCTTTTTCCTCATATGCTTTCCCACATTTAAATATTCTTCTAGAGTCTTAAAACTCCCAAATGTTGTTAGTTTTTGGGTGATTTTTCAAAACCAATGACACCAGTAGCTTCTACATCTTAGCTTCAATAGCAATAGCTATTTTTTTCTACAAATTCTCTATATTTTCAGAAGAGGCTCAGTATTTGTTCAGCCATGCCACATTTTTTTCCTAACTAAAATCTTCTCCATATCATAATCTTCTTTATTCATCCAGATGAAGGAAATTGTTTTATCAAGAGAAACAAAGCCAGAAAATTTACCTGGAAGAGAAAGAAGACACTTCCAATCAATTCCGTTTCCTCTCAGAACTCTACAGAAATATTTACTAAGAGGCTGTCTGGACCAAGGGGTCACTTCCTTCAGGAGGAATGTTCCCTCCCTTTGCCCTGACACCAGGAAGAAAGACAAAAGAAAAGGAAATTTGGCATTTGTGCTGTGCTCCAAGCTTTAAAAGTACTTTTGCATATAATAAGAAAGATGAAAGAGAAACTTCCACAGAACAGTCTTAGGCCCTGCTGACACAATATTCCATTCCCATATCCCAAATGGGAAGCATAGAGGCACAGGACAAGGGTCCAGTCATCATGAGGGGAACTGTCAAAATGACTGAGCATATTACAGCATGAAGTCTTTATGTCAACATGGAACAAGAACATATGCATGGTTATCTGCAGGATGAGTCAGCCAGCTAGACTTACAAGCCAAACTCAGCCTGTAAATAGTTTTATTGGAACCTAGCCATACTCAGTTGATTATGAATTGCCCATCTTTACCCTTGAGCCCAAACTGCAAATGTGAATATTTGAAACAGGGGAGCATTTTCTTTGTTTTCAAAGTCTTAAAGTATTTTCCATTTTTTTTACAGAAAACATTTGCTAACCTAAATGGAAACTTGAAGAAGACTAATATCCAGGCTTCTACTATGGCATATTATGAATGTGGCCCAGCACACTACACACAGAAAGATAAGATGTGAGTAACTTCACTAATTGTTGTTGTTCTTAAAAGAGAAACTGTAACTCTTTTGTTAATTACAATAAAAAAATAAAAATAAGTACTCTTCAGATTTACCTTAAAAAAAAGAGAGAGAAACTGATAAGACCTAGTAACTATTGGAATCTTTTTTTTTTTTTTTTTTGCTGGTCCTGAGGCTTGAACTCAGGGCTGGAACACCGTCCATGAGCATTTTTGCTCAAGATCAACAATCTAACACTTAAGCCACAACACCATTTCTGGCTTTTCTTATACTTCATTGGAGCTGAAAGTGTCACAAACTTTCCTGACCTGGGGTGGCTTTGAAGCATAATCTGAAGATCTCAGCCTCCTGAGTAGCTAAGATTATAAGTGTGAGCCACTGGTAGGGGCTTGAGACTGAACTTTTTTTTTCTTTTTTTTTATTGTAATTAGTAAAAGGGTTACATGATATTTGCCAGATAGAAGGTGCATTAATTCACATACATTGATACCCTTTCACATGTCTTGGTACCCATTACCCTCCCCCCCACACCCCCCACCCGTCTTGGTTTTCCCTCCTTCCCTATCAAATTTCAAATAACCAAATACAAATAAATTCAATATATCAGATAACAAAGTGAGGTATTGTAACAATATGAGATAACCAAGGGACAGCAAAGGAGATGAGAGACAACATAGTACATTAAGGACAACAATCATTCGTTATATGGCTTTTGTTTCAATATCCTGGAGGTCCTTTCAATTAGCTTCATACTATATGGCCTTATGTATCAAGATTTTGCTCTATTGCAGATCTCTGCTAGTAGAGCCCAAGGTTTCTGCTGATTATGACGAATGAGGGAAACCATTGACCCTAAGTTCCTTTGAGTCTGGCTTACTTCACTTAATATGATTTTTTTCTAAGTCTTTCCATTTCCTAACAAATGGGGCGATGTTATTCTTTCTGACAGCAGCATAGAATTCCATTGTGTACAAATACCACAACTTGTTGATCCACTCATCAACTGAGGGACATCTAGGTTGGTTCCATATCTTTGCTATGGTGAATAGTGCTGCAATGAACATTGTTGTGCTAGTGGATTTAGTATGCCCTTGTTTCTGGATGATTGGGTAAATGCCAAGTAGTGGAATTGCTGGGTCATAGGGGAGTTCTATGTTTAGCCTTTTGAGGCACTGCCACACTGCTTTCCATAGTGGTTGAACAAGTTTGCACTCCCACCAACAGTGTAGTAGTGATCCCTCCTGGCCACATCCCCTCCAGCATCTGTTATTATTCGTTTTCCTGATCCTGATAAGACCTAGTAACTATTGGAATCTTTTTTTTTTTTTTTTTTTTTTTTGCTAGTCCTGGGCTTGAGCTCAGGGCTTAGGTACTGTCTTTGGACTTTTTTCTCAAGGCTAGAGCTCTACCACTTGAGCCTCAGCACCACTTCCGGCTTTTTTCTATGTATGTGGTACCGAGGAATCAAACCCGGGTCTTTGTACATACTAGGCATGCACTCTACCACGAGGCCAAACTCCCGGCCCACTATTGGAATTTTTATGTAAAGTAAAGTTATCTTTGCTCTGTCAACCTTGGTAGTTCAATGCCACAGCAAAAATTGTAAAATGAGACATCTTTAAGATGTACAATTTTTCTTATAGGTAAAAGTTAGATCTAATTTATAATTACATTTGTAACCATAAAAGGTCATATGCATACATACATCATGTTTTAATGGAAGTATGGTACGTGCATGGTGTAAAGGTGTTACTCCTTTGAAAAACCTACAGTCTAGCAAAATGAATCACAGGAAGCTGGAATTTGAGGCAATGTCAGAGGGAGATGAGGTCGGTGGTGGTGGGGGAATAGATGAATGAAGAAAGGAGGGACAGGAGAATGTAGTCATCATTGTGTTCAATGTACATATGGGAAAAAATAGGAGCATTGAGGGGGTGGGTGGATTTGAGAGAGATAAGGGAGAAGGATGGAAGGGGTGACATTGACATGTTGAACTAAGACCCTTTTATGTGATAACTTGCTAGCTTCTAAGCATACCTGAATGTAAACCCCAATTTCTCCACTTGTCTTAGCCTTCAAGTGCCTATTTCTCTTTCAAGACTTTATTTTGCTTCATTCTGGGATTACCCAGTAACTTGTTTCCATTGGCTGAAACAAGGTATCATCATGGAAAAAAATTTCTATTACTGTCCATATGAATGGAATTAGCACACTATGTATACTAATACAAAAGTAAAACAAGAATTTTCTAATGCTTACTAGTTGACCCTGCTTCCTTTGTGTGTTGAGGATTTTATAGCTTTTATTGGCACTGGTGAAATCTAGAGAAAGGAGGTGTACTGGCTCAAGTCGTACCAGAGGCAGCAAAGGCAAGGAAGGCTGTGTATCCCCATGGCCCGATCTTCCCTAGACAGTCTCACGGTTGAATGAATCCAAGAAACACTATTTGCTGGGAGGGTTACAAATGAAATACCACCACTTCATGTTCATTTTCAGAAAGTTAGAATTGCAGTTCTCAAGAGTAAAAAGCTAATGCATCTTAATCCCTCAATAACTCGGGATAGAAGAGAATAAAAAAAATCAGTAATAGAGCAGCAATTCTCCCAGGCAAATACAGGAAGTAGAGACAAACCCTTCATCCTACAAATCTAATTTGGGGCTCTGAAGTACTCTTCAGCAGCACCCAGGGAATGAATCCTTGGAGAGAGAAGGGTATATGATTCTAAGCTATCAGAACCACTCAGCATAAAGGTTTATTAATTGTTTAGTGGTGATGACTGTGCCAGTACTGACTACAGACGTTCTGGGACATTTCTGTCGACTGTTAGCACAAAGGATTGGGCTGTCACTTACATTCTTTAAAGGCTTGTTTGAGGACAGCCTCTGGCCCGAGTTTATTGTTCCCTGGTGATTGTGAGAGCCAAGCACTTGGTTTCTAGCAGGATACACTCAAATCCTTCAGGTCACATTGTACCAATCTGGGTCAGACTAACCCACTACATGGGGCAGCATTTGCAGATCCAGCGTTTACTCCTGGCAGGATACTCCTCCTGCAAAGGCCAATGGAAGAATGAGGAATGTTAATTCCAATTGTTCCAGTATTCTACTTGGCTTCAAAGAGCCCAGTGCATTCTCACCACATCTCCACTGGGATCCTCAATTTATTCTCTCTGCTTGTCTTTTTTTCTACTTCTCACAAAGAAGACTTACTCATTGAGGCGGAGGTGAACCATCACGCTTGTGGTTTCTGTGTCACTTTCTCACATTCTGTAGATCCACAGTCCATGGAAAACCTATCACACCTCCAAATGAAGACACTGATTTCTAGCTGCCCACTTATCATGGCAGCTAGCCTTGTAGCCTCAGCACCCAGCTCAGTGCCCGGCAATATGGCAAGACAAATATTCAGAAAGTTTTTATAACTAGTCACACCATGGGACTATAAGTCACTTTGGAAGATAGCATGTCAAATTCAATGTTGATTAAAATGATTTAAACTGATCAAAATTAAAGATTAATTTAAATATCACCCAAAGGCTCAGAAAATATGACATTAATTTATGATGTTTATCAGAAGTTAGAAAATGTGAAAGAAAGAAAGGAAAAAGAAGGTAAAGAAGTAAGTCAGGAAGGAAGGAAGGAAGGAAAAAAAAGAGGGAAGACAGGTAGAAGAAGGATTTGCCAAGATATATATGTAGGTAGCCTCTCATTCTAGAAGCTTGATAGATCAGATACCTTATCCTTTCTAGCTCCCAGATAGCAGGGAAAATTTACACATGAGGCCATGGGATACAGTAAATAATCACATGTCCTGAAGGAGTATGGGCGTGAAGACAAGTGGAGCCTCAGGGCAGAGTTGCAGGCTGAGAACATGGACACCCATCTTGCCCCCATTACCTGTAAATTCAGGATGAAAGACGCACATCTTCTATAGCAAGTGATCAAATAGAACCTGAATACAGAGGAATTTTCCTCAAACTTTCTTCCCCATATGCCTAGCTTCCAAATTGCAGTTTGAGTACTAGGTTTCCATAGTAGGGCCCATGTGACACAGGCTTTATAAAGCATTTCTTATATAATATCTTCAGAAAATAATTTGCATAAAATTATGCCTATCTGTGCCTTAACATGTATTATATGACCTAGAAATCCACCTTTAAGAGAGAAATTCTTGTATAAGTTGTATAAGTATAGTAAAAGTTAGGCTTAACAAAGTTCACAGCTGTTCTTTTCATAATAATAATAATAATAATAATAATAATAATAATAATAAAAAGAGGGCCAGGAGTAAAAATTGATGTTAATAAAATCTTTAATAAAAAACATAAAAAGGTATTTCTGTCATTTAGAGACTGGATAGCCAAAATGTAAACTAGTCATATGACAAATATTATATAACAGTGAAAGTGATTTAACTATAGATACAGGAAACTGTATGAGGAGAAATCTATGGAACAAAATAAAAATAGAACAAGCAAGTGGAAGGAAATAATGTTAACAATGGTAATATTTTTTAGTAATTCAGCAAAGTGAGATGTAGTTGGGAGACATATGCATCTGTGGTTATACAGAAGCACAAAAGGAAGAATCAAATTGAGTTGTGTGGGTAGAAGGGATTGGGAAACACAGTGTTGGGGAGCACACATGTGACTTGCATAGTTGAAGTGGGTTTACAGATACACATTTTTTGTAGTGATTCTGACCTGTATATCTGTTCTGTATTCTTCTATATGAACAAAGTATTTCATGCGGTTAATATTTTATTACTAGAAGCCATTTTTGTTTTATATCTAGAAGCTTTGCTGGTGGTTATTTACTATGGAGCGAGGAGTTAAGACTGAGATACAGAGGCAGTTTTCAACATAAGACAGTGTTTTGTTCACTCAGATGAGGAAAAGCAGGCATAGCCAGGCCGAATCATCTACACACCAATGGGCAAATGTCACTTCTGATTTCCTTCATTGCCCAACAATAACGATCACTTGTTCTGATTTTGTGAAAGGGGGGAGAGGGGAAAAGCCAGAGCAAACTTTCCCTGAACTAAACAATATGTCAAAAAAAAACTTAGATTCTTTTTTAAGTGTCTTCATTTCCACTCAAGAAGAATCTAAATCCATAAGGAACTAAACCAAACATCATGGCTACCCTGGAAATGTTAGAATCTGTTTTTAGCCACAATATTCTCTACTTTCCACATGTGACATACAAAAGAAAAAATTCAAGGCTCTGTGAACTAATTCCGAAGAAACTTATAGAGACAAACCAAGATGCTTTTGTATTTTAATAAATGAAAAAACATATTGTCAATTGACCTTGCCTTTGGGATGATCCCTCATTTAATCTGAGGTAAACAAGTAAATATTGCTGAAACAGGAAGAAGAAACAAATTTCAAGAAACTGTTACATTGTTTGCCAAGGTAGTTGTATATTTTATATCCCTTGAATATATGAAGATTCTGGTTCCTATGCTACCCAGCTCCTGGTATGGTTAGTCTTTATGATTGTAGTCACTGTAATAGGTGTACAGTGATATCTCTTATGTTTCTAATTTTCATTTACATAATAACACATTGACTTTGCACATATGTATTTGCTGTCTACATCTTTAGGGGATAATCCTTTGGGATATTCTGTCCATTGTTTAACTGGGTTTTCTATTTTCTTATTTATATGGTTCTTTCTTTGTTTATGTCTAAGCAAGGCAAAATTTACTTTTGCACAGAAAGGTGCACCATCAGTCAAAAATCCTGCAAGCAAGTGTGCAGAGCAGACAGGCTGTTCCCCTATTTTTCCCTAATGCAGCAGGCCCTACTCCTCTGCTCACATGGGCTGAATTCAGGTTCATAATCTGCTCAAGAGTCTCCAATTTGAATAGGGTAAGATGTATTTACATAAGGTGATTTGGAAACAAGATGAACTTCACAAGCAATCTCAAAATATACCCACAACCTCTACTATTTCTTGGACAATCTGAGGTGTGTCATAATTCAATCTTGAAAAAAAAACAGCTTAAGACAACATCTTACATTTCAAAAACTCATTTGTTCCAAAGCAGTTCCTTTTTTCCTTGACAAAAGCCAAGTTACCAGGCACAAACCAACTTTTAGGAAATATCATTTGATAGAAAAGACAGTTTTTCCTCACAAGTCCTTCCTCTTTCATTTTCTATTCTTTTCTTCAAACTTTTTTAACATTACTGAGTCAGATGAGTGCTTTATATTTTCTCTTTTCAGTAAATAATTTGCTCATATTTTCTCTCAGGCATAGGCTTGTTTTTAGATTATTTAATGATGTCTTCTAGAGTATGAGTTTTTAATTTAATGAAATCCAGCTTACAAATTTAGTTTTTATGGATTGAGTTCAGTGTCCTGGCTCTCACAAATCTCCATCTAAGCCGAAGTCATAAAAGATTCCAATTAAATTTGCTTTTAGAAGTTTTATATAATTTGAGGGTCTATTATCAGTCCAATAATCCATTTTCTAAAGTTTATATATGGTGTCAGTGGTGGAATGAAATTTGTTCATGCATATGAATATATGAAGGTGCTGAAAATAATTTTATACCATTTGTTGAAGGCTACCATTTATACATTAAATTGCCATTATACTTCACCAATTTTGACATGTGTGTGGATCACTCTTTCTGTATTTTATTCTGCTCCATTGAACTATTTGTTATTCTTCATACCAATACCATGAGGATGTGATTACTGTAGCTATAGTTTTAGCTAGTCTTGAGATTAGGTCATGTTATTCTTCTAACATTGTTCCCATTATCCACATCCAATTATTTTGTCCACTATTTAGTCTGCCATTATGTAAAATTTTTAGAATCTGCTTACCAATTGCCAAGGACTTAAGATTGAATTGAAACTTTAAAATTTGGAATGAACTGACATATTTCTCAAATTAAATGTTGATATGACTGTAGAATATCACTTCAGTCACTGAAGTGTGCTTTAATTTCTCCCAGTGTATACAGCTTTCTTATCTTTTGTTAGACTCGCCTTATCTTTGATGCCATTTTAAGTCAAAATGTTTCCAGTTTCTTTTTGCTCTGTAAACTAACTTACTAGTCCCCAGTAAATTATTTATGTGTGCATATTTATGTATTATGTCAGATTATGCAAATAGTAGGTGTCTTATGAGATCTGTGAAAAAGGACAGATTTATTTTTTCTCATTCAATCTAGATACCTTTTATAATCATTCATTTATTCACTCATTCATTTATTCTCTCATTTAGTCACATTATCCTTCCTAGTACTTCTAGTACAATGATGAAATTTTGAGGGCATATATCCTTGCTGTCTTTTTATCATAAATATAGATTGCTCTAAGGTAACATTTCCTTTCCTTACCTCCTGACAGCCTGAAGTCTCTGTGTATGCTGTGTTGGGTCAGTTAAGGGCCAGGGCTAGTTTCTTCCTTTCTACCAGGGAGTGTCATCTTGGGTCCTGCTGTGATACTCTACAGATGTGTAATGGATGCTCTTGCCTGAGCCTTGTATACCACACAAGTTATGTGAAAATGTGATAATTTGATGGAAACTGAATACTGCTAAAGACTTTAAATCAGATACAATGGAAACTACCTATGATATTTATGGACTTCCCACATGGTGCTAGTGGCAAATTTCTTCTTCACTTCTTCCTCTTGGATGGAGCATGTTTGTGAAGTCTTTTGATTTAAAACAGTAGAAAATCAAGGAGATGACTTCCTTCTCCTCTTTTTTTGTTTAAATGTCCTTTTCCTGCCAAAGGTGGGCTCTGAGGAACTGCCCAGGGTATCTACAATGCCATTGTTTTATTTCCCTGGCATTGTACATTTGTTTAAAAATTAACAAATTTCTCAATTGATTTTTTTTGCCAATATGTTTGATGTTTCTTATATCAGTTATTTGGAATAAAGAAAAGTCATAAAAGTCAGAACGAAGTTTCTTCTGCTAGTCAAAGGGAAATGAGTAACTGTAACTATTGTTTTAAAACTGATGTATTCTTTTGAAGTTGTTCTGGAAGTGTGAGGCAGTGGAGGGGGTGGGCAGGGAGGATATCAACATTCCTCTCCAGTGCTTTCATACTTGAAAAGGGAGAGATTGGACTATCATTGATTGCCAACGCTGACATTCATATCCATCTGGACCTTTCTGAAAGATCCTAGAGCCAGTCAGAGTTGGCAGTTGGTTGCATAATCACACCTGCGTATGGTGTGGGATTTATTTTTTTAATGAGCAACAGTTACAACACAAAAGCAGTGCATGATATGCCTTCACTGAGACCCACAGTTTAACATGTTTGCACGTGTGATTCATTATATTTTAAAGCTCTCCATTAACAAGGCTTTGTTCTTTATTTCCTACAAAGCAAATTAGTTGGAAAGACAGTTCATTTTGAAAAATGTTTTGGCACTTGAAAATTTCCTTTGTACCCAAGTTTTACAAAATTAAAAAGAAAGCCACAAACCTCTAAAACCAGGGAAGGAAGAGGGCATAAAACCAACAATAAATTCAATAGGGACTTACCTATGCCATAGTAAAGAAATACACATCACAAAGTATGTATGACTCTACACAAGACATTTAGCTGTCACTCACCATGTAAAAATATAATCATAATGCTTATAAATCCAGGGAGAATCTTGGCTTCAAAAGGATTGCAATGACTTGGAGTTGGTGGCTTCACCCCTGTAATTTTAGCTACTCAGGAGGCCAAGATCTGAGTTTCCCAGTTGGAACTAACCAGGGCAGGAAAGTCCATGAGATTCTTATTACTTAAAAAAGGTGGATGTGGACTCAGAGCTCAAGTGGTAGAGCACTAGCCTTAAGCACAAAGGCTCAAGGACAGCATCAGGCCCTGGGTTCAAGCCCCAAGACTGGCAAACACACACAGAGAGGATTACAATCCAGTCTAGATTGCTAAGTCTGTTCTTCCCTCCTAAAAGCAAGTCTAACTATTCAGTAGCCCAGCTCTGTCAAGAGAAGAGCTGATACATGATGAGGTCATTCTTTCAGATGATTTTCA
The DNA here is from genome assembly GCF_031878675.1 of Megascapheus bottae. Classification (NCBI taxonomy): domain Eukaryota; kingdom Metazoa; phylum Chordata; class Mammalia; order Rodentia; family Geomyidae; genus Megascapheus; species Megascapheus bottae. The sequence goes on along the minus strand of NC_143512.1, from coordinate 43,082,117 downwards.
AGGAAAACAAAGGTAGCATGGAAGGAGAAACCCCAAGCAAGAAACTAGATGTAACCACCTCTTCTTCTGTAGCAAATGGAGTCTGGTTGGAAAGGACAATGAGCTAGTCTACAAAAGGTACTTGGCACAATCCTGGTTGGAAAGGACAATGAGCTAGTCTACAAAAGGTACTTGGCACAATCCTGTTAAGAGTGGCTCATTGGTACTGTGTATTCTGCTTATTTAAACTAAGTCATTATGTGACAGTCCTGGGTAGAGTGACCACTGCAAGTGGTACCTGTGAAGAACATTTCTAAACAGCTTTTTGGGAAAGTTTTAGGAACTTCCTACAGCTGACGTGGAGGGGAACATCCAAAACAATGAACTATTAAATTTGTATTTAAAACACATGACTGGTACCTGAAGGTAATTTCTATCTCATGTGCACAGGACATCTTTAATTATACTTTGATGTTTCTGAGGCTTTTCTTATCACCCGCTCCTTTCTCCCACTTTCTCTCTTCCTCTGTGTTCCCTTAGACTTCAATAGCCTGTGACACCAAAGGCCTATGTTATCCTTGATATGTAGAAAATACTCTTGAGCTGAGGGATGGGAGTGAACCTAATTACTCAGGAGGCTGTGATCTTTGTAACCAGCCTGGGCAGAAAAATCTACAAAATTCCATCTCTACTTAACAAGGGCAAAAATCTGGAGATATGGCTCGAATGATATATTGCCAGTTATGAACAAGCAGGAGGCCCTGAGTTTAATCCTTGGTACTGGCCAAAAGAAAGTAAGAGGACGAGAAAGAAGAGGAGGAAGAGGAGGAGGAGGACGAAGAAGCATCCTTGAAAGATTAGAAGAGGCTTTTCATCTAAGGTGTTTGTTACCAAGAAGTATTATTTAAAATTAAAATTGTGTTTTAACTAAGTTTGTCTTCTTTATTTGATGTCTATAAAGCTATTAAGAGAAATTATGGGATAAACATTATACTTCATTTTAATCCTGAAAATAAGAAGGCACGATTCAAAAAGAAACTTACTAAGTATCTGACTTATGTAATTATAATAACTCTTTTCAATAAAAATTTTATAGAAATAGAAAATAAGCAGAGAGAATATCAATTTCATGATGCTTCTTAAATATACCCAATGGGAAGGTTATTTAAGACTATTACAACAAGTATCAGCACATAGCATTTTTTTAACCATGATTTGAGTCACATTTATGATTCCCTCAAGCTTGGAGGTGTGTGCATAGATGAGAAGCATAGGGATCACAATTAGAAAAAGTTCTATTCTTAACTAGAATCATAAGATTTAATCAAGTAGTTGTCTTCCTTCCTTCCTTCATTCCTTCTCTCCTTCCTTCCTTCCTTCCTTTTATTTCTTTCCTTCTCTTTTCAGCCTGTCCAATAATTCTCTTATGATCAATTTTTGTTTCTATGATAAAGTTCCAATTCTTTTTTTTTTGCCAGCAGTGGGGCTTGAACTCAGGGCCTGAGCATCATCCTTGGGCTTTCTCAAGGCTAGCACTCTGCTACTTGATCCACAGCACCACTTCTGGCTTTTTCTATGTATGTGGTATCCAGGAATTAAACCTGGGTCTTCATGCATGCTAGGCAAGCACTCTACCACTAGGCCAAACTCCGGGCCCTAAAGTTCCAATTCTTAAGTGCTATAGAAAACATAGTTACATGCTCCATTCCTGATAAATAATCAGTGGCTGACAAGGACACAAATTTTTTACTTTAAATGCAAGGGTAAGCCTGAGTTCAGTAGTGGATAGCACAACTATAGTATGTCAAGAAGAAAGGATTTAAAAAGATCAACCGTTTTCAGAATGGGTAAAGATTGAGGGCAAGCAGAGCAGAGAGGACTAGAAAAACACAGGAGAACTTGTCCATAGGGGAGCCACTCTCCTATTACCATGAGCTCAGGTATCTAGGGAGTAAGGGCGCTTGTGTCACAACTTCACAATATGGTTCTCCTGCATCTCCAGAGTGAGATTCACCCAGTACATTGGATACCTATTGATGCCTGAGGAGAAACAGATGAGCGCCAGGACCCTTCAACTACTTTTACACACAGAAACCACTACTGTACACCAACCCAGAGCCATAATACATCTCATTTCTGCCTTATAAACCATGCTTAGTTACTTGGAGGAAGTTAGGCCATTAAGAAACAATGGGAAGCTATCATTTTGTTCTAGTCCTCAGCATGACATGAAGGGATAGTTCTCAAGCTTTTCTGCTTAGAACTACTTGAGAAACTATTAGAATTCAAATACCTAAGCTCAACTTACAGAGTTAGATGTTCCCAATTAATGATATTTATAAAACCATCATATGTTTATAAATCCATTGTAAGTTCAAATTACCCTAAAATAACATATACTAGGTGGACATTGGTGGCTCATTTTTCATAAACCTAGCTACTCTAGGAGGCTGTGATCTGAGGATGACGGTTCAAAGCCAGCCCAGACAAGAAAGTCCATGAGACTCTTATCTCCAATTAACCATCAGAAAAATCAGAAGTGGAGGTGTGGTATAGTACTGGCTTTGAGCACAAAACCTCAAGGGCAACGCCCAGTACCTGAGTTCAAGCCTCAGGACCTGTGGCATGTTCACTAGAAATACACATAAACCACTGAACTGACCCAAGCATCAAGCGCTTTGCAGTATTGACAATTTCCTTTCACAACTGTGAGTGGAGCTGAGTTGTGGCTTGAGGCCCAACATCTTGGAAGAGTATTGATCTGTGTATTGGTAGCTCATGGAAAGACCCATATTCAAATTCAAAATGCAGTCTTTTCCTCACCAACATAATTTTTTTAAAAAGACAAACATCATTTTCCATATTTGGGGATTCAGTATATATTTGGTTTTACTTCTACTTTTAAATAAGAATAATCTAGGCAGTTTGTAAAACTCAGAATCTGATTCAGTTGCTATAAGATATTTTGCATTTCTAACAAGCCCTCTGGTGATATCCAGATTGAAAGCTGATGGCACTTGGAGTGATGCAGTTGACAGCAACAGTTTTCCAACTTCACGTACTCCAGATCACTAGAGGGTTTTAAAATGTTCTTATTCAGTAGGTATGGGGTGGGGCCTGAAAGTCTGAAATCTGCACAAGTTCTCAGGTGATGCTAAAGATACTTCTCTGGCGACCACAGTACTAGTGATGCTCAGTCTACTAATAGGCAAGTAGGAATGGAGCTGAGAGAATCATTGCTTTGTGTGCAACATGGGGCCACCATGTGTTGTTCCTAATGAATTCAATGAAATTGGATCCTGCTAACTGAAGGGAACTCCAAAGAAAAAGTGAAAATGGAATTATTTACATCAAAGTCACTTCTGTTACTTTTTATCCATGCATTAGGGGTAGACTGTGTGGAACATATAAGTGGATGAAAGGGGAGGGATAAAGAGAACTTTCATCTACTGTCCCCTTTGGAAAATGAGGGCAAAGCACTGGAAGGAGAGAGGAACAGCAGAACACTGGCTCATGTGGTTTCCATGGGAAGAAATGTTGAATGGCCTCCAGTGGACTGCTAGTTCATTAGATACACATCACATGTTGGGCACTGTGTCTTCACTGAAACGCACTCGGGAGGGAAAAGGGCATTGATACTTCATCAGCCAACAACTTTATAAAAATGAATTGTATCATAAGCTAGGTAAATGAAATTTGGAATGTGACATACTAGTCTTCAAATAATGGGATTCATTGTAAATTGCACTTCAGGAAGTTCTGCTCAAGAGTCATAGCTTGAGATGATTATTTACACATTCACACACATTATTGTACACTCATTTTATCCACAGCATTCATCTCCATGGTGAAGATTTGACCACTCACTCATGGCATAAGCCATATGAGCCAAGGACATAGCCTCATGAACTAAGGCTCCACAGTTTCCATCCATGAGGATCAGAGGTTGGTGAACATCAGAGGCTTTAAAAACTACCAATAGTGAGGGCGGGGATGGAGGTCGAGGTTGAAAGAATGCCATGTGGAAGAAAGGTAGAGTGGGTTTTCTTGACTTTTAACTCAACATAATCACAATGTCTTCCCCTAGCTTGCCGCAGGGATTCAAAGCAATTTTGTCTGACACTAGCGGAGAATCTGTCAAAACTCCTAAAATGTCAAAACTACTTCTGAGCCTTAGGAACACAGAAACATATAGAGCAGTGAGCTGTTTTGATTCACAGTACTCCTGACAGCCAAATGAGAGGGTTTTTTTGTTGGGCTGATTTTCTATTTTCCTTTCTGTTTGTTTTCTCATAACAAAGTATCTGATTCTCTGGACACCAAGTGTTTGTTCAGAACCTTAATTCAGTTCTCACCTTGGCTATATGCAATCCATGCAGGCTAAGGATCCACGCGTCCACCCTTTTGGATGCCAGTCATGGGTCCAATGTCTGCTATCTCCCCCATAGAATGACCATAAAGCTGTAGTATCCATTACTGCCTCTTCAGGCTCAGGAATTTTCTAGAAAAGTTCTCAGACCTCAGAAACATGCCAGGCCAATTAGACAAGATGTGAGGTGGGAAGCCTGGCACCGCCTTACCCTCTCCAGACCCACAGCACTTCTTTCTTGACACTGATGTTTTCTCTAACCTGAGAGCTCCCCCAATCCCATTATGTAGGTATTAGGTATTTGATGGGGAGAGGAAAAGGGTGAGAGAGATTTCAACAGAGGCATGATTGATGAAATCATTCATCACTGGTGATTAGCTCACTTTCCCAGCCCCTCCCCCCACTCTGGAGTCTGGGAATGGGAGTTGAAAGTCCCAACTAACTAATCATCACTTTTTTTTTTTTGCAAGCAGTTCTCATTCTTAAACTATAGCTTCCAAGAGACATCTAGAACAAAATACAGTCCTATCATTCTTATTACTCAGGAAATTCCATGGTTTTGGAAGTTCTAGGCCAGAAGATGAGGTCAAAGACAGTGTCTGCAGGCCTTGCAGAACATTCAGCTGAACCTTAAAAGTGGAATGTGAATGTAATAGTGTACTTAGCAATATATTGATGAATAGTACAAAAGTCATGTCTTCAATTACCATGAGCTTACCTCCAGGTGGGGGTGAAGAATGCTGTACTTCCTCTGCACCAAGTTAGGCACAAACACAAGGTAACGTAAAGGGACACAGAAGTAAATCATAAAGCAAAACCAGCAATCAAATCAAATGCACCAATTCCAACATCCCCAACATTCCCCAATTAGTGGAAGGTAGACACAATGAAGAGCTGTGTGTGACAGGACCTTCCTTAGAGACATCAATGGAATGCCCTTGTGGACACTTACTCTACCTTTCTAGTGACAGAGAAGCCCTTTGACTATCACAGCAGATTACAGGAATGACAACACTAGAGAAGTGGACCTGAAAGATGACACAAAGAGCTTTCAGTCAACATAGTTCCTATGTGGCACGAAGGAGCCCAGGAAGATTTGTGAGGTCTTCTGGGGAATATAGCAGTTTGGGGAGAACTTTAAAAAGGGACAGACTGGAGGAGAAATGGAGAATGTCTCCAAGTTCAGGTCCTTGGAGTGTTTGGAGAACTTTCCTAAAATCATATGATTTTCAGTCAAATGTCAGGCCAGGCTGGCTACTCTTGAGCAAAAATTGAAAGGTCATGCCAGATGCGTAGTTATAGAAGATAATTTTAAGGTCAGAGGGAAAACAATATAGGTATAAACTATGGTTCAAAGAGAAAAGATATGGTTGTAAGTGTGGGTAAGTGATTGGGCCATATAAAGGCAGCTAAATTGGAGTTGAGTGTTGGTAGCTCACATCTGTAATCTGAGCTACTCAGGCTGAGATATGAGATTTGAGATTCAAAACTAGCCTGGGAAAGAAAGTCTGTGAGACTTGTACCTCCCATTAACCACCCAAAAGCTGTAAGTGGAGGTGTATCTCAAGTGATAGAGTGCTAACCTTGAGCACAAAAACTCAGCCACAGCATCTAGGCTCAGAGTTCAAACCCCAAAACTGATGTGTATGCATAAATACACATGTGCGCACAGTTGGAAATACACAGGGTTTCAATTACAGCCTGCCCATTTCTGAAACAATATCCTTTTCCTATTTGTAACCTAAGGATTGTGGTATTGAAAATAATTAGATTAGAATCCATACCTTATGGGTATAGAAACACACACACACAAGCTGAAATGAAGATCATGAATGAAAATTCCCAGGAGCATGACCAGATAGCCCTACGGGAAGAAGTATGGTTCTTCAGAACTAGAAGGCAGCCACAGGAAACCCTTACTTCAACATTTTATTGTAAGAAACTGAGGCTCCAAATCAAGACAGTCATTTGTGACTTCCAAAGATGTCATGGGAAGAGGTTTCGTCTCTGGATACCCAAAACCTACTGCCAACTCACTATTCATTCACACAACAGATGTTGAGACTTGCTGTCGACACCATGTGGCAAGAAAACTACATTAAAAAAAAAAAAACTTCTGAACCTGATCAGTCAATGGTTTTTTAGAAATAACTGAGCTGTGTAAAATTCTAGACCACAACTTGCAGACAAAAAGCTGTTATTGTGTATAGCATGGTTCCCCTTCCATACCATTAGTATGACGGGCTAGATAACTCTTCGTTGTGGAGGGCTGTCCTGTGAGCATTGCTCAGCAGCATCCTGGACCTCTAAATGGCAGCAAGAAGCTTCCTGTTGTAACAGAGAAGAGGAAAAACATGGACAAAAAGCGTTGGTGAGGAGGAAACTGATGCCAGTATTCCAGAGCCACAAATCTCACAAGGTCAGTCCATATACAGGAAAGAGAAATTTTTGAGGTGGTGCGGTGGTACATGGTTGTAATATCAGCTACTTTGTAGGCAGAGGCAGGGAATTATGAATCAGAGACCAGTATGGGCAATGTTAGTAAGACTGTTTCAAAAAAAAAAGGAAAGGAAAGAAAAACAAAGGGAAGGGAAGGAAGGAAAGAAAAAAGAAAAAGAAAGAAAAAGAAAAGAAAGAAAGAAAATGAAAGAAAGAAAGCTACAAACTAGGTGGTTGATTGCATAGTATATATGACACCCTGGATTCCCTAGTGAAAGAGGGAAAGAGAAAGAAAGGGAGAAAGAGATAGAAAGAAGAGGAAAAAGAGGAAGAGAGAAAGGATTGTGTGTGTGTGTGTGTGTGTGTGTGTGTGTTTGTATGTATGCTGGAGACTGGGATAAACACTAAAGGGCACTCTACAGAACATTGAAAATGGGCTTCAAACTCTAGGAGATCCTTCCTCCCGCCCTCTTCAGGGATGTCTCATAGTAGCAGAGAGCCTTGTCACAGCCCTGTACCACCTCCTCAGAAATGTAATCACGAATCTCACAAAATCTTGGCACGGATGCATAGGCCAAAAGAGCTAAATTCTACTGCTGATATATTTCTGCTTTTATAAAATGAGGTAACCCACTTATGAAGTTCAAAACGTTCTGAGGTATTTCTACTCAGCTGTTATAGCTGCTAGCATTTCAAATTGCATACCAAAGATCTGGAGGGGGTTCAGGCTCCACGAAATGGGATCTCTTAGCCTGTGTGGAGTCCTGTGACCATCTGTGGCATGTTGCAGATTTAAGGATACAATATTCTCTGGGAAAGTGCAGATTCTCAGGATATTTCTGAGGGACAAAAATGGGAAGAGTAGACACTTAAGGCTCTCATTTCTGAATCATACTCTTAGAGTACTAAGCTTACTAGGTGCTGGTGTTGCTTAGTGATGCAGCAATGGATCAACACTTTTTCTGTATCTAAGGCTCCAAATCCCTCCCAATCTGTATCCCTAGCTACCACACAGTGATTGGTAGTATGACTGAGGCATGTATTTATTTGTCATGTATCACATAGCTTCCAGGGAAAAGGTTAGCATGCTCTGCACCTCAGTAATCCAAGGAGCCTTTTCTCTGGATATGAGCTTGTCCTAGCTGCAATAAGTCCCCTGCATGGATCACCATGGTTGGTTTGGCTAATCAGGCCAGCTAGTGGAATATCTCCTTTCTCCTTCACGGCAACAAGTGCATTCTTCCCAAAGCTCTGAGGTGAGGGTATGTGTGTGAGCAGCTAGCTGCTTTCCCTTCCTAGAACCTCCCAACAAACTCCCAGGGAACCTTTCCCAGGCCCTGGCGGAAGCCATATATCCAACTGTTCAGTAAAATGACTACCAGAAGAGAGGCCCCTATGTTGTCATGAAATACAGTAGCCCCTTTCTTGTGAATCCAACCAAATGACAATATCTTGAAAGGAAAATAAAATAGAGCTCTCAAGAACAAATGCTTCTCACCTATCCACTGAATCTGCTGCTCAAGAGAAGGGATTGCTTTTCCAAATTCCTCATTCCATTTCATCTCTCCAAATTTGAGAATAATGTCTTCGATGACATGAGGACAAGTACTACAGGGGGAATAATACCTGATTCATTCATATACGCACTCATTCATGTATACTTCCAGCTATATTGACTGAGTGCTATTTTAAACTCTGTGAATAAGCAGTGTTTAAGGTCTGCCTTCAGGTTAGCAGACTGTTAGTAGCCATCATTCTGTTCTGAAAGCTATTGGGCTTTGGGCTTCTGGGCTTATTTGATTACTAAAGGGAGGAAAAATGACTTATGGTCTTCAGGCTCAGTCTTTTCTGTGCACCACATGTGAGTCAGTCCACATCAATAAGTCAAAACACCGAGTTTGTACTAGGCCTAAATCCTTCCCAAAAGGATTTGTGAAGTCCTCATGCCTACAACCTCAGAATGTGATGGAATTTGGAGGTAGTTTCTTTACAGAGATAAATCAATTTAAGAAGATTATTAGGGTGTGCAGCTGTAATTCAATGTAACGCATGTCTGGATAAGTAGAGAAAATATGGATATGGTTAAGTACAGAGAGAGACAGAGGAAAGATAGGGAAGGGTCATCTGAAAGCCCAGGTTAGTTTTCAGGAAGACCCACAGAAGCCTGCACCTGATCTCAGACTTCCAGCCTATAGAAGAACTATGAGAAAGCAAGTTTGGATTAAGCCCCTAAGTCTTTGGTATTTATTATGTTAGCTGTAGCAAACTCATACATCTATTTAAAGAGCCATTCATATCAAGACATTTTTTTTTGCCAGTCCTGGAGCTTTAGCTCAGGGCCTGAGCATTGTCTTAGGGCTTTCTCAAGACTAGCGCTCTATCACTTGAGCCACAGCACCATTTCTGGCTTTTTCTGTGTGTGGTAGGGAGGAATCAAACCCAGGTCTTCATTATTGCTAGGCTCGCACTCTACCACTAGGACAAACTCCTGGCCCAATATCAAGACTCCTAACTCTAGATATTAGGGCTCAGAATCTCTAGATATTAGGGCTCAGACAATATGAAATAATTTAAAAGTAGACTAGTATTACAACTGATGGTTCCAATGTCACAGACTTATGTAAAGCATCAGCCTGCTTAACCAACTGATATCCCTTGAGTCTTTCGGGTGTGTTATTTACATTCATTGAGATTATCTACTGAACCACTCATGTCCCATGCTGAGTGAAACAGACATGGAAACAGTTTTTCCTGAGGAGTGACCTGTAACAAGGTATTTGATCTTTTCATACTTCACCTAGGTTCCTTTTGAATGAAGCAGAAAAATACACTGCTTCCTATATAGGGATGTTTGAAACCTATAGACTAGCTGTTTGTTAAAGATCTTCATAAAGTCTTTTGATGAAACAAACTCTCTAAGTAGTAAGTATAATGTGGCTTCAGTATAACCCAGCTTCTTCTTACAAATCATGTACTATCTTAATCTACCTGACAAACCAGTGAGAAGGCAAAGCTTAATCAGGAGCTCTGTGGGTATCCTTACTAATTCCTCTCTACTTCTCTACCCCAACATGTTTCAGTATGTCTTATCAGAAAATCTCATGAGTACTATTCCACCCTAACTACCTCCCTGGCACAGCAAGTGGGCTATTATTCTGGTGGAATAATGAGTTGTTGATTTAAACAGTAGTGAATTAATTGACTTTAACACGATCTTCGACTATCTCCTTTTTGGAGTAGAGCCAGGAGACAAGGGAAAGTTATCTAGAAGTCACAATTATCTAGAGGGCAGCTCAGTCAAAGTTTAACCGGAGGCTCCTTATCATTGACATTGTTTATAGTCACATTAATGTTTTAAAAAAAGAAAACATGAGCATCAGGAATAGGATTAAATTAAGTTTTCCAACAAGTATTTGAAAAATGGTTACAAGTCATTCTTTCTGACAGCAGCATAGGAAATGGAAAGACTTAGAAAACATCATATTAAGCCAGACTCAAAGGAACTTAGGCTCAATGGTTTTCCTCATTTGTCATAATCAGTAGAAACCTTGGGCTCTCCTAGCAGAGATTTGCCATAGAGCAAAACCTTGATACATAAGGCCATATAGTATGACGCTAAATGAAAGGACATAGAAACAAAAGCCATATAATGAATGATTGTTGTCCTTAAGGTACTATGTTGTCTCTCATCTCTTTTGCTGTCCCTTGGTTATCTCATATTGTTACAGTATCTCACTTTGTTATCTGATATATTGGATATATTTGTATTTGGTTATTTGAAATTGGATAGGGAAGGGAGAAAACAAGATTAGGTGTGGGGGTAGGGGGGAGGGAAATGGGGACCAAGACATGTGAAAGGGTATCAATGTATGTGAATTAATGCACCTTCTATTTGGAAACTATGTAACCCTTCTATTAATCACAATAAAAATATATGAAAAAAATGGTTACAAGTGTGATAATTGCCTGGATACTAACTCTCATCAATCCTTGGGCAACTTGCTGACCTGTAAGACCTGGCTCTTAGCTTTATTCCCTGGGGGTTAAGTGGGTATGAAAACAAAATATAAAAGGAAAAACGTGGAGAGACTGGATTAAATGACATTCCATAGAGACCTTACTGTTTTTTCTGTCTCCTCTCTCACCCTTCTAATTTAATCTCTACGTGTCATCTAGGCTGTCCTGCCATTGTGCACAACTTATTTATTTTTTATTTTTTGCCAGTCCTGGGCTTGAGCTCAGGGCCTGAGCACTGTGCTTGGACTTTCTCAAGGCTAGAGCTCTAACACTTGAGCCTCAGCACCACTTCCAGCTTTTTTTCTATATGTGGTACCAAGGAATCGAACCCGGGTCTTCATGCATGCTAGGCAAGCACTTTAACCACTAGGCCAAACTCCTGGCCCCATTGTGCACAACTTAGATGGCTTAATATATCTACAGCCTTTCATGATTTGCCTCAATGGATGTTTCAGACCACTCAGCTCACCAGACTCTGCTCTTTTCCTATTTCCTCCAGCAAGTGATGCAGACAGTCATGTCTGAGTTTTCAAACATAATACTTCCTCAATTTGCACCGCCAACTACCCGTCTCAACATACACACAACACAGCATGTGTGTGCATGCATGCACGCACACAGGCACACACATAACATGAACACAACATCCATCCATACATTCATCATGGCAACTCCTACTTGTTCTATTAGAGGAAATACGGTATCGTTTTACTCAGAATTTGTTTCCAATGCTATGTTTTGTATGTAGCCTTCATAAAAATACCCTGTATTTCAATAACACAAAGTAAGACTGTATTTCTCAAGTAAGTCCTATGGTTTTCTCAGGCTAATTTTACACAAGTACTCTGTTATTAATTGTGAAGGCCTGAATTCCATGCACCAGAAACTTGAAATCCAGGAAGAATCTGGAGGAATCTGGAGGAGAAGACTCACAAAACTAGAAGGAAGATATGATATGACAATTAAGGTCAACACCTATTGAGATGAGTCCATAGGGTTTAATATTTGATTTCCTTGGCGAGGGAGTTTTTAAGAGTCTGAGAAGCAGACCTGGTATCTAAGAATGTCAGGAAAATGAAGTACAATAACCACTAACAATTTTTAATGAGCACAAATTACATTTCTTTAAGTTTGAGGCATTGTCACTTCCAATTGTTTCTATTATTTTCCTCCCAATTAGAGACATCTTGAGCAATAATAGCTATTTTCGTAGACAATATTTCTTGCTTGCTCAAAAGCCTCTGCCATGGAAATTAGTGAATAATCTCTAAGTGCTCTCAAATGATAAAAAGGGATGAAAAGGGAAAAGTAATTGCATGTCTTGCACCTGCCCCCTGAAATTCATTAGCTGCATACAGTACTCTGAAGTCCTCTTTGAGGATGTTAAAAGAAACAATCATATAATTGTTCTGCCTCATCTGTCTGATGATTCTGGCACTTAAGTGTGGCACAGGCAGAGAAAAAGATTTTAGATACCTAGGCTGCTTTCAGAGATAGAATGGATCTCTGGTGCTATTAATTCTGAATTCCTGCCACTTCTTCAAAGCACCTGTTTTTGCTTCAAGGTGGCAAACAAGTTGAAACTGGCAAATTAAGTGACATATGAAGACAAGAGTTTTGAAAATGGGTTATACTTTTAGAGTATCTTCATAGGCAGAAGTTTTTCATTAGTGCTTTCTTCTGCATGGTAATTTATTTGGAAATACTGCATTACCTTAGAAAAGACAAGTACAGATTGCAAGGTTGGGGCTTGCACATTTAAGGAATTGTTTCTTTGCCATATCCAATTCTACTAGTTTCCTCAAATATTGCCTACATTGAATGGATACTCTCTCTAGCCCAGTGCACTATCCTGCCATGTGCTCCACCCAGTTTCTTCTTCTGCCAACTTGCAGGTCCACGTTCCCCCAGAGTCCCCACACAACAAAAGGAAATTCACTTTTCTGCTTACCTTCTCTGTGTCCTTTTAGGTTACAACACTTTATGAAAAAAATATTTTTGTTGAATGCCAGTCACTTGTGCCTGTAATACTAGCTACTCAAGAGGCTGAGATCTGAAGATCATGCTTCGAAACCAGCCAGGACAACAAAGTCCCTGAGACTCCCACTAACCACCAAAAAGCAGGAAGTAGAGTTCTAGCTTTGAGCAAAAAATGTAAGGGATAGCACTCAGACCCCAGAACTGGCAAACAAATAATCATGACTTCTCTGTCCCCGCTGAGTTTATGCCTTGATCCTCAAAATCTCAGCCAGTCTCCTGAGTAGCTAGAATTACAGGCATGAGCCACCAGCCTCTGTCACTGTGAATATTTTGGGGGGGTTATTTTTTAATTTTTGAAATTTTATTGTCGGGATAATGTATAGAGGGGTTACAGTTACATTTGTTAGATAGTAGGGCTCATGTAAGATAATGGAAACTTCTAACCTCTAACCAGACTACCAAAAAGAGAAGAAGGAATAAACTAAAAATATCTATAAATCACCTCCAGTAATAAATGAAAAGGAAAGTAACTGTATGCCTTTATATAAACAAAAATCAAATCAAATAGCTCAAATATGAAAAAACAATTCTTTCTAGATAGTGTATTATCCTACCTTAGGTTCCCAGCTAATCTTGTAGTTTGATTAACTGTTTTTAATAAGAAAATAAAAATATTTTCTCTATTTCTTTTATTTTTAGGCCATTAACATTTCAAGCAGTCACCTCCTCAGGCAATCAGCTTTTCCAGTAGTTACAGCTTTTCTTTTTCTTTTTTTGTAACAGCTGGATCAGGGTGAGACAAATTCATTTCAACATTTGTGCTCCAAATAAAAAGCCCTACAAACCTGGCCTATCATTTCCAACTAGCAGAAATGTAAACAGCTAACATGCATAGAGCCAAACAAAGACTCCAAAGATGTTGTCTAAAGGTGATTACAATGTTTGTGTTTATAGGAACAAGATGTGGCTCTCCTCTGGTTTGGGGTCCATCTGATTTGGTCTGTTTATAAATAGAATTCCAAAGCAAATTATTACACTTCCCATTAGTCTCAATCTCCAAGCCATACCCCAACCCTGCCAAAGTACAAGACCTGGTGTCTTCCAATGTTTGGAAGGAGAAAATGCTGTTTGTCATGTATCAAAATCTAAACAGCTGCAATCCAACACTATTAGTTTAGCTTTAATATTAAGTAAATAAATGTGAGCAGTGATCAGATTACACAACTGTGCAGACCCAAGGCTTAAATTCAATAAATTTTGCTTTCAGCTGATGTTTGCAAGGTTTTGAACTTTCTTATGGTCCCTTACTGTTTCCCTACTTTGCAAGATCAGTGAGGACTGCAGGTTCGATAGAAGCTTAGTGTTCCCCAAATGTAAAATAAGCCTGCTTGGATTTGAAACTTTTTTCTTGAAAGTTCAAAATAATATTCTTTGAGAATATGAGCTATTTGAAAAAGTACTGATGTGGAAAATCACAGTGATCAAAGGCACATTATACATACTTTTTATCACGTATACACATGAGCATTTCTATTCACTTGTCTTCAGCCACAGTCACTGCGTGTCTCGTATTTACTTCACTCAAGGCAGCCATTTGTATGCGATGCTGGGTCCTTTCCGAATTTGATAGAATCAGGAGTGTAAAGCCTATTTCTCTCTAATGACAAGGAACAAGACCACTCCATCCACTCAGCAACGTTTCTTATGAACCCACTGCATGCAATTATCAATTTCCATCCTGCACAGAACAAAGATATTCTGCCTTTGGACACTTGAATGATATCAACAGCAAAATACATGATGGGATGGCATGAAATAAATAACAGTTTTAAATATACAAACCAATATATGACTCCATTAAAAGACTTACTCAGAAATTAAAATTGTTTCTTTTGTTGTGGTAACATATGATTATAAAACCATCCTGACAAAAAAATATACTCTGTATAAATACATTCTTTTCTCCAAGCTAAGACTACTTTTAATCAAACAGTTTTCTAGGGGGACTGGGATAATAACTCTATAATACAGCAGTATAAGGCTGATGCTAGGGGCTCACGCCTGTAATCCTAAGTACTCAGGAAGCTGATATTGAAAGATTGCAGTTCGAAGCCAGCCTGGGAAGAAAAGCCTATAAGACTCTTAACTCTAATAAACTACTCAGAAAAAGCCAGAAATGGCACTGTGGCTCAAGTAATAGAATGCTAGCCTGAACACAAAGAAGCTCAGAGACAGCAGTACCTAGGCCCTAATTCAAGCCCCAGGATTGATAACAAACAAAAAAATAACAGCTGTATACTAACTACCAGGTCATTATTAATTTCCCATTAATTCTGTAGTGTATTTTCCTTGGAAGCTGGTTTAGTTTTCTTAAGTCCTAATTCTGTTACTATGCCTTTATTCTCAGAAGACCAGAAAGAAATCACACTCTTAATTTTAACTTCTAAGTTTACCAGACCCTAAGAAGCTATGTCAAGAGAATTATATAGAATTTATTGTAGTGGCACAGACATGTAATCCTGGTACTTATGAGGCTGCATGCCCAAGGATTGCAAGTTTGAGGCCACCCTGGATTAGCATAATGAGAAATTGTCTCATAAATAAAAAAAAAAGGGACTGGGAGTTTGGCCTAGTGGTTAAAGTGCTTGCCTAGCATGCATGAAGACCCGGGTTCGATTCCTCGGTACCACATACATAGAAAAGAGCCGGAAGTGGTGCTGAGGCTCAAGTGGTAGAGCTCTAGCCTTGAGAAAGTCCAAGGACAGCGCTCAGGCCCTGAGCTCAAGCCCAGGACTGGCAAAAAAAAAAAAAGATGCAGGGGCCAGGAGTTTGGCCTAGTGGTTAAAGTGCTTGCCTAGCACGCATGAAGACCCGGGTTCGATTCCTCGGTACCACATATAGAAAAAAAAAAGCCAGAAGTGGTGCTGAGGCTCAAGTGGTAGAGCTCTAGCCTTGAGAAAGTCCAAGGACAGTGCTCAGGCCCTGAGCTCAAGCCCAGGACTGGCAAAAAAAGAAAAAGAAAAAGAAAAAAAGGATGCAGAGAACTATAGGACATTTTAGTCACCAGCATCTACATTCCATGTAATACATTCCTGTGAGAGTCCTTCTGATTACAGCCATGATGAACCAAAGACTTTATTTCTCTGTCTGCCTTCAATAATTAGAAGATGGCACTGGTTATCACATCAGCCAGTAGGAAAGGTTGGAATGATGATTCTTCTGAGGAAGAAAAAAGGAGTGAATGAGTCTTATGAATATTACATTACAACTGTGAAACTACCTCTAGCCTGCAGAACAGTAAAGAGAAAAGTAACATGAGCCTGATAGTCTTCCCAAGCTGAAAGACAGACTTTGGACATCGGACAAGTAGTAAGGATAGTCCGGCACATGCTAGACTCAGACATCTCATTACAGTAGCTGAAAACAGACTAACACACTTTCTAGGTTAGAATTAGTTTCATCCATGCTATTACAACGTGGCAGACTTGACTTGTTTCATAATGGTGAATAGGATTCCTTTGTACACACATACCACATTTTCCTTACTCATGTATACAACAGAGAACATCTATAGAGATTTTGTTTGGGATGTTATGATCACATCAAGATCCTGATTTTAATTCCCTAGGTACAGATTCAGCTGTAAGATTTCTGGGTCATAGGGAAGGGCTAGAGAAACCGATATACTGTTTTTCATAGGGACTTCACCAGTTTATATTCCTACCCCTGAAAGATACAGGTTTCTTTTTTTTTTCTGTTTCCAAAATACATTATAGTTTTATTAGAGCCAAAGTCATTCAAAGGCACAGATCCAAGGGGCTCTTGACTGCTCAGGATGATAGTCTAGCTACAGGGCTTCTTTATGCCGTATCTTTATCAATACTTATATGAATGCATGTCAATATGTATGATTACTTGTTCATGTATCTGCATGCTTATATGTATGCATGCATGTATGTGTGTGGTTATATTAATCTTTTATTTCTTTTAGAAAAAAATCTATTCATCTCCTTTCTCCACTGTTTAAACAAGTTGTTTATTTTGCTATTGAGTTACAGGAATCCCTTGTACTGTGTGGATATTAATTCTTTATTAGTCTATGGTTTCTAAATATTTTCTCTGATTCTACACATTGTGTTTACCTTTCGTTATTCTTTTGCTGCAGGTTTGTTTATTGTGGGTCCGGTTTAGTTTCCTCAGAGTAATTTACATTGGAATCATCTATGCTGTTACAAATGGCAGATTCTCCTTGGTATCTAATGTTAAGTAATATTCCATTTTCTTCCACAAAATACAGTGTAGAAGTAGTTTGCTTTGATGTAAGGGTCCTTGCCTATTTTTGCTGTTTTCCTTTTCTTTTTCATCCATGCCTATTTTTGCTGTTTTCCTTTTCTTTTTCATCCATATCGAAGAAATTGCTATTAAAGCCATTGTTGAACACATTTTCTGCTTTCTTCTAGGAGTCATAATGGTTTCAAATATTGTAAACAAGTCTTCAATTTATTTCCAGTTGATTTTAATGGGTGGTATAAGAAACAACTTTATTCCTTTGAGTGTTCATATACCATTTTTTCCAACAACATTTAATGAAAATATTCTTCTTTCCTAATTTCGTTTCCTTGACTCATTTGCCAAAGATCCAATAATGATGTTTATCTTTAGGGCGGTAGCTAGGCAAGCATATGTCATATGAGCAGCCTCAGTCTAATGCAAGGGGTCTACCAGTGTGACAAACAGGAAGGAAAAAGTCTTCAAAAAAGAAAGAAAGAAAAGAAATTGTCGTCTTTGTCTTAGATGTACAGACTCCAGAACCATAAAAAATAAAATTTCTGATTCTTTAAAAAATTAGTTTATTATCTTTAAATAGTTGAATGAAAGAAAGAATCATCATTCAACTAATCATTATGAATGCAAGGCATCTTGATCATCATCACCCCTTTCATCATTTTCCCCCATCCCTCCCAGTCCAGATTCTCCCTTCTACTTTCTTAATTTCATAGGATACACATTAACTATTATAACTGCATCCTCCTTCCCTTCCCTCTTTGTCTACTTCCCTCCCCTTTACCACACCTTCAAGTGCCAGTTTCCTGATAGTAGTTTTGTTGGACTGTGAGTTCTTTTTCCTAAGGAATTACACCACTTGAATTTTCACCTGCAAATATTGTTCTGCAGTTAATACTTTTATGTACATTTGCATAAACCACTCTGTAGCATTTTGTGATGTAATCTAAGAGCATATGCATGCATGGTTCTAACCTGATTTAGAGGGCTATGAGGCTACATTACATTCTCACCAGCAATGTATACATAATCTCTTCTGTATCTTCCCTGAATTTTAATGTAGTCATTATTTCTACTTTTTACTATTCTGATAAATGTATGTGATGCCTGTTGTTTTAATTTGCATCTCCCAGATGACTAATTATATTAAATATCCTTTCATGTGTTTATTTCCCTTCTGGTATCATGTTTGTTTGTTTGTTTTTGGTTTGGGTTGGGTAAAAGAACTCTTTGTATCTTTTGCCCATTTTCTAATTAGTTTTTTCTTACTGTATAATTTTGGGATGTTCTTCTATAGTCTAGATACACACTAGTATTTTGCTGTATGTGTGGGTTACAAATACTTTCTCCCTGTCATTCTCTTTTTTTATTACTCTTATCTTTAAATAGTTTGACAAAGATGTTTCAATTCACCATGCCAGTTTGTGAATACAATGCCTCTTGCTCAGTGTCACCCCTTTTATCCTTCTCCCTCTATCTGTTGGAACTCTACCAATTTCCCTCAAATTACCTCGTTCTCCTCTTACATATGTCCCTGTCAGTTTCTTAACAAAGTCTTTGGCAGAATAAATGTAAAAATTTTTGGATGATCTCCAGCTTCTTATTTTCCCTTTTAGAGACCAAGCTTTTTAGTGTCAAGTCCAGGAATTCTTTGCTTAGTCCCAGATTTCAAAGGTGTCACCTGTTTTTCTCAGTGCTTATAGCTACCCAGTCCACTTTAAGCTAATATGTTCAATTATTGGAAAGGCTATTCTTTCTCTATGCAGTTGCTTCACACAGAAGAGCCTCTAAGAGGCTTCCTACATGTTATCATGCCAACCTTGCCTCTCTCTCTCTCCAGTCTACCTTCCAATAATGTCTTTGAGTTCTCTATGTCCTCTTCAAATAGCATCATCTAAAATCCAGTGATTTCTTTGGTGTGCATCCTAGCACACTTTTTTTTGTTTGGATATATGATTATATTTGTCAGGATCTGGTGCTTATTTGGCTTGTGTGAATTCCTCTGACCAATCTCTGTCCCACGTAAACACCAGGAACCCGCCAATGATTTAAATTAAAATTTCTTCTTTTGAGTTTCATCTCTTGGGTTCTGAACCAAGAGACTTTCAAAGTAAATTCCTAGTTCTTTTGGCCACTCCTTCATGTGGGTCTGCCTTATGTGTATTTCCAAGATTGGAAGTACTTTCCCTAGTTGGGTTCTTTGGCAGAGGAAATGAGAATGAACTACATAATTGATCACAGGATATAGACAAAGAGAGTTGTTCGTATTCCTTTTTCTTCTTTTATGACCACTCTGGTAGAGTTGATATCCCTTTGGAGTTTGGGTAACTGTGTGATAGCTTTAAACAATAAAATAGAAACCGAATCCATGTACATTCTTTCCTGGTAAAAGCTTTAAACTATCATATCCTTCATTTTTGATTCTGGAGCATCTGATGCACAGAATGCAGGGGAGCTCTCCATCTCTGAAGATATGTAAAAATATTATTGTGTGTATGTTTATTTGTTTATTTGAAATAGGGACAGGAAGGGGAAAAACAAGATAATTGGGAGGGATAGAGTGAGGGAAAGGGGGACAAAAACATTAGAAGGAGTATCAATGTTTGAGAAGTAATGCACCCACTACCTGCAGGATGTAGTTGTAACCCCTCTACATTACCCCGACAATAAAATACAATTAAAAAAATTAAAAAGAAAACACGAGAGAGAAACTTAGCCCACAAGAAACATGTTATATATGGGAAAAAATCAACTCTTTAAAATCAGTAAGATTTATGGTTTGGAAATATATCTATAAAACCTTCACTACATAACTTTGTTCATTCTTAGTAACAATCTGAATGATAATTTGAGTTGACCTATAATTCACTAAATCAAAGATCTGAATTAACCTTCCTATCCCTTTAAATCTTTTTATAGAAATACATTTGCAACTTGAAAACAAATTATGTTTGTATTATGTTTCTAAATTAGAGTTTCAAAATCACAATGCCTGCATGTAGATCAGTGAGACATTCCATAGATATGATACAGGCATATCTAAATTGATCCCTGGCATTGAGTCAATGCTTATCTTTTAGTAATTGTGATCTAGAAAAAGATGGAGCTATTAATCTATTAAGATGCTTACTGAGTAGAAATAGCTAACTAAATAGCTCAACTATTTGGCAACTGCTTAAAGCATTTAACAAAATTTTGTGCCCATTTAGGAAGGGCACTAAGGGAGGGAAACATAGCCATCTGTATACTTGTCAAACATAACACAAAAGTGATGACAGAACAGGCATGTGCAGGGTTCCATCAGAGCTCAAAGAAGAGGTAGAAATCATGATATGCGAGTTTACCCCAAAGGGAGGAATCTATTTGCACATACAGTCCCATGGAAAATTATACTCTGATTAACCAGAACAAGATTTAACTCCTCTCTTTCTCTATGGTCTACTTGGAACACATGAAGTCAGTATCCAAGAGAAGCCAGCCAGAGAACACAGTGTACTCAGATTAAAGAGCCAGAAAATTCAGAGTCCCACAGCAAAGGCAAGAAGGCCTTGCTCACCAGAAAGTAATTTGAGACAAGCTCGTTGCACAGTTCATTGAAAGCAGTAAAATTTCCACAGCAATGTAGCTGATGATGTCTGAACTTGTTGAAGGGAATTTTGAATAAATGTGCACATAACCAGAGAGGTTACTTATAGCTCCAGGGACATCAGGGGAGAAAGTTTTGGGGTTCATTCAGGACAGTCAGCAAATCTTAGACTACAAAGTGGGAGGTACCCAGACTGGAAACATAATAATATATGAGTACACTCTTTGTAACTCACTAATGGAAAAGAAAAGAATTTAGGTTAATTTTATAAAAATTCCTATTCTCCATCAATACATGCCAAATTGTACTTTTTTCTGTTTTCTAAAACAGAAGCTCAAAGACATGCATGTTAAGCATGTTGAAATGATGCCATCCAGAAAATCCATCTGTAAGGATCTAATCCTAGGACATAATCAAAGATACGTATGGAGATTTAGCATGAATTGCAGAATTAGCAGTATTGGAGTGACAGTATTTCTAAAGTATGAATATTAAAAAGGACTATATGAGGTATAGGCTTTATGTAAATGCATATTCTCCAGGTTATTAGTCAATATCACCATAAAAATAGAGTAGGCAATGGCTCAGTAACAAGCGGAAGAAAGAAGAAAGCCAATGTGTAGATTTCAGTGCTGCAGACAATGGTGGAAACTCAGTAGAAACCAGAGTAACCACGGAGGGCTCGAGAGAAGATATGTGCTGAAACCTGTTCTTGAAGGAGACCTAGTAACTGGATAAAGAAATGGAAAGGAACTTCATAAGTGTAGACTATTATGGATGAAACAATGACTCTAGAGATAAGCTTGCTTCACATACAAGGGATGTGGCATAGAAAAGACCACAGTAAAGGTAGAATAGTGCTTCAGAGAAAATTAGAAATAAGGCATTCTAGAAACATGCATACACATGTGTACATATTAATACACATATAACACACATGTATATATGTATATATACATTCATGTGTGTTACCTTTGATATGTGTAATATTTGGTATGTGTAATTTTTTTCCTGAATCCTTCCATTTTTTCCTAAATCCTTTTATATGTTAACTGATGGTGTCAATAAATCTCAATTTAATTTTTTTATGAGTTAACTGTGTATTTGACTCAATACACCAAAATGTAACAATAAATGGAAGTTAAGAAATGACAAGAGCCCACATCAAGTGCCCAAATCATAACTTGGAATATTGTTTTTTTTGAATCAAGACTGCAAGAAAGTAATGCTAAAGAGAAGAGCTCTGTCCTTGTTATCCCTATACTTGGATAACTTTGGGAGAGTTATTGTAATGAACTGTAAGTACTTGGAGAGAAGATGGCGGTGGTTCAGTGTGAGTCTTTCTGAGCTCTTGCCAAGATTCCAGTTCTAGCATAGTAGGGGAAAGTTCATACCCAAAGATCGATTCTAAGTAAGCTTTAGCACCACAGAGATCTCAGTCAGAGAGGAAGAAGGCACAAAACCAGAGCAAGAAGACAGCTTGGAGACAAAGCTTCCCTTTGGCATGGGAGCAGATGGCGCTTCTCGGCAGCACAGACCTGCCGGCTCCAGACAGAGCCAGACAGAGCCTGCGCAAGCCCAGAGCCATCACACGCTGTGGAGTGGACCTGCCAGCTTCACGGAACCAGAAAATCCGACAATTCGTGAGTAACTCCATGGATGTTTCCACTTCTGCTCACGAAATGGCACTGGGAAGGAATCCTCCCCCCACCAATCAAGAGCCATCTTGACTGCTGGCAAAGACCCTGCCATGCCAACTGAAGCCTGAGATGAATTGTAAATGCTCTTTTACTACTGTGATGTTTATTTTAAGGGCTTGGGGGTATAGAGTTCTTTATGTTGAATGGAGTAATTATCAATAGTCCAAGTGAAGAAGTTTGTCCAATTAATGACTGAGTCACCAGGAGCTATGATTTAAAATTCAAGAATTCTGTTTGTGTAGATCAAGGGAGACATTTCAAGGAACTTAAAAATGAGGGGAATCAGAAGTTTTTTCTTCTTTAAAGGACTCAAAGATTTATGCAAACATTAAAATGTCATGAGCAAGAGACATGAGACCCTACTTATTTATGCTGAACAGACTTTGTGTATGCTGGAGTCTTTTCTGTGAAGATTATTCAATAACTCATCAGAGAAGGGGCCTCTTCAAAGACTTCACAACCTAGGTGTAAAAAATCATTATGCAGATGTTACTGGGTGAAATATTCTGTAGATTTCTGTTAAACCTAGTTGGTCTATGCAGTTGTTTAGTCTGAAGTTCCTCTGTTGAGTTTTTGTTGGGTTACTGTATCTAGAAGCAGCCCAACACTCATTGTGTTTGGATCTATGTGTGATTTTATGATAAGTAGTGTTGTTGGTTAGATTAATTTGGGTGGCCTGACGTTTGGTGTATAAATATTTAGAATTGTTATATCCGCCTGTAGGAGAGAGCCCTTTATTAATTTGTACTGTCCTTCTTTCTCTCTTTTCACTAATTTTAACTTGAAGTCTATTCTATCTGATATTAGGATTAACTCTGCCCTGTTTATGGTGGTCATTTGCTTTATAAATTTTATTCTAGCCTTTCATTTTTAGAAAGTGTTTTTGTGGACAAGGTGCGTGTCTTGAAGATAACGGATAGATGGATCTTGCTTTTTGATCCAATTGACTACTTTATGTCATTTAATAGGAGTTAAGTTCATTAATACTGAGAGTTAGGATTGATAGGTGTTGGGTAGCTCCTTCTATATTATCCACCTTCGTGGAGGCTGTACCTCATCACTTCTTACTATCATTATGTGATTCCCTGTTTACAATCATTTGTCTGCCTATATCATGTTCTTGTTGGTTTTCTATGTATAGGATATCTTTAAGTATCTTTTATAATGCTGGTTTGGTGGCCATATATTGCTTTAATTCTTCTTTGCTAGTGTACCTAGCTAAACTCATTGATAGTTGTTTGCCTTCAGGGTGCAGCATACTTCATTCCAGGTTCTTCTTCCTTTCATGGTCTCTGCAGAGAAATTTGTAGTTATTTTGATTGGTTTTCCTTTAGAGGTGATTGATTTTTTTCTCCCTAACAGCTGTAGGGATCCTTTCCTTGGTCTCTATTGTTCCATAAAGGATCACAATATCTATTTACATATGATCATATAACATGATGCTAATCAAAAAGAACTCCAAGATATGGAGACTAGAGGGTTTATTTTTAATATATGTGTGAAGATTTTTTTCTTTCATTTATTTTCCTTTGGTTTATTGCTTGTTGTCATTGTTTTTTATTTGGCATCTCTTATACATACATTTACCTGATTTGGAGAAGGGAAGGAGAATAACAAGATAGTTAGAAAAGGGATAACGGGTGAACTAATGCAACAGTAATACTCATAAGACACTATGTTGGAAATGAACTTTCCAGCTTGGGAGGGAAGGGAGAAGGTGGGGGGAGGGAATGTAGGAGGAAAGAAGGGAGCAAGTAATACTGTTTGACAAGCCATGTTTTCATTACCTTACTTATGTGGTTGTGACCCCTCTGTATACCATCTTTACAATAAAATATTATACAGGATAAAAGTTTTGATACAAAGAAAAAATTCATTATTCAGGAAATGGCTTTTGAGCATCAAGTGATTAGCTATTCTTTCCTCATCTGCGTCTATCCATTTGTCTTTTGGAATAAAATGACTATGGACTGATATGCAAAGGCCATGAACTTTCACACAGGCAGAGGGTGTTGTCATTGCAAGTTTTGTGTGAATAAGTAACTAGAATTTTATTTATTTATATTTTTTTATTGTGTTTAATAAAAGGGTTACATGATATCAGATAGAAGGTGCATTAATTCACATACATTGATACCCTTCCACATGTCTTGGTCCCCATTACCCTTCCCCCCACCCCTCCTCTTGGTTTTCCCCCCTTCGCTGTCCAATTTCAAGTAACCAAATACAAATGTATCCAATATATCAGATAACAAAGTGAGATATTGTGACAATATGAGTTAACAAAGGAGATGAAAGATAACATAGCGCCTTAAAGACAGCAATCATTCATTATATGGCTTTTGAGTAACTAGAATTTTAATAAGAATTCTAAAATTCCATTATTCCTCTCCTGGAGGAGGTTGAAAATGCATCCCAAGGCAAAAATATTTAAGTGGGTCAACTTCACTAGCTGAACCAGCCTGTCCCTTGAGCCTCATGTTCACAAATGGAACACAAGATGTGCTGATGTTGAAATGGAATTAAAAATAAAATATGTCCCAGAGTATTCATCCATCTATTATGTCTCATGTCCACAGAAGAAATATGACACATGCTTAGCTTGAGATGCTATTAAAAATAGAGCCAGAACCGAGCACTGGTGGCTCACACCTGTAATCCTAGCTAGTTAAGTGACTGAGATATAAGAATTATGATCTGAAGTCATCCCAGGCAGGGAAGTCCAAGGAACTCTTATCTCCAATTAAACACCAAAAGACAGATGTGAAGCTGTAGCTCAAGTGGATGAGCACTAGCTTTGAATAAAAGAACACAAGGACAGTATCCAGGCCCTGAGTCCAAGCCCCAAGACTGGCACAAAATACAATAAAATACCTTCCAACTGTTTAAGCATGATCCAAGTCTTGTTGATGGCATACTAGAACTTTCCATTCATGCTTTTTTTCTTCTTCAGCCACCCATCTACACCTTCCCAATAACCTGTCTATTAAGACAGGGGCTGAACATTGTTTATAAGTATTCTAGTGCAAGTTATCTTTTCATATCTCAATTAATACAAGAAGAGGAAGAGACATTTTATGCTTCCTCTCTCACTGTCTTTCATACACACAAAACTTTATTTTTTCTTAGAATATAAATAGCACACATGTGAATTTCTTACTTTTTGAATTCTTTTATTTTCTTATTTTCCCAAAACTTTGGATTATTTCCCTTCAAAAACTAGTGACTCTAAATGATTTAGGTACTCTTTGATACTTAATCATCCTGGTACTTAAATGCCAAAATAAATAATTTAAATCCAGCCCCATGCTATTTGCTAATCATTTGTTGGTTACTATCAAAGATATTTCATTATGACTCCCTCGAGAGGGGTCTTACTGTAGATAATCAGTAATGATATATTTAATAGTACTAACAAAAAACTCAACAAAATTGGCTATGCCCATGAATCTTTCTAACATATCCCTAAGCAAACAACCCTGGGATAAATTTCCTATCCAAATGTGGGGCACATCACATCAAGGGTAAAAGGCCTACCTCATGGCCCAGTGCTCACTTCCTGGTTTTGGAGATCCAACCTGCCTGTCTCCTGGTTGGGAGGTTTGGCTATGGTTTGTGATGTAAAATAAGGCTACCTCGAACCCATGGATTGGCCGCCCTCTCTGACCGCACCTACCTCCCCCTGTCCTGCCTACTTTTATGTTAATAGATTCCTGCTTCTTACTTTAGCCCCTGGTATCTTCCCATTAAATGAGTCTGCTGTGACATTCTCCCTGGCGTGTTTGTGTCTTCCCTCTGGAGAAGGGAGGGCTGGGTGAAGGTTGCCAGCCGGCCCTATCCTTTCTTGGTCTCTTCTTAGTCGGGGGGTGTTCTCTTTGCCCCTCCTGCTGGTCAGGAGGCAAAGAGTGCTAAAAACCCCGACAACCAAACATTGCAAATCCATTAAAGATGTAGATTCTAAATTGATACCTAGAAGTAAGGACTGAGTTCAGTTGATCACTTTATCCAAAGCCAGGCAGGGTACTGCATACTAAACATTAAAACCAATGAGACTGCATATGCTCTCAGCAAAAAGAACGTGACTTCTTCTTCTGTGTATTTCTTGAGTCAAGGCTGGATCATTTTTTATTTTTCTGTATTGGTCCTTGCAGCTTGTCCCTAGGACATAACGCAAACAGAAAACTAGAGTTTTCAGACTGGCTCCACATGGGGCATCTACAAAGGTCTATCGTGCATCTTGGATGACTTTCAAGTTTTTTCAAAGCCATCTGGAGACTTTTAAAGCCGTCATTGTTTAAAGCACCTACAGTGAGAAGAGTGAATGCTTTGGATCTTGGAAGGAAAGGAAGACATAAGATTGAAGGTAGCCTACAGATGTGGAAAACCAAATACTGTGCTCTCCAGTTACTTTGGCTAACATTTTCCTGTCCCTGTTGATATAGCTACATGCTTGTAAGGTGGCTTTTCATCCTTGGATGCCGCTTGTCTTTGTCTGGAAAAGTGGCAGCCATCTTGGCCGGTGTCATCCCATTCCCTATCCTTCTATTTTGTCATTTATGTCTAGACAACAGCTGTATCTCCTTTCTGTTTTACCCAATGTCATAGGTATCAATGGCCAATTCCTGCTCAGAATTTACAACCAGATATGTTTTTACTTCCAAGTCTTTCTTAACCAGATTTGGGTGACATCATTATTTTACTAAGGACACATTCTGTTTCTCACTTTGTTTATGCTTTTGCTTTTGGTCCTTTCCTGCCAAGAAGCTCCCCCTCTGCTTCCCATCTTGTTGCTTTCCATTACTACAATGCTGAAGATTTGAGTCCCATTCTTGGCCTTCCATTTCCTGCTTCAGCATCTACTTAAATTATTTATGATTTCTTATTTCCTGCATCTTACCTGCCTCTGGTCTGATTCTGACTTCTGCCTTTACTTACATAGGTCATGATTTCCCATTCTCTTCTTTTGAGGTTTAAGTATTTGTTATCTTAATATCATTCTTTTCTACCTGAGCAAATCCACATTAGCAAAATTATTTTTAATGAAGCAGGATGTAAAATTTTAAGTGAATGTCCATTGAAAGACCCCCAGATCAAAGCACAATTCAAAGAAAATCCAAGTCATCTTGAGCCAACAGTATTGCCCAATGAACTCAAATAAGGGCCATTTAACATGCAAGCATATATTCAAAAGCTTCATAAGCATTACTCAGGAGTAAAAGGTACATTTAGTTCAAATTAATTCCTATTTATTTAATGTGATTGAGAAATCATCTGAGACTGGAACTTTTTTCTGGTACCTGGAAAAGACTGATTTCAATTCTTCTTTCCAAGAAATTGCAATAAAAAGTTAAAGAACTTTAGACTCTTGGAAACATTCAAAGTATAAGAATAAAAGTACATCTTGTCTATGAGTATTTCTCAGACATTTGGGTTTTGAATATTTCTAGTGAAATCTATAGTACTTGCTAAAAATTAAATGTATCTTAGAACAATTAAAGAAATTAAAAGTACTAGGTTCATACTTTCATCTCCCAAACTACACTGTGAAAGGTTAATTTTCTTATTCCATATGTCTTGAGAATTGCAAATATTTAGACGTCTCTTCTCTATCTTTCTACCTATCTGTCTATCATCTCTCTATCTGCAATGATTTTATTGGGATACAAAATCTAACCTCCAGATTATGAATTGATTATCCCAAAGAATGTCATCTGAATGATTAGATCAATAGCAAACCCTTGAGAATGTTCTGTTCCTTTGTCCTCAACTGGTTTCAATTACCATGTGCCATTCCACAAAATTTGCCTATATAAAATAAAGAAAACTGAAGTCTGAGCATACCAATTATGTAGAGTTGAATTCAGGGTAGTACTGGATGTCATTTTAGGTAATCTGGCACAAGGATGCTTGAAGATGAAGAAAGCTCAGTAAGCTTTGATTTTGCTCATCACTCCCTCCCCTGCTCTGCATGAGACAACCAGAGTGGCCACCCACACAGTCCTGTTTCTACTTAATAATTGTTCCATGTCATTTGGCTACATAATGTAAAATACGATTATGACTCTTCAGAACTTTCAAAGTCCTAATTGGATGCTCTAGAAGCCAAATTCTTTCCTTTCATAGAGGATGATGTAAAAAAGAATGCGTCTCTACTCCATGTAAAGCTTAGCAATCATGTGTACCTGTTAATCACGAGGTCTATGGACCTTGTGTTCCTCAGAATAGAAAGTAAGGTTTTCTGCTTTGTTATACTGACATGTCTTTAGCTCATTTTTTTTTCTTGCTCAGGGGTTAAGTGAATTCTTAATGGTGGCAATAATGGTCTATTAGGATGCATAGAGTTTAGTTATTGTTAGATTGTACATCTCATTTTTAGGAAACCAACATGTACTTTCCTGACAATTAACAGAACTTATTTATAAGCTCAAAGTTCAAGTTTATCTCAAATTTATCTCTTGCATATAACATGGAGAGTAACAGAGAAAACATGCTCCCTTGTAAGACAAAGAAAGGACAATGGTACAAATTATTTAAAGTTTTATCAGAAAATTACCAGCAAAAACAAAACAGGGCACACAAGAGACATCTTTCACCTTTTACACTTGAAATGTAAAATAGAACAAAAATACAAAAAACAAAAGGAGGGGCTGTGTTGCATTAGACAAATGTTAAGAAAAAGCAAGAATCATCATGGTAGAATAAAATCATCATGCTGAGCAACAGAGGACAACAAGATTTCAGCAGTCAATGGTTAAGCCCTTGGAGGGGTTTTTCTGTGACAAAGATGTGATACGAGGTGCTCAGTATTTGACAACCCTCTTTATAATACAGTGGTGCAAATATTCATAACTTCACAGAGCGTTTTGTCAAGAAATTAAGAAGTCACCACATCTGTCTCATCTAGCAGGTAGAGACCATGGTGATTTAAACTATAGGAATAAAATGATCACTTCTAAGAACATTTCAGTTAAAATTTCAGGAAAATGTGCATTGTTTCTATTGGAATAGTTTCTAATAAATGAAATATGAATTGAGAATTTTAAATATAAGAACCTAAGATTGAAATAATGATTCTATTGTCTATATTTATCTGCTATCAAAGAATGCAGATAGAAATGCAAAACTTTAGAAGGGTGGTCTAACTCAACATTTCCAGCAATATGTTTAAATAATACTTGGGGAGATACCTTTTCTGCTTCTTCATCCCCAAACTATTTATGTTGGAATAAACAAAATATACAGAAAACAGATGGGAACAGAAAGAAACATGTTCCAAGTTTAACTTTTTCTATCTTTCCGTATTTATAGTAGCACCATATTTTCTAGCTAGAGTATTTATAACCTTTACAATTGTAGACAAAAATCACAAAAGAAAAGAAGAAAGGAAAAAAGTACTCATTGACTCAGTCAAACATTGAACATGTAAAAGATTGGGCTTGAACTATATCTCTGTATTTTTTTTCATGTTGTTGTTATTGTTTAATGTCTATAATCTTACCACAGTTTAGCTCTATTATTTTTAGCAACTTTGCCCTAATTTCTAATAACAGCCCCACCCTTATGAAGGTTATATTTCTAGTCAGGCAGTCCATTGACAAAATAAGCAAGGAGTTAGCTGCAAATGTGTTTGTTACTTTTTGCTTGTTTTCTTGTTTTTTGGTCATGGGACATGAACTCTGAGCCTGGGCATTGTCCCAAGCCTACCACACTACCCCTTGAGTCACAGTGCCACTCCTGTTTTCTGGTGATTAATTGGAGATGAGAGTCTCCGTTCCTTTTGTGCCTGGGCTAGCTTTGAACCTTGATCCTCAGATCTCAGCCTCCTGAGTAGCTAGGATTACAGTCATGAGCCGCTGCACCGGGCTTGTTACTTCATTTTTAATCACTATAAAACACTAACGCTCCTAGCCTTGTATAGTTATTACTATTTCTTAAAGAAGTCTATGTTATTATTCTAGCATGCTGATTCCTACTTTATTGGAACATTTGTCTAATGCAACACAGTCCCTCCTTTTGTTTTTAGTATTTTTGTTATATTTTACATTGCAAGTCTGACTTTTTTGGATTGTTGGGATAATGTATAGAGAGGATACAGTTACATTCATCAGGTTTTAGGTACATTAAGGCCTGTCATTCATATTTGTTGGTACTACTGATAGTTAGCTTTACACTATAAATACAAAAATTTTTATATTACTGATTTATTTTGGGAAAATTGAGGACATTTTAGGAATACAAAATTGAATATTGCCCAAAAGGAGCTCACAAAGGAAGAAAGATGTGAATGAACCACAGCATAAAGCATTTGGTCATAAGATGAAGGGTATGATAAGTAAGCTTAAAAGGCTACATTGAAATCAAATAATGATCCGTTTTCACAAGTCCTAAGCCAACAGTGACCTTCAGTTTTCAGCCAGTTGAAGAAAAAATGAGAAATCAAATCTGGAGCAAATAATATGTATTATTTTCTTTAGATCTCTCTTCTCTCACACCAGAGTTACTTCTCATTCCTAACCAACTCCTATTTTTGTTTGGTTATAAGAAAAGCATGAAATCTTATGGATCAAAACTTTGTGCTATCATTTTTAAAAATTCTTCTTGCTTTAATCATTTTCATATTGTAAGCTTAAATGAAATGAAATCCTCAGAGTCATTTTGTAGTCATTGTAACAGGAAGCCATTCATTTGCCCTTGAGAAAGATGACTCTGAATCCATGTTATACTCTCAAAAGATACTCTGCTTTCCTTATCTGTGGCTTGGTATAATTACAACATCATCCAGATTGATATTGGGAGAGAAAGGTACAAATGGTAATGTTTTTAGTACTTGGAGAAAATTGCACAAACACAATTGCCATAGAAAACACACTTTCATTTAGGGTGAACCAAACCGTTTTTAACTTCAATTCCTGGCACCAGCTGAGTAGACCAACCCAAGTCATGACTTTCTTTCACTGCTTTAAAACACTTCATCTCTGAAATGTGCGAAAGAGATTGGATCATCTTTCTTCATAATTCTAAAATTAAAATCATATGTTTGGTGCTAAATACTAGCCCGGATCTCTTATTTCAAATTAAATCAATTGTCAAAGGCAAATCTAAATTAGCGATAACCATATGCTCTTATCTCCGCAACAAGCACACAGAGCTATTTCTAGGAAGTTATTTTATTATGTAGTCACTGATGATTCCTTTTTTTTATGTTTTACTTTTATACAGTACTGACCCTGGAAAATCCATGCTAGTAAGCATGGCATTAGATATAATTCCTGGATAAATTATATCACTAACACCTGCAAATCATATATTAAAAAAAAAAAAAAAACCAGGACAGAAGCCAGAGAGGGGACTTGGAGCACAGCCAAACTCCAATCTCACAGGCCACATTTAACACAAGTGAAGCAGCGCTGAGCTGAGTTTGCATGTTATGGATAGGCCTGTGAGGCTCTGAACTGTCATCAGTCATCATCATCACCGTTTAGATGAACCTTCTGCCATGCAGTGGGGGGTGGGCCGAAAGGGTCGACGTCCAAGTTGCTAGAAAGCTATTTGTACTTTCTACCAATAGTTTACTTTCTTTTATGTTCATGTTAACGCCATGCTCAAAATTCTACATCTGTCTTTTTATTCGGCACACTAGCAGAATAGCTCAATAGCAGAGCATAGGACTAGCATGTATCCTGGCTTTCATCCCCAAGACTGTAAACTCAGAAAAAAAAAAAGAAAAACAAGTTCACTTTTTAAAAGAGTACTTAACTGTGTAGATATTAGAAAATCCTCTCTCAGATAGAGGGAAGAAATAGATGTAAGCCCTTTTGAAAAAGGCAAAATACACAGACATCCAGAACTAAGGAACCCAAACCATGTAGCTAGGAAGATAAACAATGTAAAAAGAAATGTCAAGGCCAGGAGTTTGGCCTGGTGGTAGAGTGCTTTACCTAGCATGCACAAAGATCTGAGTTCAATTCCTTGGTACCACATACATAGAAAAAAGCCAGAAGTGGTGCTGGGGCTCAAGTGGTACAGCTCTAGCCTTGAGAAAGTCCAAAGACAGTGCTCAGACCCTGAGCTCAAGCACTGGACTGGCAAAAAAAAAAAAAAAAGAAAAGAAATGTCAGTAACTGACAAGTATGACAAGTCAATCACTGATGGCTCATAGCACTCATCCTAGCTGTTCAGGAAGCTGAGATCTGAGGAGTGCCATACAAAGATCTTTGAATTTCCTGCCCCATCAGGAAGTCTGTGAGATTCCTATCTCCAATGAACCAATCCAAAAAGTCAGAAGTTGAGTTGTGGTTCAAGTAATAAAGCACTATCCTCAAAAAAAAAAATGTTCAAGGACATTATCTAGGCCATGAGTTCAAGGCCCCAGAACTGGCACAAAAATTTTTAAAAGTATGACAACCTTGGACTGGGAGTTTGGCCTACTGGTAGAGTGCTTGCCTAGCATGCATGAAGACCCAGGTTGGATTCCTCAGTACCACATACATAGAAAAGAGCTGGAAGTGGTGCTGTGGCTCTAGTGGTAGAGCACTAGCCTTGAGAAAGCCAAAGGACAGTGTTCAGTCCCTGAGCTCAAGCCCAGGACTGGCAAAAAAAAAGTATAGTATGACAACCCCGTGATTTACCTACCTAGACTCCAAAAACTGATCCCATTCCCATACGGGCTGAAGATTTGCCCATCTTAGTGTTCTGTCTTTACAGCAGCCATGATCTCCCCACCCCACTAAAATTCTCAGTGTTGTCATTGGAAGAAATCTCAGTTATCCATCCTCCTCCACACACACCCTCACCCACCACACATACACACACACAAATACACATACATACACACAATCACACTTAGACAAAGTAAAATAGTAGTGGACATAGACCTCTTTTCTTTTATACCATGTTAACCTAGAAAATTGCAATAAACTCACAGCTAGTGGGACAGTTCATCTACAATTTATACTATATTCAAGTCAAGTCGAGTCTGTCTTGGAAGGAGGAGTTGAGTCTCATGCTTTGATATTGGGTCAAAATACAGAATATGAAATATCTCCTCAGAATTAAAAGGAAAGGCAAAGATAGAAACACTAAAAATGGAACAGCCACATCATACCCTATATAAAAACCAAAGAAAATATGATCCATGGAATATTCCTCAGTCATAGAAAGAACTGAAATGATGTCGTTCACAAGAAAGTGGATTGAGCTAGACAGCATTGTGTTGAAAGATAAGGCAAACTCAGAAAGCCAAATACTGCATGTTTTCACTTGTTTCAGATCTATACTTGAATGACATATGTACCTGAAAATGTGTGTGTGTGTATATACACGTACATAGAACTTGACTGTAACCACAGGACTTCAAGGAAGATGAGGGGAAAAGAAAAACAGAAGAAACATGATGGAGAGGGAATAATATGGAAATGCACTATATTTATGTATAAAGAAACATATGTGGACATATATATTTCTGTTGAATAAAGCAGCTAGATTGGACAAATTTATAAAACATTCACAAGAGAACACAGAAAAATTACCTTCCAACCTTGTAATAAAAAATTCTTTTATTAATGGAACAATTTTATGAAGATAAAAATAGCATACCATAAAATTTATTACCTAAACTATAAAACACTTTAGTACATCATAGAGTTGGACATCCATCATTATCCAATTATAGAAGGTTTTACACACACATACACACACACACCTCTTCAAGCTACCTTTCACCTTCTGTTCACCTTTCAGTCCCTGATAACCATTAATTTAGCTTTGGTCACTGAGCACTTGACAGACATTAACATCTCATTTAATGGAGTCCTGTGCTCTTCAGACTTTTGTGACTGTTTTCTTTATTTATCATCATCCACATCACACATGTACCAGAAATTCTGTTGACCAGTTTTGCTCACCACAACAAATACCTGAGAGTAACATAACAATTAATAGAGAACAGATGTATTTGGGCTCACTGTTTCAGAAGTTTCAATCTACAGTTGGCTGGCTGTTTTAGGCCAGTAGTGAGTCAGAGTATTGTGGTGGAAGGGCCTGGCAGAGGACAGCTGTTCTCAGGGTACCCAGGAAGCAAAGAAGAGACAGAGAGGGGCCTGGAACAAGGTGTAGTCATCAACAATATTCTTCCAGATACCCATTTCCTTCAGAATTTCTATTACCTTCCCAAATCACCAGCTGGTGACCCATTATTCTTCAAAGCATGAGCCTGGAGGAGAGCTTCATCTTCTAACCATTATAGTAATAAAACCATTTTCATGAGTGAATAATATTCTATTGCACCAATATACCAAAATGTGTTTGTTCTTCTGTCAGTGGATAGAGATTTAGATTGTTACCTTTTCAGCTATTATGTTAATCGTTCTATAAACATTCATATGAACATTCTAGTACACATATTTTCATTTCTCTTGTCTTCCTTACATAGGAGCTTAATTTTCATGTCACTTTTTTATCTTTCTGTTTATTATTTGGAAGAAGTTCACAGTCATTACTGCACAATGAGTGCATCATTTTGCTTTCCTGCCTGAAGTATATGAGGATTACATTTTTTTCATATACTTCTCAGTACTTCTACATTACACTTTCTTTTCTCTCCCCTCCCCTTCTTTTCTCCTCTCAATTTCTTTTTTCTTTTGGTCTTTCCTTTTCTTTTTTGTGCAGGTCATGAGATTTGAACTCAGGGTCTAGGCACAGTCCTTGAGCTTATTTTGCTCTACTAACACTCTGCCATTTAAGCTACAGCTCCAAATCCAGTTTTATTTTACGTATAATTGTAGATAAGTGTTTCATAGACATTGGTGCCTTGGTTGGCTTTGAGTTGCAATCCTCAGATCTCAGCCTCCTGAGTAGCTAGGATTATAGGCATGAGCCACCAATGTCCAGCTGTAACCTGGAATATTGTATATATCTTTGTTTATTTGAAATAGGGAAAGCAAAGGGAAAAACAAGATAATTGCGAAGGGTGGGTGAGGGAAATTGTGAGAAAAACATAAGAAGGGCTATCAATGCTCAAGAAATAATGTACCTAGTACCTGATGAATTGTAACCCCTGACAATAAAATACAATAAACAAATAGAAGTCCTCTTGGAGATTGTCAAGTTATATCCCAGTGTAGTTTTGGTTTGCTTTTAATGATTACTGAGAGGCAGCATTGTTTCATGCTCTTATTAGCCAGAGAAATACCTTCTCAAATCCATTGCCTATATTCTGAATTTGGGTTTTCCTCTTAACCTTCTTATAAAAATCGAGTCCTTGGGCCAGGAGTTTGGCCTAGTGGTAGAGTGCTTGCTTAGCATACTCGAAGACCTGAGTTCAATTCCTTGATACCACATACATAGAAAAAAGTCAGAAGTGGTTCTGGGGCTCAAGTGGTAGAGCTCTAGCCTTGAGAAAGCCCAAGGACAGTGGTCAGGTCCTGCATTCAAGACCCAGGACTGGAAAAAAAATTGAGTCCTTTATATATTCAGTAATTAAATTTCTCATTGACATATTTTTTGTAATTATTTATATCTGGTGTATGTCCATACACTTTTTTTAACAATGTCTTTTTTTTTTTTGCCAGTCTTGGGCTTGGGCTCAGGGCCTGAGCACTGTCCTTGGACTTTCTCAAGGCTAGAGCTCTACTGCTTGAGCCTCAGCACCACTTCCAGCTTTTTTCTATATATGTGGTACTGAGGAATCGAACCTGGGTCTTGGTGCATGCTAGGCAAACACTCTACCACTAGGAAAAAATCCCGGCCCTAACAATGTCTTTTGAAACACTGTAACTTTCAATGATGATTAAAAGTTCCTTTTGTTCTTCTGTCACTTGTACTTTCAGGTATTATATCTAGTTTGATTTTGTCTAAAGATTGCAATAATGTATTCCCATGCTTCAGAGAGTTTTATGAACGTAGCTATTAGTTTCAGAACTGCAAATTATTTTGAGTTCATTTTTGTGTATGTTTTTTTTTTCTTTTGAATGTGGATATCCAATTTCCCAGCACCATTTGTTGAAAAGTCTGTTTGCTCCATTGAATAATTTTGACACTCTTGTGAGAACTAAGGGTCCATAAATGTCAGAATTTTAACCTTCTTTTTAAATTCCATTTCATCTATTGATGTGTCTACTCTTATGGCACGACCATACTGTAGCATTTGATTACTGTGACTTACTTGTGTTTTGAAATGGAAAAGTCTGAGATCTCCAACCACACTGTTCTAAGACTATCTTAGCACATGTTTCTTGAAATGTTCATATAAATTTTAATATCAGTGTGTCAATTACTGCTGAGAGGGAACAAGTATTTTGCTAGGGATTTATTTGAATATTCAGGTGACTTGAGGAAATACTGTCAACAATATGAACAACCATGAAATGTCATTCTAGTTATTTATGCCTTTAAAAAGTCCTTTCAATAAGGGTTTAAAGGTGTCTCTTGTTAAATCTATTCCTCAGAATTTTATTATTTTTGTGGTGCTATAAATGGATTTGTTGTCTTATTTTCACATTGGTTGCTCATTGACAGTGTGTCAGAAAGAATTGTTTTAATTTATTTTTCCTGTAGACTGAGACTGTTAAATTCAATGATTAATTTTATTCTTTTTTTAGTATTTCACAGAAATTTCTGTATACAAGATTGTCTCACTTTTATCTAAATTTGGATGCTTTGAAAAAGCTCCTTGACTAATTTTCTTAGCTAAATCCTCTACTGCATGCTGAATGAATGCCCTTGTTTTATTCCCAATCTCTGGGAGAAAGCATCGCTTTCCTCATTGAATATGATGTTAATATATATATATATACACATATATTGCTCTTTATTGGGTTCAGGAGACTTCTTTTTAGTTCTACATAGTTGAAGTTCTACAGAAAGAGTTTCTAAGAAAACAAATTTCAATATTGTAGAACAATCACTTTAAAAACAAAATTTACTTTTCTATACATTGAAAGACATCACATAAAAACAGTAAAAGGGGCTGGGAGTTTGGCCTAGTGGTAGAGTGCATGCACGAAGACCCGGGTTCGATTCCTCAGTACTACATACATAGAAAAAAGCTGGAAGTGGTGCTGAAACTCAAGTGGTAGAGCTCTAGCCTTGAGAAAGTCCAAGGACAGTGCTCAGGCCCTAAGCTGAAGCCCAGGACTGGCAAAAAGAAAAAAAAGCAGTAAAAGGAAAAGTAATACAGTTATTTGGAACATATATTAAAAATATAACATCTCTATTATACATGAATTATCTGTATAATCCAGTTAAAAAGGATAAACAGCTCACTAGGAAAAATGAGCAAATAATTTAAAGAAAAACCCAAAGAGCTGGCAATGAAATAAGGAATGATAAGCATAATTCTTCATGAGCAAACAAATTAAAATCATGATGTCATTGGATAGAGAAATAATTTTAAAAAATCTGACAATTATTAATGCAGGTAAGGGTATAAGCATTGAGAGCTTTTCTACTGGTAAGACTTACAGATCACTACAGCATTTTTTAAAAAATCTTTTATTGTGATTAACAGAAGGGTTACATTATATTCACCAGATAGAAGGTGTATTACTTCACAAACATTGATACCCTTTCTCATGACATGGTCCCCATTTCCCTCCCACCCTCCCCCTGCTTATCTTGATTTCTCCCCTTCCCTAACCAATTAAGCACATATAAAATATATGAGATAACAAGGTGAAATATTGTAATAATATGAAATAGCCAAGGGACAGTAAGAGAGATGAGAGATAACATAGTACATTAAGAACAACAGTCATTCATTATATGGCTTTTTGTTTCCTTATCCTGGAGTGTCATACTATTTGGCGTAATGTCTCTAAATTTTCTTCTATTGTAAATCTCTGCTAGGAGAGCCCAAGGTTTCTACTCAGTATGACAAATGAGGGAGACTATTGGGCCTATGTTCCTTTGAGTCCAGCTTACTTTACTTAATATGATTTTTTCTAAGTCTTTCCATTTTCTTTTTTTTCCATATATTTTTTATTGTAATTAATAGAAGGGTTACATTACATTTGCTAGATGGAAGATGCATTACTTCACATACATTGATACCCTTTCTCATGTCTTAGACCCCATTTCCCTCCCCCCCACCCCCACCCTCATCTTGTTTTCCCCCCTTTCCTATCCAATTTCAAATAACCAAATACGCATATATCCAATAACAAAGTGAAATACTGTAACAATATGAGATAACCAAGGGACAGCAAAAGAGATGAGAGATAACATAGTACATTAAGGACAACAATCACTCATTATATGGCTTTTGTTTCTATTGTGTATAAATACCACATCTTGTTGATCCACTCATCAACTGAGGAACATCTGGGTTGGTTCCATATCTTTACTATGGTAAATAGTGCTGCAATGAACATTATTGTGCTAGTGGATTTAGTATGCCCTTGTTTCTGGACCACTGGGTAAATGCCAAGTAGTGGAATTGCTGGGTTATAGGGGAGTTCTATGTTTAGTCTTTTGAGGAACTGCCATACTGCACTACAGCATTTTTAAAGAACTGAAATTTAGTAAAACTGAATACATGCTGAACTATCATCCAGCAATTCAATAACATGACATTGTAATCTAGCAGTTCCACTTTGCCTATTATTACTCTTTAAATATGAAATCGTTCGCATATTTTCATGAGGTAAAGCCTAGGGCTCTAGTGAGTGGCATTGTTTTGGAAGTTTCTGGGTTATTTACTAGGTAGGGCTCATTTGGAGAAAGTAGCTGGGGATAGATCCTGGGTAGTATATTATTTCTGGGTTGGGTTTTTTTTCTGTACTTACTGTCACCCATGAGGTAAATAACATTTTCTTCTACAAGCTTTGACCACCATGGTTTTAGTTTTACCACAAGCCCAGAAATAATGGAGGCAAGAACTATGAACTGAAATCTCTGAAATTATGAGCCATAAATCTTGCCTTCCTAGCTACATAAGGTCATATAGGATGAGACTAAATGAAAGAAACTCCTATGTGATCATTGTTGTTAGTGTACTGTTATTTCTCTATTGTTGCCCTTTGGTTAATCTCATATTGTTACTGTATCTGACTTTGTTCCCATTTCCTTCTCCCCCCTTCATAAGGTTTCCCCCCTTCCCTTTCCTATTTGAAATAAATAAACATATATACAATATACTAGGTAATAAATTATGAGGAGTATCAATGTTTGAGAAGTAATGCACCACTACCTGGTGAATGTAACTGTAATCTCCATATATATTACCCGGATTCAATGGTTAAGAGTGATTGCAGCTATATTGAATATAATTACCAACTTTCAGAAAGAATCCACATATTCACTACTAGAAGAATGGGTATGTATAATAAAAGGTTAAAAAATAGGTATAAATAAGCTGCAGATGCTAAATTTATAAATGGGGACAATGGAAAAGCAAGCAATAAAATAGTAATTAAAGTATTATACTAGTTACATGGAAAGGCTCTATTTTTTTAAGAATGGATCCAGTAACAGAATTTTAATGAAACAGAGAACCAAAAAATGATTCTGTCATAGTTACTTTATAATGAGTAGATAGTGAAACAGTTGAAACAGATGCAAGGGAAATTCCACATTCCAACAATATTTTGTTCCATAACTTGGTGGAATTATCATGATATTTTCCTGACAAGAGTTAAATGTACCCAAAGCCTTAGGTAATTTTCTACTTATGAAAATTTATAATAAAAATAGTAAAGAAAAATACATACACAATACTTTCCATGATTAGATTACACCTACCTATTATTGAGCTTATCCTTCCTTTAATCAAGGACAGATGTTTGTATAAATTTAGGCTTTTGAAATGGCAATCTGACACAGAGAATCAATATAAAAAGTAGATAAAATTTAGCTCTTATGTTGGAAATGGGGCTGGGAAGCCTAGATCAAGTTGTAGTTGAATTTCTGCTTTGGACAACTCTTTCCCCAATCCAATATCTTGCTCTAATATCTTCTTGAAATCCTAGAACTCTAGGATTTTTAGGATATTTAGAAAACAATGTCAAAAAGACTATTGAGCAAGAAAGAAATCTTGAATTTTATCTCATCTAACCCACTCATTTTTTGAAGGCTTTATGATATCAGTGGGTTATTGAGTTAATTAATAGCAGAGATGGTTTAAAGCAAGCTTTGATTTTTAGCAGAGCATTGCTCTACATGACATAGTTCAATGAATATAGCACTGAAAATCATTGTTACACTTCAAGGGATATATGTGTGAGATAGGGGAGGGCTGTTGTTAATAAAGATGTATCTATACTATTATAACATATAGTAGGCAATAAGCATATATATATATATACACATGCATCATTTACACATTAAAAGCAAGTGAATTGAATTGAATTGTATGTTGTAGCCTCAGGTACAGTTGAGGTCCAATCATGGTAGTGTAATCTTGTAAATCCCAGTTATATGGGAAGTGAAAAAATTGAAGGATGTTTGTTTGAGATTAACTAGGGCATAAAAGTTAGTGTGATTTACCTCAAAAAGAAGCTATTACTTGTCTGTAATCCCAAGTATTTGAAAGGTAAAAATAGGGAGTCATAATCTATAGGCAAAAATGCAAGACCTTATCTGAAAAAATAACAAATAAAAAAGGTTAGTGGCATGGCTGAAGTGATAGTGTTTAAACACAAAGTCTTAAGGGCAAACTCTGATACTGACAGATAAATAACAATAATAGTAATAGTAATAATAATAATAATACTGAGTTTCATTCCCAGGCACAGGAATACCAGCTATGTTCCTTCTCTAATACAGTAAGAATTAAATAAGTTGAACAAATCAAAACAGGAGAATTATAACTTTGTGAACCAGAACATGCTCCTATTATGAATATTTTCTACAGCAGTACAAGCAAGCATAAAACAAGATAGACTTTCACTGGACTTAAATAGTGATCAGAAATATTATACATATTCTCAGCAGTACTTCATGCTCTGCAGTATAAAATTCATTGTTAGAGGGCAGTGGCACAGATATCTTGAACTTGTTATCAAATTTTCCTTCTTAGTTAAAGACTTGGTTAACTCTCAGCAGAGAAATATATCTTTAGCCATTAACCCAGATCATTGCTTTCTCTTTGGTGTCACTAGAATTGAGTACATTGACTAAAGGAGCTCTAAGTAGAGCGATGATGCAATATGTATTTTTTATTTTGTGAATTCTCTATTCCTGTGGATCTTTGAAACCTTCAAGGCAATTTCCCAATGTACACATACATATGCATGGACATGCACACATATACATGCATATACATACACACACACACACACACACACACACACACACACACAATTCTTCTCTCTCCTCAGTGCTCTTCATTTTCACACCTGTATAGTTTTAATACTGTGTTGTCTCCCTTTGCAGGTTTGCTACAATTGTATTCTCTTTTTGTCATTTTCTACATCTTTGCATTCAGATGCCCATCTCAACAATTAATGACAGACATAAAATTAATCAAGGAGGAAGGGAGAGAGAGAAAGGAAACTAAATTAATGCAAGTTCCATTTAACTGTAATGTCTACCTAGACATGGAAACATAAGTGAATAATTCAATGTTTCTAAATATCAATTTTCTCATTTGTAAAAGAATATAATAAGGATATTTCTATTCTAGTGTGTAGAATTCTAGATAAAATCTAAAATAACACTTGCTTTCAAGCCAAATCATAATCCATGTTCAACTAAAACAAACTAACCTTCCCATATATATATACACACATATATAAATAAAGTAAGATAACCAATTATCAATTCATGTGAGAAACTATTAATTTAGGTTTCTGAATTA
Source organism: Megascapheus bottae (assembly GCF_031878675.1). NCBI lineage: Eukaryota > Metazoa > Chordata > Mammalia > Rodentia > Geomyidae > Megascapheus > Megascapheus bottae. The sequence goes on along the minus strand of NC_143512.1, from coordinate 43,039,971 downwards.
GTTTTCATGTTGTGAGATTAATGATCTATAATGAAATTTCATTTAATTCCCACCTCATTCCTCAACCAAATTCTTAACTGCAAATTTATATTCATATATTACATACTCTCACTTAAACTCATCATAATTAACTGAATTTTTCTCATCTCTTTGTTCACATTGACTTAAAATACAACCTGATGTTCTGTAGGTGAACCAATTGCACTGACATATTGTAAAGTAAAATCTACTGCCAAGAAATTATTTAGACTTGTTTATGTGACCTTTTTTTAAAAAAAATTTTCCTGGAAAGCTTCATGCCAGGAAAAATAATTTCATCTCTCTATTGATTAAATCAAATATACATTATCAATATACACTGAAAAGCCACCACTCAATAGATTGACTCATTGGAATTTATAGTAATGATAAAGTCATTTGGAAAAAAAAAAAAACTCAAGCTGTTAAACCTGACAGCTAATCCCAGATTCAACTCAATTCATGAATGGAGCTCTACCAATATGGCCATGAACATTTGATCATGTAAATGTTCCTGCCCCTACCCAAGGCTACACATGAAAACTTGAAGGAAAAAGAGTGGGGGCTGGGGGCCTACAACACTGTTCACCAAATGTGGTGACTGAAGAGAACAAGCAATTTCATTTGAGACCCAGATCCTTTGGCAGCTATTGGAGCAGCTTCTGTCTTTAGTGGCAAAACAAACTTAGGGTTTTAATTTTTCATTGTTTCTTGAGACAGGATGAGTATCGTCATTTCTTAACATTGGCTTCTTTGTATGGCAGGCAGTCTGTTAGCACACATTTTCAGATTCACTTCAGAAAAGAAAACTAAATAGAAATGTGGCTGCATGTTAATTACCCTTGAAACAGGGTATACCAGATGGCCAACCAGGCCTACTTCATGGAGTAGGTAAATAATGCTTCTGATTCCTTTTGTTCCCCTCTGCAAAGCACATTTGGAATTCTTTTTTTCTCTAATTACTGTTAATAAAGAAAGGAAACCAAAAACTGGAAACTTAACAGAGCATAGGTATGAAAGTAAATACCTTTTCCTACCTTTCACAACTTTGAGTCCACAATGATCAGATCCTGAGATAACTTCTTATAATATTGAAGATCATGGAGCCAGGCCTTCTGCCAAAACACAAACACCAAAGGATGTTTTTTCCAAAGATGTGTGATGTTTGGACCTATGTGTCTCTCTGACATAGCTGTGTTGAGGTTAAGTTTAAGATGCCTCCAGCTAGGCTGTATAATGAGCCCTGTTTTAATACTTAAGGGAGACTTTAAAATTCATTTAGTCAGTATATATAGTGCTGGTCCCTTCCAAGGAAAACAAAACTTGCACTTTTAAGACATTTTTTTCCTGCTGAGTTGCATATACATGATAAATTCAGCAAGACATTTCATTTACTACCTATGACCTCACAGTGTTGCAGGGTGGAAAGCCTTCATTCCCATCATATATCCACAAAATTGAAGGGTAGAGCAGCCCTTTGAGATCCTGGCCTTGGCTTGTCCCCTGCCTAATACTTCCCCTCTCATTTATCTCATTGACTTTGCATTCACTGTTCCAATGAGGGAAGGGACAGGTTTGGAGAGCCAACGGAACCTGACTCAAAACCTGAAGATTACAGGAAAATTTGACAGCTCAGCAGATAGGCCCAACAACTGGGGAAAGCTAGACTACATAGCTCCCTCTACCCCACAGATGGAATCCTATGTTTTGATACACATCATTACAGGAGATTTCAGATGGTATGGGACTGTGCAGACAAGAACATGGTTTCTCACCCGGGCACGGTGGCCCACACCTAATCCTTGCTACTCAGGAGGCTGAGATGTGAGGATCAAGGTTCAAAGCCAGCCCGAGCACAAAGGGACCTGAGACTCTTCTCTCCAATTCACCTCTAGAAAATGGGAAGTGGAGCTTGCTCAAGGGTAGGGTGGTAACCTTGAGCTGAAGACCTCAGGGACTGTGCCCAGGCTGAGTTCAAGACCTGTGACCCCCAAAAAACAAATAAACAAAAAATTATGGTTTCCTGCTGAGACAATAGGGATAGATGATCAAGACCAAACACTGACCATGAAGCCATTCTCTCTCTCTCTGTCTGTCTCTCTCTGTCTGTCTCTCTCTCTGTCTGTCTGTCTGTCTCTCTCTCTCTTTGTCTGGGTCTCTGTTACTCTCTCAGTCTCTGTATCTCTCTGTCTGTGTCTCTCTCTGACCTGTATCTGTCTCTGTCTCTGTCTCTCTCACTCTCATCTCTCTCTCAGTGGTGTTGGAAATTCAACCATAGACTCTCTATATGCTATGGAAGTGTACTGTCAGTGAGCTATATCCAGTCACAGATGTCCTTTTTTCCAAAATTTCAGTATTATGTATGCTTTACACATAATAAACCCAGGGGAAGGAGAGGGAAAGAAGAAGAGCAATTTCCAAATGCCCAAAATACAAATCAAGTTTGGAGAAAAAAAAAAGAAGAAATCTACTTAGCACAGCTGTGTTTGTTGATTGAGGGTCATACCTGTGGTGTTTGTAAAGACCTAATTGTAGTTTGGAAGGAGTTCAGGAAGAACAGAAGGGCATTTCCTAAATGGATTTAACACAGATGAAAACGAACAGATTATAAATTCTACTGAGGGAATTCTCCATTTAATAATCTTGGCTGTGCTTGCCTGGGTTTTGTGTCAAGAGCTTTACCTGCATGTACTCCTCCACTCCCTCTAACACTATGGAGGTTTACAGGGCTGTGAGATCCAGTTCATCAGTCTGGAAGGTGATGTGCTTAGAAACCAATAGCTGGCCTGGAATTCAAAATAGTTCAAGATGAAGGTAAAGTTGTGAAATGCAGGACTTTGACCCTAAGCTCCATTCCGCCCTCGTTTGCAGACTTGGTACAGAGGAGGAGACCATTTAACAGAACGCTAACTTTACTCCTCCAAACATGATGCCACAATATTTAGGCAGAGTTTGGAATTTGGGCCTTTTAGAATATCTTCCTCTGTTTCAAAGTCATTGCAATTTTTTTTTACTTCATGTATGTTTTGGCTTCTCCGTGTATGATGAGTGTTGATCATTTTCTTTCCTAAAATAAATAAACTAGAATTTCTGAGTGCCTTCGAGTGAAATACTACCTAATTGAAAAGAAGATTTATTTAAGTCTCTTTAGGCTTTTGGAGCTTTCCACTTATACAAAATGAAGTAGTTTTGTTATACATTTAATTTTAATATGATAAATGAAATTTCTATTATGAGGTTAAGCAATCAACATTTTCCACTTTAAAGAGAAAGGTTTTTTTTCCTTAAAATATAAATGAATATTAGACAAAAGGATGACTGGCCACAAAAAGAGAGGAAATATTTTTGTTGAAAAGAATTAGTTGCAAATTGCTCAGTACTAAAAGAAGAGTAAACAGAAAGAAAATTCCTTTCTTAATGCCTCTTTGCTTTCTTTTATGACATCAACAGTATCTTCTTATTTTTTATCAGGCAGCATTTTTAAGTATTATATCCCGATTGAAGGAGAAATCCATAAAAAGCATAGGTTTAGCCTCCAGATGGCTTCGTTTCCAGAACAGAAGCCAAGACCTGATTTAAGACAAAGAACATTAACCAGACAGTTGAGACCAAAGCTCGTAGTTCATGCCTCTAGCATTCCCAAAGCTAACTTTGCTGTTGTCCACTTACTGAAGCTTGCAACTAACAGCATACTACACGCAATGTCAACTATTGTAGATACAGCTCACTTTGACGACACTGGTCCTCCTACCTCTGCCTGTCCGTTCTAAGACTCCTTTGATGGTCCTTTTTTTTAACCTGTTTGATCTTTGGGTTTCCTCAAAGTTCAACCATCAGCCCTCTTTTACCCAACATTCATTCTCCAACTCTCTGACTTTTCTTGTTATTGGAATCTCAAAAACTAGTTACCCCTCTCTCTCTCTCTCTCTCTCTCTCTTTCTCTTGATCTGTGTGTGTGTGTGTGTGTGTGTGTGTGTGTGTGTGTGTGTCTTTCACTCTGCCTCTTTATCTACACTAACATTTTTTTCTTTGTGTATCATTAGGGATTGAACCCCAGGACTTCATGTATGCTAGACAAGTGCTCCCCTTTCGCAGATAGAAAGATTAATATATTAGAACATTTAAAAACTGGTCAAATCCAAACACCAATGTCTCAGGCTACTCAGGAGACTGAAATCTGAAAATTGAAGCCAGTTGAGGAAGACAAATCTGAGACACTTATCTCCAAAGAATACACACACACACACACACACACACACACACACACACACACACACACACACACTTTTGTATCCATTCATCTGCAGTAGGGCATCGGGGTTGTTTCCATCACTTGGCTATTGTGAATAGTGACAAAGATGAACATGGCTGAGCAAGTGTCCTTATCATATCCTGGGTTATGATGTTCGGGGTAGATGCCCAGGAGTGGTATGGCAGGATCATAGGGAAGTCTATCTATTTCAGTTTTTTAAGAAACCTCCAAACTGCCTGCAAGAGTGGCTATACTACTTTACAATCCCACCAGCAGTATGATTCCTCTTTCTCTACAACCCCACCAGCATTTGTCATTGTCTGAGTTCAGAATATTGGCCATTCTAATTTGGGTAAGGTGGTTGTTTTTATTTGCATTTCCTTTATGACCATGGATGATGAGCATTTCCTCATATGTTTTTCTGCCATTTTAACCTCTTCTTTTGGTATGTCTCTCTTTAGTTCCCTTGCACACTTAGTGATTGGTTTGTTTGGTTTGGGTGGGGGGAGTTCCCTGTAGATACTGGATATTAAGTATTTGATGTATCATTAGTAAATATCCTTTCCCAGTTGGTTGGCTGTCTTTCTACTTTAGTAGCTATGTTTTTATCTGTGCAGAATTTTTTTTTTTTTACTTTTAGGTAGTCCTATTTGTCAAATCTCTCTCCAATCTGTTGTGACCCTGGGACTCTGTTCAGGAAGCTTTTGCCTATGCCTATGAGTTTCAGTGTCTATCCTACTCTATCATGTGGCAGTTTCAAGGTTTCCGGTCTGACATTGAGGTCTTTGATCCATTTTGAGTTAATGTTTGTGCATGGTGATAGACTGGGATCAATTTTTAGTTTTCTACATGTGGCTGCCCAGTTTTCCCAGCACCAATAATTGAATATGCTGTGTTTGTTCCACTGGCTCCTTTGTTTCTCTGGCTCCTTTGTCAAATATGTTGACTATAGATATGTGGTTTCATTTCTGGATCATCTGTTTTGTTCCATTGATCTTCTGGTCTATTTTTGTGCCAGTACCATACTGTTTCTGTTTTTATGGCTCTATAATAGAGTTTGAAGTCTGGTATTGTTAATACCACCTGCATTGCTCTTTTTTCCTAGAATTTTTTGTCTATTCTAAGTCTTTTATTGTCCCATATGAACCTTTGGATTACGACCTCTATCTCAGTAAAGAATGTTTTTGGGATTTTGATGGGGATTGCATTGAATTTGCTTATCAATTTTGGCTGTACGGCCATTTTCACTATATTGATTCTCCCTTCCCATGATCATGGGATGCCTTTCCATTTCCTAGTATCCTCTTTAACTTCTTTCGTTAGGCTTTTATAGTTTCATTCAAACAATTCCTTTACATTTTTGGCTAAGTTAATTCCTAAATAATTTATTCTTTTGGGGGCTGTTGCAAATAGGATCATTTTCTTGATTTCTCCTTCAGTTTGTGTATTGTTGGCATACAGAAAGGCTACTGACTTTTGCACATTAATTTTTATATCCTGCCACTTTGCTAAAGTGGTTTATTAGTTCTAGGAGTTTGGGAGTGGAGTTTATTGCGTCATTCAGGTATAGGATCATGTCATCTGTGAATATGGATAGTTTAATTTCTTCTTTCCTTATGTGGATCCTTTTGATGTCCTTGTCTTGCCTTATAGCTCTGCCTAAGGGTTCCAGTACTATATTGAAGAGAAGTGGAGAGAGTGGACATCCCTGTGTAGTTCCTGATTTTAAGGTGAATGGTTCTAGTTTTTCTCCATTTAGTATGATATTGCTGTAGGCTTGTCATATACGGCTTTAATTATTTTAAGAAATGTACCTCCTATTCCTACTTTTTCTAGTGCTTTCAACATGAATGGATGTTGTATATGATTCTTAACCTTAGCTCTATTGATAAGATGTATTACATTAATTGATTTGTGAATGTTAAACCAGCCTTACGTCTGTGGGATGAAGCCTACTTGATCGTAGTATATGCTTTATTTTTTTCAGGTAGGGTCTTGTGCTTTTTGCTCAACCATCCTTGAACCTGATCTTCCTGCTGAAACAACAAGTATGTGCCATTGTGCCTGGCTTGTTTTTGAGAAATGTTCTTGCCCACTCATCCTAATCAAGACTTGAGCTTTGATCCTCTTGAGTACCTGGGATTACATATATGGACCAGCATATTCAGCTCAAGCTTATACAACTCTTTAGTATGCATACAAACTGGAAGCGTCTCAGGAAAATGTTGGAGACCTTTTGTCTGTTCCTAATCCTAACTCTTAGATACCTTTGTATTTCTTTATATCTTTTTGCTGTGAATATTTTACCTTTATCACCATATAATTATTCATTAGCTTCATTATCTGTTTTCCCCCTAGTAGACAAGAAACCCCAGGAGGATAAGAAGCTCCCTCACTCACTTGTATACATGGAACCTAGTAGACTTATGAAATGAAATTCAGTATGACCCTTATAAGTAATCTATTTAATTGATTGTCAAGTTTCCACTCCTGTAAAACACAGATGCCAGCACTAGCTTAGAGTCATATTACCTCCTTCAAGCCAGTAGTAGTCATGTCTAGTAGGCCTGGCTTCTGGAAGGGTATTCAGAGGCCATTTAAATAGTTCAAGGAGTTAAGAATGTTCTCCAGAGCCACCTCTGGGGAACAAAAATAGGGCACTTAATCACTTGGCTGTCTCCCTTCCTTCTCCTCTCCAGACCTAGAGTTAACCAAGGGAGTCTAAACATTACAAAGCTAGATGACTGGAAAAACCTTTTTCCAATTTACTTCTTTGTGTATCTCCACATAGTACTCCTTTAAGTGCTTCAAGTTTGCAGGATTGGATTCTTATTTCACGGCAACTCCCCCCAAACAATTCACCACAGAACAGAACATTAGAATTATGGTAGGTATCATTAAGATGCCATCACATTCTAATATTGTCTCTTTCTCTCTTGCTCCCACCCACAATTGGTTTTCTGGACCAACTAAAAAACAGCTGGAGTATCAGCAGGCCTCCATCTGTGAGTTCCCATCTGTGGGTTCTTTTGTACTTATTCCAAGAGGCTCTGCAAAACTAAAACACACCCTATTCATGATTTTACTCTTTTCCAATATTTTGTGTGTACCAAAACAATAGCTGAAAGAGCCTCTTGAGATAGCACTTAAATTAGTACTTCCAAAAAGTTCAAGAATAATTAATGATATTCATTTGGTCGTCCGATTAATACTATTGTTTTGATTTCAAATGCAGTTGAGAAGGGGGTTCAGGGCTGAAGACGGAAATTCTCATCTGATTAGCTGTGGATGCATGGTAAATGTTCAGGGTAATGGACTATGCTGCATTCAACAAAGAAAGAAAGAGAATGGAGAAAATGCTAATGATGAGGCAGGCACACAGATTCTAGACTAGTACTTATCACATTCCTTCATCACTAATACTTCCTTCTTTCTCCACCCTCAAGCTTTGATTAACTATTTATAAAATTAAGTTCATTTCTGGTACCTCAGCTGATAAAAAGTCTAGGGAACTCCAGTGAAGTTTACCACTCAGCTACAGCTTTTATGGCCTTTCTCGAGGGTTGGTCTTTTCAGCTAATTACTGGGCTCTCATGTGCCTTTAAGAATTCTCCTGTTCATCCACGTTACAGGAGTGTGAAGTGTCAACACTTTAGAAAGTCTTCCCTAATTTCTCCAGGAGGATCCAAGCTCTTGAATGATCTATTTCATTTCCTTATTGTTTCATGTTCATACAGTTATGTCTCAGGCTATAATGCTATATTTTTATTTGTGTCTAACTCATTAACTGACTATGATTGTGGTGATTTTTCTATGATTGCTTAGCATATCCCTAAAGTTCTACCTGTAGAAAGATAAAATGCACAAATTTTCAGTTTGATTTTGATATTCATATTTTCTCCAGACATATTAATGCCTTTCTTTCATTTTATTTTCTGGGACTGATGGTTAAATTCAGGCCTCACACTTGCTGGGAAGATGCCTTAGCCCTTGAGTCATGCCCCCAGTTTTTTTTAACTTTCATAATTAAAAAAAAAGAGTATAGCATTTTTTGGTGCACCTTCCAATTCCTGACTTATACATGTCTGGTTTATTTGAGGTCATATTAATATTTCTGCCTAGACTGGTCTGAATCAAAATCCTCTTGATTTCTGTTTCATGCGTACCTGTATCCAGACTACAGTTGCCACTGTTAAAAACAAGCTTACAAATAAGCTTACTTTACTCTTCCTTAACTTTAATCCTCTCACCTGAGGTTTATACATTTGGTATATGGATTAAACACAGATTGCTCCTATTTCTCTGTTATAGTGTGCCATACATACCAAAAAGGGCAGCATACTAAGTTTCAATTTAAGATAGTACAAACTCGACTTTGCAGATTTTCTTCTGTTAGGTTTTCTCTGCTAGTTCTTTATCACAGTTTTACAACACTGTTAGCCATAATAAAATGATCAAAACACGGGAAAGAGGAGAGCAATGAGAAAAAAGGCCCTAAAACTCAGAAAATTCGTCTTTGAAGAGTAATAATGTATTTTCCTTCTATCAGATCCATATGTACCCTATCTAAAGGAGTCACCATTACCAGTGTCACTTCTATGAGAACTAATGGTTTTTCAGAGCTCCTAGCTGAAAAGACTTATCACTGTACAGACTTATTCCCTAATAAGGGCTATCTGAGGCAGCCTGCCAGAAAAGCAGCTGTGCAGATGAACCTTATCTAACTAGCTGCTTTCAGGCACTTTTCTTACAGAATCATAGATTAATCAAAGACATTAGAGTGCTAGCTTCCTGACTATAGTATTCTAGTTAAAGTTAATAGAATACAGCCTATCAAAGAGTGGGCACATTTACATTTGCCTTGCTATCTGTGAAAAATAATTTTAGTTAAAGGCCAAATCCCGAACTTCTTTTTATTAATTCCCAAGACCTAAATCATGTATGCCAAGATGTCTTATGTGCTACCCAACTAGATACAATCAATCAAATCAATGAATGAACACATACTTATGTTCTGGGTAGTGCTTGCTTTTCTGATGCTACTTGAAGATCGTTAGCTAAATAAATTGCAATCCCATTTCAAGAAATCCAAAATAGAATTGTTATAATCAGTAATAATTGTTCATAGTACAATTAATGGCACAGTATTAGTGACATCCAGACACGGCAGTCCATTAGGGAAAGGCTTCCTGAAAAAATGAGATGATGACACACTGACTTTTTGGACTATAAACAGGTGACATTGGTCACAGGAGCACCATAAGGGCAACCAGTGTGAGAAACTGCAAGTGCAAAGGCAAGAAGGACAGCAGTATAACTCATCCAGAGAGCTGCCAATCTTTCACTAGGGTTCTCACTAATCTGGACATGGTGGATGGAATGAAAATCTGGAAGACAGCTTTATGTGCTAACAAGATTAAGCCTTATGAAATCTATTGAGAGCCACTGAAGAAGAAATCAGGAAGTGACATAACCAGATTTCCCTCTTAATGAGTGAGCTCCAGAGAACAAGACCATATGCAGAAATAAAACAGCACTCACTTGCACTATGTGATGTGCTCTTTTTTCTTTCCTAAAATCAGTGGCCATGGCCCACTAATTTTATTTCACAGTTCCCACTCATGGGATGAGATCCCATCCTGTTATGTGTGAAAAACACTTGATAAAAATTCAGACTGAAGTCACAAAAATCAGACAGGAAGTTGTCACAATAATTCTAACAGTAGGCAATGTGGGCCTCAGCAGAGACAGCATCATGGATAGGATCTGGTTATTTCTGCCTCAGTACTCAGGTTCTGTTTATTCTGCTTGCCATCAAATAGTTATGGAAATGTAACATTAGTGTGCTCTCAAAACCATTATTTGAGCACCTGCCATGCCTCATACTGGGCAGAGTTCTCCATGTGTGCTATTTCTTACTTATGCATTGCATGGTAGAAATTGTTCCCTCCACTTTGCAGGTAGAAACATCAAATGGTCAGGAGCCTTAGGTAGATAGGCTAAGGTCACAGAAGACAGGCACACAGGCAGCTCATTTAGGACTACTTAATTCATATTAAAGACTATACTATAGAATGAATGCATAATCAAATCTCTTGATGAGTTTATTTCCATTTTGCTGTTAAAGACTCTCTAGAATGCATACTCTTGGGCCTATGTGCAAAAGTCTCTTTGGAATTCTTAAATCAAAAGGTGGAATGCTGTTAAAGACATACTATGTCATACAATGGAAGCATACATCTGTTTCACTTTAGTGAACTTTCCCTCTCTCCCTGTGAAAATATGAATATTTAATGTTTCTATAATATTTAACCATCTACATTATTGGAGTGAACACCACTTGTTCATATTTCTTTTTTATGGATTAATAATCTGTTTATTGATATTTGATTTTATCTACCAATGTCTGCAAGGTTAATCTCTCATTTAGTCTCTAGTACACTCTGTATCAATTCTGGGGACCAACAAATTCTCAATTTTAACTTTCTACTTGAAGTTAATCTACTATATAACTCTAAGTTTCCTTCCTTCTTCTGAGGTAGAATAATGTAAGGATTATTATAAACATGTCATCTTAGTTGAATTTTTCTATAAAACTATCTGGAGATGGTTTTATTTTTCACAGGAATGACTTTAACGATTTTTCTATTTTTTATTTTTTTAAGTGTAGAGCAGGCTGGTCTCAAATTCATGATCTTCCTACCTCATCTTCCTCATTGGTGACTGGCATGTGTCACGATGCCAGATTCTATTTTATTTAAAGTTTAATAAGTTTAATTGCGGACATTCTGCTGAAGTCAAGTTTGATAATCTTGAATTTTTCCCCTTAACCTTTATTTAATCTGATAGAATTTCAAAATTATTTGCATAAAATTGTGCCTAGTAATCTCAAAATTATTTTAATATTTCCTATTTCCTTCATTTTATCTACTTTGTCCTTTCTAATTGTACTCCTACTATTGAAAACCCCAGATTAGCTAGTGGCTAATTGTGTTCATGATCTTTCTATCTCCGTGACAAAAATATGTAAGGTAAATTACTCATGAGGAATGGCTGCATTGCTTTTGGCCTGCTTACAAAGCAAAACATATGGATGGGAGACAGTGGCAGAGGAAACTACTTCTCTTTGCAAACAGGTGGCAAAGAAAATAAAGGAAGAAGAGAGGCCATGATCCTAGCCTATCATTCTAGGTAATATACAGAATAACCTAGCTTCATCCCACCTGCTTCTAGCCCTTATATGTTTCATATCTTCCCCAATTTAGACTGCAATTCTCTGAATTGTACTTACCTACTTTTCTGTTTTTCAAATACCATTTTGATGTTTATAGCACCTATGAATACAAAACTCATTTATGTATGCTTTTATTTTATTCATGCTTTTCTGGTTGTTGGGGTTTATTTTTTGTCTCAATTGCTAATGCTTTGCATTGTGTGGGTTGTTTTTGTTGTTTTCTTTTGTTTTGCCAGTCCTGGGGCTTGAACTCAGGGCCTGGGCACTGTCCTTGGGCTTTCTCAAGGTTAGTGCTCTGCCATGTGAGCCACAGCACCACCTCCCACTTTTTCTATGTATATGGTACCAAGGAATGGAACCCAGGTCTTTGTGCTTGATAGGCAAGCACTCTACCACTAGACCAAACTCCCGGCCCCTGAACTGTGGTTTTAATTGTTTATTATACATTCTTTTACAACTGGGAATGTAGGCTTAAAGCACTAGAATACTGTGATTTTTATCATGAATTTAAATTGCATTGTGGTAAGATACTGGTTCTAAATTATATCCAGTCTTTAGAATTTATGATTCTTGTTTTTTCTCTTTTTCTACAGAAGTATTTTTATTAGTATACACCAGTAGTACAGGAGTTGGGGGTAGTTATAATTACATAGGTGTGTGCATTACTTCAAACAAGCTCTTCCTTCCATTATATTAACTTCATTTTCTACACCATTTTCACCCTTCCAAATAATATTTGTGGGTTTCTTTATGCTATTTGTGAATGTGTGTGTGTGGGGGGGTGTGAAATCTACTTCAACTTTTATTTGTCCAACCAGAGAAAGTTTTAACTTTATTGTATTCTTTGGTGTCATCAAAAGTTGGCTTGACAGTAATATTATTTTACTATAATATTGGAACATGCTATTATATGTGTATTATAGCATATATATAACATACAATGTTATATATGTAATATATTACATAGTAATATATAATATATAAATAATATATTATAATGCATCAATATGTATTGTATATAATAATATACACATATGTAGTAACATATGTAAAATAGACAATGTTTTATATATATATATGACATATATTTATATGGTGCTTTCTAGCACACCCTACTCACCTTAATGTTTATTTGGTTATTTTTCTAAATGTTTGACTTATTTGTGAGCAATATGAGGAAGTAACATATTGTTTTCTTCCCTTTAATATCCTCCAACAATTAGTTTGAAATAATATTACGATAAGTATGAAATAATCAGTAATCTATTCTTACTTTTCATGTGTTTTCCTTGTTTTTATCTAATATTGAAGTTTCATCATGAAATAATTTTATAAAGGATGTGGCCATTAATTGCTGTACTGCTTTTTCTCATGCAATTGTCATCAGACTGCGATTCTACTTAGCACCATGTATTAGTACTTCAACCAACCCTGTTTCCATTCTTTGTTTCCTTGAAACCAATTCTTTAGTAGACTTACCAGAAAGAAAAAAATACTTCCTGGGTTGTTATATATGCTTCACAGTATGCACTTAGCTTTTAACCAAGAAGTTATGTTGCCTCAACATATTAGTCACATTTTCTTCCACAAAAACCTTCTAACAGTCTAATACAGTGTATTCCAACATGTAACATTACTATCAAAAATAAGATCTTGTTCTTAATGTATAGTTTTTTCATTTCTCTTGTGTTGTTGCCCTTTGGTTAATCTCATATTTTTACAGTATCTGACTTTGTTACCTGGTATTTTATATATACGTTTATTTGTTTATTTGAAATAGGAGGGTAAGAAAAGATGAGGGTAGGGTGTAGAGGAGGGAAATAGGGACAAAAATATGAGAAGGGGTATCAATGTGTGAGAAGTAATGCACTTTCTATCAGGCGAATATAACTGTAACCCCTCTATACATTAAAATAAAAAATAAAAAAATTTTGATGGCAATATTTTTTTTCTTGACAAATACCTTGATTTTTGGCCTGATTTTCAGAAGGTTTACACTTTCCAGAAGTCCAATTATTTTAATATCATATGAAGTAATGCTTTGAGTATCAGGTCAGAATTTGAACAACACAATTATGTCATAAAATTCTATGCCACGTTTCTTAGATACATAGTAAACCCTTTCAACAAGTATTTTGACTTGCTTTAAGCTTCAAAAATATTGTCTTAATTTATAGGTTTTAGTATTTGTACTTTTCTATTATTTACTTAGTTTCCTATCTTTGCTTAATGTTACTGCTCTATGTGTATGTTCTTTATATTTTATTTAGTTTTTTCTCTTTCTATGCTTTTTCCTTTGCTTATTTTTTATATCCCAGTGTTGCTTTTTATCTTTATTTATTCTTGTGCTTGTTCAAATTAGCTCTCAGTTTTGAAAGATCATTTTTCTTTGATTTAAAAAAATCCCTTCCTGACTTCTACAATTTAATTCTTATTTATGGTGCCTTTTCTTTCTTTTTTTTTTGTCCATTTTTGGTCTTAAACTCAGGGCCTGAGCACTGTACTTGGGCTTTCTCATGGCTAGAGTTCTACCACTTGAACCACAGCATCACTTCTGGCTTTTTTCTATGCATGTGGTACTGAGGAATCAAACACAGGCCTTTGTGCATGCTAGATGAGCATGCTATCACTAGGCCAGACTCCCAGCCCCCTTATTTATGATTTCATCAATCTCATTATTAACTTTTGCTCATTCTGAAATATTACGTTTTCAGCTTATACTTCTAATGTTTTATGAGCATATCTTTCTACTTTCTATTCTCTATCTGTTGCCCTCTTGCGCCTATTTCCTCTAGCTCTTTCTTGTCCTCTCTCACCTCTCTCAATAATTGTATAAAATCCAATTTATATTCCTGACTTTACAATATAAATGTGTTTGACTAACATCATTGTTTTGTACTTTTAATGGAATGGTAACAGCTATAGCTTCTCATTTGCTGACAAGCTTTGGGCACTGGTCTTTCCTTCAATTTTAAAAGAAAAAAAATAGTGCTGTCAATAAAACCCAGGGACTGTGCATGCTAAGCTATTGCTCCCTCACTGAACTACATCTCCAGGCCCATCCCCTGTCATGGGTAAGCCTAATTTGTATTAGACTCCAGCAGGTTTTGCCTACATGTGTGTTTCATCTTGAAAATCTATGGAATTGCTGTAGCCCCTTTAGACCTTAACGTGTCTGTTGCAATCATGTTCAGAGTGGTATCTATAAATCCTTTACATATTTTAAATGGTCTTCTTTTTTATATTTTTTATGGTAATTAATAAAAGGGTTACATGATATTTGTCAGATAGAAGGTGCATTAATTCACATACATTGATACCCTTTCACATGTCTTGGTCCCCATTACCCTCCCCCCCATTTCCCCTCTTGGTTTTCCCCCCTTCCCTGTCCAGTTTCAAGTAACCAAATACAAATGTATCCAATATATCAGATAACAAAGTGAGATATTGTGACAAAATCTCTTTTGCTGTTCCTTGGTTATCTCATATTGTCACAATAAATGGTCTTCTTAACTTGTCCTATCCTCTTACCAGTAAATATTAGATGTTGTAGTGCTTTTGATTTTTGCTTCTTTCTGCTTATCTACTCACAGAATTCATGATGTCAAAGTGGATCTTCCCTTTTTTAACTTGTGATTGAATACTTTGACTTTTAATTTTATGGAGGATTTTTTATGTTTTAACCCTGAGGCAGTATCCTACTTGCATATCAAAATTTATAGAGAAATTTGATAAGACTAAAAATGACAGCATTTCTTGTTTCTTTCAAATACTTTTTTTTTCCAGTTGTGAAGCTTGAACTCAGGGTCTGAGCACTGTCCTTGGACTTTTCTCAAAGCTAGAGCTCTATCACTTGAGCCACAGCACCACTTCCAGCTTTTTTCTATGTATGTGGTACCGAGGAATTGAACCTGGATCTTCATGCATGCTAGGCAAGCACTCTACCACTAGGCCAAATTCCTGGCCCTCCTTCAAATACTTTTATAACTTGTTAAACTGACTTAAAATTTCATCTACTGATGCTCATTAGCACTGGAAATTGTGAAGATTTCTATTACCCAATCCTCATAAATTATTGCTAAGTATATAAATTATTATTCCACTTTATTAAAAAAGCAAATCAAGTAACCACTATGTCAAGGTTCCCAGGATATAATTTCTCTCTCTACACATATTTTTAATTGTTATTCCCAAATATTTTATCCTCTATCTCAAGCCAAAGTCCTACCAAGGCTACCATAGCATTACCTCAAAGATTTAATATTCTTGCTTTAATATTTTTCTTTGTTATGAATTCATTTCCAAATATATTTTGAAATTGCTTTAAAATGAATCATTTATCTTGAATTTTTTTCTGGATGCAATTAGAAAGAAGCCCCAGTAGTTCAATCTTCCATGTTGCCAGCCTGAACTCTTTTTCATTTTATACAGAGTTTATACTTAATGAAGAAAATCAAATGCCCTATTAAATAATATATAGATATTTTCCATAGGGTGATATTTCAAGTAACCATGGACTGCATGTATAATTTTTGTTCTGTAATATCATAATGGCACTGAAAACTTCCCATCACCTAATAATGTTGTTGCCATCCTAGTACTATAGTGCCATGTTTTAGTCAGGTATCTCTTGGAATGCTGGCATAAACAAAGCCATTAGACATATTTAGATATACAATATAGGCACTGTTCTAACATTTTTCTACAGTATTCAGTACAGTAACACACCATACCAGTTTATGGAATAAACGCTATTCCATAAAGCTCAGATGTGATATGCTCTATCATCTGAGTTTGTGTAAGGGCATGAAGTGCCATTGTGTCAGAATACAAGTGTTTAACTTCCATCAGTATGTTGTGCTCTTTCCCTTTCTCATCTTTAGTGCTGAGTCTATATTCTGAGGGTTTGATTCAGTCTGAAAGTATGGTGGAGTATGCAATATGAGAACTCTTCCACCTTATAAGGTATGTGCTGGACCATTCCTTACCCTGATGGGTGCTCAGCTTCATCCCTGACAACGCTAACTTAGACAACCCTCTTTGCTATATGGTCTACATGTTCAAGGCTGGATCTCCTCTGCTACGTCCAAGAACTTCTATTCTAGGGTCTGTAGCAGGAGTAGAAGTCTTAGGTTTTTTCAAATGGATTCATATGAATTCCAAGTGTTTGTCTGCTGCTCTAGAACTACTTGGTATTCCATGACCTCTGAGGGGGAAGGCTCTTAGGATACAGAGTGTAAGATTCGTCTGTTTAACATGTAGTCTCCCTCCTTTCTGGCCTAGATAATCTCTTGTTTTCCAAAGAAAGTTCCCCTATCCCCAGATCATGCCAACAATTTCCCTTAAAACTTGAGATTTTAAAATTTGAAACCAAAAAAAGCAAGTGGAAACAAGTTCAACCCCAGTTGAAAGGTAGAAGAGAAAATGGGAAATCTTCAAGAATAAAAAAAATTGAGTGAGGACTTTAGAACTTTGTTCCTATCTCACAATTCTTCCCTTCGCTGCTTTATTCATCTCAAAACTTTTGAAGCAAATTTAAAAGATAGCTCGGTATTTTATCCTTTTGATTTTAAGATATTTTATTTCAGAAATACCGTCTTTTCTTTTTATTCATAGTATTTCTTTTGAATTAAAAATACTAACAAGGCCAGATTCCCACAGCATTTAGTTACTCTTTTGCACAGCACCCATTGCCTATGACATCCTTTGGGAGCTTCTATGCTAAAATTTGGGGGAATGCATTTTTAAGCATATTTGGTTTCAAAAGAAAACATAGGCTTATAATTGTGATGAAAATGCTGCTTTAATTACCTCCCTTTGATATTAAAATAATCTTTAATTTTAGAACCGTTCTTTTTATCTTGAATTGACACCAGCTTTACAATAATGGTGAGAGACAGGGGAAAGGAATCTTTTCCTTTAGTAATAGGTCTGCAGATGTGGAATCAAAGATCCTAAGTACAAGATAATTCCTGAGTATTATCTTGTGAATTATTATCTTGTTTACTCTCTACCTCCACACACATCTTTTAAACACAAAAGAAATTGGCTATTACTAACTAGTTAAGAAACTTGTATATTAAAAAAAAACTTCTTATGCAAAGCTGTACAAAGGGTCTTGAAATACAACATTTGATATAATTTCAGAAGGTGGCATAAGCTCTTCTTAAAAACTAAATACTTTGCCTCCATTCCATGTTATATTCCTGGCATTCATTCTCCAAGTTCACCGTCTAGAATTCTAGTTCATGTAGATTCTCCAAGCCTTTACAAGATAGGTAACCTACAAAATCTACTTTTGTTCAAAGAGAATGTAAATTCTGCATGGGCTTGAGCTCAGGGCATGACCTTGGACTTTCTCAAGACTTGAGCCACAGTACCACTTTCAGCTTTTTTCTATGTACATGGTACTGAGGAATTGAACCCAGGTATTTGTGAATGGTAGGAAAGCATTCTACCACTAGGCAAAACTCCTGGCCCCTCTGCATCGTTTTTAAATTTTTTTAATTGTAATTAAGAGGGGTTATAGTTATATTCACCAGATAGAAGGAGTATTACTCCACACAATTTTTTCCCTATCTTTTTTCTATACATTTTTTATTGTAATTAACAGAAGGGTTACATTATATTCACCAGATAGAAGGTGCATTACTTCATAAACATTGATGTTTCTCATGTCTTGATCCCCATTTCCCTCCCCTGACCCCCACTCCTCATCTTTTCCCCCCTTCCCTATCCTATTTCAATTAACCAAATAAGCATATATACAATATATCAGATAACAAGGTGAAATACTGTAACAATATGAGATAACCAAGGGAGAGCAAAAGAGATGAGAGATAACATAGTACATTAAAGACAACAATCACTCATTATATGGCTTTTGATTCTATATCCTGGAGGTCCTTTTGTTTGGCATCATACTACATGGCCTTATGTATCTAGGATTTGTTCTATTGTAAATCTCTGCTAGGAGAGCCCAAGGTTTCTACTGATTATGACAAATGAGGGAAACCATTGAGCTTATGTTCCTTTGAGTCTGGCTTACTTCACTTAATATGATTTTTTTAAGCCTTTCCATTTCCTTACAAATGGGGTGATGTGGTTCTTTCTGACAGCAACATAGAATTCTATTGTGTATACATACCATATCTTGTTGATCCACTCATCAACTGAGGGGTATCTGGGTTGGTTCCATATCTTTGCTATGGTAAACAGTGCTGCAATGAACATTGTTTACTTCGCACATATTTGATACCTCTTCTCATGTTTCTGTCCCCATTTCCCTCCCCCTCCCCCATCTTGTTTTCCCCCTTTCTCTTTCCTATTTCAAATAAACAAATAAATGTATATGCAATATATCAGATTACAAGGTAAGATACTGTAACAATATGAGAATAACCAAGGGACAACAGAAGGGATGAGAAATAGTATAGTACATTAAGAACAATATTCAGTCATTATATAGCTCTTGTTTCTTTTTTCATATATTTTTATTGTAATTAATAGAAGGGTTACATTATATTCACCAGATAGAAGGTACATTACTTCACAAATATTGATACCCTTTCTCATGTCATGGTCCCCATTTCCCTCCCCAACTCCCCCTGCACAACTTGATTTCCCCGCTTCCCTCTCCCATTTCAAATTACCAACTAAGCATATATAAAATATATCATCAGATAACAAGATGAAATATTGTAACAATATGAAATAACCAAGGGACAGTAAAAGAGATGAGAGATAACACAGTACGTTAAGGACAACAATCACTCATTATATGGCTTCTGTTTCTATATCCTGGAGGTCCCTTCATTTAGCTTCATGCTATATGGCCTTATGTATCTAGATTTTGTTCTATTGTGAATCTCTGCTAGGAGAGCCCAAGGTTTCTACTGATTATGACAGATGGGGAAATCATTGAGCCTATGTTCCTTTGAGTCTGGCTTACTTCACTTAATATGATTTTTTCTTTTTTTAATATTTTTATTGTAATTAATAAAAGGGTTACATGATATTTGCCAGATAGAAGGTGCATTAATTCACATACATTGATACCCTTTCACATGTCTTGGTACCCATTACCCTCCCCACCCCCCATTTTAGTTTTCCGATTTTTTCTAAGCCTTTCCAGTTCCTTACAAATGGGGCAATATCATTCTTTCTGACAGCAGCATAGAATTCCATTGTGTATAAATACCACATCTTGTTGATCCACTCATCAACTGAGGGACATCTGGGTTAGTTCCATATCTTTGCTATGGTAAATAGTGCTGCGATGAACATCATTGTGCTAGTGGCTTTAGTATGTCCTTGTTTCTGGACGCTTGAGTAAATGCCAAGTAGTGGACTTGCTGGGTCATAGGGGAGTTCTATATTTAGTCTTTTAAGGAATCACCATACTGCTTTCCACAGTGGTTGGATGAGCTTTTGCACTCCCACCAACAGTGTAGTAGTGATCCCTCCTGGCCACGTCCCCTCCAGCATCTGTTGTTATTAGATTTCTTGATCCTGGCCATTCTAACTGAAGTGAAGTGGAATATTAGAGTTGTTTTAATTTACATTTCTTTTATGACCAGAGATGTCAAGCATTTCTTTATGTGTCTACAGGCCATTTTTATTTCTTTTTCAGAGAAGACTCTCTTTAAGTCTTTGGCCCATCTTTTAATGGGATGGTTGTTTCTTTGGAGATTAGTTTTGGAGTGATTCAATTTTTTTAGCTGTTGATGTATTTTAGATATGAGGCCTTTATCTGATGTATGGTTAGTGAAGATCTTCTCCCACTCTGTAGGCTTTCTAGTTAATTTCAGAGCTCTTGTTTCTATATCCTGGAGGTCCTTTCATTTAGCCTCATTCTATAAGGCCTTATGTATGTAGGTTTTGAGCTATTGTAATCCTCTGCTAGGAGAGTCCAAGTTTTGTACTAATTGTTACAAATGAGGGAAACCATCTTGATATGTGATACCAAAAGGAAAGAGCAAGCATTTCATTTAGGTTTTTTTTTTCTTTTTTCTTTTTTTCTTTTCTTTTTTTTTTGTTTGGTCATGGGGCTTGAACTCTGGGCCTGGCCACTGTCCCTGAGTTTCCAGCTCAAGGCTAGTCCTCTACCACTTCCAAGCATTTAAGTTTTTCTACCTCATCTTATTTCTACAAGACATCCTCAATGACCCAGCTCAGTTTTACATACAAAATAACTGCTAATTGGTTCATTAAGATGACTTCATTAGCTTTCCTGGGGTCCATTCCTTTCACACAGAATCTATCCATTAAATGGAGGTTCCTAATTATACCTTTTCCTTGGCAACAGGATAAAAGGGTAAGTCTATAATGGCTTAATGGAGATTATGATCAAGGTAACTACACGAGGCAGGTAAATCATAAAGACTGAAGACTATCGGGAGTAGGTCGGGGGAGGAAGGGTAGGGAAGAAGAGAATTTAAAGTGGAAAAAAAGTAAATAATGATATTTTTTACATCTACAATTTGGGGTTTCTTTATGGAATGCTTCCCAAAGTGCTTTAAAATATATCTGTTCCAATCAGGAGTAGCCAATTATGTAAATCTGTTCTCTACATGTAGGAAGTCGAGAGAAAGAAGAAACAGATGGAGAGCCCCTTGGGAGAGCTGGTATGGATAAAGCTTCCTGAGACAGAAAGGACCCTTTCACACAAGGGATATATCCAAGCTTTTGTCTGAAGGAATTTCCTTTTTCTACCCTTAACTCTTTCTGTAAGGAATGCAACAAGAATGTTCAGTAATGGAGGATATTTAACTTCGAAGACAATTGCCTGCTCTGCTGTTAATAATTTAATATCATTGATCATTTTGGAGAAGAAATACTTTCTCTTTCCGTGATTCAGCTTTTACTATTTTCATTTCTGAATTCAGAGATCAAAAACTTCCTTCCAGGAGCAGAAAACTAGCTTCCTCATTCTTTACCAAAGATCACAGTTTGGCAGTCACACAATGATCCTTAATTGGAGTTGACCATGATGGTGATGAGACATTCCACTGCTAACAGTCACACTGTCATCTTAGATGCCCTTGAGGGAAAAGACAATAACCGAGTGGAGTTTCTCCCTGACATATTATTTTTCCCTTGGATAGCTTTTATTATGCAGTCTTTCCCCCATTTCCTTCTCTTGTCCTTTCCATCTTTAGCTGTATGGATTTTGCAGTGCCTCCTTAACATTCTGCACATAAACTAAGGTAGTCCAAAGTCATTCCCATATTTTTCCAGGTCCTAGAGGAAACTGAATGAAAGTTTGCTCCACCAGAAATCAAAGCATTCTTTTAAGCTACCACAAACAAAGTCTATGGCCTTGGCATATGAATAGACAGGTTAGTAGAATAAAGAGAATAAAATGAAATAAATCCCAGCATAAGTTGGACTTAAATGCAAATGTAAGGTGATGTGATATTTCAAACAGTTGGAAGAGGCAGTATAGTTCATAAATGGAGCTTTAATAACCGGTTATCCATCTAGAAGAACATTAAGCTAGACCTTTAATTCACACCAAATGTAAAAATAAATTCCAGATGGATTAAAGCTTTATATCTAAGAATTAAAACAATAAAAACCTTCTAAAATGCTATATATACAACTCTATAGGTAGGAGAGATTATTTTGACTGAGTCTTGGAAGCTAGACACATAAAAAGTAGTGTAGTTATATTTAAATTAAAAATGTATTTGAAAAGGGACCTGCACCAAAAAAAATCATTTTTAGTACATACAGGAAAGTGGTTAATACCTCTAATGTACAGATCACTGATAAAAAATTAGCAAAATTAAAAGGCAAGCAATCCAATTGAGGTAGTAATACAAAGCATCAATTGAAGAAGAATGGGCAAATACATTCAACTCTGTTGAGACAACAATGATATCATTTAGAAACAGTATATTGTCAAAAACAAAGACTCACCTATTTTTGGCAGGGATACACAAACAAATTCTTCTACATTGCTTGTAGAAATAAGAATTGTGGGAGTGGGTTGAAAAGTAATCTGGCACTACCTATAACACTGAAAATATATACCATAATTTGCAAATTCCACATATGTAAGTTTAAGATATACTAAAGATATATCTACAAAGATGAATTGTTCTAGTGGACCAACAGAATTAATGTATGTGTCAAGAAAGCTTTTGGTGTTTTACTTTTTTGTGTGTGTGTGAGTCATGGGGCTTGAACTCTGGGCCTGGGCATTGTCCCTGAGCATTTCAGCTCAAGGCTACCCCCTACCCATTGAGCCACAGCCGCACTTCCTGTTTTCTAGTTATTAATTGGAGATAAGAGTCTTACATTACTTAGTGCCCAGAATGGCTTTGAACTGCAATCTTCAGATCTCAGCCTCCTGAGTAGCTAGGATGACAGATGGTGAGCCACCACACCTGGCATATTACATTTTTATTAGTCTCAATAAATTGTACAAGTGATTTCATTGTGACATGTCCATATGTGCACACAATGTGCCTTGATCACATTCACCTCTCCATCTCTCTTCCTCATTCCCCTCTATCTTCCCAAACCAATTTCAACAAACTTCCTTTGCCCATTTTGTGTGTGGGGAGGTGGGGGTCACGGGGCTTGTACTTAGCCTGGGCACTGTCCCTGAGCTCTTCAGCTCAAGGCTACCACCCTACCCGTGGGCCTGGGCATTGTCCCTGAGCTCTTCAGCTCAAGGATACTGCCTTGCCCTTGAACCAAGCTTCACTTCCCGTTTGTTTAGAGGTTAATTGGAGATAAGAGTCTCAGGTCTTTTTGTGCTGGCTTTGAGCTTGATGCTCAGATCTCAGCCTCCTGAGTAGCTAGGATTACAGGGGTGAGCCCACTGCGCCCAGCTACCCTTGTCCATTTTTGACAGTTTTTTTTTAACCATATTCATCTAAAGGAAGAATTCTTGACTATATGTCACTATGCCCATAAAATTTATTTGGCATCCTTAAAAAGGGTGTATTGGGTGATGTAAATTACCTCATTAACCAATTTATGGCTTTTATTAAGGAAATCAAGATTCAGAAAAGTTCAGTGAGGAAAAAAATAAGACTATATGTAGATGACTGAATGTACTGCTTTTCATTTTTAAAAACGGGCTTTTTATCAATGTAATTCACCCGTTCAAAGCATATGAATCAATGTGTCATTCATTCCACCATTCATCTCCATACTTTCATGGGAAACTGCCAGAAGATGCCTGAGGCACAGAAAGATTATCTCTATTGAGGATGGAGACTCGGGGCCATCTGAATCTCCTCCTAGGAAGCAGGCCCAAGTGAGAGATCAAGCATTGCATGTCTAGTGCCATGTGGAGATAATTCTCCAGGAAGAAGACCAAAGAATGGGATGTTAAAATATGGCTGAACTTCTCAATGCCCACTTGGAGCAAAACTCTCCTATTGGCTGGAGCATTCCTTGCTTACAGTGGCTGAGAAGTCTATGGCTGCCTCTGTCTAAGCAGGTTTTCTATCTTCTGACACCCACAGCCTCTCCCTTTCAGGTTCAATATCACTGTAGATGAATACCCACACTCAACAGTCAGGCCTGACCACAGCCACAAATGGCCCCAATTCCAGGCCCACCAATCCAACTCCTGCAGGCACTCATACTGCAGTGCTGGCCACATGAGGTTTAAGTACTGAAAAAAAACTATAGGAAATATTACACTAATAATTTTTACATTCTCCCTGGATGACTATTTCACTGCACTTTTTTTTTCATTCTGGATGTCAAGCTATGAGGATTGTAACCTCGTGGTTGGAAAGGGCTGGCATTTTGCTTTAAAGAGAGATTTTAGGCTCTTAAAAGCAGTCTCCAGTGGAAAGAGAGGTTTCATTCAATTCCCGTTTTTCTCCTAGAGCTCAAGGAAAGCAGTCCTAGGCTAGAGCCTGCTACTGCTTTATTCTGTGGTGGAGGTGACAACCTAATTGGGGCATCTGAACTAAGTAAGGAAGAGTTAAAGGGATATTTCATTCCTTCATCTCTTTCTTGAAGAAAATAACCTGATGGATAAAAGCAATCATAGGACCAGTGTCTCCTGATTGCTGCTTGGGGCTTTGTTTTCATAAGCAGGACACAGGACAGGGAATAGAAAATGGCATGCAGCCACCTACCCAGCTCTCGGAGAAGATGAGAAGATGCTGCCTTATAGGCTTTCAGATTCCTTGCACTGGATGACAAGACAAATCATCATAGTCTGGAAACAGATCCTGAACTTTGTTCTTGAGCTGATGTCAACCCCAGGTAGCCCAGATTCTGAGTTGGGAGAGACAGGATCTTGCCAGGGATGTAACCACAGCAAGTGATGCTGCAAGGGTTGGGGGATTGAGAGACAAGAAGGTGGACTTTCCCAACTAGCTTCTGTGTGAGCCCCAGAAGGTTGGAAAAGCCAGGAGTAGGTGGAGCTCAGTGGTGACAATTTCAACCAAGAGAAGAGACCCCATGCTTTCCTTCTGAGGAATACAGGAATGAAGTCAGCCCTGCCGGAGGGCAGGCAGAGGCTCTATATCAGCTGTTCTCCGCCACTATTCTCCAGGGTGAGTCAGCAGCTAGAGGCCCTTTCTTTGCCCTACCAGAGCTTGTAAAGTAGAGAAATTGGGGAGATAGAAACTTTGGGAAGATTAAACAATCCTATTCAAATTAGGCCATATTCTACCTAGAGAGAATCTTAAAATGACATAGATAAAAGTAAAACATTTATCTGGAAAATGGGTTCATTTTTGTTTTCTTAGTGATCACTCAATGATGGTACAGGAACAGGTCCACTAAATAACAAAGTAGAAGAGGCTGTGGGCCAGAGCCCTCCTCTAACACACCCTATGGAGCCGTGTCGACTTTCTCTTACTCTGTTTCTGATCCCCAATCTGTCTTCTCTGAGGACAGCATGGAAATGAGTACCTTGTCCTCCCTGGATTGTTTCAGAAAAACATCTGCAGAGCTCACAAGGATCCTTTTAGTGGCTTTGAAAATCCTAAGAACACAGAACTCTCTCTGTTGCCAAAATGTATATTCATAGTAGACTACCGTCTAATGAAGTAGAAAGATAGAAGAAATCACTTTCATAAAAATTACCTTCCCAACAGGTGATGAGACGTACAGCTTTAAAGATCTCAAGATCAAAGGTCCTCTGTCTCTCACTTCCACATTTCCCAGCCCATTTTTTTTTAATCTCAGTTAGGTTTTAGGTCTTGGATAAACTAAGTGGTTCTCTCTCTTTTTTTTTCTTTTCAAATCGCAGTAACTCACACAAGAGCCAAACCTCTTAACTAGAAAATAATGTATGACAGAGCTGTTAGCATTGGAAACCAAATGGTTCTGGAGGAGAGCGGAAAAGGTAAGAGCTGAGGAGTTGATTCCTGAGTGCTACATGCTGGCCTCCATCTCAGTGCTAGTCTGCTGGGATTATTACATTGCAGGAAGGGCCTGTGGTAAGACTGGAACAATGCTCTCTGCTCCTCTTTACCTCCTGAATGAACGCAGCAGGCCCTGTTTAGTCCACAGAGCAGCATGGCTCTGAGCACTGAGGGACCTGGGCTGTCTGGAAAACCTTGTTTCCCACCAGTTGGAGAGTTTTTGAAATGTGAGAGATTTGGTTGCCTCAGTGGAGAGAAGCCATGTGACTTGGATAAGAGATCCTTAAGCACATTGCAGGATTCAACTGATGGCAACAGGCCCTGACAACTAACTCTATGTGGTATTTAAAAGTCAAGGCCCAATCAAGACAATACAAAAATAGCCCAAAAAGCAAACAAAAAAAGACTCACCAAGGACATTATACATACATTTTTAGGATCTCATAAAACAAAAGTGCAGCTCCTATCACAGAGTTCTACTCTTTTGGTGCAATATCAGCTTTCCAGGATCAAAGTAAAGGTGGTTGACATAGCTGGAAATAGCCCCTGGGAGCTATGCCATCTCTGATGAGGGAATCTGCAAGCCAATTCAAGGAGCTTCTCCAAGGAGACAGTAGAGCCTCCAGTCCTATACTGGTGAAGATCATTTGAGACTGAAGGTTGAGCCAGAACTGGTGAACACTTGGGCAAAGTTTGAGGTTTTTTTGTAGAAAATGAGACAATGAGATAAATACTTTTGCTGGAAGGCTAGAGGAACATAGCATCCAAATACTGACTTTACCAAGTGTTGTTGATTTGGAGGTCTTTGGGAAAGCACATACTGATCTGTACAGTGGAGATCCATATTCTGGTGATGGCTTTTCCTTCTCCTCCTGAATTTTTAGAGTTGCTGACCAGAGAAGACTGTCCATGCTAGTCTATAGTATATTGTATCATGGTGCTGTCTTTGGGAATCAGGCCTGCATTGACTTTGGAATGCTGGATAGGTCTGAGTAAGTCAGCAGCCACCAACAACCGGGCCTCTTGAGGGATCAAATGGGTTGACAAAGAGTGAAGAGGCTCCTGGAACCTTCTGTGGTGGTGGCTTAATGGGCAAGACCCCATGATATATGAATTCACTAAGAGCCACTCCAGGCCACTCAACAAACACACTTGGGAACCCTCCCAGATGATTAATTAACATTAATCATTGCAGAACGCAATGAGATACACCCATCACATCACATGCAACTTGTTAGGATTGTGTGATATCTTCCAGCTAAAAGACTTGATTCACTCCTTGTCTGCTTAATATTTTCAAAGTTTCAGTCAAGATAGGAAGGAAAAGAAGAGGATGAATGATTATTGTTCAAAGAAGGTTCTTGTACCTAAGGAATTATGTGCTCTCAGCGTGTCATGATAAGCCCTTCCTGCCTCCAATGGCAGATACAACAGCAAACATTATAGCATGCTGCTGATGAATTTACGCCACCAAATGACTGACCATTAATGTGCTAAATTGTACTCTTGTAAAATTGACTGAGTTAACCCTCTTCCAAATGTCTTCTTTCTGAAATATTTCATTCCCACTTTCAAGGGAAAGTGTTTTTGTTTCCAACAAATTTCTTTACAGACAGGTGTGTCACACTCACGTCCCTGCCAACTCCATTTATTGAGTTTTACTACTGCAGGATGTATGGGCATGGTCGGTTTCGCCATCCTAATGTCACCATTGTCAGAGTCATAGTTTACTAAGAAGAGAGGGGAGAAGGGGGAGGCGGGATTGCTGTTTAAGTGAATCTGACCCGAAACTGCGTGTTGGCCTGGAATTTCCATTCTACATTTCCCTAGAATCCCAGAATAGATGCAAACCTAAGGGCTGCAGACACAAATTCCTGGGACTTGAATATTTAAATGTCCCAGCCAGTGAGATCCTCACCATATGGGGCTCATGAGAGCCACCACTTTCTTGGTCTAGACAGAAACCTATATTTAGAATCCATCTTCTAAACTCAGGAAAGGAAGTATTTCCAAGAAAAAAAACCCACAAAAACACCATATAGGATTGCTATATACTATATGCCATTTTACTGTTGCATCTCAAATACCTAAAAATTCTAGAGTACATTCCAAATATGGAAATCTCAAAGTGCCTGTACAAAGTTGTAGTCTTGAACTCAGGGCCTAGGTTTTCCCATATGTGCTCAAGGTTGCACTCTTCCAATTGACCCACAGGTCTCCACTTCTGAGAAGAGCATACAACTTTAGAAGTGAAAACTTTGCCGCCTTTCTAACATAGGAAATAGCAACAGGAAAAGAATAAGAGGAGGTCGGCAGAAGATGGCAGTAGTTCAGTGTGAATCTTTCTGAGCTTTCACTGAGATACCAGTTCTAGCATTGTAGGGGAAAGTTCATACCCAAAGATGGATTCTAAGTAAGCTTTAGCATCACAGAGAGCTCAGTCGGAGAGGAAGAAGACAGAAAATTGGCGCAAGAAGACAGTGAGGAGCTGTGCCAGCCTACAGGAGCCGCCACGGAGACAAAAGCCTCCCTCCGGCACCTGAGCAGGACAGCGCTTCTCAGCTGCGCAGACCTGCTGGCTCCAGACAGAGCCACACAGAGCCTGCACAAGCCCAGAGCTGTCACCACGCTGTGGCATGGACCTGCCAGCTTCACGGAACCAGAAAATCCAGCAATTTGTGGGTACCTCCGTGGACATTTCCACTTCTGCTAGCAAACGGCATTGGGAAGGAATCCTCCCCCCACCAGCTGAGAGCAGCGCCATCTTGACTGCTGGCAAAGACCCAGCCAAACCTTCTAAGCCTGAGAAGTGGTGCTGGCAGCACCATCATTCAAAAGGGCAAAGGTTTTCGCAGAGGCAGTTTAGCTGGATGTCCGCCCCTGGGGCTAGCGGAAATTCCTTCCCCTGGGCAGGGCTGCACTCCTGGTAAACAAAGCTCTTTGTGGCTCCACCAGTTTTATTTTGTGCACAATCAAGCAAACTGATCAGAAAAACCGCAAAGTCAAATCACAGGAGAAAAATACTTTTTTTTTTTAGTGTTTGGATCCCGAATTTAGTGATGACACAAGTTTTGTATCCTGCCCCCCTCCAAAGAAAAACCTGAAGAATACCCCCCTTTTTTGATACCTTTTTTCAGTTGCATTTTTAGGGATTCTTATTTTTTTTCCATTTTACCTCCACCTTTTTTTTTTTTAATGTTATGATTCTTTCCATGTTTTTTCTTCAGCTTTCTTTCTGTCATTGTGGTCAGTCCTAGAAACGTAGTGAGAGTACTGGGTACAGACTGTATATAAATGATATTAATATTGACATAATCACATGATTTTTAATCTGTTGATTTTGAACCCTAGTATATCTTTTCTAAGAACTCACTATTGTGGGGGATCTCCCCCCAACTTTTTTCTTGTTTTTCTTTCTTTCTTTTTTTTTGTTTTGTTTATTTTTATTTTTTTAAAATTTTCATCATTAAAATATCCTATATATATATATCTTCTTCTTTTCTTTATATATTCTTATTACTCTTCTTATTTTCATGTTTTATCTTATTTTTTCTAAATTTTGTACTCAACTATTTTACCTTTCTATCACCTTGGATCCTTAGGCTATTCCTTTTCTTCACTATTATATTAATCTTACATGCCTTCATTACTCTTTTCTTACCTCCCCTCTTGTCTTTCATACTATTTGGCTATCTCTGGTCCTCTGTTCATCCTTCAACTTTTATAATGCATGGATTTACAGTTGATGGTTGTTGAGCAATACTGTATATCTAGGTATTCAATAATACTGTAGGTCCAGAGGGAATTAAATACAATAGAGATTGAATTATGGGGGTTTTGGGGGTGTCATAAAATGGTGACCAGTGGTGATACTAGATTTGTCTGTAAATACACAAAAAGAGAGAGAGAGAGAGAGTGCTAATACCAATCTAAAATTGTGAACATCTATTATCTGGAGAGCTAAAGAGCTCTAGGTTGGTTATATCTTTTTTAAATAATTTGTTTATTTGAAATAGGGAAGGGAAGGGGGAAACAAGAAGATTTGGAGGGGGTGGGGAAGAAAAACAGGACAAAAACATGAGAAGAGGTATCAATGTTTGAGAAGTAATGCATCTACCACCCGACAAATATAACTATAACCGCTCTATACATTACCCAGACAAGAAATTTTTTGTGGGTCTATTATTTCTTTTTTATTAAAGAATTTATTAACATTGATTTTTACATCATATTTCAAATGACATGTTTAACAAATGAGTATTCAAGGAGAGAATCTCTATATACAATTAGTTGCACTTAGTTTTTAGAACATAATCAAAATTAGGCTAAGGGTTTACATCATAGATACACATTAATTTATGTAATAAAATATTATGCCTATAGAGTCATAGGTTTTTATGTCTATGTTGTTATGTTTATATTTCCAATACCACATCCATAGCATTGGGTGTGCACATATTGAGTCCTCGTTCTTGTACTGTTTGGATCTAATAGCCACATGTTAAGGATACCATGTGCCTTTTGTTCCTTTGGTCTTGACTTGACTCACTCAACATGATTTACTCTAGATTCATCCACTTGCCTAATCCAACTAAACAGACCTATTTCAAGCACTGAAATAGAATTGGCAATAAGAGAACTTCCATTCAAGAAAAGCCCAGGGCAAGATGGATTCACAGCTGAATTCTATAAAGTCTTCAAAGGAGAGCTCACACCAATATTCTTCAGGCTCTTCAATGAAATTGAAAACAAGGGCTTTTTACCAAACTCATTCTACAAAGCCACTATAACCCTCATCCCAAAACCAGATAGAGATTCATCAAAGAAAGAGAACTATAGACACATTTGTTTGATGAATATTGATGCAAAACTTCTCAACAAAATACTGGCCAATCGTCTTCAGCAACTCATCAAAAAATATACATTATGGTCAAACAGGATTCATCCCAGGGATGCAAAGCTAGATCAACATATGCAAATCAATTAATATAAATCAACACATCAACAGGAACAAGGATAAGAATCACATGATTGTCTCAGATTCAGAAAAGGCATTTGACAAGATCCAACACCTCTTTATGCTAAAAGCTCTGGAGAAACTAGGAATCCATGGAACATTCCTCAGTATAATAAAGGCTGTGTAGGGCAACCCACAGCTAGTATTATACTTAATGGCGAAAAGCTAAAGCCATTTCCTCTAAAATCAGGAATGAGATATGGATGCCTGCTTTCTCCACTCCTCTTGAACATAGATTTAGAATTCCTAGCCAGAGCAAAAAGACAAGCATAGAGGGGATCCAAATAGGGAAAGAAGAAGTTAAACTTTCCCTCTTTGCAGATGACATGAGTCTGTACTTAAAGAACCATATAGACTCCACTCCCAAGCTCCTTGAGCTGATTCAAAACTTTGGAAAGGTAGCATGATATAAAATTAACCCTCAAAAATCAACTGCCTTCCTCTATGCCAACAATGAGAGGAACGAGGCAACAATCAGGAAAGCAACTACTTTTGCAATAGCCTCAAAGAAAATAAAATACCTAGGAATTAGCTTAACTAAGAATGTAAAGGAACTTTTTGATGAAAAATTTAAAATCCTGAAAAAGGAAATTAAACCAGAACTGAGGAAATGGAAAAACCTCCCATGCTCCTGGATTGGAAGAATTAACATCATGAAAATGGCAATCTTGCCAAGGGCCATCTACAAATTCAATGCAATACCCATTAATATCCTGATGTCATTCTTTAAAGAAATAAAAGAGGCAATCCAAAATTTCATATGGAATAATAAAAGACCCCATATGGAAAAAACAATTCTTAGCAGAAAGAACATTGCAAGAGGAATTTCAATATCAAACTTTAGACCCTATTACATTGCTATAGTGACCAAAACAGAGTGGTACTGGCACAAGAACAGGCCTGAAGACCAATGGAATAGAACTGAGGACCCAGATATTAACCCACAGACCTATGGCCACCTAATCTTTGATAAGGTTGCCAAAAAATAGAATGGAAGAAAGACAGCCTCTTCAACAAGTGGTGCTGGCAGAACTGGTTAAGCACCTGCAGAAAGCTAAAGTTGGATCCTTCTTTGTCACTCTGTACCAGGATTAACTCCAAATGGATCAAAGACATGGAGGTAAAAGCAAATACACTGAAAACTTCACAAGAAGGAATAGGAGGTACACTAGGCCTCCTTGGCACAGGTTGAAACTTTCTTAATAAGGACCAAGAAACCCAACAAATCAAAGAAAGTCTGGATAAGTGAGACTGCATTGAACTGCAGAGCTTCTGTATGATAAAGGACATAGCTAGCAAATTAACTACAAAATTAACTACAAGGCCTACAGAATTGGGAGAAGATCTTCACTAACCAAACAATGGACAAAGGCCTCATATATAAAATATACCAACAGCTCAAAAAATTGAATCACTCCCAAACTAATCTCCAAAAAAACAATCATCCCATTAAAAGATGGGCCAAAGACTTAAAGAGTCTTCTCTGAAGAAGAAATAAGAATAGCCTATAGACACATTAAGAAATGCTTGACATTTCTGACCATAAAAGAAATGCAAATAAAAATAACTCTAAGAATTGTCAGCAGTGATAATTCCTTTTTTGAGGTGGGGGGTTGTTATGAATTCAGGGTTTTACGTTAACCAGACAAGCATTCTAACACTTTAGCCATTCCTACAGCCCTCAAAAATGTATGTGAATGCCAGTCTTCAACAGTGAGATTCAGATTTTTAACCAGTTTCATTTTCAGTGAATTTCATTTTTTAAAAAAATGTTATTGTAATATGGATATACGGAAGAGCTACAGTTACATAAGTAAGGTAGTGTGTACATTTCTTTCAGACAGTATTACCCCTTCTTTTATTTCCTCTTACTCTCCCTTAATTCCCCACCCTCAAGTTGTAAATTCCATTTCCTATGTAGTTTCTAGTGAATGTATCATTGTTATTTACCTTTTGTTCCTCTGTTTCTGTGGTGCCCCTTCCCTTCCTCAAATCACATAAACAGGACAAAGGGTACAGAAGTAAAAAACATGAAACAGGGAATAAACCAAAGGAAAAAAGAAAGAAAGGAAATATCTGCAAAAAAGTACCCTAACTAAACCTCTTTTTTCCATTTCTTGGAGTTCATTTTGATAAGCATCATTTTGTATGGTTACATACACAGAGATATTGAACTACTGTGTGAAATTCTTATTATAAAGAAAGCAAATCACTTAACTTTCTATTTGAAAAATCAGTTATTATCAAAATTTCCTGGCCCCTAGTCATGTCACTCTTCCAAAATGTGTAACTTTACATATACTTCAAAAGAAAATAATTTAATTCCTCTTTTTTATCACCTTTTGACCAAAATCTGGCATTCCTTTTCATTGTGAATTAATAAGGCAATAGTATGGAAGGGGAGAAGAAGGAAAGGGAAGGAAGGGAGTATGCCACATTTGTAACGGTCAGTACTATCAAATACACAGATTTTCACATCATGTTGTAAATGTACATATGGATGATTCCCTATGTCCGTCACTGACGTTCTGCGTTTTTAAAATAAAAACTCACTGAGAAGCAAGTTCTTAATATATTGAGGATTGCAAAATCTTTTCTGGCAGCTGTAAACAAGATCCTTGATATTTGACTTTATGTATGTAAATCTTTCTGAAAACAAAAATAAATCAGTCACATTGTTCTGAGGGGTTTAAGGTTTTACCAGACTACTGATGAAGACCATAGTACTTGGACATGGGCATACATACACGCATGCAGACATGCGGACGCGCACATACAGAGAGCTGAGGAATCATATGTCATTCTAGAGGATTGATGATGGCACAGCTCAGGCTTCGTCATACATCAGGAAGGATGCGAAGGAACCAGATCAGAATTGCTGTGCTCAGCCATGTTGCCATTCATGGGAGTAAATGAAGAGACTGGAACTGTGGAGTTGTGACTCCCAGCTCCAGTACCTTTGGGAGTCTGCACATACCTTCATGGGGAATATAGTTGAGGAATAATTCTGTAGTCATAGCAAGCAACTGATTGGCTTTTGGATCCATTATCTAATGCCTAACATCTTATAGGTACATTGAGACAATTAAATTCATTGTATGGGTACTTTGAAAAGCCAACACTGTGCTTTTACCCAAGGCTTTATATTGAGGGTTATTTTGTGTGGGGGGGGGGTGGTCATCTTGTTCTTATCCTGTCCCTCACATCTGTGGTTGATGGTGGCAATTAATAGTCACTTCAAATATAGGACGCTCATAGGTTCATTTTAAAAGATGTCACTTAGGGGCCGGGAGTTTGGCCTAGTGGTAGAGTACTTGCCTAGCATGCCCAAAGTCCCAGTTCGATTCCTCAGTACCACATACATAGAAAAAAGCCATTAGTGATGCTGAGGCTCAAGTGGTAGAACACTAGCCTTGAGAAAGTCCAAGGACAGTGCTCAGGTCCGGAGCTGACGCCCAGGACTGGCACCAAAAAAAATAAATAAATAAAATAAAAAAGATGTCACTTAGTAACTCACTCTGTCAGCAGTAGATAGTGTAAGTCCCATGGTCTGCAGTGGGGTACATAGTGTTTCCAAGGAGTGGCGGAGGAAATGCAGGTAATTAAAATAATTTACGGCACTTGTTCATTGAAAGCATTTTGCTTTACTACCCAACCCAGCAGGGTTTCTTTGCTGTTAGGTGGGGAAAAGATTGGATATTTAGAAGTATAATGGCTAGCAAAATACAAAGATGCAAGTTAGGGAGTGGTCCCTCTCAGAAGGGATTGGAAGGAGTTGAGGGTTGGTTTGCAGGGAACAAGAGATCCAAAGATTTCACAGAGGGGCCATGAGCATAGTCTAGTGGTAGAGTGCTTGCCTCACATACATGTAAGCCCTGGGTTCAATTCCCAGTACCACATACACAGAAAAAGCCAGAAGTGGCACTGTGACTCAAGCACTAGCCTTGAGCAATAAGTGTCCAAGGACAGCGCCCAGATCTTGAGTTCAAGCCCCAGGACTGACCAAAATAAAAGATTTCCTAGAGGTGGCCACTTCCTCTTCCCCCCACTTTTGCCTTTGCTTTTCTTTTTTGCCTACCTTTTTCCCTTCTCCTCTCTTCTTCCTTCTCTCCTTTTTCTCATCTTCATTTCCCCTCACTTCCTATTGATTTCTAGATTCTCCCCCACCATTCTTATGTTATTCTTTTCACCTTTAATTTCTGGTCTTCCTACCCCTGCCAGACTCGCTCAGAGGAACTTCCACCTTGGCAGAGGGCAAGAATATAGTCATAAGCTCCTTCAAGTGGATAGTCTTCCCTCCACTGCCCACTTTTTGACCTTCAACCTATCATGGCACACTTAGAGACTTTTGTGTTTTGACCCTTTTTGATTGGTGTTTTTTAATGGATGTGTTTATGCCATTTGCATCAGATATGATAACTGTACAGCTGATTTTTCTGTCATGCCTCTGTGTCTCCTTCCCTAAGCTGTTTATCCACCTATTATTATTCTGTTCCTTATTTCTTTTGAATTAAGCAAATTTTATCATAATCTATTATGGTGTCTCTATTGGTTTTTCAGCTACAGTATGTCTTATTTTTAGTGGTTTAACTGAGGATTCAAATATGTGCATCCACAATTATAGTTAAAATAGTTTTCAGTACTCTTTCTAACTTTGGATATTTTTTCTAATATATGTTACTTATAACTGAGTTATTACTAACCACTTTATGCACAGTTATTTTAATTGCCATTTAAAATAATAGACATTTATATTGACACATATGTATCATTTTTGTGTTTTTTGTATTTTTTATTGTAATTAATAGAAGGGATTCATTATATTCACCAGATAGAAGGTGCATTACTTCACAAACATTGATACCCTTTCTCATGACATAGTCCCCATTCCCCCCCACCTCCTGCTCATCTTGATTTCCTCCTTCCCTATCCAATTTCAAATAACCAATTAAGCACATATAAAATACATCAGATAACAAGGTGAAATATTGTAACAATAGGAGATAGCCAAAGGACAGCAAAAGAGATGAGAGAAAACATAGTACATTAAGGACAAAAATCACTCATTATATGGCTTTTGTTTCAATATCCTGGAGGTCCTTACATTTACTGTCATACTATATATGGCCTTATGTCCCTAGATTTTGTTCTATTGTAAATCTCTGCTAGGAGAGCCCAAGGTTCCTACTGATTATGACAAATGAGGGAGACTATTGGGCCTATGTTTTTTCAGTCTGGCTTACTTCACTTAATATGATTTTTTTTAAGTCTTTCCATTTCCTTAAAAATGGGGCGATGTCATTCTTTCTGACAGCAGCATAGAATTCCATTGTGTACAAATATCACATCTTGTTGATCCATTCATCAACTGAGGGACATCTAGGTTGGTTCCATATCTTTACTATGGTAAATAGTGCTGCAATGAACATTATTGTGCTAGTGGATTTAGTATGCCCTTGTTTCTGCACAATTGGGTAAATGCCTAGTAGTGGAATTGTCATAGGGGAGTTCTATGTTTAGTCTTTTGAGGAACTGCATACTGCTTTCCATAGTGGTTGAATGAGTTTGCACTCCCACCAACAGTGTAGTAGTGATCCCTCCTGGCCACATCCCCTCCAGCATCTGTTGTTATTAGTTTTCTTGATCCTGGCCATTCTAACTGGAGTGAGGTAGAATCTTAGAGTTGTTTTGATTTGCATTTCTTTTATGACCAGAGATGTCGAGCATTTCATGTGTCTAGGCCATTTTTATTTCTTCTTCAGAGAAGACTCTCTTTAAGTCTTTGGCCGATCTTTTAATGAGATGGTTGTTTCTTTGGAGATTAGTATTGGAGTGATTCAATTTTTTTGAGCTGTTGATATATTTTAGATATGAGGCCTTTATCTGATGTATGGTTAGTGAAGATCTTCTCTCACTCTGTAGGCTTCCTAATTAATTTACTAGCTATGTCCTTTGCCATACAGAAGCTCTGCAGTTTAATGCAGTCTCACTTATCTAGCCTTTCTCTGATTTGTTGTGTTACTTGGTCTTTATTAAGAAAGTTTCAACCTGTGCCAAGGAGGCCTAGTGTACCTCCTATTCCTTCTTGTAAAGTTTTCAGTGTATCTGCTTTAACCGCCATGTCTTTGGTCTATTTGGAGTTAATCCTGGTACAGAGTGACAAAGAATGATCAAACTTTAGTTTTCTGCAGGTGCTTAACCAGTTCTGCCAGCACCACTTGTTGAAGAGGCTGTCTTTCTTCCATTCTATTTTTTTGGCTCCCTTGTCAAAGATTAGGTGGCCATAGGTCTGTGGTTAATATCTGGGTCCTCAGTTCTATTCCATTGGTATTCAGGCTTGTTCTTGTGCCAGTACCACTCTGTTTTGATAATTATAGCTCTGTAATAGAGTCTAAATTTTGGTATTGAAATTCCTCCTGCCTGCGCTGTTCTTTCTGCTAAGAAGTGTTTTTGCTATACGGGGTCTTTTATTATTCCACATGAAATTTTGGATTGCCTCTTCTATTTCTTTAGAGAATGACATTGGGATATTGATGGGTATTGTGTTAAATTTGTAGATAGCCCTTGGCAAGATTGTCATTTTCACAATGTTGATTCTTCCAATCCAGGAACATGGGAAGTTTTTCTGTTTCCTCAATTGTGCTTTAATTTCCTTTTTCAGGGTTTTAAAGTTTTCATCAAAAGGGTCCTTTACATTCTTAGTTAAGTCAATTCCTAGATACTTAGTCTTCTTTGAGGCTATTGCAAAAGTAATTGCTTTCCTGATTGTTGCCTCGTTCCTCTCATTGTTGGCATAGAGGAAGGCAGTTGATTTTTGAGGGTTAATTTTATATCATGCTACCTTTCCAAAGTTTTGAATCAGCTCAAGGAGCTTGGGAGTGGAGTCTATATGGTTCTTTAAATACAGACTCATGTCATCTGCAAAGAGGGAAAGTTTAACTTCTTCTTTCCCTATTTGGATCCCCTCTGTGCTTGATTCTTGCCTTATTGCTCTGGCTAGGAATTCTAATACTATGTTAAAGAGGAGTGGAGAGATTGGGCATCCATATCTCATTCCTGATTTTAGAGGGAATGGCTTTAGCTTTTCGCCATTAAGTATAATACTAGCTGTGGGTTGCCCTACACAGCCTTTATTATACTGAGGAATGTTCCATGGATTCCTAGTTTCTCCAGAACTTTTAGCAAAAAGAGGTGTTGGATCTTGTCAAATGCCTTTTCTGCATCTATTGAGACAATCATGTGATTTTTGTCCTTGCTCCTTTTGATGTGTTGATTTATATTAATTGATTTGTGTATGTTGAACCAGCTTTGCATCCCTGTAATGAATCCTGTTTGATGAGTTGCTAAAGACGATTGGCCAGTATTTTGTTGAGAAGTTTTGCATCAATATTCATCAAAAGAAATGGGTCTATAGTTCTTTCTTCGATGAATATTTGTCTGGTTTTGGGATGAGGGTTATAGTGGCTTTGTAGAATGAGTTTGGCAAAGAGCCTTCGTTTTCAATTTCATTGAAGAGTTTGAGGAGTATTGGTGTGAGCTCTCCTTTGAAGACTTTATAGAATTCAGCTGTG
Organism: Megascapheus bottae; assembly: GCF_031878675.1. NCBI lineage: Eukaryota > Metazoa > Chordata > Mammalia > Rodentia > Geomyidae > Megascapheus > Megascapheus bottae. Next base: position 43,001,528 of record NC_143512.1, on the reverse strand, counting down.
AATCCATCTGGCCCTGGGCTTTTCTTAGGTGAAGGTCTCTTATTGCCATTTCTGTTTCAGTGCTTGAAATAGGTCTGTTTAGTTGCATTAGGTCTTCTTTGTTCAGTGTGGGTATGTTAATATTGGCTAGAAAATAATGCATTTCTTCTAGATTCTCAAATTAGTTGGCAGAAAATTTTGAAAAGTTTTCCCTCATTATGCTCTGCATCTTGGTAATTTCTGTCATGACATTACCATTCTCATCTGTGATTTTGTTTATTTCATTATGCTCCCTTCCTTTTTGGTAAGATTTGATAAGGGTCTTTCAATTTTGTTAATTTTTTCAGAGAACCAACTCCTTGTTTTGTTTCTTCTTTCTATAGTTTTTATGGAACCCAATTCATTTAATTCTGCTTTGATTTCAATAATTTGCTTCCTCTTACTGGGAGTAGGGTTGGTTTGTTGCACTTTTTCCAGGAGCTTAACATGACACATTAAATGGTTGGTTTGCGAGTTTTCCAATTTGTTATTGTGGCACTCAGAGCTATAAATTTTCCTCTGTGTACTGCCTTTGCTGTGTCCCAAAGGAGCTGATATTTTGTGTATTCCTTTTTGTTAAATTTCATAAACTGCTGGATTTCTGTTCTGATCTCCTCGATGATCCATTGGCGATTCAACAATGTGTTGTTCAATCTCTTGTGTTTTCTTTTTTATGATGGTCTGTGATACCATTTAGGATGATGTAATTCAGGGTGCATGTTGTGCTCCAGTGGTTCATGTACTGAAAGCTTGGGTTCCAATGTGTCAGCATGAAGGTGATAGAACTTACAGGAGGTGGGCCTAATGGAAAGCAGGTAGCTCTTTTGAGGGTCACACTCAGAAGAAATAGAGTTAGTTCTCATGGGACCTTAGTAGTTAGTGCTTATGAGAGTGAGTTATTACAAAACAGTGAATCTGGTCCTTAAATTTCTCTATGGCTCCTTGTCTTCCCACCATCATTATCTTTTCTTTTACTATTTCCTCCTATTCATATTCTTGCTTTGATGTCATCTGCCATGCCATGACGTATCCAGGAAGGGCCCCAGCAGCTGAACTAACACCTGATATTACAATTTCAGATTCTAAAATTATGAGATAAATACTCCTACACACACTTTCTATTTTACATAGTACCCTCCTCCCAATCTGATATATATGATGGCAATGGGAAATCATTTACTGCTAATAAAGTACGTGTTAGAGTAGTTCTGTAGAGTATACTTACAAGCAATAAAGTCCTTTGGCCTTTGATTTTCTGAAAAGGAGATTATATTTTATTTTTGAAGGTAAATAGTGTGGAATATATTGGTTGATAGATTGAAATACATTGTTTTGAAGTCAGATTCCTGGACAGAGACTCTGAGATGGACAATGACATACAGGAAGTTTACTTTTCAACATTCACACCTTAGGGAGGGTGAAAGAATAAGAATGGATACTGGGCACCAGTGCTCATGTCTGTTAATCCTAGCTACACAGAAGGCTGGGATCTGAGGACCACAGTTTGAAGCCAGCCTGGACAGGAAACTCTAGGAGAGTTTTATCTCTACTTAGCCACCAAAAAGCCAGAAGTGGTTCAAGCGGTAGAGTACCAGCCTTGAACACAAAAGCTCAGGGACAATACTCAGGCCCTGAATACAAGTCCCAGGACTAGAAAAAGAAAAAAAAAGAGGGAGGAAGGAAGGGAGGAAGGAAGGAAGGAAGGAAGGAAGGAAGGAAGGAAGGAAAATGATAACTATGGGTCCATGAAAATTCACAGCTGTTTTCATGGGGAGTCTGGAAGCTGGGATTCCCAGCAGAGTTTAGAGGAATTATTCCTCTAAAGTTTAGAGTTTATTACTCAAAATCAAAATTAGGGAAAATGGCCTTTGTATTCCAGTATCATTACTGAATTTCTGCGGAGTTATCCCTACTAGCTTCCTTCTCTTCTCCTCCCCAAATTCCTATAATCTAGCCTCAAACTATGTTCCCCTAGAACTGATCTAGCCAAAGTCAAGGCAGAAATCACACTAAGCACACTCAATGCAGAAAATAATTGGCAATACCTGGACAAATTTAAAATATTTATGTTCATTGACCCAACAATTCCCCTTTTAGGAATATGTTTAGGAGAATCACAGACAAGCAAAGATTATATACACATACAAATGTTTCTCTCTATTTGCTTATAATAGTAAAAAGTTGGAAACAATTTAGATGCCCATCAATAAAAGATTGGTTATGTAACAAATGTTATTTAATTAAAACATAATAAATATTTGCTGACCAAGTGGATGAAAGAATAAACAGTTGCCATGATATAAACTTTCTGGAATTAAGGCTTTGATCATCTCCCAAGACATTTTTTTATTAAATCTGGGGAAACAAAAATCCTACTTTTATTATTTGTGTTCAGATAAATTTGATATTCATGGAAGGAAAATTCTCAGTAAAAGTATGAATAATCAAAATCAATTAGAAATGGAAATGAATAAGTAACATAATCCAGACTTCTCTTCCAAAGTAAACACAGTTTACTTGATAAGTATGTCTCTCTTCACGTTTATTTCGGACAGAACTGTGCTCTAAGCATGTTCTTGAATCTCATACTAGTTATGTATATCTCTGAGTTAAATACAGAGGAAGAAGTTCATATCTCATTTAATTTATACATATATTTTATAGCAATTTTAAAATAAATGAGGCATTGAGCTAGATTCTGGTAACTTATTCCTATAAATCCAAGCTACCTGGGATGCTAAGATCCAGAAAAATCTAGATTCAAAATCAGCCCAGAAAGAAAGCCCAAAACTCCACTTCTAAAACTATTAGCAAAAAAAAAGTAGAACTAGAAGCATAGCTCAAATGGTAGAGCACCAGGTAAGCAAACAAGCGAAGCAGGTTTGAGGCTCTGAACTCAAACCCTGTTAACTCAGCAAAGAAAAAGAAAAATGAACATGTATACTGATAAACATGAATTTCAGTTGAAGCCATACTAGTGAATTCACAATGGAAAGTAGAAACTGAAATTATTCATTTGTAAAAATTTGAATAGGAAGAGACAACATACAAGGGTAAAGTCAGTGGAAAGTGTGATCATTACTGCCTGAGCCCATGCTTTGCATAATACAATTAGGTTCTGTGAGCTGGAAATATTCAGAGTACGGAATGAAGTCTTTGAGTAGCAGGTCTGACCCTCCTGTAAAGAAAGGACAGAGGCCCTTCCATGCTTTTCCTGGAAATACTGACACCTTTTAAAAATTCAACTGTCTAAGATGCCTAGATAAAAATTAATTTAGTCTTTGAGATCCCAAAAATAATGTAATTTTGTCATCAAGTCTTTCTTTCTTTGATGAAATATTTGGACGGAATTCAACCTATTTTCTAACCAAACTTGCAAAACTAACCAAATTCTCTGGTGTTCACTGGCAAGAAAAGCTTGCAACAACTCTCTCATGACACATTCTCAATTATAAAACCTACTAGGAAGTTGATGATATTCAGATTGAAAGAGCCAATTTGTTTGTTCCTGCAAAGGTTTGCCCCAATATGTGATGACATGTGTTTAAGAGAAACAGGTTATCTAACTCCTAGATGAATGTAAAGGATATGTTGTCTTCTGGTGATTTGAAAGTTGCTTTACTTTTAGAGTATATTTCAGAGAGCAGTGGTTAGAAAAGTTTTTACACACACGCACACACATACATGCACGCACACACACTCACACACACCTTTTATTTTCTTCTTCTAAATCAGAATTTTCAGAGTCCCTGGACCAGAAACACTCTTAAAATGCAAATGCATTGGCTTCTCTCTACTACTACTACTACTCCTACATTCAAAACTCTGAGAGTGGGGCACAGCAATCAGACATAAATCTACTCAATGATGACCACATGTGTTACATTGAGAATCAGTTCTGCAAGGGGAATTCGATGTAGACCACTGAAGACCTCCTCTGAAGACAAAATGTCAGGATGGCTAATGTACTCTTCTAAAAGTTTGTGAATATTTTGCAAAATGTTTCTCATCATTTTTCTTATCTCTGATAGGTGAGAATTCTGATTGTTGATGAATAAGAAACAGTAACATTTCAGAAACAAAATTTTTATGTTAAAGGGTTCCTATTTAGCATAGGTTTGGGTGGATATAGCAAAATTCTATTGAAAAGTAACTTGCTCCAATTGATCTTCTATTACCATATTGAATGACTTTTCTATTGATTAGCTTTGTTTAAATATATGTGCCTAAACAATGACTAATTCATAAGGATTTGGAGTTCAGCAATGAGTTTTCTTTCATTTGCAGATACCATGCCTAGTTTAGTCCGGTCCCTAGAAGTTAACACATAACCTTACAAAGGTTAACTATAAATATTCAAAGAATATGGTTTTAGTAGTTTCATATGTAAGCATGTTTTAAGGTCATCCACGTATACTATAGCCTATTCTGAAAACTGAGGTATATGAGTCTCCAAAGTCCTTTAACCAATTATTATCATTGGACATAGGGCAAGATAAGATCTTATAAAAGCACTGTCAAACATATTTTTTCTGTTATAATAGTAAGCCATTAAAGTTACAGCAGGAGGCTTTCCTCTAGAATAGCAAAAGTTAGCACAGAACCTGCAACGCCTGCTGAGCAATTGTGGGATGAAGCAAGAACAACTGAAAAAAAAAAAAAAAAAAAAAGAGGCAACCCAAACACAAAGCTAGGGAGGTCTGTTGTTTCCTTGAGAACAGGTTTTTAAAAGCATTTTACTATGGTCCTTTCTCAGATTACAGTTGCAGATAATTATCCATTCCCAGATGAATTATAGAAACCTTAGAATCAAGAGCACAACTCAAGCAGCAATATTCAATGCCATCCATGCAGCCACTAAGAAATTTGACCTATGTTCCTAGAGGAATTGTGAGTGATCAGGAAGGTCCCTTCAAAACAAATGCAGCCAAAGATTAAGAAACCCAAGCTCAAAAAGAGACACAAATATCTCTTGAAAAAGCCCTGTCCAAAGATGATTGGTCAGTCAAGCTCAGGAAAGCTAGCTTAATATTGATCACCATGTGTAAAATCTACCTGTCAAAACTATGTGGCATATACAATATACAAACAGCATGAAAGAGCCAACAAATATGCAAAGTAGTAAGAAGCAGAGTAGCCATGGTAGGTAAGCTTGAAAACAATGACTTAGAAAACACCAGTTGTTGTGTCTTCCTGAAAGGCTATTACAATAAAACCTGTCAGGAAGACAGTGAGATGCTGGAGGGCCCCAAACCAGAACCAGCACAAATGCTGAGAGGTTAGTTCTCAGCACCATTGGCCGGAAGATTTTGCCCATCCGTAAAAGAAATCAAGTGAAAAGATAACTAGCACCACGTACTTTTGTATGTATTCAGTTATACTAAATTTGTATTTAAAAAAAGCAAATTTGTGTATGATTTCCTTCATTTTCCCTCTAATGATGAATCTGACTATTTAAAAAGTGCTTCAATTTGTTCTTCTTATTCATTCTTTCATAAACTCAGCAGTTATCCAACTGCCAAGAGCAGTTCTTTTTAAACTGTTTTTTTATATTACCTTTGGAATGACAAAGCCCTGATTTATAAGACATATGCTTTCCTTTGCCCTGTAGGACTTTTATTCCCATTTGCATACTTCTTTTAGGAATTGAGCACAGCTTGAAGGAAGATCAAGGACCAGCTAAAAACTACCCTCAATATATTAAAATAAAGTTATTATTCATTTTATTTATTTATGTCCAGACTGGAGATTGAACATTGAACTCAAAGCTGTTTCTTTACCATTGATCCACACTTCTATTTCACTTTTGGCATTTTGCTGGCTAATTGCATGTAAGAGTTTTATGAGCTTTTCTGCCTGGTTGGCTTTGAATCATGATCCTCAGATCTCATCCTCCTGAGCATCTAGGATTACAGGTTTGAGCCAGCAGTGCCTCGTCTAAGCACACTTACCTACCCCTATCTATACTTATCTATATCTAATAATTATGTATCTCTACTCTGTAGGGAAGTTATAAATATACTCTTTCCAGTCTTAAAAATGCCATTATGCTTATTCCCTTTCTGAAGAAAGTAGTTATACTTCCAAAGAATTATTGTAGCCAGTGATTCTCAGAGATTTAAATTTCACAATTCTCAAAAAATAAGAAAAACAAATTGAAGAGCTACATAATTTTCATAATCCTTATGCCAAGTAAGCACATAAAAATTTTCTCATCAGCTTCATCCTATTATTTTTCAACTTGATTTTAACCTCCTAAAAGTAGGAAAGCTATCATCTGAATATGTAAGCAAAATGATGATTTACAATAAAAGACAAACTTGCTTCCTAATTTTACTTAATTATATAAACTGAAGACATATTGAGACTCACTAGTTTAGACTGAAGGGAGATTTACCTCACTGGTACACAAGGCCATCTGCCCAGGGAGACATGGATATAGGAGGAATTTACACTGCTCTGGTGATTTTAATTTAAAGAAGGGGATATTAGAAGTATATGCAGATATCAGTCATTCTGGATCATTTATAATCATTAGAGTTGTATCTTGTGCTTTCTGCTGTTGTGCTTACCGACATTTTATGCAGTATATTTTTAAAACACTACAGAGCCTCTGTGTCACCCTGCATGTGCTAATTTGACCCAGAAATTCTCTCATGGAAGTATTTACACAAGATATTATTAGGAACCTAAAATCCATAGATCAGTTTCTAGAGTTGGATACTGGACTCAGATTTAATTAATAAACGTTTCAGGCCATTAACAGTGGCCCCATTTCAAATACACAGCCACACACGAGGCAGAAAGAGGACATAATGTTCTTCACAAAATAGTTTTGGTTCAGCATGCACCAGGATTGAGTTATCATGGCAAGGAGATTTACTTCTGAGGCTCTGTGTCAACCAAGCCAGAGGGTATAATTAGAAGTATGTTGCTAAAGTGGGATAAAAATGTGGTCATTGCAAACTAGTTCTAGGAAAAGCGATGACCAGGTTTGGACATCTATCATCCAGACATTAGGACAAATTTCTCAAGGTAGCCAATTGCTAAATGGAGTTTTATAGAGCTCACCAAGATTTGTTTTCAGTCCTCTGTGAGCAGAGTACAGGCAGAAGTCTCTGATCTTAAATTGTCTAAGGCAAGTCAGTCTGTTGACAATGCATTTGCTTACTCCATGGGTATACTTGTTATTTTAATGAAAACATTCTGTTTATTTCAATTTGTATTAGTCTCAAGCTAAAATACTTGATGATATTTTTAATTATGGGATTTCCTTCACTCTGGGCCACTGATACTACTCATATTTGTAAGAGAAGAATTTTCATTGGTACCATTCTGTCCAGTATTTTATAAATCAACTTCTTTTTTTACTCTTTAGGCAAATCTTTTGTCAGGCCCCTCTTCTAAACTAGTGCCAAGAAGAGAGAGGATGACCTATTCAACTGTACTCTGAGACTATTTCAATACTGTCAGTATCTACTCTTGGTTAAGACTTGTTTAATGTTGGAACATTCATTTCTTAATGTCCAGAGCATCCTTTTGTACACCCATTTTATCCCTATGAACAATCCACTTTTCTTCTTTCTTTTTCCTCTTCCTTCCACAACAGAGTGAAGTAACTTGCTATTTATTTTGGAATGTAGTACCTTCTCAATGGTCAGTATAAATACCCCACCTCTGGAATAAGTAGTTGAAGTAATTAAAGCACTTTGGAAGAAGTAGTTTAATTGCTTAAGACTAGAGTAGTGAAGATGAGTGGGGAATAAGACAATGGATCGAGTTCTCCAAATATTATGTCCTTCGCTATGAGCAGTTGCCAAAGGTCAAGTCCAGGTCCTACCGCTGAGCCTCATTCCCAAAGCACTTTATTCTCTTTTCATTCAGTCATCGTTAACAGCTGCATTCTCAATACAGGAGAAAGAGAAAGAGAGGACTGCCATCTTGCCATTATCAAGATCAGTGAGGAGAGCAGGAGCTCCTTGATGCTCAAGGCAAGAGTTTGGAGAGTTTCTGTAGTTATGAACTGCTATGAGTTCCTAAGGAAGAAAGAAACAGAATGTTCTCCCAATCTACATAGGCCTTTTATGGACACTATCCCAGCCCAGCTTCTCGAGATGTTTCTAAAATGCTTCAGTGTCCCCTTTCCTGGTTTCAAGGACCTTTGCTTTGTATGTCTTTATTTTTCTTTTCATTTCTTTTTTTCCCCTCCCATTGCATTATATTTCTTTTCCTTTGATTATTTTCTTCACTGCTATGAAAGACAGACCGTTGCAAAGTACAAGGTATTACCAAGGATTTATTTTAATATAATTTCTGAGAATATTTCCTGGGATTATTATAGATAGCTTCCCTTCTCATAGATTCTGTGTAGATCGCTCTGAACAATAATTACTTGGTTTATTCTAGAAGATTTTGGCTTTGTGTTTTATTAGAAAATTTCAAAAATAGCCACAGGTTAAATTATTTGGGGGCTGGTTTTATTCAAATTCAGGTTCCTCTGTCACAATGCTTTATTAGTTAGAATATCCATTCCTCTAAAAGTCAGTCCCACTGGAGATAAACTTTTGCAAAATGAGAAAACCTGGAAGTGCCATTGGAAAAGGCAATGAAACCATTGCCTCTTCCTAATTACAACATTACTCTGACAGCCACATAATTAAAATATATGTGCAACAGTAACTTATGAACCACAAAGATGGAAGGTGGATGATTATAATTCTCACTCTTGGACTTCGTTTCATTTCCTAGGTGACATTTAATATACCTGGGAGAAAAACAAAAGTCTTAAATTGTACTGCCACTTAACCACATTTCTTATTCTTTCTCCCTAAATTCAAATGTCTTAACCTTTCAAAGAATGACTATGACTTTAATTTTTAAATTGACCCACTTTACGGCACTTTTACATATAGGAATCACTTATTAAGCCATTTTTTGAGGGGATGAGGACATTCAGGAAGAGCTATACCTAAAAAGCAGTAATAAATAAATAAATAAATAAATAAGCTGGTCATCAGCTTGCTGTAACTACTGTGAGTGGGTAGAGTTTTTGATAGATAGGGCCTCATGGAAGGAAGTTAGGTCACTGGGGCCCCAAGCTGCTGCTTCTCTCTATTTTCCTTTCTAACTACAGTGATGGGGAAAGCCCCTTCTACTATACGTTGAGTATGTCAAAACCAGTGGGGTCAAATAATCATAAACTGAAAACTCCAAAACCAGGAGTCAAAAAAAACCCCTCCTTTTTTGTATTTTTCCCAGATACTTTTTCCACAGTGCCCAAAAGCTGACTAATACAGATGTTTATCATGGAGCAGATGACCGGCTGTGAAGAGTAGAGGCACAGACTCCACTGTGTACCTTTCCCCTGGGATGAGCAGACCAGATGTTCTCATAGATTCTCCTGGCTCATTACAACATTTCTTCTGAAAGGCACCACTAAGTTAAAAAAAATGCTTCAAACTAGGAGCTCATGACATCTGAAATATTCTGGCCCCAGGAAAGTATGTATTCTATGTGGGTGAGGACTGGTAAGCACTGGTTTTGGCTATACCCAATTTGGGCATTGGAAACTTGCTCCATTTGTACTCCGATATTTATCCATTATACCCAGTCCATTTTCCCACATACCTCTTCCAATTATCTACCCATTTGATCCACTTAATCTATCCCTACAACCATAAATATGTTCCCCTTTAGCATTTACTAGCACTTGGACTGAACTTTCAAGGGCCTCCATTAGGCTTTGTGATTCATGTATTTTTCCTCTTCCTGTTCGATTTTGCACTTACCACTCATCACAAAAATGGATGCCGCTGCCATAGACAAATGCACCGGTAAGAGCCCAATGGCACAATTGGCCATTTAATCCTGAAAAACAGAATAATGGCTGCAAAATGAATCTGGGCCACAGGGCAGAAGCCATACTTAAACTTCATTCAGCACAGCACCTGCCACAGAGCTGATGTAGTGAAAAACGGTATGATGATTATATGTCCTGGGTCTGTCTGTCATTTGCAGTCCTTTCTGTCATTGTCGATAATGGCTGTGCTTTCAAATGGAACAACATTCCTCCTGCTGCAGATCAAAAGGATTTAGAAAAAATGTTCTATCATCCCATTTGAGAGACCAATAAAGTAATAGTTTAATTTTCTCAATGTTGCTAGGACCTTTGTGGCTAATTTTAATTACCATCTCCAGCCATTGGACACTATTAGAGTATGTGATTCTAAATTACAATGAACAAAATTTGTTCTTGTTTGTGCTGTGGGAAAATTAGCCCTTTCTAATTCCTGGAGTGTGTAAACAAGATTAAATCCTCTGACTCAGAAACACTTTGTGAAGGCATCTCAAAGCGTCCCTCACTTCTCCTTTGACACTGATTTTTTGATGTAAAGATCCTGGAGAGTGACCTGCATTGATACTTCTGTGATGTTTATAATAACCTGTGTGTAAGCTGTTTAGTTTGTGAACTTTCCTCATTGTCCCATTTGAAAAATAAATGAGAGAGTTCTCTATCTCTTGATAGTTAGATGAGAGAGAAAGAGAGAAGGAAGGATGGGTGGAAGGAAAAAAGGAAGGAGAAAAGAAAGAAAGAACTTATATACATGCAGACATAGTATGGCATGTAAGTATAGATGCTGATATACATATATAAAAATACACTATTAAAACTATCCTAGGTGCCACCAAAAAAGCACATATTTCAACACTAGAGAAAAATACATACACATGGGACCTGAGGAAGTGCACCATTTGCCATTATGAATAGGACTGATGTCCTATGGAAGAAGAATCATTTAGCAGTAATTCAGAACTTGATAAGAAAATTATCAAATACATAGGAACCTTAAGAAAAGATGATCTCAGCCAGGCCATGGTAGCTCACACATGCAATCCTCATGACTCATAAGGCTGAGATCTGAGAACCATGATCCAAAGCCTCAAGTGGTACAATGCGACATTGAGGATGAAAGCTAATGGGCTGCACCTTAACTCTGAGTTGAAGCATATGTGCACATGAGCACACACACACACACACACACACACACACACACACACACTCGGACAACCTTTAGAAAACATCATATTCACTTGGGACCTTTGTTTGAATAAGGTTCTTCTTTGATGTGGCAGACTTGGGGTATCCAATAGACAATTTTTTCCACGTGCTTGTGAGAAGAGGAAAACTGTAATCAGCTATTGTAGTTGATAACTGCCACATTAGCTGCCATCAGTAAAATTACTTGAAAAGCAAAAGGAAAAACAAATGCAGGCAAGGCAAGTATCTCCCTCTTCTCCACTTATACAGACCTGATGTTCAACCAGGGAGACAATGTGCCTGGCCAAAAGATTGTATTTCTCAGGGTTGTTTGTTTTTTTTAACCAGTAGTAACTGAAACTTAAGCTGCAGCAACTGTATGGGCCTGATTCAGGGAGATATTCTTCTTCGGTCCTGCCAGTGACAAATAGCTTCTTCCTATCTGGAATTTTGTGGAGAGCAAGACCTTCACAAGCATCTAGACTCATCTGGCTGAACGAGTGGTACCAAAAATAAAAAAGCAGATGAGGAGCTCAAGCCCCTGGTAACTGTCCTATTGAGTTACCAGGCCTAGATTCCCACCCATGGACCTTTCATGAGGGAGGAATAAAAGAAAACTTTTTTTTTTCATTTTTTTATTGTAATTAGTAAAAGGGTTACATGATATTTGCCAGATAGAAGGTGCATTAATTCACGTACATTGATACCCTTTCACATGCCTTGGTACCCATTTCCCTCCCCCCCCCCACACCCCCCACCCATCTTGGTTTTCCCCCCTTCCCTATCAAATTTCAAATAACCAAATACAAATAAATTCAATATATCAGATAACAAAGTGAGATACTATAACAATATGAGATAACCAAGGGACAGCAAAGGAGATGAGAGACAACATAGTACATTAAGGACAACAATCATTCGTTATATGGCTTTTGTTTCAATATCATCTGGTTTCCCCCCTTCCCATCCCTATTTCAAATAAACAATTAAACATGTATACAATATACTAGGTAACAGAGTGAGATAAACCATTAGGGAAAAAAGAGAAAAATAACTTCACATAGTACATTTAGAACAACAATCACAAAGCTAAACCTCTTGTTTCCCAATCCTAGAGTTCATTTCCCTTAGTCTCATCCTATATAATCATATGTACATAGCTTTTGAGTTATTGTGATCTGCTAGGAGAATCCTACATGTGTACTAATTAAGTTCTGTAGTTGTTTTTATTTGTAGCTCTCATTCCTCTACTCGTGTTTATGTTTGATTTTAAAAGAAGCTTTGATTTTAAAAAGGAGATATTAAAAAGAATTAAAAGGATATTTTAAAGGCTTTGCTGATTGTTTCATTGCTGTCATTTCTGTTTTTCATGCCTACATTTTCTCTTGACTGTTCACCAAACTTTGCTTCTTGTAATCTCTACTCATTTTGACTGGATGGCACCTTATGTCCTTATGTAAATAAGTATCTGGAATAGGTTCTTCATTATGGGATCATCCTCAAAATGTTTAGAAAGTTAAATGGAAAGGATCAACCCAATTCTTTTAAAATTTGTTGCTATACTTTTTTATTGGGGGAGGGGGGAAAATCTAAGTTAGCAGTGCTTCTGAAGTTTGACCCTTTGGGAATCCCTGTTTCCAATGAGTCTGTCTGGTTGTAACTAACATATTGCCTAGCCCAATAACTACTTTTTGGCTTTCAGTTATACGGTCAGCTTTTTTTTTCCCCCTGGAGTTTCAATCTGTAAACATTAAGAATCTAATCTTCTTCTTCTTCTTCTTCTTCTTCTTCTTCTTCTTCTTCTTCTTCTTCTTCTTCTTCTTCTTCCTCTTCCTCTTCCTCTTCCTCTTCCTCTTTTATTGTCGGGATAAAATATAGAGAGGTTACAGGTACATTCATCAGATAGTAGGTGCTTTACTACCCACACATGAATAGCCCTTCTCATGCATTTGTCCCCATTTCCCTCCCCCAACTCCCTCCCAATCATCTTGTTTTCCCCCTTCCCATTCTATTCCAAATAAACAAATAAATATATATATAAAATATACCAGGTAACAAAGTCAGAAACAGTAACAATATGAGATTAACCATAAGGGTGAAAAAAGGAGAAAAGAAATAAACATAATACATTAAGAACAACAATCATACAAGATAAAGCTCTTGTTTCCATATTCTAGAGTTCATTTAGTCTCATCCCATATGACTATATATATGTTTTGAGCTATTATAATCCTCTGCGAGGAGAGTCCTAGAAGTGGACTTATTATTGCAAATGAGGGAAACCATTGAGCCCTATGTTCTTTGGGTCTGGCTTACTTCACTTAATATGATTTTTTCTAAGTCTTTCCATTTCCTTACAAATGGGGTGAAGTCATTCTGATGGCAGCATAGAATTCCATTGTGTATAAGCACTCCATCTTTTTGATCCAATTGTCTACTGAGGGGCATCTGGGCTGGTTCCATATCTTAGCTATGGTAAATAATGCTGCAATTAACATCATTGTGCTAGTGGCTTTGGTATGTCCTTGTTTCTGGACAATTGGGTAAATGCAAAGGGGTGGAATTGCTGGATCATGGGGGAGCTCTATGTTTAGTCTTTTGAGGAACTGCCATACTGCTTTCCATAGTGGATGAACAAGTTTATACTTCCACCAACAGTGTAGTAGCAATCCCTCCTGGCCACATACCTGCCATTGATCATGGCCATTCTAACTGGAGTAAAGTGAAATCTCAAAGTTGTTTCAGTTTGCATTTCTTTTATGGCCAGAGATGTTGAGCATTTCTTCATGTGTCCATAGGCCATTCTTATTTCCTCTTCAGAACAGTCTCTCTTTAAGTCTTTAGCCCACCTTTTAATGGGATGGTTGTTTCTTTGAAAGTTTGTTTTGGAGTGATTCTTTTTTAGCTGTAGATATATTTTAGATATGAGGCCCTTCTCTGTTGTGTGGTTAGTGAAGATCTTCTCCCACTCTGTGGGCTTTCTATTTAACTTGCTAGCTATACCCTTTGCCATACAGAAGCTCTGCAGTTTAACACAATCCCATTTCTCCAAACTTTCTTTAATTTGTTGTGTTTCTGGGCCTTTATTAAGAAAGTTTTGACCTGTGCTAAGGAGACCTAGTGTATCTCCTATTATTTCTTGTAAAGTGTTCAGGGTATCTGCTTTTACTCAAGGTCTTTGATCCATTTGGAATTAATTCCAGTGCAGGGTGACATAGAAGAATCCAACTTTAGTTTTCTGCAGGTGCTTAACCAATTCTGCCAGCACCACTTATTGAAGAGGCTGCTTTCTTCCATACTATTTTTTTTGCTCCCTTATCAAAGATTAGGTGGCCATAGGTCTGCAGGTTGATTTCAGGTCTGCAGTTATATTCCATAGGTTCTCAGGCCTGTTCTTTTGCCAGTACCACACTTTTTGGTTACTATAGCTCAGAGTCTAATTTTTACTTCCCCATATCCCCCCTCCAAATGCTAGGTAGAATTCTAGAACTGATTCTCTAAGAATAAAACTCTTTCTGGGACTCTACCTCATTATTTTTAACTTCCTCAGCTTTTACCATCTCTGATCTCAATTTTCTGAATTTAGTTATAGTGAAATCACCATGTTCTGCTTGAGCTTCCCCTTCCAGTGTGAGGTCTTAGTCAATAATCAGCAGAAAAAAATTGGGTCTCTGGTAGGACTCTCCTTCATTTCCTGTCTCTCATAGGACACAATCCTATCTAGTGAGTGATGTCTGAAACCAATAGCTTTTTATTGTTTTTCCATGTTCATATTTGTTTAGCAGAAGAAAAAGTCCATTTAGTTGTTATTCTGCTGTGACCAGAAGTACATTTTTCTTAGAAGAATACTTTTCTGTGGAGGTTGTCAAGGAGAAATATGTTGGAGCAACTTTTTGTGTTGTGCGTGGAAAGTAGATATGAGACTGGAGAATAACATTTGAGGAACTTAGAAAGCACGTGCTCCCTCCAAAAAGAGACCTGTATAGACTGTGGACACATGCTTGTGACATGCTCTAGGAATTAACTATGTGAACCAGGATCCACATTACAAATACTTCATTAATACTATATATGTATCTATATGATATATGGTATTCACAAATAATATATGTATGATATATGTACAGTACAGATGTGGTATATACAAATACTGTATATATACTATAAATAGCATTTACATATACACACATATATATATACATATGTGACAAAATATATCCAAATAGAGCAATAAAATAGGGCACTATAACACAAAGAGAAATGGACTAGAAAAATCATAGGAAGGGGTAACAATGTTCAAGAAGTAATGTACCCACTACCTTACAAATTAACTGTAACACCTCTATACATCACTCTGATAATAGAAAAATCATGTATTCTATGTGTGTGTGTGTGTGTGTGTGTGTGTGTGTGTGTGTGTGTGTGTTTAGGGCGGAAGGTTTCCTGGGCTTAGACTCAGGGCCTAAGTATTGTCCCTAAGCTTTTGGCTCAACTCTAGCATCTATTACCACCACTAGTGCTACAGCTCTACTTCTGGCTTTGGGGCAGTTAATTGAAAGTAAGAGCCTCACAGACTTTCCTGCCCAGGCTGGCTTTGAAACATGCTCCTCAGACCTTAACTTAATGAGTAGCTAGGATTATAGGTGATTTCCACCAGTGCCGAGCCCACATATTGCTATTTAGAAAAATGAACCCTGAAAAATGGACAGTGTTGAGATATGTGAGGATGAAAGAACATTCAAATGGCCCACTACCTCCAAAAGAAAAGCAAAATAAAGCATTGCACCTTAAATCAAGCTTGAATCTTCTCAAGTTCTAGGAGTTAAGCTCTGTACCAATGCTAATGCATACTCTCTCCCTAACTAGCACTGTATGCTCTCTGTGTGCATGGTATAGTATCTGTTGAAGTCTTTTCAAAATGATAGTCACTTAGAGAGTTATCCATACCATTATTAATCTATGTGTTGCAGAATTACCACTCAAACTATCAATATCTATTCTCAGAAGAAACTTCTTTGAAATGAAAACTATAAAGTGTCATGAGTCTCAAACTAACCTTTACCCAATTAAATTTTCCAGACCAACCCAAAGGTGATATCCAATGATACTATTTTAGACCTAGATTTTCTATTTTAATAAGACGCCAACAGATTTAGCAGATGTTGCAATGAACAACTAAATGCATTCCAGGCAATAAATCTGTAAAGACAGGGGAGCATGAAGAAAATGTGCTCCCTTAATTCCAATGTGATCAAAACACGTAAGATATTATGCCGAATGACTAATTATAGATGCACAGAAATATTCATAGTCTGCTAGGATTAGCATCTCCATGTGGCATGATTTGTAAAGACCTTTAATCTCATATTATTATAAAATCAAGAGAACATTTCAACATTGCCAATATTATATATTTCATTTATCAGATGGCTATGTGACGGTGAAAAATCGCCAACTACTCTTAGCCAGAGGTGGGTCACAGATTGCTTGTACTAGTTTGAGAATTGATTTAATATCTCCCTAGGCTTGAGTTTCTCCATTTCTGAATTATCTTTATTATCTATGCTGCTAAATAAGTGGAAGGAAGTAAGGAAGAAAGGAGATTGTTCTGAAGAAGCAAGTAGGCAGTGTGCACTCAGGAAGAGAATTTTACCATATGACACAGACAAATTTCCTCCAAGGACATTAGATTGAAAAGTGAAGGCAAGATAGGAGCAAATAGGCTATTGCATTCTTTCATTTTAAAAGAGAAAACAGGAGTCATCAATCATTCTCATTTTATCCTTTGGAAAATAAAATTTCTATGACTTGTAAGATAGCACTAGAATGATTCAGGGAGGCCCCTTTGCCAGATAATTGAGTTTAATATTTTAAAAAATGAGATTGTAAAAAACACATGGCTAAAGGAAAATATTTATTGAAAAGTAGAAAAAACTCACTCCCGAGGACATATGAAGATTAAAGTCCTCACTCTACTTTTACTTTTTAAAAAATTACCCTTAACTAGCTGTACAAAAGGATTTCAATTCAATATGTCAGGTTGTGAGTCAATACATCTTGATCATCATGCTCTCTCAGCTCTCAATCCCACCCATCCCCTCAATCAGCCTAGCTTCATCTCCACATAGGCACATTGAAAATGACGACTATCTTTGCCCATCCCTTCTTCCTTCACTTGGCTACCTTCTTTCCTAGATCTCACTGTCCCTAACAACATATCTTCCAGCTACCTTGTGTTCATTTTGACAAACTGTAAGTTAGGTATTGCAAGGAGTAACACCATTGGAATCCTCCCTGTATATACCATACTTTAGTTAATATATTTGTAGTTTTGTACCAGTACTGGGCTTGAACTGACTGATCTCATAGAATTTACCCTTTGAGCCATGCCTCTACTTCCAGGTTTTTTTGGGGGGGCTGCTAAATGAAATATTAGATGCTTGAGGATATGATGACCCAGGCTAGCTTTGAACTGAAATTTTCAGATCTGAACCTCCTAAGTAACTATGATTATGGGCTGGAGCTATAAGCATTGCAAGCATTATCTACCCTGCTTTTGCCTTTATAAAATAAGGTCTTTCATTTTTGCCTGTCTTCCATCTTCCAACCCACAATCTTTCTGGGTAGCATAGCCCATCTCACCTGTCTTATTGATTGCACTGGGAGCTCAAATATCTTTATGTTCAAGCAAACCATGCTCCTCCTGACCTCTACCACTCATGTGAAAAGATACATATGAGCCACTCAGTCTGAACCAATGCTCAACTTTCTAGTTCATGGACCAATTACTTTTTTATTTTAATTCCTCATCATGGATTAATGGATCCACATATGAATTAATGGGCAGTGTTTTCTAATACTAACAAGGCTTATGCACATAAAGTGAGCCTCATGTTCTACTGCTCAAATTAAGCTTAAGAATGAATAGAATAAAGCCCTGTTCCGTGGCTCATGTCTGTAATTCTAGCTACTCCGGAAGCTGAGATCTGAGGATCATGGTTCAAAGCCAGCCTAGGCACTAAAGACTGTGAGACTCTTATTTCCAGTTAACCACAAGAAAACCAGAAGTGGCACTGTGGCTCCAGGGTAGGGCAGGTAGCCTTAAGCTGAAGAGCTCAGAGACAGTGCCCAGGCCCAGAGTTCAAGACCCATAACTAACAAAAAAATTAAAAAAAATTATGAATAGAATCAGAACACATGGTTCCTGATGGTTTTTCTGTGGTTACAGTAGTTTCTTAACACATGACCTAATATTTCACACAGTAGTGAATTGGGGAGAGTCAACATGCAAATTATCCTGGTTCTCTTTCCCTATTCTCTCATTACTTTCAGCTCTTGTAATGGTTATTCGAAGCTGTCTCCAATCAACTTGTGCATTCTGGTTGTGACATACCGATACATAAGATAGGCTGTTTTGATTTGCATTTCTTTTATGACCAGAGATGTCGAGCATTTCTTCATGTGTCTATAGGCCATTCTTATTTCTTCTTCAGAGAAGACTCTCTTTAAGTCTTTGGCCCATCTTTGAATGGGATGGTTCTTTCTTTGGAGATTCGGGTTTTTTTTTCAATTTTTTTGAACTGTTGATATATTTTAGATATGAGGCCTTTGTCTGTTGTATGGTTACTGAAGATCTTCTCCCACTCTGTAGGCTTTCTAGTTAATTTTCTAGCTATGTCCTTTGCCATACAGAAGCTCTGCAGTTTAATGCAATCCCACTTACCCAGATTTTGTTTGATTTGTTGTGTTTCTGGGTCCTTATTAAGAAAGTTTTGACCTGGGCCAAGGAGGCCTAGTGTACCTCCTATTCCTTCTTGTAAAGTTTTCAGTGTATCTGCTTTAACCACCATGTCTTTGGTCTATTTGGAATTAATCCTGGTACAGAGTGACAAAGAAGGATCCAACTTTAGCTTTCTGCACGTGCTTAACCAGTTCTGCCAGCACCACTTGTTGAAGAGGCTGTCTTTCTTCCATTTTATTTTTTTGGCAACCTTATCAAAGATTAGGTGGCCATAGGTCTGTGGGTTAATATCTGGGTCCTCAGTTCTATTCCATTGGTCTTCAGGCCTGTTCTTGTGCCAGTATCAAGCTTTTTAGGTCATTATAGCTCTGTAATAGGGTCTAAAGTTTGGTATTGAAATTCCTCTTGCACTATTCTTTCTGCTAAGAATTGTTTTTTCTATGCGGGGTATTTTATTATTCCATATGAAATTTTGTATTGCCTTTTTTATTTCTATAAAGAAATATATTGGGATATTGATGGGTATTGCATTGAATTTGTAGATAGCCCTTTACAAGACTTCCATTTTCATGAATGCTAATTCTTCCAATCCATGAACATGGGAGATTTTTCCATTTCCTTGCTCCAGTTAGCTCCAGTTAGAATGGCCATGATCAAGAAATATAATAACAACAGATGCTGGAAAGGATGTGGCCAGGAAGGGTCACTACTGCACTTTTGGTGGGAGTGAAAACTCATTCAACCACTATGGAAAGCAGTACAGCAGTTCCTCAATAGAGCTCCCCTATGACCCAGCAATTCCACTACTTGGCATTTACCCAACCGTCCAGAAACAAGGACAGACTAAATCCACTAGCACAATGATGTTCACTGCAGCACTATTTACCATAGCAAAGATATGGAACCAATCCAGATGCCCCTTAGTTGATGTGTGGATCAACAAGATGTGGTATTTATACACAATGGAATTCTATGCTGCTGTCAGAAAGAACAATATTGCCCCATTTGTAAGGAAATGGAAAGATTTAGAAAAAAATCATATTGTGAAGTCAGCCAGACTCAAAGGAACATAGGCTCAATCGTTTCTCTCATTTGTCATAATCAGTAGAAACTTTGGGCTCTCCTAGCAGAGATTTACAATAGAACAAATCCTAAATATATAAGGCCATATAGTATGACACCAAATGAAAGGACCTCCAGAATATAAAAGGTATATAATTAGTGATTGTTGTCCTTAATATATTATTTTATCTCTCATCTCTTTTGCTGTTCCTTGGTTATCCCTTGTTGTTACAGTATTTCACCTTTTTATCTGATATATTGTATATATGCTTATTTGGTTATTTGAAATCAGATAGGGAAGGGGGGAAAACAAGATGAGGGGTGGGGTGGGAGAAGGGAAATGGGGACCCAGACATGAGAAACAGTATCAATGTATGAGAAGTAATGAACTTTCTATGTGGTGAATATAATGTAACCCTTCTATTAATTACAATAAAAATATATGGAAAAAAGTTAGGCTCTAGGACATTAAAACAATAGGCCTATGTGATATTGTTTTATTCCCAAATCATATTGAAAAGGCATAGTTGGATGCCAAATAGGCATGTAAGTAAACTGTTGGGTTATTCTGAATAGGAAGTATTTTATTCTTTTGTTTGAAAAGAAATTGGGATAAATCTCCCAGGCCCCTCAGATGTGTATACTAGAGTCTTCCTTACTACACACGTCAGGCACTTCCTTTGAGATTTTTGTCTCCATGGCAGTAAGAGAAGAATCAATAATAATGAGTTCGGTGTAGGAATTATTCAGAATCAAAAAACATCATCACCCAAGGCCGATGGCTCATAACTATAATCTTGGCTACTCAGGAGGCTGAGATCTGAGGATCGCAATTCATAGTCAGCCCAGGAACAAAAATCTGTGAGAATATTATCTCCAATTAACCACCAGAGAACCAAAAGTGGTACTGTGGCTCAAGGGGTAGAGTGACAGCCTTGAGCTCAAGAGCTTAGGGACAGTTCCCAGGTCCAGAGTTCAAGCCCCATGACTGACAAAAAAAAAATCATCTACCACATGCTTTGATTTCCTAGGAGCTCATTTGTCTTTTGCATTCTGAGCCTTCATCCTTGTTGGAAACATCTGTCTACCCCAGTCATGTTGCCCATATACTCCTTCCACTTGGACAGCTTTGAGCTGTTTGCTGTTTGAGAAATGTGAAGCCAAGTTTTGAGACTTTCTAGCCAAGCATTTTTTTCACGGCTGTTGAAAAGAAAAATCTCCAAAACAGCAATCATCGTGCTTTTTTCCATCTCTTTAAACAAAGTGAGGTGCTTAGTTGTCATTTCAATGCTAAGTATTACTTTGGAAGTCAGGAGGTTTGAGTGCCAGCCAGACAATCTGTGATTTTAGGATGACATTTATTCACTGCTCTGTGTTCATCCATCACTACCAATAGGATGGTGGCAGGCTGCACAAACTTGAAGCCCTTTTCTTCAATTGTGACAATATCATCTACATCAGAAAGACCATACACAGCTCAGTGAAAATGGAGTAGATAGCATCTTATGCCCCCTTCTACAGAAAGTATTCATTTGTGACATTTGGGGCAAGCATCTTTGCCATAATTATACATTATTGTGTTTAGGAGACACTCTTCTCAGGTCATCAATTGATAACCTTTTGATTTCAGGAACTTCTAAGTAGGGATCCAGACTATCTTATTCTCCTTTACTAAGAGCTGTGAAAGAGAGAGAACCATGGTGGAGTCAAATCTGCCTTACAACTGGCCCCCCTCAAAATACAGTGCAAAGAACCATAGGGAGTTTCTCTCTGCAGTCTAAAACAATGTAGTGCACATTGTGGTCCTCAAACTTTGATCTTGAAGAGAGCAAAGCTTAAAGCTTCCCCTAGGTATTAGTTGTTAAAACATATACAGAATTGCATGGTCTCAATTATCTAGTAATTAATCAATCTAGTAAACTGTCAGGATAGAATGAATTATTCTCTTTGGAAGTGGCAGGGATAGGCCCACAAAAATCTCAGCTTCAAGCGAATTCTCATAACAAATACTGTACTAGCTCTCCAAATTTATATCGAATGCAGATTTAAGCAATGACAGACAACAATATGCATGAGCTCCCAATATACACTAAATAGACATCATTTTTTTTTCCACTTAGTTTTCTGTACTGGGGAAACAAATGTAACTGTTTACTGTCTGGGTCTAATAACTTCCTTTTTCTCCTGTATGTGTATTTTATATAATTAGAGAAATAAGAATAAAGGGATAGTAAGAAAGCTTTATTAGAAATTTTAGTAGGAAAGATAAAGGAAGGAAGGAAGCGAAGGGATAGGAAGGGAAGGGAAGGGAAGAAAGGAAGGAAGGAAGGAAAGAAGGAAGGAAGAAGAGGGAGGAATTCAGTGCTTTTAAATGAAAGTAACTGATCATCACTGTCTTGCATGAATCAAGGATATATCAAATAAAAGTTCTTATTCCAGATTTCAAATATATTTCTGGCATAATCTGTCTTGTTATATCTTTAATTCTTCTATCATCAAAATGTAATTTTTCTGTATAAATATTGAGTTATAATATATTTTATTAAAGTGAATGATCATCTTTGGTCCATAAATGTTAATTAAATAAAATTAATTCATTTTATTGCTGCATTTATATACACAAACTGGAATAACAAATGCAATTATTTTTCATTCATTTATAGTACACATTTTTTACTCAACACTATCCACTTATTAGTAGCATCAGTTAAATTGGCATTCATAGCTATTATAGGCAATGAAAGACTGCCATTTGCCTTTAGGCAGAAAGAACTAACCCAATTTTTGGATACAAAATGATTGCATGATGAAGCCCTTTCTGTTGTTTCACAAGTAATTAAAATAACAGGTTGCAGTTTATCCTTAGAAATGGATTGCTCTCTCAGCTATGCTTGAGTTAGAAAAATTTACATACACTATTGTTATCTAAAGTCTTATAATATGAGATTTTGATTATGTAATCAATTTCATACCCACCCTTTATAATCTAGCAGAGAACTGTAGTCTCCTTGTATTTATTGCCTGGTATTTCTAGTAACCTTGAAAGTTCTTCCCCAGTTAAACTTTCTTTTCAAATTCATAGTAATGAATAAAATCAAACTCTGAATAAAAGGTAAAAATTAAAGGTAAAGCTGGGTGCCAGTGGCTCATACCTGGACTCTTAGCTACTCAAAAGCTGAGATCTGAGGTTCATTATTTGAATCCAGCCCCAATAAAGAAGTCCATATAAGACTCTGAACTCCAATTAAACACACACACACACACACATACACACACACACACACACACACACACACACACACACACACCATGAAGTAGAGCTGTGGCTCAAGTGGTAGCGCACCAGCCTTGAGCAGAAAATCTCCAAGAGAATACCCAGCCCCTGAGTTCAAGCCCCAGAATGTGCACAAAGTAAATAAATTAACATTGTAAAGTTTAAAAAACAATAGTTTCAGCCTTCTCTAATACTATCTGAAAATATGACATAATAGACAAAATAATAAGCCAAAGGAGAATATTGTAGTGATTTAGTTGGTCCAGTCTGTTAAATCTTCAGGACCTATAGACTCCATAGAACCAGATGAGAATAGAATACTGGTCTTCAGAGAAAGCATTGGCTTTGCTCTCTGGATCCTGCCATGGACAGAGACCTTCCTCATGGTCTCTACCTTGTAGACTACCTATCTTGAAACTCATGACTCCCACCCAGACTTACCTGGAGACATGGGCCATGAATATCCCAACTAGGCAGAGCCAATTAGGAGTGACCCGTTCCATTAAAAAGAAAAAAAAGTAAAGAACAAATCTTCATTGCTCATCATTTATTCTTCATCTTTCTAGCACAATATTCCCAGAGTGGCAGGCAGTCCCACCGGAGACTGTCTAACTCCATCTGGAAGGGAATTTTCAGACAGAGAGTAGAAAACATGAGAGTAGCATCACTTCCATTTCTAGTGCTGAAATAGGGAGGACTACCTGGCACAGAGAGGGCTAAATGTTCTAATGCATCTTTACTTCCTTTTGCTCTGAAGCTCTCAGTTCTCTGGCCTCGTTTGTCTTGGTTTCTCTCTTTCTATTCTACAATCCTAGTGTCACAGGTGTCAGGTCAGCAGTAGGTGACAGGAGACAGATTTAATAGGTTACAAGTGCCGTTCCGAGGAAATGTCACTACATTCCTGAGGCCATCCACATTTTCCAAAGCCTTGGAACTTATCAAACCCTTTCTCAGAGACTCTCTGTAAGCCCTGACCTACAAGTTGAATTAGCTGTCCTATGTTTTGGCCACTCAAGTATTATTAGAGTATGAATTCTTTATCGGAAGGTTCTATGATTTGTGTACATTTTCACACTTCTACATAATCTTTCTGCTTGTGGGAGCCCATGCATATGAAATTACTGCTCTTTCTAATTTTTTTAGTCATTAGCTTGAAAAATCCAATGTTTTTCTGTCCTGCAAGGACAACGTACCTTCAAAGCAATCTTTAGCTTATCAGAACTGAAATACAGATTGTCCACATGTTAATTTTTAACTCTTAAAGGGGAATGAGTGCATAGCTTGGTTAAAATCCTCAGCTGATAGAAGCGGACAGAGCAGCTATCACTGCATTAGAGGAAACCTCTTTTATGATTCCGCCTTTCATATTCATAAATAGTAGGGCTGTGTTTTTCTGTAAGAGTAATATTAGTGATTTGAACTATATCATGGCATGTATCATATTATAATATAGATTACATATGTCATATACTCCTCTGGAAATTCTTATGTCTGATATTATCTAAAGGCAAAAATGATCTTTTTTTCTAGAATAAAAATGGTCCCAACATTATGCATAGCAAGGACAAAAAGGCTACATGGGCAATTATTCATTTGAAAAAGCAATCAAAAGGATAGTGTGTGGTAAGGGAAAAGTTCTATATTTTGGTTGTGGTAGGGATTCCATTAATCTATATCTAGCCATTGCCTGTCTTTATAGGTGGATTAGCATGTCTTAGAAATTTACTCATTAAACACATGGTACTTGTGAAAACTGGTGAAATTCAAGTAAGGTCTATAGTCTGGCTAATTGTATTGTGCTGATATAAGTTTCCTGACTTTGATAGGAAACTTCAGTTAGAATAAGATGTTGCATTAGGGACCAGGTAGCTGGTTGAAGAGTAAACATGACATTCTTGTTTGCAACTTCCTATGAGACTATATAACTGGTCCAAAATAAAAAGTTATTGAGAAGGTTGTAGGTTCAAACCAACATTCACGCTTCTTCAGAGAATCTGATGCCAATGCTTTAGCCGTCACACATGTTATTAGTACAAAACTTAACAGGGGTCAGGGACAGCTTCACTAATCACTCATCACTTTTTAAAACTCAAACTAAATTCTACAGAACATGAATACTATACCACAAAAGTGAAATTGGAGCAAGTGTTTTAGCTGACTTCTAAACACATATCCCTTAGACTCTGAAAAGCTGTCAAGAGATTTATGGCCCAGCCCAGAGCCATTTAGTCACTTGAGGGTATTATCATTGTTTTAACTCTTCTTATAAACTTGCTTTTTCTTCTCTGTTTTCCTATCTCCTTTGACCACTTTACTGGATTAAAAAGAAGAAGAAGAAAAGGAAAACCAACCAGTGACTTTTTGGAAATTGCTGTTATTTCAACTCTAGAAATTGGACCAAAGACAACCTTTGTTGAGTAGCATGGATGTGAGATGTGCTTTCTTATGCATTTATCTTTATGTGTCTGGTCTGAGCTTGAGGAGAACTCTGACACATTTGCGCTATTCATTCTTTTCTGAGATGATCAGAAAATAAGATTGCATTTTAATGAACAATTGCTGTTTGAGAGCACATTGGAAAATCCAGCTTTACCCTCAGATGACTAATTGTTTTATGCCAAAGTCAGTCTCCTGATTCTGACAGGGAACTTCAGTTATATAAGACAATGAGAACAGTTATAGTTACAATGACAAGAGAAGACCAGTTAGTTGGTTGAAGAGTAACTGATATTTTTGTTTGAGACTTATGACTCCAAATAAATTGTTCAAAATAAAAAAGTTAATGAGAAAGTTGTAAGATCAACTCATCATCTGCTCCTTTTCAGAGAAACTGATGTCAATGTTTGAGCCAATGATGAGAAAAATCTTATAACATGGAAGGATGCTTAGGGGTGAGGACAGGAGCAGGTAAGAGATATGAATGCATGTAAAGCAAATGAGAGGTGAGTGGGCAAAGAAGGCAAGCCTGTATATCAAGAAAGGAAGATTTAGCCTGACACCATGGCTTACACTTGTAATCCTAAATAAGAGGCTGAGATCTAAGGATTGTAGTTTGAAATCAGTCTTGGCAGGGAAATGTGTAAGATTTCTCTCTTCAAACAATGACCACAAAGCCAGAAATAGACCTGTGTTACAAGTGGCAGAGCATTAGCCTTGAGCAAAAAGCACATGGATAGCAAGTACCCTGCCTCTGGGTTCAAGGCCCAGGACTGGTACAAAAGTTAGAAATAGAAAAAGATGGCTCTGTGGGCCTAAATTTCTTTTTTATCCGTAAAATATGAGTACTGACTGGAAAGCTCAGTAAAACTGTAGTACTCTTTCTTGGCACATTGTAAATTAAATACATAACCTAGGCAAGAGGGAAAATAATTTATCTGACTGCATTTCAGTTTTAGATAAAATAGGTACTTTTCTACTTTATCTTAAGGAATTGAAATGAGTGGAGTAAGGAAATATTTTAGAAATAATTGCCTCCAAGTCTATTATGAATTCTATCCATTGTTACACTGTACACATTGGAATTTAATGATTCTGTTTCTTTCCTAACTGCCTGTCTGCTTGCCAGAGCAGAGTGGGGGTTGGCATAAAGAGTGGCCTGCCTTTATTGATCTGTTTTTCTGCATAGTCACACTGGAAAAAAATTAAAAAATAAAATACATAAAACACTGTACTGCAAGCTTTAGAGCTTTCTTGTCAATTACACCAAGGGAAAGAATGTTACCCTATCTTGACCTGACTTTTCCCTGTAAGATTTAGTGCCTGTGGAAGCCTCTAGATCACCCCAGTTCATATAAACAGGAAACACAACTTTAAGTAAAGAAGGAGATGCCAGAGAAAGTTGGAATAAGCCAAGCACTAATGGTACAAAGCATAAGGAAAATTAGTGTGTTGCTAGATTTCCTCCCACCAAGATTATGTGATTCAGGACTTTCAGAGAGCATGAATTTTAGATAGCAGATGACCTGGAAGCTCACTGTCACTGGGGACTGAGAGCTCCACTTGCAGACTCTGAACTCACAGAATTGTCACCAGCTCATACAGGAGCCTGTGTGCTGCCTGACAGGACACAGACGGATCCACGCAGCACATGGGAGTTTGGCCCATAGACTAAAAAGTGGACAACTGCGCCTAGAAAAACTCCAGTCTAAACCCAAAATAACGCTAATCCAAAGAAATACAAGAGATCTTAGCTAGTTTTTCCCTCTCTGACAGGTACTGACAAAAGCAGGCGTTGAGTTCTGAGCATGTGTGCTAAGGTTTGGCTATTGAGTTATATCCCTTAGTCCAGCGTGTGTGTGGGGGGGGGAGATTACACTTCACCCTTACACTTGCCTGAATACTGTGAACACATTAACTGTATTTCCTTGCAGAAGTAGGGAGAGGGGAGGGAATACAAAAGTTCCTAGAATATAATGGAAATGAAAGCAAAATGTTTCGTATCCAAGGGTATTTGGTATTTAGAGAAGATAAAGTTAAGAGGAAGGTTAAACCTATATGTTCCCACTGTATAAAAGTGAAATTAAAATTAAAATTAAAAGCAAGCCTTTATAATGAAGAAAGGGATGAATGGAAAAGATTCAAAATTTCAAAACCAGAAATGATCTAGAAATTAAATTAAAATAAAATAAAATAAATTAAAATGAATGAATATTTTAAAAAGCTATTTTCAAATAAACTAGAAAATCTGAAAGAAATGTGTTCTTCTCAATGTATTTGAAATTGTATACCAAATATATACCAAGATTGATCTAAGAATTTACAAGCCAATTATATTGATCTATAACAAGCAATGAGATTGAAGCAGTAAAAGTCTTGCACAATGAAAAGCCTAGGATATGATGGATTTACTACCAAATTCTAACAGATTTTTAAAGAACTAACACCAACAGACGTTATGTGAAATGGAAAGGGAAGGAACTTGGGTAAATTCATTCTATGAAGATAATGAAGATGATATTATACTCATTCCAAAACCAGACAAAGTCACAATAAAAAAAAAAAACAGAATCAGCCAAGCATCAGTGGCTTATGCCTATAATCCTAGCTACTCAGAAGGCTGAGATCTAAAGATCATGGTCCAAAGCCAGCCCAGGTATGAAAGTCCTGACACTCTTATCTCCAATTAACACCAGAAAACCTGAAGTGGCACTGTGGCTCAAGTGGTAGATCTGCACTAGCCTCGAGCTGATGTGCTCAGGAACAGAGTCCAGGCCCAGAGTCCAAATCCCACGGAGTGGGGGAGCATTATAGTTTACATCAAGCTTTTCAATGCATCTAGGTCCAATAGTTCTCATTAAAATATTTCCAAATCATCTTTAACAGCACATTAAATTGAAAACCCAGTATTCTGGTTTATGACTGTAATCCTAGCTACTCAGAAGACTGAGATCTGAGGATCACAATTCAAACCCAGTCCAGGCACCAAAGCCCATGAGACTTTTATCTCCAAGTAACCATGAAAAAGCTAGCAGTATAGATCTATGGGCATAAATTTCTTTATCTATAATATATGAGCATTGATTTGAAAGCTTAGTACAACTGTAGTACTCTATTCCTTGGAGCACTGTAAATTAAATAAATAACCCAGGTAAGACGGAAAATAATTTATCTGACTGCATTTCAGTTTTAAATAAAATAGGTATGTTTTCTACTTTATCTTAGGGAATTGCCAGGCTAGAGGGAAAAAAAATTCTAAGGAGCATTAGCCTAGGCCCTGGATTCAAGTTTATTACTGGCACACACACACACACACACACACACACACACACACACACATCACACACTGCGCCCAACTTGGTTTTATTCTAAGGAATAAAGACAGTTTTGCAAGCAATTCATTTAATTGGAGTCCAAAAAAGTCTATAGAAAGAATCAACCAAACAAGGAGTTGGTTCTTTGAAAAAATTAACAAAATTAATAGACCCTTAGCAAATCTTACCAAAAAAGGAAGAGAGCACAGTCAAATAAACAACATCACAGATGAGAATGGTAATATCACAACAGAAATTACCAACATCAAGAGCATCATGAGGGAATACTTTTCAAACATTTATGCCAACTATTTTGAGAATCTAGAAGAAATGGATGAATTTCTAGCCAATATTAACATACCCACACTAAACCAAGAAGTCCTAACCAACTAAACAGACCTATTTCAAGCACTGAAATAGAGCTGGCAAATAAGAGACCTTCCATCCAAGAAAAGCCTAGGGCCAGATGAATTCACAGCTGAATTCTATAAGGTCTTCAAAGCAGAGCTCACACCAATATTCCTCAAGTTCTCCAATGAAATTGAAAACGGAGGCTCTTTGCCAAACTCATTCTACAAAGCCACCATAACCCTCATCCCCAAACCAGACATTGATTCATTGAAGACCCATTTCTTTGATGAATATTGATGCAAAACTTCTCAACAAAATACTGGCCAATCGTCTTCAGCAACTCATCAAAAAATATACATTATGGTCAAACAGGATTCATCCCAGGGATGCAAAGCTGGTTCAACATACACAAATCAATTAATATAAATCAAACATCAACAGAAACAAGGATAAGAATCACATGATTGTCTCAATAGATGCAGAAAAGGCATTTGACATGATCCAACACCCCTTTATGCTAAAAACTCTGGAGAAACTAGGAATCTATGGAACATTCCTCAGTATAATAAAGGCTGTGTATGACAAACCCACACCTAGTATTGTACTTAATGGCGAAAAGCTAAAGCCATTCCCTGTAAAATTAGGAATGAGACAGGGATGCCCAATTTCTCCACTCCTCTTTAACATAGTATTAGAATTCCTAGCCAGAGCAATAAGGCAAGAATCAAGCATAGAGGGGATCCAAATAGGGAAAGAGGAAATGAAACTTTCCCTCTTGGCAGGTGACATGAGTTTGTATTTACAGAACCCACTCCCAAGCTGCTTGAGCTGATTCAAAACTTTGGCAAGGTAGCAGGGTATAAAATTACCCCTCAAAAATCAACTGTCTTCCTCTATGCCAACAGTGAGAAGAACAAGGCAACAATCAGGAAAGCAACTCCTTTGGCAATAGCCTCAAAGAAAATAAAAAACCTAGTAATTAACTAAGAATGTAAAGGACCTTTTTGATGAAAACTTTAAAACCCTGAAAAGGGAAATTAAAGCAGAACTGAGGAAATGGAAAAACCTCCCATGCTCCTGGATTGGAAGAATTAATATTGTGAAAATGGAAAGCTTGCAAAGGACTATCTACAAATTCAATGCAATACTCATCAATATCCCAATGTCATTATTAAAAGAAATAGAAGAAGCAATCCAAAATTTCATATGGAATAATAAAAGACTCCACATAGAAAAAACAATTCTTAGCAGAAAGAACAATACAGGAGGAATTTCAATACCAAACTTTAGACCCTATTACAGAGCTATAGTGACCTAAAAATCTTGATACTGGCACAAGAACAGGCCTGAAGACCAATGGAATAGAATTGAGGACCCAGATATTAACCCACAGACCTATGGCCACCTAATCTTTGATAAGGAAGCCAAAAAAATAGAATGGAAGAAAGACAGCCTCTTCAACAAGTGGTGCTGGCAGAACTGGTTAAGCACCTGCAGAAAGCTAAAGTTGGATCCTTCTTTGTTACCCTGTACCAGGATTAACTCCAAATAGACCAAAGACATGGTGGTTAAAGCAGATACACTGTAAACTTTACAAGAAGGAATAGGAGACAGACTAGGTCTCCTTGGCCCAGGTCAAAACTTTCTTAATAAGGACCCAGAAACACAACAAATCAAAGAAAGTCTGGATAAGTGGGATTACATTAAACTGTAGAGCGTCTGTATGGCAAAGGACATAGCTAGCAAGTTAAACAGAAAACCCACAGAGTGGGAGAAGATCTTCACTAACCATACAATAGACAAAGTCTTCACATCTAAAATATATCAACAGCTCAAAAAAAGTGAATCTCTCCAAAGAATCAACCATCCCATTCAAAGATGGGCCAAAGACTTAAAGAGAGTCTTCTCTGAAGAAGAAATAAGAATGGCATATGGACATATGAAGAAATGCTCGACATCTCTAGTCACAAAAGAAATGCAAATTAAAACAACTCTAAGATTCCACCTCACTTCAGTTAGAATGGCCATGATCAAGAAATGTAATAACAACAGATGCTGGAGGGGATGTGGCCAGGAGAGATCACTACTACACTGTTGGTGGGAGTGCAAACTTGTTCAATCACTATGGAAAGCAGTATGACAGTTCTTCAAAAGACAAACATGTGACCCAGCAATTCCATTACTTGGCATTTACCCAACTGTTCAGAAACAAGGACATACTAAATCCACTAGCACAACGAGGTTCATTGCAACACTATTTACCATAGCAAAGATATGGAACCAACCCAGATGCCCCTCAGTTGATGTGTGGATCAACAAGATGTGGTATTTATACACAATGGAATTCTATGCTGCTGTCAGAAAGAACGATATTGCCCCATTCGTAAGGAAATGGAAAGACTTAGAAAAAATCTTATTAAGTGAAGTCAGCCAGACTCAAAGGAACTCAATGCTTTCCCTTATTTGTCATAATCAATAGAAACCTTGGGCTTTCCTAGCAGAGATTTACAATAGAACAAAATCTAGATAGATAAGGACATAGTATCATGCTAAATGAAAGGACCTCCAGGATATAACAACAAAAGCCATATAATGAGTGAGTGTTGTCCTTAATGTACTATATTATCTCTCATCTCTTTTGCTGTCCTTTGGTTATCTCATATTGTTACAGTATTTCACCTTGTTATTTGATATATTGTACATATGTGTATTTGGTTATTTGAAATTGGATAGAGAAGGGGGAAAAACAAGATGAGGAGTGGGGTGGGAGGAGGGAAATGGGGACCAGACATGAGAAACGGTATAAATGTATGTGAAGTAATGAACCTTCTATGTGGTGAATATAATGTACCTCTTCTATTAATTACAATAAAAATATATGGAGAAAAGAAACTAAAGCCAATGAAAAAAGAATATGCTTTATGAATATAACTGTAACCCCTCTATACATTACCCTGACAATAAATGTTTTTTAAAAAAAGATGATTGTTCTGGTGTGGGAGGAGGAAAATGTTGACAAAAGCATAAGAAGGTGTATCAATGTGTGCGAAATAATGCACCTACTATCTGGCAATAGTAACTGTAACCCCTTTATACATTACCTCAACAATAAAAATAAAAAATTAAAAAATAATGGTTTTGCATCATGAATCAATAAATGCATTACAGCTCATAAATAGAATTAAGGAAAGGAATCACAGGATCATCAGACCTGATGCTGGAAGGGTTTTTTTTTTATGAATTTTAACATCTTTTTCTGAGAAATGCTCTGAAAAAAATGTATAAGTAAACAGAATTTACCACAATATAACCAAGTCAATATACAACAAGCTTATCCATAATAAATGTAGATAAGTTGAAATCATTTTCTCCAAAATCAATATAAAACCAGAGTGCCCATTCTCTACACTCTTGTTTACCATAGTACTATAATTGCTAGTCAGAGCAATAAGACAAGAGAAAGAAAGAAAATAGATCTAATTTGGGGAAGTAGGAGGAGTCAAATTATTCCTATTTGCAGGTGATGTGATTTTATACCTAAAATGCCCTAAAGTTTCCATTTGGCACCTGGTGGTAGATTTGATGTTTTCTGTAAATGGAAGAATGTAAAATCATCATAGAAATATAAGTTGAAAGATATCCAATGCTTATGAATGAACAGAATCAATATCTTAAAATTAGCCTCATTACTGAAAGCATGCAACAGATACAATGCAATGACCAACCAAATCCCAATGGTATTCTTCACAGAAATAGAAAAGTCTATGCTAAAATTCATATGGTAACATAAAAACACTGTATAGCAAAAGCAGAACAAAAAAGGACCCCTGGAAAAAGTCTCAAAATCAAACTTCAAATTACACTACACAGCCATTGTAGAAAAAAACAACAGAAAACAGACTAGTGGAACAGTCTATAAGGGCCAGGAATAAAACCACATAACCTGTAGCTAACTTATTTTTGTCCAAGAACATTCAATGGAGAAAAGACAGATTCTTGAATAAATGTTGTGGGAAAACTGGTTATCTTCATTTAGAAGACTGAAACTAGAACAATATGTCTCATCCTATACAAAAATCTACTCTAAATGAATCACAAATCTTAACATATGCCTTAAATTATGAAACTACTTCAGAAAACCATAGTGAAAACTCAGGAAGATATAACATTAGTCTGGATTTGACTCCCATTTTCCAGCAAATAAAAATAAGAATGGACAAACAGGACTTCATCAAATTAAAAAAGGTTTTGTATCCAGAAAGCAGGGGAAAATCTTCCCAAAACTATTTGGCAGATGAATGATTAATATACAAAAATAACAAAGAACAAAAAGAGGAATAAAGTAAAAGTAACTCAGTAAATAAGGAACTGAATATTTCTCAAAAGGAAAACATATGGCTAACAAATAGGTGAAGAAATATTCAACTGTGATCATTTAAAAATGCACACAATACATATTTCCCTACTATTTGAAATGAATGGATGGTATACTTAGTAGCTATTTTAGTCCGTGATGACAAGAAAATAACTAAATACTCAAATACTAGATACTTGAGAAAGAGCATTTATTGCTGGAGAACATTTAAGAATATTGGTGATTCTACAAATCACATTTGCTGTTGGGTTTCCGTCTTCCACATGCTGTAATATTGATATTAAGATGGTTTAGGTGTTGTTTCACTCCAAATTTTTGTGTACCTGTTGATTCTTGTGAGGTACAAAGCCAGGCACTTTTGAAACTATCAAAGGTCACTACTAATTATTATGCCAGGAAAATAAATACACACAATTACTTACACATTGTTAAATTTTGATGTATGAGCTTAAATTCCAAATTGTCCTCATTCTCTAAAAAGGGGGAAATTTTCAGCTCTATTATGTTTCTCTTGCTGATTTCTAGAGGCGGACATCTTCGTACAGGAGATGGTTCAGTTCCAGAGTTATTTGGAATGCCCACTGGGCTCCACTGACTCTCCACAAAGAATCATAAAGCCACCGGTAGGAATGGCTTGGAACTCTCCTACCAGTCAATCAAACGACTGCTTGGCTTATTATACTCACGGTGAAACCGCAGGGAGGTTGGGAAGCGAGGAGAGTGATTGAATTTAGACAGCTGTTCCCTTACCTTCTCTGCACCACTAAATTTGTTTCACTTGATTACATCTGTTCAATATGAAAATAAGCCACATGCATTTGAAATGTATCCTGCACACTATCACATGTTTCTCTGAACCACATATGGGTTAGAATCATTTGGATTGAATTATGGCTCCGTGTGAGCTGTCAAGAAAGTATATGCAAGCCCACTTTGGTAGTCAAGCTTTACAAGGTTCTTAAGAGCAGCTTTGCCTCTTTATTTATAACATTGTTTCGCAGTAAAACCTATGTCCTCATCATAGATGGGTGCTTTAGTCCACATACCAGGCTACCTACTGAAGTGTCAGAGTACCGCACAGTACCAAAAAGATTCAAGTAGGAACAAAGGGCATTCTGATAGAAATACCAACTGGTAAGTTTTCCATCTTGATGTGGAATCCACAAGACCACCCACATGGAAGGACTTTCCCAGCTCTTAAGGAAGCACTTCCCCCCACATCTGAGCTTTCACATTAAGCATCTTAAAAACAGCTTGTGGGGACTGAGCTGGCTAAACCTGTTACTCCATTTCCCCAGGTCAGTATTAGACAATGCATCCTTTAGGAGGAGATGGCTGTAGAAGTTTGATGAATTTTTTTATTTCTGCCCAGCATTCTGATGTCCCTGCTACTAAGGGCACCTTCCAGTAGGGTACAGTGATACAAAAGGAGAAGACCTTTCAGGACAACCGCAAGTTCGCACATCTAAGAAGTATTTGGTCCCAGAGAGGTACTGAGGGCAATTTGAATGTTAGTTCCACGGCGTAAAATGAACCCCCAGTTAAACCATGGAGCCAAAGCAGGACAACGGACATTGAGATGAGATACCACAGCCAGTCCAAACTAACAGGAGACAAGTTGAAAGAGGCACTGGGAGGCAGGGCCCATGCTCTGGAGTGCCTTCGATGCTCTTGGCCCTTCACATCAGTCATTAGTTCATTTTCCTGTTTGAAACCCCAGAAACATCTGGGTGAGATGTTATACACTGTGGGACTCAGGATGCATTAATTTGGAATTGCCTTTGTTTGTATACTTTGAGATCAAAATTAAACTTAATTAGCTTAACATTAGAATTAATCAGCAAATTCTCTGTACAATATAAATATTTTTATTGTTTTGTTTTTGCCAGTACTGCAGCTAGATCTCAGGGCCTGGTGCTTAGTTGTTTAGCTAGAACTCATCTTTTTGAACCACTCCAGTGTAGCTTTGGTTGAGTGTTGTGGAGATGGAATCTCACAAATGAGGCAGGATTACGGGAGGGAGGCACTAGTGCCTATAATATTTTTATTCTTATAGAAAATTTATATTAAAAATATTTTATTCAATACGTGTCTGATGTTAAGAACTCCGATGTTAACATTAACAAGAATTTTCTCTCCACATTTTTTCAAACTGTGGCTTATGTGCTTGTTAAAACTCTCCGTTTGAAAGCATTTTCCAAAAAATTAAAATAGGTTTCAATTGTTT
This sequence comes from Megascapheus bottae, assembly GCF_031878675.1. NCBI lineage: Eukaryota > Metazoa > Chordata > Mammalia > Rodentia > Geomyidae > Megascapheus > Megascapheus bottae. The sequence goes on along the minus strand of NC_143512.1, from coordinate 42,965,692 downwards.
CCACTAGAAAAGATTTGAGTATTTCATTAAAAGAAGACAAAGCCATTTGAATTCTTTCTAAATACTGTAAGTTGACATTAAAAGGCATCCACTTATTCTCCAGTGGCTTTGTGATCCTATTTAGAAACTATGTAAGTCATTAGAAATTTTTACAAGTAAACAATCTTTTCTTTGTCAGTGTAGAAGCAGCCTCTTACTGCTTTTGTACCAAGTACAGAGTGAACTACCACCATGAAATTATCAGGAAAATTTCACCAATATGTATTTGCTTTTACTGTATGCAATCAAATACATTATTGTTGCCTTAATCTGAATTACTCTGAACTTGTTACATAATTCTAATTAACTAACTCTCTGCTTTTACTAATTCATCATTTAAACCTTCAATTCCTCTTTTCTAATGTCATCAGACTTAATGTTAGCAGTTGCATTAAATTGCATGACATTTGAAAAGTAACTTTCAGCTGGGCACTAATGATTTATACTTGTAGTCTAGCTACTCAGGAGGAAACATTAGGAAATTGTTTTCCTAACATTATGCGGGAGATCTGAAATTATGTGGATATCTGATGATTATGGTTCAAAGTCAGCCCAGGGAGAAAAAAAATGGTGACATTCATCTCCAATTAGCCACCAAAGAGCTGAAAGTGAAGTTGAGGCTCAAGTGGTAGGGAGCCACTTTTGTAGATACACACACAAAAGTAACTTCTTATTTTTTTTTTTTAGAAAAACACCTACTGTCCTTTCTCCATTAACTATAAAAGTACTCAATTCAAATGATTACTTTCCTTAATACCCAGGTACTAAAGTAAACAGGAAGTACTACTGTGATTCACCACTGTTCACTTACAGCATCAGCGCTATTACTCTGATAGAGCTTACACTGTCATCCAAGAGGCTGAAAACTAGCTTTTACTTCATTCTCAACTAAAAAAGAAATTCAACTGGAACTTAGTAGGATTAAAAACTACAATCTATCCTTTAAGATTCTATAATAAAATAGAGGAACAGCCAAATTCCAGTTTCTTCACAGGAAAGAGATATACTTAAAACTGAAGGTAAGGATGCTCTACTCCATCCTAAAATAACCAGTTCAAGGGCTCTGGCAAGAAAGGAAACAAGAAAAAGAAGACCATTTGCCATAGGCTAGCAGGAAAATTCAGCCGGTTTGGTAGACCTCTGAACTGTATGTAGGTGAGTTTCTTTCCTCTGTCTTCATCTACTGCTTAGTCCAAACAAATCACCTGGCTTCTCACTTCAGTTTGAAATATGTAATTGAGGGTGTTAATATTATAATAATCACAATTATTGCTTTGGGATATCCTGAGAACAAAACAAGATAATATGTCTAGGTGTTTGATTGTATCTGACATAAATGAAGTATCGTTTATTACTTTTTTTATAAGAAACTCTAATGCTAAGAAATATTTAGTGAAGTTAGTAAGCTTAAGGTATTTATTGGCAACTAAGAACAAAGCTGTATTGAAGCCCATAAGCATATATATATATATATATATATATATATATATATATATATACTTTTTTTGCTAGTATGACGCTTTCTTCTTCTCTAACTATGACATCTTCTCTGGTTCTGTCAATTTTCTTTTATTAATTTTCTTCCTTTGTAAAATTACGCATTCATGCTACTAAATGCAATTAATACATCAGTGAAATATGTTTACAAGTTCTCCATTTACGTGAGAAATTTCATTTTTCCACAACTTAACCTACATGTTACAAAAGTATCTTTTCCTTTTGTTAAAATATGAACAGCAAATAAATGTACACATTTGAATAATCATTCATTTTAACCTCTGAACATATTGTCAAATTCCTGCAGAGAAGATAGTAGAAAGCAACATGTGGTGGTGTTGAAATATTTAGGAGTTTTTCTAATAGTTCAGCCTATGACAGAAGTGGGTCAAGAATCACTCATCCTAGCCATTCACTGTATTGACTGGGTTGATGATTGGTATTTGCAAATTTCAAATACTCCTGCCATTTCTTATTTATGATATGCAAGATTTTGAAAGCTGTTAACACTTCAGAGAGGAGGAAGTTATTTGGGGAGAGGTCTTGGAATGGGGTTTTGGGATATAATTTAAAATGATAGAACAAAAGGGAGGAAAAGTCAAGCTTTAATCCGGAGATGGAAAATGACTTTTCTAAATGCATCAAGAACTAATATAATATTATCTGAAGGAAAGTGAAAGATAACAATGCAAATACATTAGATGAGACATCGAGGAAGCATTTTAATTCTCCAAATATTATTAATAAAACTTTAACCAAAATCAAGAGCATCAAATTTTTAAATGTATATTTACATTATTTTGAATATTAAATCTATAGAATAATGAAGATGGACCATTTATGCTTCAGTCTACAATTTCCATATCCTATGTGGAAACCCTAAAACAAAAAAAAAAAGGAAAAAACGACAACCTACCAGTAAACCAACGCTAGAGATAGCAAGAAATCTTCCATTTTTGCCTGCCCCATTCTCTGGCTTTAGTGGACTTTGGCCAAGTGAGACCAAGGAGCTCTATCTTTACACCTAATATTTGGGATTAAGAAATCATAAATCATTCCTAAACTTTCAACAGAGGTATGAAGAATCCAGAAAGACAAAAAGAGAGCTGTGCCTGCTACACTGAAGCCTCCATAAGGAAAGAACAGAGACTAAGGATGGCCAGAGCACAACCACAAAGAGTCAGCAAGGACAAGAGCAAGATCATGCTGCTGAAGGAGAAGAGAACTAGGCATGATGGGAAAAAGTTTCTACCAATAAAGATATAACTAGGCATCCTGCCCTTGTTTGAAAAGAAATTGCTTGTTCTACTCATAGTTGGTCTGAGAGCTGGTCGTCCTTTCCTCTGCCCCCACTTCTCTGTGGTCAAAGAGAAAGTTAGTAGAACTACACTTGCTGACTTTGATTTTTTACAATGCTTTGGATTGTGCATCATTAAAAATCAGCAAATAGGAAAAAAGAGGGAACATTGAGAGGTGGAAGGTGAGCATGAGAACCAGAAGGAGAAAGGTTTATACATTCCCCGTTGAGACTGTTAGAAAAGGAGGAGGAGGAGAACAGATTTCAAGGGCCTAAGAGGGAAGAGGCAGGATGACCTTGCTGGGCTTGAGGATCTTGGGATATTTCCAGATACAAGACATATGGGGAGGAGAAATAAACAATACCAATTCCTATGGCTAAAATGAAAAAGTGGTCCCTCATTTCCTGTGGAAAGTTGGCATGGACTCAGAAACACTGGTGGTGATTGTGTTTAGTTTTCTTTGCAAATGCTCTGCCATAAACTGCTAATACTAAATAACCTTTAAGTTTCAGTTAAATTCCCTAAGAGCTCCCTCTTCTAATTTTAGAATTCAGCGTTCTGAGAATTGGGATACTGGAGATGATCAGGCCAGGCCTTATCTGATTCATAGAAACCATGTCTCTGGAGGACCCAACACCACCCATGGGAATCAGTTAAGCAATGTCCTCCACACTTCATGTATCCCCAATAAGGTGATAGTTTGGATAATTGGCCAAAGTCTAGGGTTGAGAAATGTGGATTTCACATCCTAGCTCTCTAGGCACCTTAAGGAGAAATCACATGAAATCTTGTAACTCCCTTGACAGTCATAACATTCAGATAGCACTTGGGAATGTGACAAAGATGGTGACATGTGCTCTCAGATGATTGTCACTGTAGACATGAGAGGTGTTATAGTCCTTACTTCAGTTCTTCAAGCCTATCATTCATTCATTTTAAAATCAATCTCTCTTTAAAAATGAAGTTCACTAAAAACATTGAAGTTGATTTTACCCCAATTATACTCTTCCTGTTACAAGGCAATGGTATGGGCTTTAAGAAACTGCAAAAATATCCACATTCCTTCAATGTATTCCATTTGATTTTCACAGCAAGTGACTGCCATCTGTGGTTTGCAGTTGTTGGTGCATCAGGTTCAGAGATGTTGGATTGTTCTAGAATTTTTAGGCCATTCTGAATCTGAATGTGTATCTTTTCTCTGCACACTTCCATCTGTCTAATTCACACTGATTTACATGTTGTTATTGTCTTTCCCTGAGAAAATTGATATCATCCTACTAACCTGATGTGTCACCACTCATTGCTCAGCCGGTCACCAAAGTCCATCCTACCATTCTTGCCTCCAGATACTCACTGGACTGACTTCACTCTAGGAGAAAAGCTCCCTGAGCAGCATGGGCCATTCTTTAAGAGATTTCCTTAACGAGGACAGGTGAAACATTTAGTGGGAAGCAGTAAACTATGACTAACTAAATATTACTGGGACACTTTATCACATGCATTTGTATTTTTATTTCTTCTAGTGGGTCCATTTCCTTTTTAGCTATATACTCTCTCCCAGATTAAATTGTCTAAGGAAAAAAAATAACATTTCTGAACACTACTCTGAAACATTATTATTAGCTAAAAAAACATGGTAAAAATCTATCTCCCTGGTAATAATTTGCAGCAGAGATGCTCAGAGTATCTGAGTTCTAGACATATGCAGAGAGTAGGCAGAAAATCTTATCATCATAAATTAGAGAGCATGGTTCATTACTTACAAATGGGCTACAGTATGTATGGAACTTAATTTGGAAATATTTTCTTACATAAAAACTATAAATTTGTTTTAATTGAATTTTCTTTTATTGTATTTATAAGTTGTGTTTCCTTACTAATAGTCTGTAGAATGGGACTTTAGGTAACAAAGTAACTATAAAAATTAATTTTGCTAATTTTGTTTTTACTAATAAAAATTTATTAGACTCATGAGCATATAAAATATAGTCATGCTCAATCATATAGGAAATTCAGATAAGGAGTATTTTTAGAAGTATTTGAATGTAGAGTGCTTTTAAACTTCTTGCTTAAAATCTTTTAAGATCATCAATGTGCAAGGAGGTGTTTTTAACATTTAGCCAATAAAAGGATTGCAGATACTAGTCATGTTTCTTCCAACTGTTTACCATATTGTAAGGATAAGATCTGAAGGGACTTCTCTGAAATGTTACTTTTCAAAATTTCAAAAGTACCCTCTCAAAGCTACTACTCAGCAGAAAAATATCACGAGTTTTCATTCACTTGGGGCCCATAAATCTAGAAGTCAAGAGAAAAAGCTTTGCACTCACACGGCCTTGAATTGGATGATGCAACAAAACAATTTCACTGGGCTATTTCAAAGCCATAATTCCAAGTAAAAAGTCAAAAAATAAGTAGGATGTCATGGTATTTATCAATTCTCTGAGAACTTTAAGCAAGTCAGATTTCACACCCATTGGGGAATAGATGTCTATTTAGGAGTGGCACTCAGCACCTCCAAAGAACAAAGGAGGATATCTAGGACTGACTTCAAAGAGAACCACATGAGCAGGGCTTACCAAGCGTTAGACCACATACACTTTAAATGAGTCAGTATCTTAAATCAATTATGCTGATATCATTATCTAAGCAAGGAAAGGGAAAATAATCCAATTTTTCAGCGCCACTATTTCTCCTTTCATAAACTGGAGAAAAGTATGTTATTATCTGTGGTGCTGACTATTGGAGTTCAGACCTCTTAGAAGTTTTCAGTGAGATTTAAATCAAGCATGCTTAACATGAGCACAAATGGAGGCTCTGGGAGGGTCCAAGTTAGTTACAGTTCAAGTTAGTTACTTTAGTCTTTAATTAATGCCCTTGTGATATGTTTTGAAAATAGCAATGTTTCTAACTCTCTTAGCAATTTCAAACCAGGACTTCATCCACACTTCAGTCAAGGATGAGTTTCACCTCTATCTCCATGAGTAATAAAGAAAGCAAGCTTTTGGTTATAAGGCTAAGAAATGTATTTTTATCCCAATAACTCTGTCACAAAAGAGAAGCCAAAACACATGCAAAGGGAATGGGAACAGGTTAGAACTGGAATAACTGGGCAAGCTTGTCCCAGGTTTAATGTACTGCAAATTATTTGAAACCATCTTGCCACCCTACTTACATCCCCCCAAATAAGAGCTCAACACTAACTTGACTTAAAAGAAGAGTCCCTGCAGAGGTACCTCAGCTGTGGCATGGAACTTAAAGAAAGGAGAAAGGAGAATGTTACTGGTGAGAAAAATAATTATCCAGTGCATTCACTCTTGGGTTCTATGAAAGGATTTTAATGTCATTTTCTCCAAAGCATACCTAATCCATTTCCAACTTGAAAGAAGATATTTTACATCAAAGAAGATCAAGTACTTGTTAAATTACAAATGCCCCTTTGGGAATGTCTGCTTCTCTCAGCTGGTTGTAGACATGCTTCCACGTTCACTGGCCATATTGGTTTGAATTGACAGTGCTACTGTGTTCTGGCTAAATACTAGCTAAAAGTTCCAGCTTTGGAGCTCTACAGGTATAAAAGCATGTCAAAATGATGTCGAATTGAAGGAAATTCTTTAAATTTCATGTAAAACTTCAATGAAATAAATGTTTTCAAAGCCATAGAAAGTATTTACACATTAATAATCTTAAAATTTCTAATAACTTCCTCATTTTCCTTTCTTTCAAGCACCACCATTTCAAATGAAAATGTAATGATATTTGGATTTCTTTTGTTCCTTCTCCTTGTTTCCTCCCCATCTTCTTCCTCTTCCTTCAAGAGTACTATTGTCCTGATAGCATTGATCTTTTCCTTTTACTTCATTGCAAATGAGGATATTGTGGTTTAAATGAACTATGAGTTTGGGACTTTAACTTTTTTATCATATTGCTCCTATGGAGCACATTGTAGCATATGGGTGCTACAATGATTTAATTTCAAAACAATTTCTAATTAGAATTCATTGAAAAGATACAAAGGATTGATTATTAAAATCTGACAGAGCCAGTCATCGAAGGCTCACATCTGTGATCCTAGCTACTCATGAGGCTGAGATTTGAAGACTGGTTCAAAGCTAGCCTATGAAGAAAAGTACACAAGACGCAATCTCAACCAGAATACTGATGGATCTGAGATGTGGTTCAAGTTCTAGAACTGGGTGAGATCATGAGGCCCTGAGTTCAAGCCCTGATCCTGGCACAAAGAAAGATAAATAAAACAGAGACAGAGAGTCTAATAGAATATATTAATGCATGAGGGTCTAACAAAAGTATGGAACTTGACCTTCCATTTCCAAAGCCACACCAGAAAGTAGGACAGCTGACATGGTGGCATTGAGAAGGAGATAGTCTAAGACTAAACCCAAGTTTTGCCACATAGATGCTGGGAAAACCTCATCCCTAAAGTAGAAATGCTAATGTTATGACAATTTAGTGGATTACTTCATTTAAACTACAGATTCTGGTAGATAGTAAACTCTTGGGATTTTGATTATGGTACCAGATTCTAGAATTCCTTCTTATATCCTTCTCACCAAAACTCACACAGGGTTTAGTACACCAGGGAGCACAAGAAAAACTGGATAGCATCAAGAGGTGTAATGTGTAAGCAACATAGGTTGGGAGGCAGAGAAGCCTGCAAAGTAGCCACTGCTTACATCCCGAATTAACATGGCTTAAAGTAAGCAAGTTACAAACAGCATGCATATTGTAGACAGTGTTGGAAGATGGGACAAACTTTAACCACCACCATGGGAAATCAAGGGACCAGGAGTGTAGCCTACTGGTAGATTGCTCACCTAGTGTGCATGAAGACCTGGGTTTGATTCCTCAGTACCACATACACAGAAAAAGCCAAAATGTTGCTGTGGCTCAGGTGGCAGAGTGCTAGCCTTGAGCACAAAGTGTCCAAGGACAGGGCCCAGGCCTTGAGTTCAAGCCCCATGACTAGAGAAAAAGAAAAGAAAAGAAAAGAAAACCACAATGTTGCTAGGTAGACAACTCTGCAATGTTCCGGGAACACTACCTACCTTGTGGAATTTCTAGAAGTCAGTTGTCAAATGAAGTTTGAGTATGAGATCCTTAAGGTCCCTTGCAGTTCTTAAATAATGCTATTTGGAATAAGACAACCATCAAAAATTCTGAACTGTTTGTCCTAACAAATGTCAATATGTGAAAGGCAGAATGGAAGTAGTCACTGACAGTCTCTGTAGCATTTTCTATCTCATTTTCTTTAAAATTTTATTTTAAATTATCATTTAAATAGTTGTACAAAGGAGTTGCCATTTCATCAAAGTGGTTTATGAATACAATGCATCTTCACAAAAACAATTTTAATACATTGGCGAAAGAGTTACCTGTCATAAATATGAAATGCAATGTACAAATATCACTTCATTTTCTGAAGTGTCTTTATATTCCAAATATCTGATAACTAAATTAACAACAAAAAAATTCAAACACAATACAAAAATGGGAAGAAACTAAGTTGTAATAGAGATGAATAGAAATGCACTGATGTATCAGTAAAATTCTTACTTTAGTTTCTAGTTATATCCTTCTATCTGAAGGGTTTGATCTTGATTGAAGAAGAGAACAGCAGAATGGATTGGGTTGAACCAGTGTCAAGCAAAGAAGTTATTTTCTATTTTTCTCATGGATTGGGAGCTTGGTCAGATAAAGCAAATGCTGCTAATTCAATAAGCTGTTCTAATTTCTTCTTAAATGGATCACTTCATGCTTAAGCTCTAAAACCTTCCAAGATTTGAAATCAGATGAAGACCCGGGATAGATTAAATCTTCTGCACAAAGGTCCCTTCATCTCCTTTGATTTTCTGGGCAGAATTTGCAATGCCTCTTGTGTTCATCAGCTACAGCAACAGTATATAATTTTTAAATTATATAAGTTTTAAATAAAATTTATATTATCTAGCATATCATATTGCTAATTAATATGATCTCTCTGATCATAGATTTTCCATTCCCTACTGTTTTCCTGCATGAGCACCCACTCTACTCTGCATTTGCTTTTGAGCCACAGGGCATTTTCAGTGAATAGTGTAGAGAAGATAATTAGCAAAAATAATATGCCCCATTACCCATTCATTAACTCTTGTTTAGATCCTGCCTGAACTTACATTCTCATCTTCTATTTCATTTAAGATTTAATAGTTTCTTGTGGTCAGGGGGAGGAAGAGACTCTAGGAATACAATAAATGTCAAACAGAAAGATTCCCCCCAGGAAGGCGCAGACAAGTGGGTAAGGCTCAAGATGGGAGAACATCAGAAATGATAAAGAAGAGGGTAAAGAAACAGGAGAAGGCTAGATGATGACGAGATGGTTAATTCTTGGTCTAATTTGACCAAGCCATGTGATGTGTGGATATTTAATAAAACAGTATTTCTGATATGCATGTGGGGGTGTTTTAGGTAAGATCAGCATTTGAATTGGTGGCCTGAAACAGTTAGCCAAGACTGGAATCTATACTATCTGCATTTCGATTCTTAGTCCCCTATATAAAGTTCACTATATATAGTCCCCTATATATAGCTTTACGGGGCTCCAGCTTGCATGCAATGGATGATGTGATTTCTCAGTCTCTGTAATTGTATGAACCAACATCCTACTGCGTCTGTTTCTCTGAAGTACCCTGATGCTCAGAGCTGATTAATAACTGCTATCCAAAACATACTGGCAATGTTTATGATAAATTTTCTCCCTGCAAATGACACTCAGTTGGCATTATCCCTGATGTTTTCTTCATTTCTTCCTCTCTCTCTCTCTCTCTCTCTCTCTCTCTCTCTCTCTCTCTCTCTCTCTCTCTCTCTCTCTCTCTCTCCCTCTAATTTTGAGACCGGCTCTCCCTAAGAAAGCTGCACTGGGAACTCACTCCATAGCCCAGGTTGATGACAAAATGTTGATCCCTCTCCCTTAACCTCTAGAGTGCTGGGATTACAGGCATGCACCACAAGGAGCATACCTACTATTGAGTTTAGAGTTGTTTCTTCTTTATTTATTGTCTACTAGTTTCTCAAATGGCAGGAAATTTTCATTTATTTACTAAGTTATTCTCTGTGCCTGTAACAAAACACCTGATTAACAACTTCAAAGGAAGAAAAATTAATTTTGGTTCAGAATTTCAGTTCATTGTTGCTGAGCCAGGCTGAGTCAGAATATCATGGCAAGAAGCATAGCATGGAGTGGCTGTGAGGGAGAACGATGAGAGGACAAGGACAAGATATAGGTTTCAAGGACAAGACCTCAGGGACACATTCCCTTCAATGAAGTACTCTACCTAAGATTCCATCACCTCCCTGTAACTATGAAATCTTGAGAACCTGGATGGATGAATCCTTTGCTAAAGTCAGAATCCTCATGACTCAACTACTCCTCCATGATCATGCCTTTGAACTTCGCTGCATTGGGCACTAAGCCCAACTTAGGAGCTATTTCAGATGGAACACTTCAGCTCACAACCATAACCATTAACTTCACCTGACCACTGGAGTAAACATTAGAGAGCCAGTGGCCAAAACAATGGCAGGGAAGATTTATAAAGCCTACAGGTGGCTTCAAGAAAAAATTCAATAGCTCCCTATTCTCCAATTTTCACCATGTTTCCATTGTCTTTTGTAAAATGGGCTTCATCTTTAGAAAAGATAAGCCATCATTTCTCTTGATTGGCTCTAGTAGAATCTATTCATTTGAAATCTGACCTGTTCTATACTTCTTTCCTACAGTATAAACTCACTCAGCTTCCTAAGGTGCATTTGTGAGTATACCTAAAGAGTTTAGAATTGTGTATGGAAAATATCTCTTCAGGTAAGAACAGATACTAGAGGGAACCATTATTGAATAGCAAGCTGTATGTTCCTAATTATGTTTTCTAGGGTGACATTAACAGATTTATGGGAATATTTATAATTGGGTAACTTACATAAAAGAAATCCCTATTAGTTGCTGTAAACATTTCTAATATGACAGCCTTCGTTTGCAAGTAAACTATGATTACAAGATACAATAGAAAGCAGAGGGAAACTAGTCTCCTTTCCCCAAGTCCCTTAACATTTGACACTTGGCAACTCTTGAGTGTTCTAAAAGACTGACCTTCTCCTCCATCCTGAGCACAAATAAATGCTAGCCAAGTTCCCACATGACTTCTTAAGACTCGTACCCTAGGTTTGAGTTCCATCTTGCATCTCTTTTCAATCCTTACAAGCTTGTTCATAATATACTCTAAGCTAAAGACAAATACAACAACCCTATTCTCTAGTTTGTCTTTATTAGTTTCTGGCTTGTTGTCATTGTACCTGGACCATGTACACAGACAGTGGTCAATGAAAGTTCTGTCTTTGGAAAGGTGCTACCACAGTCCTGTTACAGGCATGTAAATCATGATATGGTTTCCATTCAAAAAGTGGTTGCTCCTTTTTGTTTATATGTCTTTGAGAGGTTCCTTCAAAATTAGACAAGAAAGGATTGACTCATGTAATCAATTACAGCCAGACAAAAGACATCTCTCTATGAGGCTGCCTCAGGCACCAGAATGAAGGTCAAACTATACAACCACATGGCTGGGATTTTATTTACACCTGTGGGAAATGGGTGCAGTAAAAAACAACCAGTCAAATGTAACACTTAAAAAGAAAAAATTACTTGAAAAGAAGGTAACATATAGGAAAGTCAGTATAAGAACATTGTTCCTAAAAATCATGATATTCCCATTAGCTTTGATCTTCTCGCAGCCTTTTTCAGATTTACAGTGTGTCCTCATTTCTGAGGATATAGCTATCACTCTAGTGATTCATTTGCCAACAATTCTCCCATTTCCCCAAACAACATAATATAAACCAGCCACCCAACCCCCACCTCATTCTATTGCAGCCATTTAAATAGCAATTCAGACATAGCAAATCAGGTGTCTACTAAGTGATCAACTGAAATCTTTTTTGTGAAATTGAATAAAAAAAGGATTAAGCAAGTCTTCTGAGCCAGCACTAGAATGCTACATATGCAGATTTTATACTCAAGTACACTGGGCCAATAATCTGTTCTTCCAGAGTTCACAGGCAGAAACCAGCACGAGGCCCAACTCGAGGAAGACCTGCATCACCGAGCCCTACCCTAAACACTCCACCCAGCACAACCTGCTAGTGCATCTGAAATTCCATCAAGAACACATTACTGCAATAAAAGACATTGCTTGTTCCCAAATAATCTTTTTAGATTAATACAGATGATAAGATAGAATGAGAATATATGGTTTGTCTTAAGACCATGTTGTAACTGTCAATGTGGTTCCATTCTATCCTGACTAGAAAAGCTTCCTGGGGCCTGTTACATGTTTCTGCATTACAGTAACTGTGCTCACAATGCACTGTGGCTCTCCAAGCAATACTGACCTGTTTGTAAGAGCACAGAGAAATATTGACCTCCATACATCGTTGTGAGCGTTTATCTGCACATTCTGCAAACATTCCTTGAGACCTACAACATGCCTGACAGTCTTCCACAGTGGGAGACTAAGTAAGTTAGAAATGGACAAAGTCCAGGTCCTCGTGGAGTAGAAGCAGTGAGGAGGCAGAGCTAAGGAGATATGAAGGTTGATATTCAAAGCCAGGGAAGCCCTTGAGATATTTTTCTCTAACTTACAAAACAGTCAGATGTAGGCCTGTGGCAAGTGGTAGAGTTAAAGATCTACCTTTAAACAAAAGGAGCTCAAGGACAGTGCCAGGCCCTTATTTTAAGCCAGAAGACTGGCATACACACACACACAAAATTTATATTTGATATACAGCCCAATTTCATGAAACAACAACACCTTAATGTTAATAGTTACTCTAGAGTTCTCCTATAAACACATGTATAAATCCTCTCGGGCCATTTCCAGTGGCTTTATTTAGACTTGGCTATATGTCCCAAATTCCAGTCACAAAACAAGTGACAACTTACCCTCATTTGAAAAACTGGAATAAAATATCAAGTAAAGCCTTGAAAAGAGGCAGAAGCCATTTCTGGGTGTATTTCACAGAAACTTGTGGAGTTTGAGGAATACCAGCCATAAGAACACAGAAGAGAAATCAAGAGGGTGTTCTGTATACAGGAGCCTGTGTACTTTGATCAAGGATGGCAAGAAGCAAACAAACAAAATCTTTCTTTTCACATGTCTACCAATTTTGCCAAGCCCCAGGCAGCATTCTAGACCTCTGCTGCAGTTTATTCTGGAGCCACACCCTGGATGAGGATGGTGACAGTGACTCCTCGAACTGCTTCACCTATGATAAGGCTTCATTTTATTTCCACAGCAACAATTGACACAGCCCTTCCATGCTCTTAATATACATCAGGCAAACTGCGAATGAGAGTCTTGGAAAAGGAGAGAGCTGTTGCTCAAAGTCCAAAGCTTCCGATGGGAAAACTGAAAGCAAGGGGGGCTGGGCAACTGGACAACTGCTCTGAGGTGTGAGAGGAGAAAAAGAAGAACACAAAGCTGGTGCCTGGAAGGCAAGAGGCTGCCCAGGTCAGAGAGTGGAAGAGGAGCAGCAGTGCTCGCAATATTCTAATAGCAATGTGGGGGATCCTTGTGGCGCTAGGATCATTAAATAGTTGAACTGAAGTGCTGAAGAAAACCATATGGGATTTAAAGTCCACATAGAAATTGGACAAGGAAAATGGAAGGAATCTGATAAGATTCCTGGGTCTCACATCCTGTTTGCTGTCTTATACTACAGCCTCACAAAATGTTACTCTTGAGACAGCTGGGGAGAGAATCATGATAGAATACCCATTACAACATAAGTGAACTTACAATCTTTCATTGACATTTTCAGTAATCACTGGGCTTCTTCGGCAAATCAGTCTAGGACATAACTACATCCCCAAATAAACAGAAAACTACAAATGCTATTATAATCTTTTAACTTGTACTAGGAAAGTATTGAAGTCCATTCTAACTGAAGGCCAAAATCAAGTGCTGGAATTCTAACTACTTGCCTTTAAAATGAACACACTTCTATCTTTCCCCACTGCATATCCCTCCCAAGTAGTAGCTGCCTATTTCCCCTTTTCTACCTTTTCTTCACAGTCATTTTTGTATTTCAAAAGACAGTATTCTTTTGGGTAGGCAGATCACATTTCACTGCATATGGAAACCATAAAAGGAGTGCTAACATCAAAACAGAATTGCTCATCATCATCATCGAAGGTTATTAAAGTACAAGATCAATATGAGGATAGCCAAAGAGATGACTTAGCCAACTTCACACAAATCTTCCACCTTCAGAAAGCTAGTTTCTCATTCTCCCTTACTAGGAGGAAAAGTCTTTATGATTCACACTGGGCCAACAGAATGGAAAAGGAAAGGCAATGGACATGAAAAAATGATTTCCAGAACACACAGCTACATTTCGAGCATAAGAAATTATGATCCTTGCTTCTAGCTCTCCACTACTTATTTCCTCATTGCTTTTCTTCCTCATGGTTCTGTTGCCATGGCACACATTAGGGTCCCAAGTAGCTCCCCAATTTCACAAATTAAGTTGCTTTTGCCCTGACCTTCTCCTTAGTATTCTATGGGGTGAATATTTGTCTCCCCATGTTTATGTGTTGAAATCCTCATCCCCAAGACAATAGCTTTTGACTCTGAGTTCTTTGAAGGTGATCAGATATTGAAAGTGGAATGTCCGTAGTAGGAATAGTGTCCTATAGTCTCTGGGGATACACCAGAAGGCACTTGTGAACTATGAACCGAAGTTCAAGTGCTCCTTAAACACCAACTCTACCAGTTGATTGATCTTGAACTGCCAGCCTTTGTAATGATGAATAAATATGTGTTGCTATAGGTACGCCTCCGGTGGCATATTGTTATAGAAGTCTGCCTGAATTAAACATTTACCCTACTGATTTATTTCCTCCTGAAATTTTACATTCTACATGCTTTTTGGCCTTCCAGTCATCAAGAATCTCTTTCCTTTTCTCTTTTTTCTTTTTCTTTTTGGTCAGTCATTGAGTCTTGAGCTCCGGCTCTGAGCTTTTCAGCTCAGCTCAAAGCTAGTGCTCTACAACCTGAGCCACAGCGCCACTTCCAGTTTTCTGGTGTTTAATTGGAGATAGCAGTCTCCTGGAGTTTCATGCCTGGGCTGGCTTTGAATCTTGATTTTTATGTCTCAGCCTCCTGAGTAGCTAGGGTTACAGGCATGAGCCACCAGCACCCAGCGATCTCTTTCCTTTCTGTCTCCTCTGGCTACTTTTCTGCTTTAGTTTTGTTTTGTTGTTGGCTCTATTTACAGTAATTCTGTTTATCCTGCCCTCCTTATGTATTCTTTTCCTCATTCCCACTGCCACAATTAAAACAACACCACCAACAAAAAGATTGTGTCCCGTAGCTCCCCATTTCACTATCCCATTTGAAAGATAAGACACTTGATCCTACTTGAAGCATAGGGTATTATCAGGGTTTCATGCAAAAAAGATTCCAGAGAAAGACATGAATCTCCATACATTGTCTTTGAGTAAACGCATGCATAATTTGTTGCTAAATGAGGTTGTCAAAGGATTCAGTATAAGCTCTCAGAAAACTCCACCAAAGTTTTACCCAAGGCAGGAACAAATATGGAAATGCTGTAGGTCCATCACTAATAGGCCAGGTGTCTAGAATGTAAAGTACATAGCACCATATGATTATTTTGATTTTCCAACAACCAGAATCTTATTACTGATCAGTCAAAAGCTAAACTAATGCTTAATTAAGATCATAGTTTACCTACTGGCACTACGTCAGAATCGACGTGTTTTTCTTATAGAAGAGCAAGGTGATTAATAAATTTCTAAATACTGGAATAAGGACCTAAGAGAGGAATGTACATATATATGCCAAAGGTGGATTCTGCTTGTATAAGCCATCCTCCACAGTCTCCACATGGCCTAGAAGTAAAGCAGAGGATTTGTTTTTAGTTACTATATTCTTGTTGATTTGATTCAAATGGAGGTCAAATTCCTTACTTGTTCAATAAAATATCCATTGACTGATAAGTAGGCTTCTGTGAATATCCCTTGAAGTCTCACGGGGCTCTTTATGAGTCCTTTACTCAGCAAGCTACCTAATTGAGTGCTGTCATGCATAGCCACTGTAGGAAAGGTAAAGATAAATTAGAAATACTTCCTCTGGACAAAAAATTGACAGTTCAGTAGTGTAGACAGACATCTTCTTTGTGAGAAGTAATGTACCTTCTATATGGAGAATATAACTATAATTCCTCTATTAATTACAATAAAAAATAAAAATCTTCTTAAATAACTTTAAACATAATGGAAAATAAGTGATGCGAGAACTGCCCAGGAAAAACATTTTGTGTTTTGTTTTTTAATATTTGGACAGAAAGGTGACTTTTAATGTCCAGAAATAGAAGGCAATTGAAGAAAGGAGATATTAAGGAAGAAATAACATTTAAAGTGCATTGCATATTTTAAGGCATTCATTTATTTCTGTGACAATTATTACTTGCTCATAAAATACAAGGATGTAGGAATGAAGTGGTGACAAACATGCAGTGACAATCCCTTTGTACTTCGAAGTCTCATCAGAACAGCACATATAAATGACTCAAGAACATTATATATTGTACCAGCACACTTGCATTCTCTCAATGCACCATAAACATCTTTGCCAGTTACCACAGTCAATAGAATGATTGTGGAGTAGGATATAAAGTATTTATTTATAAGCCATAGAAAATATTTGTGTGCTGTCTACCAGGTACCCTACTTCTGAGAAAAGGAAATGAGTTGACCACAAATGTGGCTTCAGACGAGGTAATGTGTCCCAATTAGATATGAAAATCTTCTTTAGAAAATCCAGTTAATCATATTATGTATTTAACCTAAGCTCCTCAGAGTGGTGGCAGAAATGCCTTATGTTAGCTAGCTGAGACAATTCAGCTAACATGGCTCCATGGTTATTGATCAGAAGAGAAGGTGACTCCACTCATGACACATAAGACAAAATACCTATCTCCCATCCATTTCAGTTTCAAATATACCAGAGACTATAGAAAGAAAACATTTCCTTTCAAAATGACTATAATCATGATTATAATCTTTCTTTGAAGAGAATACACTACAAGCTATTTACCATGAATACATATATATAATTAGATGGTGATTTTTCTCATTCATGTTTTCTGTAACCTAAGTAAACTTCAAAAAATTACTATGCCTACTTCACTTATTCACTGATTTTCAATCTGTTCATCTATTCAACAAACATTTAGCACAGTGTGCTAGACACAACATTTGGGGTAACAAGGTGAATGAAGCATAGCTATGCCCTCAAGAATCTCACAGATCTTAAGAAGTGGCTTCAGTGGAGATAAATCTTAAAGGAATAATGTTACTTACACTAAAAGGTGACTCTGGACATGACAGGCCAATGTAACAACTAAAGGAAATAGCCCAACGGATTATGGGAGGAGCAGTTTTTAACCTTTCATGTTTAGGGATTGGTTTAATATAGATAACTAACTACAGTCTCTAATAAAGTGCTTTTGTGAGGTTCCAATGCTGCTGAAAACATTCTTCATTAGAAGTGTGTCTTTTTTAGAAGTGCTGGCCAATGCTAAATTATAAGAGCAAATGTGGATGAAGATCCAGAAGGAAAATGAGTGCTTTGCTAGGCACATGGTTGCTCTATCAAACATGCCCAGGATTACCAACAAAACAGGCCTTGTGTGTGGACATTCAGTATGAATCAGTAATATGAAGACTTGAGTTTCCTTAGGAGAAAGTGAGCTTCCCCTTGCTTTCATAGTCAAGAGAGAATGACCCTGTTTTCCTTATCACTTTTTTCATTTCTACCTACCAATATCTTTGACAAGAAAAATATTAATAGGATTTACATTCATGTGGAACTGAAGGAAGTTGGAGTGGTTAAGGATGTGGCACAAGTATCTGGACTCAGGAGAGAGGAGTTGATGATTAGTGTATGGCCAATGCCCAGTCTACTAACTGGCTTCCAAATCAGTGCTGGATGACATTTTCCTAAATGAGCTATAAATCAGGGAGGAAATGAACTCCAAGTCACCTCATAGGGTTCCCAAACCTCAAGTCAGTGCCTCTTTACCTAGCAATGAACAGTTACCAATGACCAAGAAGTCTCCCAAATCTCTTATATTACTTACCGAGCTAACTAGTGACTTCCTGCTTGGGGCTGCAAGGAAAACGCACCCCCACCTGCATCTCACTCCTATGTCATGTAAATGGCGATCTTTCAGTTTACTTTATTCACTGGGGAAGAACAGGACTCTTCTTTTATGGCTGTTTCTTTTTCTGTTGTTTGTTTTTACTGATTTATTTTCATTCTTCATTGTACATTTTAGTAAGATTGGAGTTTGAAGGTTAGAGTATTTACCTTCTTACCAGCAATGTCTGAGAGCTCTCATAACTTTGCATCGTCAGAAAATTTTCTGTAAAGCACTCATTTTAATTTTAGCCTATTTGGCTAAATAGCTCATTATGGTTTTACTCTGCAATTCCCTGGTGACTAATTGCACTGATAGCTTTATGTTTATATAAGCCATTGGTTTATTTTCCTTGTAAAGTGCCTAATGAAATCCTTCACCCAATTTTAAATCACTTGTCTTTTTATTGTTGAATCATAGAGATTTTTTTTTCTGTATTCTGGGTGAAAGACCCCGTGAGTTATACATTTTGTTAATAGCATTTTCCTGTTTATTTTCACTAAAATATTCTGGTTGATATAAAAATGGGATCTAAAATTGTTTATTTTTAATGGCACTACTATTTGTTGAAAACTTTCTTTACTAAATTACTTTGGAATGTTTGTTTAAAATATTTGTTTCATTTCAGCTATCCATTACCTAGTGTTAATTTAGTATAACATTATCTTACTATTATTATCTGTGTCATTATGGTAAATCTTATTATCACTAATAAGTTTTCCAACTTTATTCATTGTTCTATTCTAGGTACAGTCTCACATAAATGTTAGAATTACATTGTTGATGCAGGTCATCAGTAGCTTATCCCTGTAATCCTAGCTAATCAGGAGGCTGAGATCTGCAAATTGCTGCTCAAAACCAGTGCTAGCAGGAAAGTCTTAACTACCGAAAAGGCAGGGAGTAGAGCTGTGGCTTAAGTAGTAGAGCACTAACTTTCATCATGAAAGCTCAAGGATAGTAACCAGGCCCTGAGATGAAGTCCCAGGACTGGCAACAAAAAATAAAAAGGAAAAGGAAAAGAAATAAAAAAGAAAATTAGTCAATTTCAGCATTAACCAAAAAGTCCTGTGGAGATTTTGAATCTAGATTATAGTTAATATATGCCAAAATTTGTGGGAAATTAACAATTTTATCTCACCTACACATGCATAGCGTGGCACACTGTCAGAGAAGCTCATATTTAGGTTTCAGAAACTCACACACAGAAAGCCCAGGTAAATGTAGCCCTCATTTCATTCCTCCTTTTAAGGATTACAATCCCATGCACTGTTTCCTAATGCATGATAATGCCTTCTTTAATTTTTTTTCAATTTTATACCTATTAATTGAGGAAAGACAACACTAATAATCATGTCTCTGTCTTGAAGATGGAAGTACAAGTCATTGGTAGTGGTTATAAATTTCTCTTATCTCCAAGAGGGAATACATATGCAATTTAATAATTTCCCAGAAAGAAATTTAAACAAGGAGCCCAATGCTTTTGAATATCTGAATTTTGATACCTACTCATTTTCAATTACGATTCAACACCAGCCCATCTTTGACAGAAACAGAAATTTACTCTAAGCTACGCTTCTTGCTTCATTCTAGGAAGCTGAGAGGAAGCAAAGCACCAAATTATACCCAGTAAGGCTAATGTTATGAGCTATGGGATTGCTGCAGTTTGAGCATCTGGATCATAGAGCTAGTCAAAACCTATAGGCAAAATTTATCCCGATGCATATTATCTAATATTCACATATATAAATAAGACAACCTCCAAAGTAACATGGAGCATATCCTTTGAGTTGGAGTTTAACTTCTTTGAATTTCAGAATTGTAATGATAAGTGTGAAAAGCTTTGGAAGTTAAAAAAAAAAGACAAGAGCTAGAGTCATTTGACACAGTTTATACTTAGGGGATTCTATTTATGTTGTGACAATAGTGGCAAAATCGTCTCCTGCCTGAAGCTGTGGAGGCCGAAGAAGGCGGTTCTGTTACTTGTTAAAGGTCTTCATATCAACATACTGTGGAAACATCAATTTCTCACTTTGCTCTTTAAAGAAATAGATATGAGATTCTGCCATTTTCCTTGATGGGCACAGTAAGCTGATTTCATCTTTTCCTCTGAAAGCTGGAAACACAGTATTCAAGTCCAATTGAGAACAATCACGTCATTTTCTATATTGTCATCACTCATCAGGGGTCCTTGTCTGGTGCAAAGTAAAAATTGTTCTTTATCAAATATCACTTAATTTATCGTCATTTGTAAGAATGCTAATAACTAAAGAAGAAAATGAAAAGAACAACACTTGAGACTAAAAGAATAGTTTATTAGAGAAAATAGCTTGTATAAGCCCTTTTAAAAATATTTCATCCATACCTTGGTTTAAAGACTTGTAACATAAAGCATCTCCAACTCTCTTCCCTTGGTCCTTTGATCCTTTTTAACAATTGTTCCAGAACATTTCCCTGCCATTTAGCAGTTCCCATTGATTGCTTTGATTGAGCTGAGAAAATATGATCACAAAATGTTCTCTTGACTTTAGAGTACAATAATATTCTGGAAAAACATTTTATCACCTTATTAGTATAATAGACATGGCCAGCTAGGAAACATTTTGAAAGGAGAAATGAACAAATTTATCCTCTATTGTTTCTTCTTAATTGGATGAGTAAGAAATAAGCATGTTTTTTATGGATAAAATAAGTGATATAGAGTTTTTCATAGTGGCTTGACTGCTTTGATGTCATGTACAGTGAGTTAGTAAAAGATACTTACACGAAAATATAGGGATAAAGTTTGAACCAAGGGATAGCCTTTGTAATGCAATGCTGGTACACTGCACCAGTGAGAACAGGAAACCCTCTAAGCTGTAGACTGCAGTTGCAGATGGCATTTGAGTGCAGATCATAGAGAACTGCATATCCTTAAATTCAAGTATGAGATGGATGTACAATCACTAGTGGAAATATAAATTACTTTGGCTTTAGTAGGTGGTGAAACTTCTGTGTGTTTTTGTTGTTGTTGTATTGTTGTTTTGGGTTGTTATTGTTGTTGTTGTTGTTTTGCCAGTCTTGGGCCTGAGCTCAGGGCTTGAGCACTGTCCTTTGGCTTTATCAAGGCTAGAGCTCTATAGGACGATGTGAGCCATAGTACCACTTCTGGATCTTTTCTAAGTATGTGGTACCTAGGAATTCAACCTGGGTCTTTGTGCATGCTAGGCAAGCACTCTACCACAAGGCCAAACTCCAGGCCTGAAACTTCTGTTTTTAACATTTTAATTTTCAGCAACTAAAGAGAATATCAAACAGTTAGTCAGCTAATCCCGATACAAGAAAGTTATTCATTTGACCTACATCAGATATAAATTAGAAGAAACTGAAAAGACTACTAAGAACAAAGAAATGAAAGAAGAGAGGCAATCAAGAATAGAACCATGTATTTATTTTAACATCTCTGTAAACAGATACATTACACAAACACTTAAAAGGAAAGGTTTATTTGGGATCATGGTTTCAGTGGATTCAATCCATGACCAGCTGGCGCCATAACTTTGGGCCTGAAGCAAGGCTAAATATCATGTCAGTGGGAGGAGAAGAAAGAAGAGAAAATGAGGAGGAGAAGAGGGAGGGGGAGGAGGGAGCTGCTCATCTTATAGGAGGCAAGGAAACAGAAAAAATGCCTGTGTTGTCATGCTCTCTCCTTTCCCCTGGTATTCTGTTCCAGTCCCAAGAGTGTGAAATAATGCTACCCAAAGTCAGTCTTCTCTACTTTATCTCTGAGATACATTTTATTAATATTGGTGCTTTTCTGTTCAGTCAAGTTCATAACCAGGATTGGTCATCGCAAACAGATTTTTTTTTTGCCAGTCCTGGTGAATGAACTCAGGGACTAGGCATTGTCCTTGGTCTTTTCTCAAGGCTAGTGCTCTACCACTTGAGCCACAGCACCACTTCTGACTTTTTTCTATGTATGTGGTACTGAGGAATGGAACCTGGGTCTTCGTGCATGCTATGCAAGCACTCTACCACTAGGCCAAACTCCCAGCCCCAGAAACAGATATTTTATCACCATTTCTAAGTCATCCATTTTGTAAAACTTTCACAATCAATTTCATTCTTTAGCTTCCTCTAGCACAGATGAAAGATTATTTTATTTAAAATGTAAGAAAGGAAGAACCAAAGAGCTCTCATTAAATCCAGCAAACTAGCTAACCAAACACTTGTTCATTTCAGCTAGAAATTACTGCCCAAGGTCATGCATTTTTCCAGAGGAAGGAAATAAGACCCTATTTTCCCATTTCAAATTTGCATAATTATTTTCCTTGGTTTTAATATTGGAAATACATTTGGATAAATTACTGCCAAGTTCTCAAGTTGTAGTAATCTTTATCCAGGACCAATGTCTGTGCTCAGTATATACTGCCTATAAATTACACCTGAAAAGTCCCTCTAAACAGGTTTGAGATTTAATCCAGTTACACAAATGAGAAAAATAAGGATCAAAGATTTTTTAAGGTTCTAGAGCCTGAACTTAGCACTCTTGCTCAGCTTGCCTGTTTGAAGTTGGTGTTCAACCACTTGAGCCATACCTCTTGCCCAGCTATTTGCTAGTTAAAAGGAGATGGAGTCTGGCAGACTTCCTGGCCTGGACTGGCTTCAAACTGTGATTGTAGGTATCTCATCCTCCTAAACTACAATTATAGGCACAAGACTCTTAGCATTCCTGTGACATACAGTAAGTAACAGGGCCAGTGGCAGGCCCAGCAAAGGGATGCACAGCCATGTAGAATTTACCAGCTGGGGACATTCAGTTCCATCAAAAGAAGGTCCAAACCATAATTTTCCCAATACATACTATTTTCCCAATAAATAAATATTAAATAATATTAAATATTAAATAAATATTAAATACTACCTTCAGAACTTACTGTCTTCAAACGAGTGTTTCCACATGATATCACATTTTTGTTTTGTTTTTAGACAGATCTTCATACTTGCCAGAACTATCTGTGGATTGAGTTTTTTTTTCTAAAAACAATGGGAAATTCTTTTATTCTCTAGAGAAAAACAACAGAATAGCCAAGCAATGGGCTAGCTACAGTCAACTCAGCTGAGTACAGCTTTATATAGGCAAGTGATAGTAAACCACATCTTTGGTCTCTGAATCATGTTAAAAAAAGAAAAAAACATGGGGTGGGGGAAGAAATCAAAAGCAACAGCAAGTCTGGAACTGAAACTAAAATGGAAGTGAGAAGGCAAAGAACTAGATTGGAGTGGGCCAGAAACTAAGCACACTGTTGGAGCTGAAAACACTTTGAAATGCAGGGGAAATTCTCTTTCATGTACATCTTCAAAGAGCTGCTACCCCGGCATAGGATGACATGAGGATTTTATCTGGTGTGTTCACATACTCCATCTGATTGTCTGGACATGGTGCTGAAAGGGATTCCAGGTCTGTATTTAGAAAGAACTATAAAGATTCTGATGTGTGTTCTGGCCATCTGATTGGAAAGGACATACTGGATCTAGGTCTTTATTTCCCTTGGCCATAAGACAAAAACAAAGCAGGTTTGTATGGCAAAGGACATAGCTAGCAAGTTAAACAGAAAACCGACAGAGTGGAAGACGATCTTCACTAGCCATACAACAGACAAAGGCCTCATATCTAAAATATACTTACAGCTCAAAAAATTGAATCTCTCAAAAACAAATCCTTAAAGAGACAACCACCTCATTAAAAGTTGGGCCAAAGACATAGACTTTAGAGAAGTAAGACATAGACTTCAGGAAGTAAGAATGGCCAATAGACACACGAAGAAATGCTCTTCAGCATCTCTGGCCATAAAAGAAATGCAAATCAAAAAAACTTTGATATTCCACCTCACCCAGTTAGAATGGCCATTATCAAGAAATCTAATAACAGTAGCTGCTAGGGGGCATGTGGCCAGGAGGGACTGCTACTACACTGTTGGTGGGAGTGCAAACTCATTCAATCACTCTGGAAAGCAGTATGGCAATTCCTCAAAAGTCCAAACATACAATTCCGTTATGACCTAGCAATCGCACTTCTGGGCATCTACCCAATTGTCCAGAAACAAGGCCATTAAAGCTACTAGCACAGCGATGTTCACTGCAGCATTATTTACCATAGCTAAGATATGGAACCAATCCAGGTGTCCCTCAGTAGATGAACGGATCAAGAAGATGTGGTACTTGCACACACAATGGAATTCTATGCGGCCATCAGAAAGAATGACCTTGCCCCATTCGTAAGAAAATGGAAAGACTTGGGAAAAAAATCATGTTAAGAGAAGTATGCCAGAACCAAAAGAACATAGGCTCCATGGTTTCCCTCATTTGTAATAATTAGTACACCTCTAGGATTCTCCTAGCAGAGGATCACAGTAGCTCAAAAGCTATGTAGATATGGCCATATATGGATGAGATTAAAGGAAATAAACTCTAAGATATAGAAACAAGAGGTTTATCTTTGTGATTGTTGTTCTTAATGTACTATGTGAAGTTATTTCTTTTCTATTGGTTTATCTCATGTTGTTACTATATTTGACTTTGCTACCTGGTATACTGTATATACATTTGTTTATTTCAAATAGGGACAGGAAGGGGAAAAAAAACAAGATGATTGGGAGGGTGTGGAGGGAGGGAAAGTGGGACAAAAACATGAGAAGGGGTATCAATGTTCAAGAAGTAATGTACCCACTACTGAACAAATGTAACTGTAACCCTTGTACATGCTACTTTGGCAATAAAATACAATACAAAAGGGGTAAAAACCCAGAAGTAGGGTCTACCAAGCTCTAAGACCTTGGTTTGTTTGCATCAGATATTTCTTAGACATCCTTACCAAATCCTCATGAATCCAATGAGATGCACATTATAAACCAAATTAGAGGGATGAAGAAAATACTTCTGTGAACAGGTATATGGTTGGCACTTGCAGCTGACAAAGGGAGGGAGACAAAAACTGGGGCAGAGGGAAGGGAATGAGGTAAGTGTACAATGCCAATCACACATGTGAGAAGCATCATCAGATCATGCCAGTCATGCAGGCACCATGTCCTGACACAAATGGCCTCCCTTTCTATTGATTCCAGTGTTCCTAATATTTTTAATTCAAGTATCACACAAACATGATGCAATGTAAATTTTTTCTCATCCTTCAAGATGTGCCATTGTGCTAATTATAACCTCATAAGAATGGTGAATAATTTTTCCCTTTGAAAAAGATGTTAAGATTTGAGAAAGGCTTTATGCATCCTCTCTGACTACCCTTCCTAGACTACAAAGAGGCAATTTTAGAACAATGGAGAAGAAAAATATGCTAGCCCAGAAGTATAAAGCTCATTATCAGCCTTAGAAATACTTTAATCTGCATTTTAGATTAGTCACACTTTTTTCTCTGGGTTCTTATTGTATATGTATGGTAGAAAATTGTATCAATACCTTTATACAGAAACCCAAATGATGTGAGCTCTCCAAACTCAAAATCAACTCTTCCTAGAAAAGAATCAGAAACAATAACCAATGTTGGTTAGAAGCCAAGAATAATTCTTCTCTTTGTTTCCTTCTTCAAGTCATGTGAACACTTTAGGACTTGTGCATCTGCTACCTGGAGATTCCTTGCTGGGGCCAGAGATCAAAAGACCTAGCTGATATGGAGTCAGTGGTCAGGTGAAAGAGGTACTACAGAAACTTATTTTCTACATTTTCTCTAATGCTCAGAAGTGTCTGGTATTTTCAGGAATAGGCAGTGGCCACTATGGAACAATCTGTCTGCAATACATATTTATGCTACCAACACATAGTTATGCTACCATCACAGCTTTTAATTTCCCATTTATTTTTTATTGCTTTTTGTTTATTTGGCTTGTCAATTGCAATGCCTAGGGATACAACAACAAAAGCAAGAGGAAATGCTGGGGGAAAATGTCACTGAGTACTTTAAGAGTTCAAGGTACTTATCTCTATAAACTGAAATAAATTCCAGCTACAGATTTGCAAAGACCAGGCCCTTGACTTCATACTAGCTTACCTCCAGTTCTGTGCCATGCTCATATGTGTGCAATAACACTTGTATGTATACTGACTGATAGAATCCCATGCAAGGATGGGCATAGTTGTCATTTGATGAAAAGCACATTTGATTCCTAGCAATAAAAATTAACTGTCTTCACAATACTGCTTTTAATGTAAATATATAGTATATTTAATATAAACACCTACTTCTTTCCTTTAAACAGTGTAATAATAACTCACATTAGAAGTTTTGACTTCTGCTTTTTCATAAGCTAATTTTGACAGCTGGTGCTTTTTATGCCACTGTAGTTTTTCCTGTAGAGATCCTTACCATTTCATTATGAATGGCAGCTGCTTGGAGTGTATTTTTGTTTATGATGATGTTTTCATTGATTATTGGAGATCCCATCTCGCTATGCTGTGGCACCTAATCTGTCTAGATTTATAACAAGCACAATCAAAAGCTTTAATATCAGCTCATATCAGTTTACTCTGTTAAAAACTGTCAGCCATGGGGTAATAATTCAGAGTTTAAAAAAATATTGTAGAGGCCAGCAGCATGGCCTAGAGGTAGAGTGCTTGCTTAACATGCATAAAGCCCTGCGTTCAATTCCTCAGTACCAAAATACAGAAAAAGACAAAAGTGGTACTGTGGCTCAAGTGGTATAACAATAGCCTTGAGAAAGCCTGAGGACAGGACACAGTTCCTGAGTTCAAGGCCCAGGATTGGCAAAAAATATGTAAAACCTCCAAAGCTAAAAGTGGGGCTGTAACTCAAGTGATAGAGCACTAACTTTGAGCATAAAAGCTCAGGAGCAATGCCCAGGCCTTGAATTCAACACACACACACACACACACACACACACACACACACACACACACACACACACACACAAATGAATTTTTGTGTTTTTTAAGGCCAAATTAATGGACCTCCAGGACATGGAAACAAGAGCTTAATTATAAGTGACTGTTACTCTTTATGTATTATGTTTTTCTCTCTTCTCATGTGTTGTCCTTTGGTTAATCTCATATTGTTACAGTATCCCACTTTGTTACCTGGTATATTATATAGTTGTTTACTTGTTTATTTGAAATAGGAGGGGGAAAATGAGGGGAGGGGGTTGGGGGAGGGAAATGGGGACAATAACATGAGAAAGGGTATGCACCTTCTATCTGGAAAATATAACTGTAACCCTTCTATTAATTACAATAAAAACATATCTACATGAAAAAAGATATACTAGAGAAACCAGCAAAAAAAAGTTACAAAAAGTACAGAAGACTGTGTAACAAAGGCCTTTAAAATGACCCTTATAGTCGAAGGTGTGTATTCTCTAGTATTTATAGAATAAGTCTTCAAAGTCTTGGCAACAGGAGGAGCAGAAATATACTACTGAGGAAAAAGTGGGCTTTCAGCCTGGCCAGGGCAAGTGTAAGAAGGTATGCAAAGAGGCTGCATATGTATGTAGGAGGTGGGGCAGGATGAGGAAAGGAAAGAATGTGTGGCTCAAAGTTAGGATGCTGAGATACATCACCTAAGGGACTTCAATGCTCTACTAAAAATTAGAATGTTGATGTGGAGGAAAAGAATTATCCACAAAGGTTCTGAAAGTTAGTAACAAGATGAAGCCAATGACTCAGAACAAGGATTTAAGCAATAGAACAAGAAATAAACTATAAAGACACTTTGGCTTTGCACCAACACAGTATAATTGGAACCATATTTAACTGTCTGTATGGAATAGCAGTAAGAAGCAGACTAGATAAAAGACATGAAATAAGGTTTTCAGCACTAAGAGCAAGCAGCGACTAATGGTGACTTCTGATAGGAGTCCTGTGAAAAGAATTCTGTATTTCAGGATAAGAAGACATAATAAAGAAAAAAGTTAACTATTAAAAATAGATCCAGAATTACAATGATTACAGAACTGGCAAAATACATCAATTAGTACTTTTGTCCAAATGTTGAATAAATAGGAATAGTTGAGCATACTTGGTACTTTTTAAACACCTAAATTAAACTTCCAAAGACCAAAGAAAAATTCAAAGTGAAAATAAACTAGACAGGAATAATAAACAATTAGACAACCAAAAGGATTATCACTAGATCCTCCCAGATTCAAATTCCCTAAATCCAAGTTTCTCAGATGTACTTCTCTGCTATTTAAAACATGGAGTTAGGTGCTGGCTAACACTTAGGACTTGATTTGGGGATTAATATTCTAACTCATTTTCTGGATTGAAGATATCCCTTCTGCAAGGTTAAATCATGAGTATATTTCTAGAAGGTTTAAGGAGAAGAGACCATAATAAAGCTTCAAATAGAAGAATAAAAAGGGAATTATGAACACAGTATAAACAGCACAGTTTGTTCCCATAAGCTTCCTGCACAACCATAGGAAAATAAACTAGCAATTCTCAAGGAGTTTGTCTTCTAATTTTCATTTTTGGCCTTATCATAACTATGTACTGTAAATTTTCAATACACATGAGAGAAGGCCATATGGTAGGCCTTTATTTTCATAAAAAGATGTGGCAAGCTGCTTGCTAAGACAGGATACAAGCAAATACTAACATTACTTTGTTTGCAATCACCTAAGATATACTGATTCCAAGAAAACTGAATAAATAAGGGGCATATGTGAAAGCATGACACACATGTGTTGTTCCTGGAGTCAGAGTGGTGAGTGAAGTAACCTGAAGCCATGGTCTCAATGACTATAATTAGCAAGGATCTTAAAAACATATGATTCTCTTAGAGATAATTCAAGCAGACTTTTGAGGAACCTCCATACCACTTTCTAGAGTGGTGGAACAACTTTACATTCCCATCAACAGTACAGTAATGTTCCTTTTTGGCCACATTCCCACCAGCATCTATTATTAATAGTTTTCTTGATAATGGTTATTCTAACTGGGATGATGTAGAAACTCAATGCTGTTTTGATTTGCATTTTTTGTTGTTGGGGGGTGGATGAACTCTGGGCCTGGGCACTGTCACTGAGCACTTCAGCTCAAGGCTACACCCTACTCCTGGGCCTGGGCATTGTCCCTGGACTCTTCAGCTCAAAGCTACGGCCCTACTCCTTGAGCCACGACACCACATCCAGTTTTCTAGTGGTTAATTGGAGATGAGTCTCACAGACTTTAGTCCCCAGACTGGATTTGAATCATGATCCTCAGACCTCAGCCTCCTGAGTAGCTAGGCATGAGCCACTGTGCCAGGCTGATTTGCATTACTTTTTTCCAGGCCTGGGTCTTGAATTCAGGGTCTGAGCACTGTCATTGGGCTTTCTCAAGACTAGAGCCCTACCATTTGAGCCACGGCACCACTTCCAGCTTTTTTCTATGTATGTGGTACTGAGGAATTAAACTCAAGTCTTCATGCATGCTGGGCAAGCACTCTACCACTAAGCCAAACACCCAGCCATGATTTGCATTTCTTTTATGGTCAGAGATATTGAATGTTTCCTCATGTGTTTATTCTTCTTAGTATCTAGCTCACATATTAATGGAGTTGTTGTTTCTTTGAGGATTTGTTTTGGGGGGGGTTATTTTTTGAGCTCTAAGTACATAGATATGAAGCTGTTGTCTGTTGTATAGCTAGTAAAGATCTCCCAACTGGTGAGCTTTCTAGCTATGTCTTTTCCCATACAGATATTGCTGCCCTATGACCCAGCAATCCCACTCCTGGGCATTTACCCAAAAGACCATACACGAGCCATACTAAAGCTACCACCACAATCATGTTCATTGAAGCATTATTTATCATAGCTAAAATACAGAATGACCCCAAACACCCTTCAGCAGATGAATGGATCAGAAAATATGGTATAGATACCTAATAGAATTCCATGCTTCCATCAGAATGACATTGGCCCATTTCATAAGGAAATGGAAAGACTTGGAAAAAATCATATTAAGTGAAGTAAGGCAAACCCAAATAAACATACATAGGCTGCATAGTTTCCCTTATTTGAAATAACTAGACTATGTCTAGGACTGTCTTTGTAGAGGATCATAATAGCTCGATAATTATGCACATATGACCAGATAAAATGATGCTTATTGAAATGAACTCCAAGAAATGGAACAAGAGGGATTTTTTCTGTGTGTGTGTGTGTGTGTGTGTGTGTGTGTGTGTGTGTGTTATTTGCAGTTATTTCCTTTTTCTTTATATTTTTGTCCTTTGTTTATTCTCTGTTGTCACTGTTTTTTTATTTCTATATTCTTTGTCATGTATATTAGTTTATCTGATCTGAATTAGAAAAGGAGAATCACAGAAACAGTAGGGCAAAGGGTAAACCAATATAACAGTGATACTAGACATTATGTTGGAAATGAACATTACAACTTAGGGAGGAGGGAAGCTGGGGTGGGGTATAATTGGAGAAAATGAGAAAGCAAGTAACACTATTCAAAAAGAAATATACTTATGACCTTTCTCACATGTGTATATATATATATATATATATCATCTTTACAATAAAATCAAATAGTTTTAAAAATTCAAGTAGACTTTAAATGGTGAACTTTCTGGTAGTTTGCTCTCATCATCTTTTGTATTAAAATTTATTTCTTATGTATATTGTATCCTTGCTTCTAGATTTTGTCTATTTCAAAAGCATGTAGACCTCCTACGCAATGATCCTCAAAGGGATTCTGCACTCAATTTACTTAAAAATACAGTAGGAAAGAAGTCTAAGTCTAAAGTAACTTCTGTTTAAAAAAATAACATTTCATTCCAATCCAAAGGAATGGAATTACTCAAGAGACAGCCCCCTGAGGAAACGTATAACAATGCCCAGTAAAGAATGATTAAAACATTCCTATTCCACTCCAAAGTAGTTAGAAGAATTTAATTGCAAACTTCATAGTTCCATTATGAAAACTTACACCAAAACCAGCTTGAAGTGACCAAACCAGATATTTTTAAAATAGTATAATTCTTTTAAAGTGACCAAATCAGGAAGGATGCAATCAAAGAGTATTTTAATTATATCTCTTGCCCAATGAATCATTCGTCTCCATTCTCTCAGAAGCATTTTTCACTACTTCTGAATAGCATTATTAACTTGTTCAAAAACCCTATGAAGTTTCCTAGAAATTCCTATGTGTAGTGGTGAAGCTATCACCTTTCTGTCTTCCATTAAGAAAAATTACAGGATGATGTACCTCTAGAATGATCAACCATCATCACAACACTGGAGAATTCATTGAGTAAAATGCATGTTGTCTGGTTTCAGGGCAAAGTGGGCAGCTTTTACAATAAAAATATTTAAGATTCTTCATTAGGCCCTAAAATTATTAATCTCATATCAACCTAGAATTCCATTTGCTTCTAATCAAGCCCCTAACCTGATCCCTTAGAAGCACAGATTATCTAGCAAAACAATAATATGGTTTGCAGAAGGCTTCTTGAGACAGCATTCTTCAGGAGCAGAGGAGGCAGATCTTATCTTATTATTCAAGATTAGAATTTCGAGCATGCTTTTGCTTCCAAGTAACAAAAATCACAGATGTGACTGTCTTGATAAATTTTAACAATATACATTCTTACAAATAATGGAACAAAAAACATAGGGGTACTCTACAACATACCAAGCTAGGCTCTCTTCAGGTATTACCCAACCATAATCCATAGGTGAAACTAGGACTGCTGCCTTTTTGTGTATCTGTGTATAAATAATGAAGTTTTATTGGAACGTAGCCAAGACCAAGTATTTATGTACCATCCCTGGTCACTTTAGTGTCACAATAAGTGTTGGATAGTGTGATACTTGTCATAAGGCACACAAAGCCTAAAATATTTATAATATGAATGTTGACAAATTAAATAAACAAATAGATAAATGCTATTGAGCATTGCTGAACTTTCATCTTCCTGAAATTCTTTAAGGCTTATTCTTATCACATATAGCTCTATAGAGAAACTAAATGTATGACATCTAAGCATGACAAAATTCCTAGACAAGGTGGGTGCTAGTGGCTCATGTCCATAATCCTAGCTTCTCAGGAGGCTGAGATCTGAGGAACATGGTTTGAAGCCAGCCTGGGTAGGAAAATCCATGAAACTCTTATCTCCAATAAACTACTCAGTAAAAGTTGGAAGGGACACTGTGGCTCAAATAGTAGAATGCTAGCCTTGAGCATTGAGAGGCTCAGGCAACAAGCCCAGGCCCAGAGTTTAAGCCCCAGGCCTGGCCAAAAAGGAAGACATTTTTCTTGCATTTTTCTATAGAATACTTTTGTTGCAAGCTCATACTGTGTTTTTATTCACATTATTTGGCCCAATACATATGACAGGCCAATGTCAAGCAAAACAAAATGGCACCATTTGTTAAAGCAACTAGAACTGACTCTAAGATTAGAAGTGTGACAGTCACTCCCAAGGAACAGGGATATGTGGGAAGAAAATAGATGCGCATGATGAAGACACCAAAGAGAAACAATTGAGGGAATCCATGACATCTTTTCAAAGTTTTCTCCACCCAGCCCTTCCAGAATCCAAAGTAATGAATGTCTTGTTACATGGGTTTACTCTGAAGATATAAGCTCTGGATTCCTTTAAGGAGCAGTAAGAAAGAAAAGAAGATAAAGAATGCAAGTGTTCTGGAGAGAAATTTCTGGAGGAGATTTTCTGACCAAATGTGTGATGTGTATATTGAATACAAATTATCAATATGGACCTAAAAGACTTCAAAAACCTTATTAAGAAAGGATGCATAGGGTATGCTTTCATACAATAACTA
Organism: Megascapheus bottae; assembly: GCF_031878675.1. Taxonomy (NCBI): domain Eukaryota; kingdom Metazoa; phylum Chordata; class Mammalia; order Rodentia; family Geomyidae; genus Megascapheus; species Megascapheus bottae. The sequence goes on along the minus strand of NC_143512.1, from coordinate 42,932,811 downwards.
ATTAATAAACACTTGTCACTTGCAACATGTTAATATATAATCGTGGTAACACAAACAATCATTAATTGCAGCTTATGATTCTACCTACCAAGAAGAATTTTCATAAAGTCAACTTGGGAAAATCATCTTAAGCATCTCCTGTGTTGATCTCTCCCTTGCAACATGAAAGAACATGGAATGTGGTTAATGTATAGGCAAGTCTGAACACACTGAACTATATGCTTTCCTTTGAAAAATGTTATGGGTTTTGACCTTTAATAACAAGTATATATGATGCCATCCCTTGGAGCACTTTGGTGTATACTGTTGTATCTTATTAAGAGTTTTTCTAAATTATAAGTTCCTTGAAAAATGTATACACCTGCAGGGGTAGGTATGTTGTTCCCCTGATATATATTGCCTGTAATAGGTACTCAGCATGCAATTAATATAGAGCTCTACCTTTTTGTGTGTGGGGGGGGGAATCCCTAATTTTAAAAGGATTTGTGTGCCAAGTTTTTATTTATAAAACTGAACTTCAAAGAAAAGCCAAAACTTTGTCTTAAAACTGCCAGAAGTATACTTCTAGTTTCTCTTTCTCTCTAGAGAGCTCAAATAATATAATCTTTTAGAAAGACTAGGTCAGAGCTCAACAAAATCAGCTCCAGGAAATGGGAACAGCCAAGAGAGAAGGAGGTGAGCCAAGGGGAGATGAATCGATAAATGAAGGAGAAAAGGTAGAAGAATGAAGTCAAGAATTCCTCACATATACCACAAAATTAAGAAAAGTAAGGGAAAGGGTGGGTTATGGGGTAAGTGGTGAATGTTGAGGGGTGACACTGATCAAGATACATTGTATTCATTAACTGCTTTATTTGGCATCTCTTTTGTCCAATTACTTAAAGATAATATTTTTTGCCAGTCATGGGACTTGAACTCAGGGCCTGAGCACTGTCCTTGGGCTTTCTCAAGGCTACCACTTGAGCCACAGCACTACTTCCAGCTTTTTTATATGTATGTGATACCAAGGAATCAAACCCAGATCTTTGTGCATGCTAGGCAAGCACTCTACTACTAGACCAAACTCCCAGCCCTAAAGGTAATTTTTAAAAAAAAAGAAAACCAGAGATGGAGGTAACAATGGCTCAGAGTTGTGTCTTTATCCACCAGTGTATGTAATCACAGCATGCAAAATAACAATACTGTCCAGAAGATGTTTGGTCTAAACTCAAATTTTGTCTATAAATATTAGAATTTAAACTATAGTTTAGTTAAAAGTGACTAGAGAAAGAGGGAAAATTCCAAGACTGAGCAAATCACTTCAGCAACTGTTGGGGACGAAGGGGTGTGGTGGGTACCACAGAAGACTAGGAAAGATCATGCAGTGAGGATGAGAGAAGTAACAAAATCAAAAGAGTATTTTCCCAATAGAGTTAGAGAAAAGAGAATACACTAGGTGATGAAAGTGCCCATAGATTTAGGGATCTGGAAAATTATTGGTAGCTTGAGGAAGTACTTGGGGTTTTTTTTGGCCCCACAAGGTTGAGATATAACAGAAGTGTGAATAAAAATTGACTACATCATTTGATACATCTTCTTTTGAATATAAATTCAAAGCATTATGGTGCCCTTAACTTTGTGAAAATTTTCTGTTAGGTGACCCAACAAGTCAAATAAGATATTCAATATAACAACAACAACAAAAATTCTCCTTCTTAGAGTGAGCTACATTCTCATAATATTTGCATATCCTGTGGAGAAGAAGGAATTCAAACTTTCTTGGGGTACAAAAATAAATAATGAACTATTTGTGAAGATACACAGTCTCTTTTCACTTAGGTTAATAATGTGTGTATGGCAAAGTTGTGGGGAGGGAGTGAGCTTGGTAGTTTATGTCTATAATGACAATCCTTAGGAGATGGAGGCAGGAGAATTGGGAATTTATGTCCCGTCTAGGACATATGGCAATATGGTCTCAAAAATTCATGGGGGCAGGAACAAAAAGTTCTGATGTAAGAGATAAGTTGAATTTAAAAAAAAACTGGCATTACCACTCCACATACACTAGAAAATATGGAATCTAAATCACTACAAGAAAGCCATGGGGTATCTTGTTGGCTTTGGGATGATGATGATGGCTTGTGTTTCTATGTTTTCATTATTATCATTCTATTCTAACAAATAAAATATTTTAAAACCAAATCCAGGGGCCTGGTCTTTGACCTGGTGGTAGAGTACTTGGCTAGCAGGCCTGAAGCTCTGGATTCAATTCCTTGGTATCACACACATGGAAAAAGCTGAAGTGGTGCTGTGCTTCAAGGAGTAGAGTGTTAGCCCTGAGAAAGCCCAACAACAGTGTCCAGACTCTGAGTTTAAGCCCTGGGACTGGCAAAAAAAATATCCAGCTATAACTGGCATAGGAAGAAAATGCCGCTTGCATCCAATATATAGTATCATATATCAAGGTATAAATTTTGAAAGATATATGTGCTTCGTGTTCTCAGTTTATTCTCACTGAAGAGAAAAAGGACAAATAAGTTACGATTCGCCGAGTAGATTATCCACATACTACTGTGACTAAAAGCCACTGACGATGAGTTTTAAGCAATTCTGCATTGGTTTTGTTAAAAGACAGTTTGGCAAAATAATTTATTTTCTTGAGTTTAAGTATTTGCTTAAAATAGGTATTTCATAAGTGTACATTTTCTCTTTACAGTCGATTCTAACAACATATATTAAAACTATCTTGGTAACTGCAAAAGGAGATTTCCTCGCATAATTTGAGTACTTGTTCAACCAAAAATGTGCATTAGAAGCCCAAATAATAGGTTTTCTTTTGCTTTGTACAGAGCATGTAGATCTTGCTTACACTGTCATACTCATGAAAGTTCAGTTAAGGAACAGAGTTTGAGAAGATACTTAAAAATCTTCCAAATCCATTGATATCACAGAAAATCAACGGATCCACAGACCATTTTTATGAAGTCTGCACAATGTTTAGTTTCAAATTTCTAACTAGAGACATATGGTGAATGTCGGAAATGACCTCTTGTCCTTTTAAGAAAACAAGATTTGAATCCAATGTTGCAGAAATTTCTCTCCTGGGAATCTAAGAGTTCTTATGTGTAGTCCATCCTTAATATACATATTACCCAGATGGGAAATGAGGAAGGAGAGGTGATGAGGGCAAATGGGAGAGCATTCAAGTAATCTTTGCTATAATCCAGGCATGAGAAGAGAAAGGTCAAGGTCAGGGGTGATGGCAGTGGAAAATGACAAATGAGAAGAGGAGGAGAAAGACTTAGAATGGAAAGAAATCAGTAGAATAATGCCCTGGATGATATATATCTTAGGATGAAAGAGAAAGAAAGGGATTTTATAGTAAAGTTGTGAGGTACTGTAACTTAATGGACACCACGAAAAGAACTATGGGAACTTAGAATAGAAGATAGTTTTAAAAGAAAACTATTGAGCCCAGTGTTTGTTTTTTGTGCTGTGCTGATACTGCAGCTTCACCTCACTTCAGAGCCTCACACTGTAGCTTGTTATCCGCCACATACCCCTGCCCTGCTCTGGGGCTGGCTCTCCACCACTTGAGCCATACCTTCACTTTCAGCCTTTTGCTAGTTAGTTGGAGATAAAAGTCTCACAGATTTCTCAACATAGGCTGGCTTTGAGCTTTGATCCTTCCATCTTAGTCATTAGTACCAGAGTAAATAGAATCTCAGAGGTGAGTCAACAGTACTTGGCTAAAATTAACTTTATTACTTTTTTAAATTAATCTTGAGTAGTTGTATAAAGGAATTTCAAATCAGCATGTCTGTTAATGTGTACAATGTATATGACCTGTGTCATCTCTTTCATTGTTCTCCTGTCTCTCCCACCTGCATCCAGCCCCTAAATCTGAGCTCAGTATTAGCTGTACCAAGTTGAAGCATATGTGGGACCACCAGGCTGTCCAGAGAGAGGAAGGTGGAAGTGGAGTTCAGAAGAAAAATGGTGTCCAGAGCAACAGAGCTATAAGTGGTCCACGTACAGGTAATGATCACATCAAAAATGGATGGGCAGCACCAGGGCAGGAGTGAACAGAAGGAAGAGCAGAGGGAGGGCCGGATGCAGCTGAGGAAACCCATTATTGTAAGGGAAACAAAGGGAAATCAATTGGACCTAAGGGAACGTCTGACCAGTGCAGAAGTCGCTCATTATGGTATCAAGAGAAGTGCTTCCAGTCCCACAACCCTATACTGAAAGTCTTTGTAAGCACATTCTATTTGTGGGACTTTAAAAATGAGGGAGATGAAATGAAACAACGTGGAACAGTTGTGGGACGCCAGGGGCTCACATCTGTACTCTTAGCTACTCAGGAGGCTGAGATCTGATGATCGCAGTTCAAAGCCAGCCTGGGCATGAAAGTCCAGGAGACTCTTATCTCCAATTAACCACCAGAAAACCGTAAGTGACACTGTGGCTCACAGTGGAAGAGTGCTGAAGGACTCAGAGACAGTGTCCAGGCCCAGAGTTCAAGCCCTACCCGACAGAAAAGAATGAAGAATATGGAACAGTCTATAAAGGAACTCATTTCAAAGTGAAATTATTAGGTAACTGTAATGTAAAAACAAAAGAAAAAGAAACAGTTGGAAGAAAAAGTAAAAGATTTTGAAATGGTGAAAATAGGGGATCTTAGAAAGGTTCTCCCTATTTTTATATTACTCACAATATATTTTTTAATAAACGAATATAAAAGATTTCATGCTAATGATTTTTTGCAAATACAAATGCCAATCGGTTTGCTATTTCAAAACATTCTGGAAATATTGTTAACTCCTCATTTTAAAAAGCTAAGTGCTGATTTGATGGACAGTTGGGTGGGATGTGTGTGTGTGTGTGCATGTGTGTGTGTGTGTGTGTGTGTGTGTGTGTGTGTAGTAGTAGTAGTAGTAGTAGTAGTAGTAGTAGTAGTTTAGGTCCCTGAAACTTTTAGGGCAGCAAAAGAGAAGATTTCAGATCATTTGTCAAGTGATTTCCATAGTCCCTGGCAACTGGGAAATTGGGAAGGAAGAAAGGAAGTCCCAAGCAGGCTGGCTCTCTCTTTCTCTCTCTCTCTCTCTCTCTCTCTCTCTCTCTCTCTCTCTCTCTCTCTCTCTCTCTCTCTCTCTCTCTCTCACACACACACACACACACACACACACACACACACACACACACACAAACACACACACACTTCTCTGGTGTAAACTAGGCTTACTTTCTCTTCAGTACTTTCTTTAGTCACAAGAAAACTAAAATGAAACAGATATATTTTTCTGGCTTCACTTTCCTTCTCTAAAGACAGAAAATTCACAAAAGTACCCTTTCTTCCTCTGCCTTCCAACACTATAGCAATCGATGGTAAACTGTGTACTAAGGTCATATAAAAGAAAATGTAATATCACTGTAGTTAGCAACCTCAAATTATTGACATAAATAACATCTATGCTCACAACCCAGACATTGTTTATAGGCTATCTCTCTCCCCATCACCTCTTACAAAGGCAAAAACACTCAAGTGCCCTCTTCCGCTCTTCTGTAGATATCCAAGAACCTTGTAGCAGGTACAACTAAGGGAGGAAAGATTCACTCACCCTTAAATGTACTGCATCTTAGGTACTGAAGATGAAGATAAGGAAGATAAAAGCAACTTTAACATCCATGCAGTACTTAATATATGATGTGCTAAACTTCACAACAGCTCTGTGAGGTGATTTCTCTTAGTTAAATAAGCAGATCCATGAAAGGGACCAAGAATCATACCTCAAACCCAATTATTACTCTAAGAGGCAATCTTTGTAGGTACTATTTAGATCATCATTTTACAGACAAGTTCAGTTAAGCAGCTCACCCGCAATCATAGAAGATGGTGAGTGACTGAATAGAATCTGAATTTCAGTCTTTCTGGCTCCAGAACCAATTTTGTAGTCGGAGAAACTCTACTTTCCATAGGAACTCAGGCCTGTAGTCCAATTCTTCCATGCTCTGAAATCCTAAGCCGTATAGACTAAGTCTGAAAAGAGAATCAGTAACTAATTCAATTATAGTTATGTATTTAATAAATTCTTTAAGAAAATTCACACAACTCAAAATCACTGATTGCATAAAGTGGTTATTAATTTGCACATACATGTATGGATGTGCTCAATATCACTTGTCATCCCTTGATGGGATCACTCACTACATGAAATTGTCACCATTTCACCTTAGCTAATTGGAAATTTGAAAAATTCTACCACTCTATACTGGACAACTAGTTCTATTTTAATTACGTATGGTAATATACGTAGCTTTAACATGGTCCCATAAATATACTTGTGTGAAACTGAACTAAATCCAATTTTGGTCACAGTTCTTTTTCTCTCTTCGAACTTCATACCAATTACAATTTGTCTTGCATTCAGAAAAGAAAATTGAGTTTCTAGATGAAAACAATGAACAAACACAATATATAGTCACAAATCAAGTGACAATCATAATAGGTAAAGGCCATTAAAATAATAAGAGCAGACCAATTATTAGTAACAAGTCCACACTACAGATAAAGTGAGAGCCTAGCCTATGATAAACCATGCTGACAGAGTAATATAAAAAGATCAGAAAGTCTGGCATGCTCTCTGCTTTGATGGCAGCAGGAATTTGGGCTGCAGTTTCTGTGCTTTTCTAGTTCCCATGTGGGATCTTCAAATAATAACACAAAGACATAATAAGTAATTCATTTATTTATACATTTCCTCCCAAGTATTTTTTTCCTTCCTAATCTACTTTAATGAACAGCTCTTCTACAGAAAAGAAAGCTGACCATCTGGCAGACACAGCCCAAATACATGTTTTAGTCAGAGTAATTGAATATGAGGATGTGACAGGGAGAATGAGATTTTTCTGAACAGAGCTGTTGCGAGTCAGCAATTCCTGGCTAATCAGCAGTAATCCCACTTCAGCTGCATGAAACCTGAAGCTAGGAAAAAAAAAATCTCTAAGCTTTTCCCAAACACCCAGGAGTCACCTTCTAGAAAAAATGACTTCCACTAAAGAGACAGCGTAGTATGGTCTTCACACTATCCAACCCTATGAGGCCTGTAACTTTAATCCAAGCATGGCTGCCACCTGGGCAAGCCTCAAAGTCTTTGCTTGCATGACCTTAAATAGCCTTCCAACTGTCCTGGTCCCTATTTTCCTACAAACAATACTTTCACCAGACAAGAGTGATATTTAAGCCCCTTTTCAATGTCAAAGCAAACATTTTTAGAGAACACATTCCGTGTCTAATCTTCATAAAGCGAGTGCTCTTACAGCAAATGTATTTTTTTCTGATTTAAATATGATTGTTTACATGGGACCCCCACTCTTGTTGGAGCTATGCTAAAGATATCACGGCTACACCATTTATCTAGTCTGATCTGAAGAAGTATTTTCAATTTAGTCTGAATGTGAGAAGTTACCAGGCTTTTTCTTTTTCAATGAGCAGTTGATGTCGAATTTGAAAACAAATACCAACACTACTGGCTGGTTTTCATGCTAGACCATGTCCTGTTGTCTATTTCCAGGTCAAACTCCCTGCTGTCCAGTGTCCATATCCATTGATGGCACTGCAATGAGCTGAGAGCTAGTTAGAAATGAGGCAACAGAGACTTTGCCCTAAACCCACAATGGCAGAAAATCCAATCAGTCTCAAAGGGGAAACTGTACTCATGTGCCTGACTGAGAGCACCACTTTAGTTCATGAGATTTTCCAATTTGTAGCATCGTACTTTGTTTTTTACTTAACTTCAACAGACTTTTTCCTTAAAGTTCTTTGTGTCTAATGCTAGGGAGGAGGCAGACAAAGAACTAAGAATTCTCATGAACTATTAGTAGTAATACATATTTAGTGCACACATATGAATGCAGTACGTTGGTTCCTCTAAAAACCGGAAATAGAACTACCATGTGATCCAGAATTTCCTCTACTGGGGTATTTCTAAGAAAATAGAAATCTGTTTGTAGATGAAACATCTGCTCCCACATGTTTATTACAGTACTAGTCAAAATAACTAAGTTATGGAATGCAATCTGCATGACCATTACTGGATGAATTGATAAAGGAAATGTAGTATACATTCACAAAGAAATATTATTCAACCATAAAAAGCAATGTATTCTTCCATTTGTACTATAAATTGGTAGACATAATATTAAGTGAAATGTGTTCAAAAAAGGCAAATCCTCTATGTTCTGAGTCATGTGTGAAAATTTTTTAAAAAAAGACCTCTGATGAAAGAGGAGTAGAAAATAGAATAATACTTACTAGAGCCTGAAAATGATACAAAGGGAAGGGAATGAAGAGAAGATGGCTCATGTTGGATACAAGGAATAATGTTCAATATAGCTCTTTAGATAATTATGATTGGTAACAATTAATTGCATATTTTAAAATAGCTGGGCTAGGTTGTAACTCTGTGGCAAAGTGCTTGCCTAACCAGTGCAATATCCTGGTTCTATTTCCAGTACCAAAAAAGAAGAGACAAAAAAGATAGATTCAAGAAATATACAGCTAGTAGAGAGGATTTTGAATGTTCCCAACACAAAGAAATAATAAAGATCTGAGATAATGAATTTCAGTTACTCTGAACTGATCTTTATATATTATGTAAAAAAATATCTTCTTTGTGTTGCAATACATTGTATTCAAATTTCCCACTTGCCCCATAAATGTATTATTACCATTTTTCATTTCAAAATAAAAATGTGTATTTTAGAAGGGTTAGTCTGATATAACAAATCATACCATGCAATGTTGTATATGTAACTGTTTAATAATTACCCCTCACCCCCCCCCGCCTTGATACCCAGTGTTCACTGTGTATCTTTGCCAAGATTCAAATATACTTATACAAGACCACATGCTCACACAGTGGGTAAATTTGAATAGTGGAAAAGTCCTACATGTAATCAGCTCTAGGACACATTGACACAGAAAGGGTGTTAATCCAGTCAGTATTAGTAATCTACTTCTGCCCCAGACATTTCTCATAGTCCATAGGTGTTAATGGGCATTTTCGTAGCATCTGTTCGCAAAAGTCAACCCCTGAACAGCAAGACAAAGATGAATAAAGGAAGCAGATGAGTAATTCTCAGATTGTGAGGGCCAATGCCTTTGTATACGATGCATTTCACACAATGATATGCATAGAATATGAGTTGAACCAAATGTTTATGAAATCAAGTGAGCACATTGTAATCTTCTCTTTCTCCACTTACCCATGGACAGCCACAGCGGTGATAGAAATTGTGTGGCCTCATTCTCAGGACAAAGGTTATTATGATCATGATTTGTCTCTAAATTATAATAGTAATGTTGCAATGACAAGAAATAGCTCTGTTATACATTCACAAGTTGCCTCTGGACATTGCTTAAGCATTTCAGAGGAGAGTGCATAAATAAAATGAAAAATTTATTTTACAGAATAAAGTACAATGTATCTTATATGAGGGGGCTGTCATCATCAAAATACATAAAGCTTAAGAGAATAAAGCGTAATGTTAACATCAATAAGAAGAGAATACACCAAATGATCTTAGAAACTGAATAACCTACTTCAATTTCATCTGTGAATGACAAAACAAAACTCACTGAAACTCTTTTCATTAAGGAGTCAATCTGATTAAAGTACTGTATATGAAATTCCAACATAAAACCCTTTTGAATAATTACCATTCAGTAAAAGAAAATGAAGGATAGAAATGTAAAATAGACCCTGTTTAGGTTACAGGTAGTTGTGGGTAGGAGAGGGCACATGGAAAGAGAGAAGCAGAGTTGTTTTTTAAAAAAAGAACTGCATGTACATGTGTTAAAATAGAACAATGAAGCTTGCCAAAGTTGGTTTGAGAAGTAGGGAGGGAAGAAGGAAAGTAATAGAAGGATGAGTTGGATCAAGGTACATTGTATGTATATAGGGGCATATCAAAATGAATTCTCCTTGCACAACTAATCCATACTAGTTTCCAAATGTGACAATCAAAAGGTGTTAGAGAGGGACACTTGGTGGTTCTAGTGGGTAGGTGAGGAGAAGGGCGACGAGTCCCATCCTCAGTGGTCTCCTTGTCTGTAAGGTGGACCTTCATGAGACAAGGTATAACTTCAGTGGCCTACAGAAATCAAATAGACAATAAAATTGGCCAAAGTAAGGTGGTAAGAGCAGTTTGACAAGAGCCCAAGTTGCCACATCCCCTTAATGGGCAGTAAGTAACTACTACCCCCAGCCATGTGCATGCGCGTAAGAATGAAATGTGTCGACACCGGAGTGATGTGAGGTTCATGATCATTCAGAAGCTTCACTCACATGGAAGACTGTTGTGAGTTACAAAGATCGCCTGTGTGAATGGGAGCTTCCCTATGGAAGGAGTTCCTTAATAGGGGAGGGATTCCTTAACAGACAGCAAGATGACTTTTACTCATGTCACCCTTCATCAAAACTTCGTAAAGTAGAAACAATTACTAAGCCTAATCTACCACAGAAACTTATCTCCATGTTACAGACAGGGAAATTGAAGTTCAGATTTACTACTAGGCATCAGTTTCTTGTGGCAATAATTCTAGCTTCTCAAGAGGCAAAGATGAGGAGGATTAATGTTTGAAGCAAACCTGGACAGAGAAATCCAGGCAGGGAGTTAGGCTTAGTGGTAGAGTGCTTGCCTAGCGTGTACGAAGACCTAGGTTCGATTCCTCAACACCACATACATAGAAAAAGCTGGAAATGGTACTGTGACTCAAGTGATAGAGCACTGTCCTTAGGCTTTCTCAGGCCCTGAGTTCAAGCCCCAGGACTGGCAAAGAAAAATCCATGAGATTCCATCTCCAATTAACAGGCAAAAATCCAGGCAGAAGATATGGATTAAGTAGTAGAGTATCACCAGCTAAGTGAGCAAGTAAAAGGAGCAAGCACAAGGCTTTGAGTTCAAACCTAACCATGGCATGAGCAAAATTTTTTTAAAAGCTTAAATATATAGAGTTACCCCTAAGGATCACATAATTATAATAGTAGCATCTACATTAACATGTGGAGAGAAATATGTGTCTAAGGCTGGGTTACACACCGTGCAGGCAACTTAATTTACATCTTTGAATCTTCTTTTTAACTACTTTAAGAATTAAATCAGTTACTTATAAAATAAAGCATGTGCACGGGATGTGTTGGCTCATGCCTATACTCACAGCACCTGGGAGACTGAGGCAGGAGGATTATAAAATTCAAGGCAAACTTGAGCTACATAGTGAGATCCTATGTGTGTGTGTATGTGTGTGTGTGAGAGAGAGAGGGTGGGGGAGAAAGAGACAGCTAGTAGAATTTTACACATATTTTTTCAATGATCCTAATTTCTACCCATTAAGAATTGTTGGGATTCATCCCTGAAATTGAACAAGTGTTCTCAACTGTCAACAGACATCCATGAACCACCAGGTGCTGTTTCTGTGTAAGTCTATGCTGTAAGTTAGACAAAGGATATCACGTACTCAATTATCTTATTGAAAAAAAAAACAATGACATCATTCACAGATAAACTGAAAGACTCGAGAGTGCAGAAAATGTCTGTGTTGTTTTTTAAAGCCTTGTTCAGCAAAACATGATTTGAAACACAAATTGACACAGTTTGTTATCCTAATATCTATTCCATTAATTATCAGAATACAAAATTGACACTCGGATTTCAATTCAGAGGCACTACTTTTTCTTTTTAACTAGTGATGTAAATCCAGGCTAATACTTATGGAACAATACAAATCTTATTTAGCCAAATGTCTGTTTGTCTGGCCAGGCAACATGCTGGGCTGTCTAAAATCTCATCAGCATAAAAGATTTGGCCACCTAGACATTTAAAGCAGATCAGCTGCTTCTGTCTTTTTGTTCAGTCCCACCTGTACAAAACCTCAAGGCTCTCTCTAACACTACTCCAACACGCTGAGTGTCAGATGACTGACATTCAAGTGGCTGGGAACATGGTTCTATCTCCTATCTCAACACACACACACCTTCAAGTGGGCTCATGTATGATGGCCAAAACTCTCTGGAAAACATCATCCATCTGTCCCAGCTTGATATTATATATCTTTCTTATTTCTGTTGATAGACCAAGATGAGAAAGAGAGAGCAAGCAGAGTGCTGTGGTCCCATGCTTCTCTACTGGATCTGCTGGAGGCTGGAAATTGAGATTGGTCAGCAGCTGGAGTGCTTCAGAAGTGCCAGGAGTAGGTCAGTAAAGAAAGATTGAGTTCCAGAGGATTCCACAAGTCTTGAAACAAGGAAGCAAGCATATCAGTAGATGCTTAATAATGCATTTTTCTGAATAAAAATATGAAAGAATGAATGAATGAGTGAATGAATAAAAGTAGATACAGTATTGGGGGAAGAAAAAAAAGGACGCAAGTGTCTTCAATTGAAAATAAAGGTCTTCCTCAATTCAATCTCCTGTAGTTATCTTCTTTCTCTCTTCCTCATAGGGCCTTGGTTCGAATTCTCCCAACTTGGCTCTCCCAACCACAGGTCCATGGGCCAGTTCTCCTGATGTGTGTGGGGAGGACAATGATAGTGTATATCTCATGCAAACTGTCATCAGGACTAATTGAATATGTATATATAAATTTAAAGTATTTAACCAAAGAGAGGTGATAGAACCTCTGGCCAGCCTGGTCCTCTGCAAGTCTACAGGGCATCTGTGACCACTACAATTTAGCAATGTTCCCATTGATGTTGGCAAATGAAGTAGAATTCTAGAGTAAACATTCAGGTCAAAGGGCTGACAGCAGACATTGACACAGGGTTTGGACGTGGAACTGGCAGTTATATAAAAACTGAAGAGGAATGAAGGGCCCCTGAGAAGTGTCCACTCCATGGGGGGAAGTCTGGGGGCTGAGAGAATTGAGAATGTAAAGGATGTGGACAGGAGGTACCTGCCTCACACCCAGAGTCAGTGAGAATTATACATGGCGCTGCTCTGTTGGTTCAGATTTTCTGAATCAAAGCAGAATCAAAGGCAGGATTATATAGGCAGAAGATATGAAGGAGAGAGGGGAGGACAGATGAGGTGGGAAATGTGTGGAGGCTGACAACATTTCATCCCAAAGGCTGCTGTGAGATTCGGTGTCTGGTGAGGAAGAAGGGACAGGAGAGGGGACAGGGCAGGAGGTGCAGGGGAGGACCCCATCTTGAAGTGCCAGGCTTGTATCAGTCCCCTCCTTTGTTCAGCCTTGGACTGGGAAAAGCCATGACAAGTGTGGCCTTGGCAGGTCCATGAGGTACCCAGAAGGTCAGCAGATGGAAACATCGGTTGATAGTGTGCCCACAGCCTAAAGCCTGAGGGTTCATTTCCACCCACCTCTCATGCCACCCCTCCTTTGACCCCCACCCAAGAAGGAATCTCAGCTCCATTTGCATCTGGTTTCCTCTTAGCTTTCTCCATTTTTGGCAGGAGCTAAAGGTCCACTGTACAACTAAAATTCATCCTTCCACTCCAAATTAAAAGAAGTGTAAGGGGCTGGGGTGGTAGCTCAGTGGTACAATACTTGCAGATGATGTTTCAATTCCTAATACCCACCTCATATTTTCTTTTACATTATTTTTCCCTCATCTTTGAGGAATACTTTGCAAAAGGTTCTGAATTTGTCTGAACCTCACATATATCAAGCCCTGTAGCATGCTTTTCCTAAGTATATGTACTTGCGATGAAGATCAATTTGCCACTGAGACACAGTGAATGATTAACAATAACAAACAGCAGCAGCAGCAGCAACAATCATAACACTATACTATAATAAAAAGGACCTAAAATGTAGGAATTGTCTGCTACTAGAATTTTCTATTTCATATTTTTTGAACCATGATTGATTGTAGGTAACTGAAACCTCAGAAATTAAACCAAAAGAAAAAAAGGAGACAGTGGATTTTAAGGCTGGTCAAATTCAATCATCCCCAAATCACAGGCAAGGGAACAGGCATGGACCAGGGAAATGACAGAACAGTTGTAAATCTTGTTACTCGGACTAGAATGAGAGTAGCCAACTTTTTCAGAAAGGAGAAAGATGGGAACTGTTTCAGGCTTTATTACACATTGTTCTGTTGTACATTGCTGTCATTCTATAAATACATACATAGATTTTTTTCTTAATGTTTACTAGGGTTTGAACTTAGGACGTTGTGCTTGTTTTTCATATACTGTACCACTTGAGTCACTCTGCCAGCCCTTTTGAGGTTGGTTATTTCTTGTGTCATTGGGATAGGCGGGCACCTGTCACCACAGTCAACCATTGGAATCTTGTTACCTTTGGACTGGCCATCTCCAATCAGCAATATTTTGTATAAGCCTTTACAAAAATAAAAAATAATTCTTCTAATTTTCTGCTTAAAAGAGAGGGTGGGTGGTTTGTCCCATAGGCCATCATATGTCAACTTCCACACCACTATTGCTGGTATCTTCTTTACATTTCATTTTTTACCATTTCATAAACCAGGCAAAATTCAAAATGCCTTCAAGTTTTACAGCTAGTTTTGGAACATGTTTGTAGTGTTTGGTATGTGTTAACAGCAGCTCCAAGCTTTTGGATTTTTTTTTCATAGTCATTCTCTTCCTAAAATCATTCCTATTTTAAAACAAGTACTATTTGTAAGTCCCTAAACTAACAAGCCTTCTTAAAATAGCTGAATAATGTCACTGTACTTCAGCAGAGCAAAAAATATACCAATCAAATCTTTTAAATTAAGAAATGTCTTTTATAGCCTAAACTCCTAGAATTTTGTATTCATGCCCTTATATCCAAGCCATACAAGAAGGAGAAAAAGGGGGGAGTCTGCCTTACAAGATGAGTTTTATTACCTGCCATCACTCTGAACTTAATCAGTTTTTATTTCCTCTGGAAAATCAATTAGCTCACAGAAATGGCACACAGGAAAGTCAACTATGTAAATAGTTAATTTCTTTCATCAGCATTCACTTATCTGACAGTTGGGTCTTCATGACATTTTTAGGGGTTAAAAACCATTTGCCTATGTCACCTCAGAAAAAGCAAACGGGAAATCAATACCAGGTTAATAAATACAGGGGTCATGCTGGGTGAAAGTAAGTCATTCTTCCTGTCATTGGCCTTAATCTGTTATAAGACTTGCTGTTCTCATATCTTCAAGTTACAGAAAATGTGGGGCTACAGTAATCCTGATGCTGATGTGACCTTCATAATCTATTCCATATGCTCATTGTTTTTGCAAGCCTACTCATTTTTCCTGCCAGGTGAGTTGAAATATTTTTAGTACATTATTGACAAAAAACATATTCCATATGTTATGCATTAAACAATCAGACATCCTAACAATAAAGATAGGGACCTTCCCTTCCTTCTTTCCCCTCATCTTCCTACAGAGAATAGAGAGCTGGCTATAGCCAGTACCAAGATGTTCTTGGTGACCTAGTGATTCCTGTGGGGACATTGTTAAATGAAGTCAGGCATAATCAGTCTTTCTGCTGTCCTACAAAATAATCTGTTTCCTCTTTTGCAGGGTCTTGGTGTTATTCTCTTATATCTTTGCAAAGCCCTTCAGCTTGTCCCTATTTCCTCCTAGGTAAGATAACCCACATGGGGAAATATCTGTTCTGTTTTAAATTTCAAGCTGTCATAAAATCTCATCCGATGACAGTTGCCACATCTCATATCTAAAAGAAATGAGTAACCCATATATACCCCATGTGGGGAAGGAAAGGTAGAGCCTGTGGAGAATAGATCATCTAAATATCCATCTCACTGCTCACTCCTTTTTTTAGATATTAATTTTAGTTTTTATAGCTCCTCCTACATTAATTTCAGTATCTAAGTGAAATCAAAAGCACATATTATCAAAACCAGAGATGCTCAAATTTTTATCTACACAAGAACCTGAAGAAGAACTTGTCCTGTACAGATCACCAAATCCTACTCTCAGATGCTCTGATTCAGCATATCTGAAGTAGAGCCTGGGAGTATGAATGTTAGCAAGTTCCAGGAAACTCAATAAAGGGAGGCTACCAGACAGGTCCAGTGCCCAGTTGGTTAGGTCCTTTGGAAAACAGTCTGAAAACCATTGAGAATCAGAAGGCTACATTTTCTTGATACTGCAAGAATAAAATAACCTAATATCCATCTGCTTGTGAAAGTACAGGTTTTTGGTGTATTAGTAGGGTTTTGGGGGGCAGAGTTGGGGAAGCCCAACTGAGCATGTGTTGCATAAATATGGTGTGCATGTGTGTGTGTGTGTGTGTGTGTGTGTGTGCAAACACATTAAGATATTTATTTTAAGGAATTGTCTTACATAATTAAAAAGGTTTGTTGATGGAGGATACCATCAAAATCTCTAGCAGCCTGGACAAGAAAATTGGGTTTGTGTAGGATAAAAATATCAGAAGAAACAGGATATTTAAACTATCCTAAATGAGCAAAAAGAATCCCATGATGAAAATGATAAAAAAAAAGAACAATGTAATGTAATATAACCACTTAAAATAAAAATGTAAAATAGTGACGTTTTTCTCTAAGTATCTAAGTCGATAGTTTCATAAGTATGTAGAAATACATGACAGAAAAAATTAGAGGATTTTAAGTACTTACTTTTTACTACAGGGATGGAGTGCTTTAACATAAAGGATTTACTGTCACCAAAGGAATGACCACTCTGTCAAAATGGCATCATAGTGTGAACAACACTGTGTGATATACTAACTTATTAGAGGAAGTTAATAACTCTTAAAAAATAAAATAACATATCAATATTAAAATTAATCTATTTTTAAGAATGTGACCATTCCAACTTTAAAACTATCAAAAATACCATTATTTCAATAGGGGAAAAATCTATTAAATGTCAGAAAACTTCATATTTATGTAAATAAAATGTTTTTCCTTTTGTGCTTTTTAATGATGAAGTATTTTAATTATACAAGTATATTGTACAATTGCAAGCTAAAAATAGGTTGGTTGTCCGGGCACAGTGGCTCACACCTATAAACCTAGCTAGTCAGGAAGCTGAGATCTAAGAATCACTGTTCAAAGCCAGCCCAGGCACTAAGGACCATGAGGCTCTTATCTTCAATTAACTACTGGAAAACCAGAAGTGGTGCTGTGACTCAAGGGGTAGGGTAGTAGCCTTGAGCTGAAGAGCTGAGACAACACTCAGTCCCAAAGGTAGGGCAGTAGCCGTAGCCTTGAGCTGAAGAGCTTAGGAACAACACCCAAGCCTAGAGCTCAAGCCCTATAGCCGGTACAAAAAATAGGTTGGTTGGACAAAGGCAAATGCTTCTTGTTAGCCCTGTGGGTCACACAGTCCAATTCCTTCTCATCTACATAATCTCTGCCCTCATCAGTTTATGGCAACTCCACAACCACCACCAGTGAGTACTGAATAAACAAAAGCTACTTCTTACACAAGCATTTGAACTTTGAGCTTTGATTTACTGTTTGGGTACCAGTTACTGATTCCAAATATATTCTAACAGTTGCTTCACATCATTTTGTTGCGAACTTTCTGTTCTTTAATTAACTGCTGTTATATTTGGCCTAGAGTTTAATAAACTGTATTAGGAAAGTGCATGCTTTCAGGGAAGAAGTTGTCAATTGAGGCTTAAAATGAAAAGTCCTCTTTAGGCTAAATGAAAGGGCCTCCAGGGTATGGAAACAAGAGCCATATAATGTGCGATTGTTCTTCTCAATGTACTATGTTATTTCTCATCTCTTTTGTTGTCCCTTAGTTATTCTCATATTGTTATAGTATCTTATCTTGTTATTTGTATATTATATATATGATTATTTGTTTATTTGAAATAGGACAAAAACATGAGAAGGGGTAGCAATGTGTGTGAAGTAATGCATCTTCTATCTGGAAAATATAACTGTAACCCTTCTATTAATTACAATAAAAAAAGAAAAGTCCTCTTTAAAAGTAAAGTCAACAAGATAAAAAAATAATCATACCCGCATTTTCCAACATTTACTTGAGATTAAAAGTATCCAGGCTTTTGGAAAGTAGAGGTCAACAAGAACTCATTAATAGGTATGTCCTCTCATCACTCTAAAATTCCATCAAATGATTTTGGAATACTGGGCTTTTTGTTTTGTTTTTCATTGTAGTACCTTTTAGTAGTTGTATGATGGAGGTTTTTCTTTTAACAGCGATAAAATAGACTTTTATTTACTTTGTTGAATCAGAGGGTTATAAAAAATTTATTGCTAATGAAGATCTTGGGGCAACAGAAAGATGTCTCTGAAGTCCAGTTATCTTGGAGTTTATTTCACTAAGAGGAAAAGGTCATAATGTTTTCATGCAATACAGACTTGGTTCTTTAAATAACAATTGTGACAAATGGTAGAAAGAATTAAGAGACTGCTCTACCTGTGATTCATACAAAACACCAACATTCTACGTTGTATATATTAAAGTAGTATCTCACTTTTGGAAACACTGTAATAGCCGATACATATGGGCATGCCGTAGGTGGGCATAGAAATGCAGTATTTTCTAAAGAAAGAAATCACACACACACACACACACACACACACACACACACACTAACTATTCAGTTTCTTTAAAATCACTGAGCAAGAAAACCAACAATGAACTTCCATACTGATTTTATACAACTTCTATACAGTACCTTGACTTAAATCCAAGAGCAAAAGTTAAGACTCGCCTCCTCTATTTTTGGTAAATAACTGCATGGTAAACTTAGATGACTTTTCCCCTGGGTTTTACCTGGGAGTGGTCTTTTTAATATTTTATTTAAAAGAGGGCAGGTTTGGCACTTTTATACTATGTCACCAATGTTAATGTTTCTCGGGATCTCTGGAAGATTCATGTTCTTTACAGCAGATACGGCACAGGCTGGTGCACCTGCCAAACCAGCCTCTGAGTTTGTCCTGCGAGTCGATCTTCATGACAATCTCGTTCATGTTGGTCTCCAGCACCATCCCCCCCATCACCATCTCAGCAAGAATGTTGTGAACCTTGTCCACATGGAATATCAAGTCCAGCTTGCAGACGTTCTCAAAACACTTGTCCAATGTCTCCACAAACACCTGAATGAGGTCTAGAATGCCAAGTTCGCTTTCTGAGGAATCCACACGGAAGACAAAATACAGCATTGCATAGTGTCTCTATATCAGCTTGTTGTCAGAGCCTCCAATTAACTGGGTGTAAACTCCACAGGCCACACAAAGTGACACAGCTTAAGACTGATTACCAAAGGCCTCCTTCCAGGAAGTTGCAGACATTCTCGTCTCTCTTAGACACCAGATGGAAGGTCTCCCTGATGATCTGCTGCTGTGTGTCTTCACTGTAGGGCTGGTAGAACTTGGAGAGCCGTGGCTTGCCATGGTTGTTGAAGATGAGGATCCCCTGGATCATGGCTGGGTCTGGCCGGCCTGGGGGGGGGGCGGGGCAGAGATGGCACAGGCCGGGCCTCGGGATGTCGCCGGTGAGCCTTCCCCGCCCGCCCCCTCTCACACCTGTATGATGGAGTTTTAGTTCTACCTGTTAGTTTGTGAGTACAATGCAAATTGACCAATCCTTCTCTCCCATCTATCCCAAGCCCACTAAGCCCCACGTCATCTGCTTCCATTTTTACCTATGTACACTGAATATGACGATCCCTTCCTTTGAGTTGTCCCCACAACAAAATGTGTGTCCGCTTCCTGATGTTCATTTTGTTAAACTGTTAGTTGTCTCAAGGAGAAACACCACTGGAATTCTCCCACGTGTATACCACCAGACATTGGTCAACATGTGCATGTGTGTGGATTGCCCTGTATTTGTTTTCAAATAGAAACATGAGTCTTTTATATTCGACTTTAAAATTTTTTTCAGAACTTAAAGTAATATTTTCTTGCCTTGAGGGCCCAAAGGACCTCAAGTAAACCTTGAAATCTTTTATTTTATGCTTAAAATGAAACTACATGGCTTCTAGGCTTGAACAACTGCTCTTCAGAGATGGCATGTATATAGTTTCACAAACTGACTATCCTCATTGTTTGGGAGAAAAACAATGGAAAATGCCTGAGTCTATCCAGAGAGTCTAACTTTGTCTTCTATTTACGTATGATTATAATAGCAGGATTTCTGCTGGGGCAGCTAGCTGCATGTCAACATAAAATAAATACCACAGATGCCTACACAGATTCTTCATTATTACTATCAGAAAATGTTTAAGAAAATTCAAGTATAAATTACAACCTATAGTGGCCATCTTCAAGACATAACTCAAGTTCTTATCTTGGAATGCTACCACTCTATTAAACATCTCATAATTCAGTCACCACCAAAGATGTATCCCTTTCATTTACAAAGGTGTAGACTGGTTGCTAGTAAGTAGATCGGTGGTGATGTGTAAACATAGATATATACCCAGAGAAGCAAATTTATGAACCAACTGCAACATGTAGCATACATAAAATTTTATTTGAACATGCAAATTGAATCACTGGAAACTGTGTGCTCAAATAGAAATTTTCTTTTGTAAGATGTTCAGGGAATTGCCAAATCTATGGGCTTCATTCTTCAGAGAAACTAGCTCTATTCAAATCTTTGTTCTGTTTTCTCTTCAATCTCTAGCACCTAGCACAGAATAATTTTTTTTAATCAGCCTCTGAAATCTTGTGTGAAATTGTGTTCATGTGTATGAATATTTTTTCAAAATGTTAAGAGATTCAGTTTGGAATCTTAAAAGCCTGAATAAATTCTTGGATTAAATGAGTCAAAACATGTGCCAGCTCCCCAGTGTTGGCTGGCAGACTAGAACAAACACTTTTGTGCATGTGGCTATGGTTCTGGGGTTACTGGTTGAGCCTGATTTGGGTGTTGGCTTAATTGGGGAAAAAAAACTCTCAGAATCATCATTTCTTAGTAAGTTCAGTATCATTATAGTCTGAAAATGGATAATTGATTTACCTGTTAAGGACCAACATTCTAAGGTTAAACAAGTTACCAAGCTGAAGAAATTTACCCGTCCAAATTTTCCTTGAGCATTTGTGCTCAGTGATGAAGGATACAGATGAAAAGGATGTGTTTTTCTCACCTTGAAGTGTTAAAATCTACTGGAAGCAACAGGCATATAAACAGATAATTATACAAACATGTGAGAAGTACCATAAAGATATATGAACACAGAGATGTGGAAACTCCATCGAGGAGAGAAAGTTTATAGGAATATGTGTGTTTTTATGCTTCCCAATTACTAAAATCTCTTTCAGGAGGCTTCATGAAATGGGGGCAAAACAAAGAAGTTTTGAATGTGTATCTGGAGGTCCCACACAGCAGAGACGGAGACGAGGGCTCTGTTGTGCTGGGATTTGAAGAAGGTGGTGATTGCCTAAGTATCCCTACCTGTCTGTATGGAGTGTTGACTATTTCTAGCACATTTGCTGAGGACAGAGGCCTCTCAGTGACAGTGCCAAGGAAACTGTTGGAAGTTGCCAGTCACTTTAGAGAAATGCCATGGGGCATCACATGCCAGATGGCTACTGATGAAAGTGATGAAGGCTGCTGTTTGGAAATGAAGCCCGGTTCCATATTTGGTCCTTTTTTCCTTCTTTCTCTTATGAATGCAGAAGATAGCACAGACTCGGCTTTATTCTCCTCTAGCCCTACAAAATCCCCATTACCCTTTCTTTGTTAAATACAATTCTGGAGAGATGGAGTCAAGTTTAGAGCCACAGATGCAGCTTCTGGTTGACCCACAATCTTTCCTTCTTTCATTTTATTCCTGACTGTCAAACATTATTGTCAATGGAACCTTCTCAAATCCACCTGCCTGCCCACCACTAAATTTCTGTGGTATAACTTTTTTCCACCTTTCTAGTTTATGGAAGGGAGGGTAAGGAAATGTTTTGTGGAAGAAGTTCACCTTGAACTTTTTTAAGGAGACATTCCCTATAACTTTAAATCCTTAGCCATTTTTTTCTTTCTCTGTCAGTGCATAATGTCATGGCTAAATGCTTGGTGTTTAGTGTTGCTGTCCTAGGAAGAGGAGCCCACATGAGAGTAACAATTCTGGTATTCCATTGCCTTCCTTCTCTAACTCCATCCAACCACATGAAGTTATCCTATGAGGAATAAGCTAAGAGTGCTTTTCCAGCATGTTGCTTCTTTACCTTAGAAGTTATACTCAGTCATCTTCCTGTTGCTATAACAGAGTACCAAAGGCAAATAGCTTAAAAGGAAGAAAGGTTTCTTTTTGACTCAGCGTTTCAGGTCAGAGTCACTTGGTTCCCTTCTATTGGGCCTCTGGCAGTGACATTCATCATAGTAAACATGTGGTGATGGCCTGCTACCTCATGACAGCCAGGAAGCAGAGACAGAGAGGAAGGGGCTGATGTGAGAGCCCATTTTAGATAAAGCTTAGAAGAAACCAATTCCTTCTTATTAACTACCACCTCCATTCCCTAAATTGCACGTATCGCTCTTCCAGCAGCTGTGGCACACCCCCACTTCTCTTAGTCTCTGATGTCGAGCAGCAGCAGAGAATCCCTGCCCTTAATGATTCCAGGATGTGAAGCCATGAAATCAGCTTGCTTGCTTGCTTGCAAAGCCACCACCTGCATGTGTTTTAGGATTTTTACTGTTGGTGGTGGTGGCGGTCATGGGGCTTGAACTCTGGGCCTGGGCATTGTCACTGAGCTCTTCAGCTCAAGGCTACCAATGTACTCCTTAAGCCACTGTGCCACTTCCCTGCATGTGGTTTTGGCATGTGGTTTAGCCCCATTAGAGGTCAGGGCTGTTTCTAGTTCTAGACACCGTCGCCCAGAACAGGGCAGTCACCAGCTGTCTGTAATAAAGACTCCTTTGTCACCTTTGACTGTGCCCCCTGGATTTTTTTACTCTGAGAGGTTATTTCAGCTGAGATCCTAATATTCTCTTCAAGAGCCATCTCCAATGGCCAAACTTCTTTCCACTAGGGCCTACTGCCTAAAGGCTTCACTAGATCACGGCAGGGCCACAGACCTTTGGGGGGAAGGACTTATACAAACCATAGTACAAGCTAAGTCACCATTCTTTTTTCTTACTAGTTCTGGATAGGTGAGTCTGCTAATTCTTTAAGAACTAAAATGCTTCATCCTCACCTGTTGTCCTGGGTATAGAGAAGTAAACCAAGCTTCTCCCTAGCTCCCCTCCACCTTTTCTCATTCTTCCCCAAAGAAGAGAAATTGTCATGTGAGAATAAATTAAGCCTGCTTCTCCCAAAAAAGGAGGTTAGCTCTCTTGTCTGTATTTATACAACCACCCTCAAACTAAGGGCTCATTGTGGGAAAGGTACAATATTGTCCTGTGTTACTGGGTTCTAACTCCAAGCAAGTACAAAGCGCTGCTACAACATCAAAATACATATATTGAGCTGACAGAAAACCATATCCTTTTCTGTTCTTAGGCTTTGAGCTGTAGGAAGCCTTTCCGGGAGAAAGGGAAATGGCAGATTATGTCTCAGTCCATCTTGAGGACTATTCAAAGGGCTTGAGATGAAAATTCCACTTTTTGATGTCTTTAAATTAAATCTTATCCTTTAAGGAGGGCAAAAATTTTGGGAACTTGAGTGTTGGGAACATGTAAGCATCTTGAGTCTCATTCCTCCTTATAACGGTATTACCAGATAGCCTTTCTCAAGCTTTTCAAAATGCCTTCTCTCATTCCCTAGGTAATCACTTCCTCCTCTAGTTAGCTAGTGTATTTACTCTATGGAAATTTAAATGAAGGAATTAAAAAATGAATGGAAAAATATGTAATGACAAAAAAGGTTGAATACTCCTTAGTCAAGGAGTATTCTATGGATGAGCAATGAAGCCCTCCCCTGCATCTTCCCTTGCTGTGACATTAAAATACCTCAGGGCAACAAGAATTCAGACTCTTTGTCAAAAGGATTGGTTTTTAAAATGTAAAGAACACAACATCATCCTGAATAATGCTTCATGTTCCTTTAGTCTCGGGTCAGTATCAGGTCTGAACCATTCAGTACTCTGTGTCTTCACATTCAGGGTAGGTAGCTCAACTTTCTGCACAGGCAGAGGATGGTGAGGCAGGGGGCAGAATTCCAGGCAATTCGGAGTAACAGAACCTGAGCTTGGCTACTAAAAGGCCCGAGGAAAGTAATTTGGATGCCTGAATAATCACCTCTGTTGCTTGCAAAGCTTGCCAGTGGAAACCTGTCCCAGAGCTTCCAAGCTTAGAAAGTACAGTGACTGAGCTCCATCCAGGAGGAGGGTGGTGAAGCAATTAAGTTGGGGAACAAGTGGAGCCTATGCCTGGAGCAACTTCTGTGCCATCAATTGAGGGAACTTGCTTGCCCTCAAAAGAAAGTTATTTCAGCACCTGGCACCAAAATTCTCAATATATGAGATCTATGTCTCCTTTGATCTGCACTTACTAGTTCCTGGACTATCAGGCAGAAACCAGGGGAAGGAACATGTTCTCTAGCTACACTTGGCTCATGGGCTTGATCACTCTGCAGGCTGTAGCCTCCACATGGTTGGCCTACTTTGTATGTAGATTTATTCAGCAGGACACTCTCACAAAGCCCAACTGGATAGAATTTAGTCATCTCACTATGCCTTTTGTTACCTTCAGCTTCTCCCATCTTTGAGCTCACACTTTGCAATAATGATCTGACTGATAATAGGGCCACCCAAGGGAACCCCAAGGAGCATTTTAGTTTTGATGGAAATGAGATGGTTTTATTACTACCATCTTCAAGTAGTTGTACAAAGTAGTTTCAGTGCAACATGTCTGTTTATCCAGACCATGCAACTTGATCAGCATCACCCCTCCCATCATCTCCTGCATTTTGCCCAACCCCATCCATCCCCAGAAGTCATCTGGTTTCATTTTGACATCTGTACATTGAACATTATTATGTATTTACCCACCCTTCCTTTCTCCATTGAGCCAGAACTGTGGATTCAAGATGTCCTGTTTTAAATCTCAGTTACATAGCTCAGAAATAATCTTGTCGATTTATAGTAAGGATCAAATGAAACCACATGAAGATGCAACCAAATGCTAGCATAAAGTAGGTGTGTTGTATGTAATTGCTATCTTTCTAGACCCTCAGTTCCAGTCCTGTTCCACACAAGTGTTTCATGAGAACCAATAATGAAATTTGCAGGAATTATATTAACTAGTTTATGTCATCCTGGGAGCTAGAGATGAGTGTGGTTGAAGCAATTATATCACAGAGTCCAGCAAGCACTATAAACAGGGCTTGGAAGCAACCCCAGAAGTCTGCTTTATCAGCATTCTACTGAGTTGTTCTTAAGCTGCAGTACCTGAAATACGAGGAAGATCGCCTGAAATTTTTTCAAAATGCAAATTAACCTTTTATGCTCAAGACCTGCTGAATCAGAAAGTAGGACTCAAAACTGTGGTTTAACAAACCCTCTTGGTAAGAGTGTACCTGGTCTGTTCAATGACTAATAGAGAGATTAGTGGTTGTCTTGAAGTGAGGCAGAGAGAGTGAGAAGAGATATAGTCAAAAAGGGTGGAAAATGTCACAAGTATACTGAAAAGGACTGGATGAAGCTGGATGCCAGTGGCTCCTGTTTGCCATCCTAGCTACTCAAGAGGCTGAGATCTGAGAATCGCAGTTCAAAGCCAGCATAGTCAGGAAAGTCTGTGAGATTATCTCCAAGTAATAGCCAAAAAGTCAGAAGTGTAGCTGTAGCTAAAGTGGTAGAGAATCATAGTCTGGATCACAAAAGTTCAGGGACAGGACACAGGCCCAGAGTTTAAGCCCAAGGATCAGCACAAGAAAAAGGGGAACTGGATGAGTTGTGATTTACATTCCATTTGATAATGAGAATACTGTGTCATTTAAACACCACACAAAAGAATTATGTTGGTGTGTTGAGAATGATGGAGATATGAGGCTTCACAAAATGAAAATGGTTTAGACTAGGATGGTAAAGATATATGTGATACCTTAACATCATAAAGGTAGAGGTCAGTGGCATTGGTTTATGGTTTGTATATGGGATTTGAGTTTGATGACTGAAAGGATCATCAGCCTGAGAAACTGGAAAAACAGACTTTTATTAAGATACACCAAGAATCAGCTGATGGCAGGTAGAAAGTTAGTGATGAAGTTATCAGCCCATGTGGGACATGGCAAATTTGAGAAGTCTCTCAGACAGGAAAAAGAAATGTTCACCGAGCTTGGAGTTTGAGGGAGAGACTGGGCTGAAGACACTGAAAGGTACCTGTCTCTAGCTGGCACTTGGTGAGTTAACATAGCTGAGCAGGTGAAAAGAGAGGCATGGAAGTTGATCCTAACCCTGGAATATGTAAATGTCTGGGAAATGCAGAAAAAATGAGCAAAGGATACAGGGAAGGAGCAATCAGTGAATATTAGCTCAATACATATGGTAGGTGCACTGGGAGAGATAAAATCATGTGTTGCAAGTAGCCATACACATCCAACTTTATGAGGCTTTCCATGGCTTCCTGAATGTCATTTCTGAATCATCAGTGTATAGTGTCGTACATTTCTCATTTCTCATTACATAGCGCGGTAGCCGGTACCCATTTCCAGCCACTTGAGTTAAGGCACTGGGTTCTTCAGGCAGTATCTGGCCTCATGTGAAGGGTGACATTCTAGGCCAACATGTTTTCCCCCCATCCACTAAAATCTTGCAAAACTCTCCCAGCACTCTGAGGAGTAGAACAGTCATTACACTAAACAACTAGCCTGACTGACCTGTCTGAAACTATTTCTGCTCCATCAAAAAGAATGTGTAATTATCATTAAAACACTACTCTCCATCTCTGTGTGTGTGTGCAAGTGTTCACACACATGTACACATGCGTGCCAATACTGGTGCTTAAATTCGGGCCTAATGTTCTCCCTAAGTTTTTTTTCTCAAAGCTGGCTCTCTGTCCAGCTCCATCTCTGGCTTTTCGGTTGTTCTTTGGAGTAAGTTTCTCATGAACTTTGCGGCCCAGGCTGGTTTTGAACCTCAATCCTTAGATTTCAGCCTTCTGCATAGCAAGGATTACAGGCATGAGCCACTAGTACCTGGCTTAAACTTTCTATATTTAACACAAGCTGAAACAATCAAATTTTCTTTAGGCCAGAATATTCAACAAGAACAGTTTATTCAGTTACCTTTTTAAGCTTTTAAATACCCATGACTCATTCAAGCAAGTGAAGAAAAATATATTGTGGTTATTGGCATGAAAGCAAAACTAACACTATGGTAAAGGCATTGTGTTCCCCAAATCAAGTGTACACCTCTTCTTCTTCTTAAGGAATCTTTCTCTATAGAGTACACTTATGAGTCACAAGTGTTCGTATCCCACACAGTGTGGCCTTGGATAAGTTTATCTCTCTGATTGTTAGTACCCTCCTGGGTAAAATAGAGACACTTGCGCCTACACAAAAATATGTGTAGGAAGCACCCAGCACAATGCTGGTATCTAATACATCCCTTTTCATTGACCTTAAGATAAACTTGGCAGTAGATGAGCTCAGTGGCTTTGGTGACTGTTCCATACTGACAGAACTGTGGCTGCTGGAGTCTCACTCCTGATCTACCTCCCAGAGTCTCCTCAGTCTGTAAGGCAGCTCTCAGCAGCCAGACTACTTCCTCCAAGTGGGTTCCACCTCTCAACTTTCACCACCTCTGCATAACACCATCATATGAGTCGATCAGGGAACTAATCCATCGATTAGGTCAGGGCCCTCATGAGCTAATCATCTCTGGAAACACTCTGACAGGCACACCCAGAAACATCTCTGAAATGTTTCTTAATCCAGTCTGTCTGTCAATCAAGACCAACAATCACAACATCTAATTAGGTGCATCCTTAGGTGGGCCCAACTCTGGCAGGCAGGGTTAAGATCAACTGCCCAACAGGCCAGTATCAATCTCTACTTTCTGATTTTACTCAATAGAAAGAAAACTTTTCTACCACATTTATTTTGAAGAGTTTTCTACTTTAAACATTCTTTGCCTGACAACCCCCTCCCACACACACACACACACACAAAGACTCCTGCTATTTTACTGGTATGGCCCTTGTGAAATACTTCATATCTCTTTTTGTCTTTATTCTCACCACAGAAACTGCACTTTGACAAGCTGACTTACAATAATGTTCTTTCTTCTTCCAGGATTTAGAGACCTGAGAGTCAAAAAGGAAACAAGCTAGAGGGTAAGCAGAATGAGATGGCAGTCTCTGTGCAGGTATGACATATTCTGGCAAATTTAAGACAAAACCACAAAAATGTGTCTAAAATCCTGACAGACTTTCATCAGGAACATTCACCACTTTGTAAAAGTAAAGAAACAACCAACTGACATCTTGTTCCCTACCTTTAAGTTTCAACCTTTTCAAATATAAGATGGGATGATGCATCCATCATGAGGAAGTCATGAAGAGTACAGGCCAGGACACAGCTTGTGTGTTCAGCAGTGCATGGTACTGATGCCTATTCTCATTATAGCTGTGACTACTCTGTGTAGGAATCTTATCTTTACCTACAATGTGTCTGCCAAAGTTTCTAATTTATGAGACAAAATATTATCCCATTAGAGGAAAATTAAAACACTTTGAACACTGAACCATAGCGGTTTTACTAAAGGAGTCCAATGTTGAGGAAAAACTGTATAATTTTGCATTATCCTAGTATGGACAGACTCCCCAGCACAGCAATACCAGGTATGAAAGTGAAATGACCTCACCATTTCACAGGGACTGTCTCAAGCCCACAAGTGGAAGATCTGTGACATGGATGAGGTCATCTAGGTAACAGGAGCCACTTTGTAAGTGCTTCATCTCTTCCTATCTCCTAACCAATCCAGTGGCTTCCAAGGGCACTTTGTTGAAAGGCTTTATCAGGCCACAGTTCTGGCAGAACAGCCCAGGAGCTACCATTCTCCAGAAAAGCCCCATCTAATGATGGGTAGCAGTTAGGGGTCACCGGGTCCCCTTGTGAGATAACACACAGTATCTCTACAATATCCTCCAGAACTCTCCTAAAGGATTAAACCTTGCCCAATCACAGCAACAACTCAATCAACAATGCCACCTTCATCCCCTCAGTATCCTGCCCTTGGTTTCTCAGTCCAGCCCCTGAGAAGGCTACTTACACACAAGCCCTTGCTTTAGCGATCTTCTGGAAATGTTCCTACACCTAACACATTTCCTACACAGTACTACAGAAATCTCCCCTCAGCTCCTTATCACACAGAGATCCAATGCTCACCCCAACCATTTCTCATCATGGGCAATGGAGTACATATCATTTGCACCAATGGAATTTTTCTGTACAGGGAAATCACACACAGGTTCTCTAACTTCTGTCCTGTAGGAATGACCCCCACCCCCTGCTGCAATTAACCTTTCTGGAGATCTCACCTCATGGCAGGCTTCATATGAATCATTCCATCATCACAAAGAAGCTTAACACCCTGTGTATATCACCTTTACAATAGAAATAAATAGAAAAGCTTAACAATCATAGAAATCCAGTTTCAAATAATACAATCCAATAGCTAGTTTGGAAGAGACAGCTTATTAGGTAGAGCCAGACAGAACCCTTGTCAGTTTGATAACAATAATCATGGAGTTGAATGTCTTATACGCCCCATAAATCCTTCAAGTGGCAGCTCGCAGCCTATGTTAAGTACTCAGCATGCTCACCAGGCACTTTACACAGATGAGCTTACGAAATGTATCGTTCCTTCCTCCTAATAACTTGGTTTACTTCTTTCCCATTAGCAACTCAGTTTCCTCTCCTTGGTCCCAACCCTCTATCGTTTTCACTATATGGTTTAATGTCACGAGACATATAGCAGAGACTGATTATAGTCTCTCGTGTCATTCTCCACATCCTCCCTTTGAAAATACCATCCTGGAGGTGGTAGCTGAGAATTTGCCATAAGCTAGAAATTTCTTCCTAAAACCTGTCTTGCCCCTGTACACAGTCAAAAGGACATGAATGAAAATGATGAGTGCAATTTCTAGGACTTAGTAGGCTATGACTGACCTCCGCTTCTTTCTTCCTCTTTACTTTGAAATAGTACTGTAGATGTAGGAATCCTGGAATGTCAACACTGGCCAAGACACATAGGGAACACAGCTAAGGTATAGCAAGATGAGCTGAAAGGAGCAGCCACATGTTGCCGAGGGCCACCAGATTACATACCAGCACATTCTGTCCTGTCTAGAGTGAGCCAACATTGTTAGTTATCCTAAGCCCTAGCCAAACCCAAATCCTAACTATCACGAATAGGCAACTTAGAGACCAAGAAGAAAATCCTCACGAAAATTTCAGATAGGAGACTTAGCTAGGCCAAAAAAGGAAGAAGCTATAGTTTATGTGCTTTCTTGTTTAAAAGTGCTCAGAAACACAAAGGGAATGAAGGAACCAAAGCAGAAAAGAAAGGCAACACAGTATATCTCCTTTTATCCTGTCTCTTGGGAGACTGTGGGTGGCAGGGAAACAGCAGAGGAGAGGAATCCTCAGCTGTTATCAGAGTCCATAAAAATACTCAAGCCCAAGCTTTTGCTGGAAGCCAAGAATCCCATTCACTCAGAAACAGGAAGGTTCCTTGCAATAAACCAGGTGTCCACAGAGAGGGGTGCATGAATGAGGACCTGAGTCAACTGTGGATCAGAGCAAACTTCCAAATGGGACAAGAGACAATCACTCTACAATGTCTGTGTTGCCACTTTCCTAACAAGTGTGCCAGTTTCCAGTTCTTTCCTGAGGGGACACATGCTTCGAAGTACTCGTTTCCAGAGTCCACCGCTCAGAACATTGTCCATTACTTTCACACAAGCAAGTACAGCTACTCTGAATTAAGAAACCCATATGCTAATTATTCTCCCATGTAATACCTTCCCACAGCCAGCACTTCTGTGAGTAAACATCCCTGCCTGCCTTCCAGGACTTGGCAGAGCCTCACTCCCACACACAGCGTTGTTTAAGCTGGCTGTCAGACCTCCACAGCTAAACCGCACTTTGCTGGTCCAGTGATTGTTGATGTGGCACTGTGTAAGTAACACACAGATCAATGGGGAAAGTAAATTAGCCATAGTCAATGAATAAGTGAGAAAAAGGCAACAAAACAGCAGACAATTGGAATCAGGGTAGACCAAAAGTTAAAAGCCCACAACTCCAGAAGAAAAATGAAGTTAAGGCTGCAATTCAAATAAAGAATTGTTACCTTTAATATCCAATAGTTTGAGCATCCATTCTTTAGAACTTCAAGAAGCCATCCCAGCTTAGTGCCTTGGCTCACACCTGTAATCCTAGCTACTCAGGAGGCTGAGATATAAGGATCATGGTTCAGAGCCAACGCAGGCACAAAATCCCATGAGACACTTATTTTCAATTAATCACCAGAAAACTGGAAGTGGCGCTGTGTCTCAAGTAGTAGAGCATGAGCCTTGCGCTGAAGACCTCAGGGAGAGCACCCAGGCCCAGATTTCAAGGAGAGAGGGGGGGGTGGGGGGGAGAGAGAGAGAGAGAAGCCAGCCCAATCTCTGGAAATACCCATCCACCTCAACCAGTTATCTTCCCTATTCTCAGAAACTTTTTCCTTTCTTGCTGGTCCCCTGTTGCCTGCTCACATCCAATTTTGGGAAGTCTTTCTCCATGAATTACTATTACTCTCTAGCATTAATATCCTTAACTAGAGCTGAAACAATACTGTAAGGATTAATCATAGATAGTTTTGGGATGGGATGTATAATCAAGGGAATAATCTTACAGAATGGAGTCTTGATCCTTGAGCCTTGAGCCTTGAGCAGGCCATTCTTTGAATGTTCTGACTAGCACTTCAGTCTTCTCAGCCCCCCATACTGTTGTTGAGTAAAGAGAGAGATACCTTGGTTTTTCTCTCATTAGACTTCCTGGAGCCAAAAGTCCTGAGCATCTTCCATAGAATATGTTTCTGCTTTGTCCTTTGGCCTTTTGGGGTCCGTATTTCTCATACATACAGTTATGATTCAAAAAGGTATTATCTATGTCATCAGACCGAGCCTTGCCGAGGTGAATGTATTTATTTCAGTAATCAATCTCAACTTCCAACTCAACTGCTGAAAGTTTAGCTGGAGCCAATAGCTCTCCACTGACCCTGTTTATTCTGATTAAAATCTCCCCTTATGAGAACCCAGTAAGGCCTTGATTAAAGTCACTGAAGAATTGCAGTGCTCTCAGCTAGCATCTCAAAATTAAGTACCTTAAATCGGCATATATGGAGAGAGGTAGAGAAATTTTCAATTTTTCTTGATGATAATATCAGTGATTTTTCAAACCAGCTTCTAACTCAGATGCTTTCTCATGAAGCTCTTGTTTACTTGGGCATACTTTTTGATGGTATCCCAAGATTAGATAGCTTACCAAGTCCAGATTCAGAAACTTTAGTAGCACATGGGTAACTTAGCCCCCAAAATTTTGCTGATATCACAAGTTCACCATGTGGATTATTTCCTATAGTAAATACCTAATCTCCCAAGTCTTCCTACTGAAAACTGAAGACTAATGGTGGGTTTTCTTCCCTTTTTTCTCCTCCTTTCTTCCCTTCCTTCCTTCCTTTCTTCCTTCCTTCCTTCCTTCCCTTATTCCTTTTTTTTTGTCTGTTGTAGGGTTTGAACTTGAACTTGGGTCCTGGATACTATCCGTGAACTCTTTTAATCAAAGCTAGTGCTCTACCACTTGAGCCACAGTGCCACTTCTGGTTTTCTGTTGGTTACTTGGAGATAAAGAATCACACAGACTTTCCTGCCTGGGATGGCTTTGAACCACAATTCTCAGGTTTCAGCCTCTTGAGTAGCTAGGATTATAGATGTGAACCACCAACACTCGGCTCTATTGATGTTTGTATTCTCAACAAGGCTGGGTGCTCACCTGATATTATTTAGAAGCAAAACAAAACAAAAAGATGTCTTTTCTTTCCTCTGGTACTAATTAAAAGGTCCAAACAAACCTCATCTGATTCATTTTTCCAACAGTGAGTTGAACAGTGTCCCCCAAATTCCTGTCCCCCTGGGATCCACAGTGTGACCTTATTTAGAAATATAATCTTTGTAGATATAATTAATTAAGATGAGGTCATACTGAAGTCTGGATCCTAAATCCAATGACTGATGTCATTGTAAGGAAAGGAAATGACACACAGAGATTCACATGGGTAAGGAGGCCATGTCCTGTTGGAGGTGAGGATTTGGAACAATACAACTATAAGCCAAATAATTAAGTCCAAGGATTGCCAGTAATCACAGACATTAAAAGAAGAGTAAGGGACAGATTGGGCCTTGAGGCCTCCAGCAAGAAGCGACCCTGCTGACATCTTGATTATTGGACATCTGGCCTTCTTAACTGTGAGAGTATACCTCTGTCATTTGACGCTATCCACAGGAAATTAATAGAACTCCTCATGTTTTCTAGTCACAGTACCAAGCTGTGAAAAGTTGAGCAATGAGAAAAAAAAAAGCTCTCTGTTCTCTGTAGCATGATTTCTGATGAGGAAGACTAAGCAAGTAAACAAACAAATAAAGGTGATCACTTCACAGTATGATCAATGGCACCATTGCACAACAAAACCATTGTTCTGTGAGGACTGACCAGCATAGTTAGGAGAGCAATGTCCAGTCATCACATGGGATAATTTTGGAACATTCTTACAATCACGATTCTGTCCACTAAACCACCAGTCTAGCCACATCCCTCCAGAGAGCCCTTTCCACTTCAGTGTGGCCATCTCATTGCAACCACAGAGACCTGGCCTTTCCGCTCTTCGGTCACCTGGATGACACACCCTCCTGGCATCTGGACTTCTTGTTGGCTCTTTTCATCCTCAGAACTTGTGCTTCCTTCTCATGCTTCTAAACTAGTAAGAATGCCTTTATCCCCTTGCCACTTGCCCACCTTGGACATAATGGATGTCAGTATATTTCCTCACCTTACTTCGAGAGCAGATCAAATCTGACTTAATTACAGCCCGAGCTCTATAAACAACCCCTAGTTACTGCAGAGCCCTGCGGTTTGCAAAGAGAACACCACAAATGGCAGGAAGCTGCAGGGGCAAAATAGTCCAGGCTGCCTGTGGCATGTTCGTTCTGAATACAGATACTTTCTTTCATCAGTGAGGACGTTTATGAAACATGGGCTGCCAAGAGGGTGTTCCAGAAAAAACGCAGCAGAGGCCTGCCTTTCCCAGCATTGTAAGACCCAAGCTGTCTCTCAGCATGAGGCTTATAACCAAGGTACAAGTTGTGCCATGAAATCTCCACCCACCAGACATGTCAAGTGAGCCTACATGAAGTTTTCAGGGCCAATCTTGCCCCCTCCCCCCGACACACACACCTGTCCTGGCATCCAGGCATCAGTGCTATCCAAAAGCAAATTAATCTAACCAAAACTTGACTTCTTAGATGGAAAGTTTCCACCCAAATGCATGATTTTGTGAGATGAAAGATGTTCCTGAAGGATTTCTGACAGTCAGAAAACTCCAGCAAGAACACTGAGAGGCAGAGTGGCTTGCATGGAAACAGGAGATACAGGACCCTGAACTAAGAATCTCTAGGCACAGGCAACCCAGGAGGAGCTCAAACAAAAATGATTTTCAGAGAGAAGTGGAAAGAATCATGTCTGAAAATCTTGCTTCTCTAGGTGTGCAAGTGTGTCCCTTGTTGGAAGCTAAGGACTGACTCTGAGGCGCTTTCCAGTTGCCCTGACTAGAGGCAGGAATGTCATCCAGACTAGTGTGAGGGGCTGAGGCACAATACTAGAACAGCTCCATGTAAGAAAGGATTCCAGAAGTTTGAGCCCCAAGGAGCAGGGCACAAGCTCCAGTCTGGGTCAATAGAATACAGTGCCAATGCTGGCATCAAGGGAGAGGATATTATATAGTTTTCTTCTGGTCCCTGGAAGGTGGACACAGCAATATGCAAGCCCTAGGAGACTGGGTACTGTGCCAGGAAGAGCCAAGCCTCATGATGTGCCTCCAAGACACAAGGATCAATGTAACTATGACCTCATGCCTCAGGAGAGCAGGGCACCACAGCAGTTCAGAATCCAGAGAACGGGTCCAGAACAGGAATAAGGGAAACTATGAATGTTCACCCCAGAGAGCAGCCAAGCCTCTATTTCTCAAGCAGCCTAATAGCTGCTATTTCAGCTTAGGTGGCTGCTCTATTGGGTAAAGCACATTGGGTACCCAAAAAGGCAACATCATACGACTTCGACCCTGAACTCCTGAGTAACCAATTACACACAGAGTTCTGATTTGAAACAGATGGAACCATAGCTCTGTTCAGACACAGAGGACATAGCTGTCCTGCCTGCTCAGGCAACAATTCCTTCACTGGGCCTTCACCCTTCCCTGGGTTGACAGGATGGTGTGTAAATCTGCATAGGGGTTATGAATGTTCCCTGAGGCTGCAGCTCTGATTGCTGAAAGCAAGACACTAGGCTGCTTCAAGCCACCTGGGGTATGCCTGCTTCATTGAGCTCAGGCACTGACTAGCTGAGCTTGTCAGTAACTGGGGTGAGGGGATGACTTATCCCCAGGAGAGGGGATGGATCCCTGACTGGGGGTGCACAGTACCATGTGTATGAACATGGCAGCAGAGCTTCAAGAATAAGGGGATGCAATTTTTCTGTGAGCTAGACCCAAACCCTGCGAATGCTTGTAGATTTTTCCAGTAAGGATGATAGCAGGTTTTCCCTAAATCATGAGCCTTTCCTGTTTGCCTTCGCCACCCCAGCCTCCACTTTCTGCCGAGAGAAGTCCCTGCTGGTTTGAACTGATCCCAACTTAGGAGATGGGGCGACTGAAGAAAACCAAGAACATCTCTTCTCTATGTGGCCAGGTTTCTATGCCCCATGAGGCTTTGCTGTGGTTTCTGTGGTCCAAATATAACTGTTTGATTTTAGTCCTTTTTGTGTGAAGGGGCAAGCATTAGGGGCCTCTTCTTGATCATTAGCTGACATCAATCCACATTCTGCTTCTCAATTCTGTCAGATCCTAGTTCCCTACTTCCCACTACCCATAGGCTCTCCTCTTACTCAACATTCTCTACACAGATGCATTTGATGGATCAATAGCACTGGCATCAAGCCCCTCCCTGTATCTATTCTATAAGACTTGACGTGTCAAAATCCCCAGGTTAGCACGTGGGAATGACAAAATCTGAAAGCACCTTTCTAGGGTGACTTGAGCCCAAACTTTCAGGCCAAACACATGATAGGCCCAGAAGCAATCATCCAGCTAGCTACTGGAGCCATGCAAACTGTGTTGAGCAAGGTGATTCTAGCGAGGATGCCTGAGAACATGTCCTTGATTTACAACATCTTTTGGCCATCATCAGCAAAAGCCAGGTTGCCTCTTACAGTAATGATGTAATTACCAGTGTGAAGGAAAGCAGGTTCTTCCTTCAGATCAAGTAACCTTGTTATTTATCAGCCCGTGCCAGCTCTGCTTCTGATTAGCAATTTATTCTGGGTGGTTATTGACTGACCCCACTTGGCTCTTGTTATTCATTCTGCTCCCACCAGCAACAATTAATGCTCTCAGAATGATAGAATGATACATGTTGCTATGCATGTTTTGTATCTTCTTTACATTTCTCTATTTTTCTTCACTAATTATACAGACAAAATATTATTCAACTCCTTCTCAAACCTTCCCAGAAGAACCTGCTAGAGAACAATGAGTTGGATGGTACTGGTTGGTAAGAGCAAAACATTCTAGCGTGGTTGATCTCAATTTTCCATGTCATGAGCTAGGAAGGAAATTATTTTGCAGGCACATCAGAATATCCTTCATTTCACTAAGTTCACTGGCTGCCTTTGTGGACCAACTGTATTCTGTAAGCCAATATTAAAAGTCAGATGCTGTCACCAGCTTTGACATTATTTCCCAAGAGTTCATTTCATAGACATTCATTGGAACATTGGGTGAATTATCCAAAAATGATTCCTTCAGTGGCAGCTTGATTCCCAGGCTAGTCTCCAAGAATGGGAAGCCATAGTCTTACAAGAGTTCTAATTAATTATGACCATGTTAAATTAAATCCAAATGAGTTTGTATTCAGCCTGATGCTGATGCTTAGGAAAGAATTCGAGTCATAAAGCTATGAGTTAGGAACAGAGATTATTGCATCTTACGAGTTTTGCATATTTGCAGAAGCCTTAAAGATGAGTGACATTATTTCTTCATTGTTACTTTTTTCTAATTGAAACTTGAATTTCTTTTTTCTCAAGAAATATTTTTATGCTTATTGCCCACAAATATCACTATTTGGTGGCTCACAGATAAAAATCAGAAAAAAGAAGGTGGGGAAAAAGGAGACATTAAAAGAGAAAAAATAAGCTGGGTACCAATGGCTCACACCTACAATCCTAGCTACACGGGAGGCTGAGATCTGAGGATCCCAGTTCAAAGCCAGCCCTAGCAGAAAAGTCCATGAGATTTGCATCTCCACTTAACCAGAAGTGGCTCTGTGGCTCAAGTGGTAGAGCACCAGCCATGAACAAATAAAGCTTGGGGACAATGCCCAGGCTCTGAGTTCAAGCCCCAGAACCAGTGCAGTAAGTCAAATTAATTAATGAGAAAAAATAAGGAAAATGGAGGTAATTACAAGCCTATTGATTCTCATGTGGAAAAAAAGAACTTAAAAGCTATGCATATCCATGAATGAAAGATGGCTGAAAGGAGCCACTGTAAGTAAGAATTGTAGATGTTGGAGGGAGCAGTTCTCCATGGCCACACATTATCTGAAGGCATTATGTTGGTAGTGAAGAGATGATGTTTCTCCTAGGGGAAATTTTTGATTCACAAAGCTGATACTTCCAGCATCTTGTGAGCCAGAGACAGAGATGGCACTGAATTTTTTTTGGGGGGGGGCCAGTCCTGGGCTTGAGGCTCAGAGCATGAGTACTGTCCAAGGAATTGGAACAGGGTCTTTGTGCATGCTAGGCAAGCACTCTACTACTAGGCCAAACTCCCAGCTCAGCACTGAACTTCTTATTTGATCCAGATGAACTGGATGCTCATTATCTCTGGCCCTCCTTATTCACTCTTCTTCCTCCAGCTCCCTCCAGCCTCCTCCCTGCTTTTCAAACACTATAGGCCTGCACCCTTTAGGACTTGACACTGGCTATTTCTTGCATCAAATCCAGGTTCTCTGCACATTCATATCTAGCAATATCTGCCTAAATATCAACTTTACTCAAAAGAACTCCACAATCATCATATATGTACTGTTGTAACTCTCCGCTCCTCTGCCTAACATACCAATGATGTTTCGGTTTTATTTATTTTCATAACAAAATAGGTACTTCACTTATTTCTTTTTATTATCTGGGTTCACTGAAATACAGCCTTCATAAAAGTAATACTTTTATCTTTTCACTTCTATTTCCTTTTTATTTTTTTTTGTTGGTTTTGGGATTTGAACTCTGGTCCTGGGTATTGTCCCTGAACTCTTCAGTTCAAGGTTACCTCCCTACCCTTTGAGGCACAGTGCCACTTCAGGTTTTCTGGTGGTTAACTGGAGATAAGAGTCTCACAGATTTTAGTGTCCTGGCTGGCTTTGAACCACGATCCTCAAATCTCAGCCTCCTGAATCACTAGGGTTACAGGCGTGAGCCATCATGCCAGGCTCACTTCTAAGTCTTACTAGCACCTAGAAAACAAGCTAATATAGTTTAGTGTGGTGAATGAATGAATCAAGGTAAAATACAAAATAGAATAAAATTAAATATTAAGTGAAATTTACAAAAACATGTTATGGAAGCTTACAATGAACCTTTTTCTGATGTGTTTTAAAACCTTGATATAATTTACCACTCTCGAGGTAGGTGATCCCATCTCCACAATGATTCTATTTTTGTAAACACAGAAAAACAGATATATTGACCAGAAACATTGTTCAGTGGGTATACTTATTCAGTTATGATACATTAGCAAATTATAGGTAACTACTGTACAACATACTGCCTATCATTAACAAAATGACAAGGACCCCTCATTTGGGGAGCCCCAATCAAAGGAAGATGTTTTATATGCCCTTTATCTTGAGTTTGGTGATGGTATCTTAAGTATTTGCAAAAGTTCAATTCCATTAGGTTGTACACACCAAATATTCTCAGTTCTTTGCTTATCAGTATC
Source organism: Megascapheus bottae (assembly GCF_031878675.1). Taxonomy (NCBI): domain Eukaryota; kingdom Metazoa; phylum Chordata; class Mammalia; order Rodentia; family Geomyidae; genus Megascapheus; species Megascapheus bottae. The sequence continues at coordinate 42,893,651 of NC_143512.1, read as the reverse complement.
TCAATAAAACTATTTAAAAAGAAAAGCAAAAGAGAAATAATATATATATATATATATATATCCTTAGTGCTTTTCTGAATGAAAAATGTTGGAAGGAGCAAGAAAAGAGGAAGTGTTCTTTCCAAACTGAACATCATTAGCTGTGGATTTTGGTTCAGTTACTAACAGGAAAATTCAATTCCCTTGTAGCTTTTAGAAAGAAAAACAAAAGCTGGGGTCTCACCCATTTTTTTTACAAACAAAACAAAACCTAAGCCTTCAGAGCCCATAAGTCTCTTTGATCAGGCTGTGAAGACAGGGTTTTGGCACATCTTAGGGTTTTAGGCTATCCTAGATATGATCCCACCCCATCCTTCAGAACAGCTTTTGCTCAGAAGAGCATTCTGTAAATTCGAGGAGGGGAAGGGGAGCACGATTTGTCATAAATCAATAAAGATAAATAAACCATCATCTACTTATACCTAATTTTTAGATCCGCTTTTTATTATTTTTAAGTAGTCATACAAAGGAGTTTCAAATAAACATGTTAGTTTATGATTACAATGTCACCTTTCTGTCATTCTCCCTCATCTCTCCCAACCCCACTCTACCCCCTAATATACCTAGATTTCTCAGCCTTGCTCTAACATGGATCTTATTTTAGCATACTATAAAAACATTTATAACTGGCCTCTTGAGTGTAAAACCTTGTGGAGAATGTGTGTGTGTGTGTGTGTGTGTGTGTGTGTGTGTGTGTGTGTGTGTGTGTGTGTGTGTGTGGAGTGAATTTGGAGGTCAGCTTCATAAAGCCCCTAATTCAGTTACAAGTATTCACTCACACCAGACCTGCACTCCAAGTTCCTACGGCAAAGGGAAAGCCACTAGTGGAAACACACAAGTACAAATAAATAACTTGTAAAGAAGCAGCATTGCAGATGATGAAGGACTGAGCAGGTTGGGTGAAGATGGGACTCAAGGGGATAAAGGGAAATTCTCAATAGCCAGCAAAGTAAGCCCTTCATTGGGAAAATTGGCAAGTTTCTCCTCGTGTCTCTCAAGGAGTTGAAGGAAGTCCATAGAGCATAGTGGCAGCTGTGATCTTGGAGGCATTGCTTTGCAAAGAGCTGGAATTAGGGGACAGATTCTAGTCAACAGCTCTGACATTTTTTTCTATACCCCTTAAGGCAGGCCTGTTTTAAATATTCTCAGAGCCGAAGACAAAGTACAAATTGAAGCCTGCACACCATATGCTTAAATTTATAAATCAAGCAGAAAAAAATTACATAGAATATTATGCTATTCTCCCATTTCCAGAACTGTGAAAGTCCAGAGACCAAATTCAAATTTGCTCCAAAATATGTCACAAGAATGTGGCACATCAGAAACAAGCAATCATCCCCACCTACACACCCACCTCTGACTCTTGTCCTCCCCTCTATGCACATTCCAGTCCATTCTCCATGTCTACCCCATGTAAATGCTGCTGCTAAGTAGCTGCCAAATTTCCCAAAGCCTAGAGTTTCATACTATGAATTAATCACGTTCAAAACAATTTGTCAACAGTAAGAATCCCAATGAGAGAGAAAACATTGGCTTCTGAAGGAGGTAGTGCTACATTTCCTGTTTGCTTTTCATTTGGAACAATGAATGGTACGCTTCCTTCCCACATACTCCTGTTTCCCTGAATCACAGTGGAGCTTTCGTGAAGATAACATGAATTAATTAGGACAGAACTTATTCTTTTAGACCAGAGAAAATGTATAACCATAGAAAAGTCTTGAAGCACTTATTTTTGGCTAGCACCTATTCAACTAATCCTATGCAGAGGCTGAGATCTGATGGTTATGGTTCAAAGCCAGCCTGAGCAAACTCAGACTGAGAGAATCTTATCTCCAATTAGCCAACTAAGTGGAGGTGTGGCTTGAGTAGTAAAATGCCAGCCTTAAACAAAATAACCAAACAACAGTGCAAGGCCCTGAGTTCAAGCCCCAGTACTAGAATGCCCACACAAAAGAAAACAAGACAAGGAAAGGAAAAACAGAAGAAAGAAAAAAAAAAGGGAAAGGGAAGAGAAGCAAAACCCATGAAAAGTCATGTGTTTTATTTATCATCAAGACCTACAAGTTTATGAGACTAAACACACTTTTTCCTAGACCACTGAGTGAATACAGGTAGTAAGTATATGGCCAGATCTATATCTTATGCCATTTCCTGTTATAAACCAAATGTTCTATTGTCTTTACTGCTAACTCCCAGGGTGTCCTCTACAGCAGTAGGCTCAGGTGATGGCCTGGATTTACATCGCATCATTTGTGTCACGTTTTGTGGACTGCCTTGTATATACTTCCCGGAGGAGGCTTTACAGCTAAATCTTCTATTCCAGAGTGGAATCATCTCCACAGTTTATTTTAGGAGTTTTATAGCTGTCATTTGTTTTCTATTTAATTCAATTTCGAGTTGTACACATGACACAAATCATTTCCCTTTCTCTTCTATTAGTCTCTTGGGAATTGGTGCTAACACATCTTGATGCTCCTAGGAGCTGTCCCTGATATGCTGCTCTGGGCTTACACTGGTTTTGACCATGAGAACTGGCATCTTTGGGACTTCACAGAAAAGAACTCCAAGCCAGCATACCCAGCCTGGATAGTGCCACTCTACTCCAGCCTGTGAACGTGGATCAGGATGGTACCTGGTGATGGACGCTAAGTGTTAGAATGTCTTAACACTACTAGGTTTTACATGAATTTTTATGTTGGAGAGACATTAGATTTATATCAGACTTTAGACTTTTTCTTTTACAGAAAAGTTGCAAGGAAAATTGAATTCCTATAGAAACTTCACCAAGATTTTCATATTCTTACATCTCCTATAGCCATGGTATACTTGCCAAAGCTAACAAACCAGCATCTTCACAGTTTCATTAACTACATTACTTGTGTTTTACAAGTTTGCACATGAATATATTTTTCTCTATTCCCCAGGATCAACTCCAGACTTAGTACATTTAGTTGTCATGTCCCATTATGTTCTGGTATGTGGCAGTTCCTCCATCTCTTCTTGGCTTTGAGCACCTTGAAGATCTTAAAGAGGGCTTACCAGGTATTTTTTGCCAGTCCTGGGGCTTGAACTCGGTGCCTGAGCACTGTCCTTGGCCTTTCCTCAAGGCTAGAACTCTGCTATTTGAACCACAGCACTGCTTCTGGCTTTTTTTTTCTTTGTATGTGGTACCAAGGAATAGAGCCCAGGTCTTTATGCATGCTAGGCAAGCACTCTACCACTAGGCCAAACTCCTGCCCTGCCGGGTATTTTTTTTTACCTTCTTTATCTTAGATTTTTCTGATATTTTCTCACAGTGAGAACAGGATTATTTGTTAGGGGAAATTTCCTCATAATAAATATGCATTGACAGGGAGAGGATGTAATATGCCATAACTTATCATTGATAAAAATAACCTTGGACTTTTGTTTATGGTAGTGTGTGCCACAGTTTTCCACTATAAAGATACTGTCTTCTTTGCCCTTGCAATACTATGTTATGTGATGGGAATCATTGTTTTGCAAGTGATTAATTAATTATATGAAACTCTGGGCCTCCCAAAATTGGGCAGCAATTTACAAACACCATGAACTACTCTTGAATAAATGTTTCAATATCCATCCGGAACTTAATGTTAAATTTTCATCTGTCAAATCACTAAATCAAGAGAAAAAGAGAACATTTACATTTGTTGAATGTAGTCTGTGTGTTCAAACACTAGTTCCACCAAATTAGCAATAAGATAGTAAGAACAAGCAGCCAAAGAAAGAGGCACTAAGAGGTTATAGTGAAAGTTGGTATTATTTTAATAAAATAGCAAGTCACAATCTGAAAAAAAAGTCAAGGGAAAAATATCCCACTTAAAACATCATTCACACGAATAAAACATTAGGGATAAACTTAGCCAAGGAAGTGAAAAATCTGAAAATTATATATATATATACTTATATATATTGAATATATAGCATTGATTAGTGTATATATAATATACTGATTATATAATATATAATAATTGAATTAACATATTTAATACACATGAATGGAGAGATGTCCATACTCATACATTAGAAGATTAATATTGCTAAATATCCATACTACCACATCAATATCCTTAAGTTTCAACCCCCTGAACACTATCAATGAAGGTCAAGCTTCAACATATGAAGATATGAAGCCCTGGGAAGTAAACACTAGTGTGATAAACTCTTGTATAGTTGATTAAAACATTCTCTATTGTCATTTTATTCATTGTCATTATTAACACAACTCCCAAAGAGTTGCATGAAACCACAATCGCTTTAAAAACAGCAACATCAAAAACCTATTTCAAGATCTCCATAATAATGACAAAATAGTAAGTGCCTTTAAAACTTTCCCTGAAACACGCAGAGCCATTCATGTCATATGCAATAAAGCGGAGTTGATTTTTTGACAGAAGGTTAATTAGTTCTCCCCCATAGGATGGCATTGCCATAATTAAACCAATAACAACAAGGAATAAAACACCCTCCAGCAACTGAAGACGTTCTTGACAATAATGAGACATGGCAATGGGCACTGGGCACAGAGGCTATTTTCCACTTGCTGTTTTAAATCATCGTTGGCATAAGAAAGTAGGACCTTCTGTGCCAAATAACGCCCAATGCCACCAGAGCCCTACTCTCACCAAAAGGCAGGTATTCCAGCCTTTCACTAGACCTCTCTGCAATCGCTTGGTAAATGAGACCAAGATGCTCTAAGCATGGATGAAACAAGTTTTTGTGGTATCAGACCATTTCCTCTGGCAACACTATGAAAAATAGCATCTGTTCTGTGCCCTAATTACAGCCCAATTCATACATATGCAAGAGGGTGAAGGAGGGCGGGAAGGAGCCTGTAGACATCAGAAGACTGCCTGTGTGGGTATGGGCAACTTCCTCCAGAGGGGAGCGCTAAACAAAACCAGTGCAAAGGGTTGAGCACTTACTCAAAGAGATGTGCTAGAGGGCACATCTTCCCTTCCATCATTCAGCCACTGTGAGACTGCACGCTTCTCCTGGTTGACCTCTAAACCACAGCCCTGTCAAGAGTCTAGGAAGTAATTCTAGGCAGCTTGAGCTCATTGAAAAGGCCAGAGGTTCCAAAACTCCAAGCAAAACAAATCAATGCTATGTGGTCACACATCACCACCCCAGGTGGCAAGACTACAACACATTAGTCAAATCCAGTGTTTGTATCCAAGGAGAACGAGTGTAACCTCCAGGAGACAAATCTAAGGCTTTGTATGCTAATAATAGGACTTCCTGAGCTGAAGGGAGACCACTGGCTTACATGTCTGTCACCTAAATTGAAACACCACCATCTTTATGCTATGAATTCCCAAAAACCAATGGGGGGGGAGTAAGAGGAGACAAGTACAAGGGTTTCTCAGATCTGCCTGACATAGGTGGCTCTCACCTGTAACCTCAGCGACTCAGGAAGCTGAGATATTGAGGATGCCAGGCCAGGCAGGAAAGTCCATGAGATTCATATCACTATTAACAACCAAAAAAGCCAGAACTGTTTCTGTGGCTCAAGTGGCAGAGCACTAGTCTTGAGAAGAAAATCTCAGGGACAGCACCTAGGCCTTGATTGCAATCTGCAGGACTGGCACAAAAAATTAAAATTAAAACTTCAAAACCACTTAGGTCTCCCAGATCAGACACTTCCAAACATACTCAGTGGGTTTTGTGGTCAGGCATGATGGGGATAAGTCCTTAGGGTCATGAAGGAGTCACAAATCTACTCTACTCCTACACAGATCCCCAGATGGGTCTGTGAAAGACGTTCACTGGCTTGGAAATAAGTTGTAAGAACCTTTATTGAAATGTGACTCAAGGAAAGATGTCAGAATGCTCTTAAAAGGTTCAGAAACTCTGAGGTGATTGATATATACCCTTAGCTAACCCTGGGTAATTTGACAAATATTTCAGTTCTTTATTTTAACCAGGGTTTGAACTCAAGAACCTCATGCTCACCTAACTTCCTTGCTCTTGGCTGGTGCTCTGCCACATGAATCAAACCTAAAGCCCAGAAATTGACTGATTATTTTGTAAATGGAGTTTGGTGGACATTTTTTGCTCAAATTGGCTTTGAGCATCGAAGAGCCACAATCCTCTAGATCTCAGGCTTCTAAATGGCTAAAACGGCAGATATGAGCCCCTGGTGCCCACCCTTATTTCAGTCCTTATACAGATCAAGAAGTATAAATTATTGAATTAGAGAGCCTGTGGGGACTAGACCAAATAGTCAGTGACTTAAATTAAAACCCAGATAAGAAAGTAAATAATGTACAACAAATGGCAGCATATGACAGATGATATATGCTACCACAACATGTGTGCTATTCTTATCCTAGCCCAGAAAAATAAGAAACAAACCCAAACCCAGGTATTTCCTACTCCACTTCTAAATAAAACTCCACTTCTACATGTACAAACACATACGTTCTTTTTTTCCTTCATTGACTGGGTCCTAATCAATACACATTTCAAATCTGTAATTCATTGTCTGGCCTAGAGTTATCATTCACAGCTATTAACTCATACCCATAACCAGGCCAGTTAAACACATGTGTAAGAGATGCTCTGGTGACATCATAAACCTAGAAGACAAACGAAGGCCTCCAGGTGAAAAGAGCTTAACAAAAATCATAAGAAGTTAATCTTACTACCTTATATTTAATTGACAGTGTTCATGAGTGGAATGCCAGATGCTCTACAAGTTTGTTTATTGAATCTAACCACAATTTAGTTATTAAATACTTAATATTTAACAACTAATTGTAATGCCTATTATAAAACACACAGTTTTAACATACATATAAATGCATCACATAGCATCATATTCACATTTAATATTCAGATACTAAATACTTAATAAGTAGTTATGGAATAAACTTCCCATTGACATAAAGTAATTCACTATTTGGATTTTCCACAATTTATTATTACTGAGTTCCAAAATGGCATGGTCCATAGGCTTATGTTTTTGCACTCAATCTTACCATAAAATGTCATGTTTCTTAATATTGTAGTGTATTGGTATCACTGTGTATTACTTTGAATGCATTTTTATGGGTCATAATGATATATAAAGGCTCTTTCACAGTCTAATCACTGTGCACAAAATATTTTTCAAAATATCTTGTATATGACAGACCTTTTAAATACTTAAATATATTAGTAATTATATAACATTAAAATTATATACTATATTATAATTCACATATGTGTGTGTATATGGAAGCAGAAAGCAAACAACTCATTAAGGGACTAAGTTAAGTGACCCTTTTACTTCTGAACCCTGTTCTGAGACTTCCCCATAAGTAATAAGGTCCATTATCACAGGGAACCAGAATTGACTCAATAGTCCTCTACTGCTGTCCATGTCAGTGATTTTTCTCTTTCTGATGAAGTAATCAGTGTACCTATTGCGATGGACATTTAAAATAAATAGGAAGTTATATTCCCTAGAGTAAGTATATAGTAAGCATTTATCTTTCCTTCTAGCATGAGACATTGATTCCCAGAAATGTTAACACTAACGCAACAAAATCCACTAATCAATCAGTGAATGCAGACATGTCCCTTGTTAATAACTTACATTGTTTCATATTCATTTCCTCAATTAATTTCAACACTGAGAATTTCTCCTATGTGATGTTTCATTTACAACATTTCCATCTATGGAAAACATCTGTTCAGATCCTTCTCAGTTAGAAGTGATTTTTTTTTTCTAATGAGCAATGGAAAAGCAGAAGCAGCCTGGGACAGAATGGAGCATACGATGTGTTCTGACAGTCAGGAGTTAGCTTCTACCGAGAGGGAACAGGCCTCGCGAGGAAGCAGAGAGGTCGGGGGAATTCTGCACCAGCCCAGCTCCATTTTCTGCTCACAAAGCCACAGACCTCTACCCAGAAAGGGAAATTCCCAGATCTTGGTGCCAGTTCCCAAACCCTGGGAGACGGTCAGTCATTCTCCACAGCAACATTGTCAAAGGCCTTTTCAGGCATGCCTCACAGCCCTTGAATCAAGCTGGCCAACCCAATGTGCAAAAGAAGTTGCTGAGTCACAGAGGATTTGGCTGCTTGGGGGGGTTGGTGGGGGGAGCAGGTATTCAGAGAGCTGGAGGCAGAAGGCAAAGTTTGGAGTCCTTGTCCTGGGCTTGAGGAAAACGGGCCACCCTGCTTCTTTGTTGTGTCTGTCACAGGACAGACAACCAATTGTGACCTCCCCAGCTCCCATAAAAGAACAATTTGCTACTTTGCCAACAGTGGGGCATGAATACACTGGCCCTGGCACTGACAGTATGTTGAACGCCATGCTCTCCATCAAGCCAAGGGCAGCCCTGGCAGGCTGGCAGGCTGTGCCACTGTAACTCGTCTCCTGGTGGGGGAGGGTCCATACACACTGCTAGACATGGCTAGAGTGGGGAGGAGGGAGTCAGTAGGTTAGCCATTCCCACCATGTGCTGACACTCCCCTCCCCCAAAATATAGGCACACAGAGAGCTGATATTGTGACTCATGCCTGGAATTCCTGCTACTTGGGAGGCAGAAACTGGGAGGATCGTGGTTTGAGGCCAACCAAGGCAAAAAGTTATTGAGACACCTCCTCCCCATCTCAATCAACCCTACTGATGTTCTCATGCTCCCTTTCAATACTGGCAACCATACAGAGAGGGCTCGTGGTCCAAGGGCATAAGATCTTGTCTGATGGGAGCTTGGCTGAAGTAGTAGAACACCTGCCTGAAAAGCAGGGAACCCTGAGTTCCAAACCACATGCCACATTAAAAAAGAAAAGAAAAGAAGTATTCACATGAAAGTTTGCAGCTTGGGCCAGGAGTGTGGCCTAGTGGTAGAGTGCTTATCTTGCATGTGTGAAACCCTGGGTTCAATTCCTTGGTACCACATACACAGACACTGCACTGAAGTGGTAGAGAGCACTAGCCTTGAGTAAAACATGTCTACTAAGGACAGGGCTCAGGCCCTGAGTTCAAGCCCCAGGACTGGAAAAACAAAAACAAAGTTTGCAGCTTGACACTACCGTACATACTTGCAACTACACAGAATGTGAAGATTTTTATCACTCTCCTCTCCTGAACTTTGTGATCTTTGCTACATCCTGAGTAAGATTTGGGAAAGTAACACAAACACCTCTGTTCTGGCTCAGTTCAGGCTCCTGAATCTAAAAACATGTGAATGCTGAGGCGGAAAACTGTCTTCTCTCTTTTACCCCAGCATACACTTGCTTCTCAGAAGTTCAGTGCTGTTCTCAGGGGTACAATGACATGAATTTAAAATTTTAGTCCAAGGACATGACACTTCAAAGGCACTGCTCAGCATCATCGGAGTCACAGGAACCCCAAGAATGTGTTGGTTATTTTTAAATCTTCAAGATAAACAAGCAAACAAAAAAAACCTGCCCACTTTTTCTACATACATCACCCTTCTACCATCTTTACCCAAACCCACTTAAGAGAAAGAGATGACCAAACTCACACAAATCTAATGACTATAGAATTCTTCCATGGAAACCGTACACACACACACACACACACACACACACACACACACACACACACACACACACACACACACACACACACACAAACACATGCCAGCTTTAGAGCAGGCTGTCCAAGTGGCCTAAGCCTTCTGGGATCCTTCTTAAGGAAATTCCACCCAGTGACCTTTTTGTTTTTTAGCACATAATTAGTGAGAGGTTTTCTTAAGCCATGTGCTAAGATGTTTCTTGTATAAAGCCACTGATGATCCGAAATCTCCTGTGATTACTGGACGTGGCTATGCCACTTGCCAGAGTTCAAAAGCTAAGCAGTCAAATACTTCTGGGCTTTGGAGACACAGAGACCTGGTGCATTTGCCAAAGGAAAATGCGTTCTCATTAGAACTGCACACAATCTGCAATTAGTGGTCCTTGGGGGCTCCGAGTGCATCCGTCTGCAATATCTTCACTTCACAAAGGACTTGGAGCTCCCAGACCCATCCCCAGTTCCCCACCCTCATCTGGCTCCACTGGGTCAAGGTGATTTTCATCCTATTAAAATGTCACATCTGGCTGGGAATATGGCTTAGTGGTAGAGTGCTTGCCTAGCATGCATGAAGCCCCGGGTATGATTCCTCAGTACTACATAAACAGAAAAGGTCAGAAGTGATACTGTGGCTCAGATGGTTCAGTGCTAGCCTTGACCAAAAGAAGCTCAGGGACAATGCCCAGTCACTGAGTTCAAACCCCAGAACTGGCAAAAAATAAATAAAAATAAAAACAAAAGTCACATCTAAGTGAAACTTTTCCACAGGGCCTCACATTCAGAGAAACTTCAGTGACAGCTGATTCATGAAAGGTCTTCTGTTGGAGATCGAGGCTTCAGTTCTGCTTTTGGTCCCTGGTTATCCATCTCAACCCCCACTTCTCCTCTCCCTTCTCTACAGTTCCTGTGACACTGGAGCTTGCTCTACAGTTTCACCAGGACATATCTGCAGAAGAAACTCTCCTTCATTATCTACTACAGTCACTTCCTCCATGAAGCTGTTCAAGAGATGGCACCTCTCCACCTCCTAAGCAGTTTCTCGGAATCAGTGCCCTACCCCAGGCAGCTGGTCAGATCTCTCTGTGAGCTCCACCTCCAAGTATCCCCCTCACCTCAGCCCTCCCAGATGCACAGGAGAGGCTTTCTGCAAACAAGGAAACAGGGGATGCTAGGTTGCCTCTACTGCCTACACCTAGCAGGTCTGAGGTCATTCTTCCATGAGGAAGACCTCTTCAATCCTAAACTCAAAAGCATGAATGAGAAGACGGCTGCTACCATCCTCATTTTAGAGATAAAATCACTGAGACTCAGGAAGAAGAAATAACCAGCCTCAGGACATGTAGCCAGTTAGTGCTAGAGACAGGATACAAACTTACTCTGAGCCATACATGGTGACACACCCTTGAGATATCAGCTACTTAGGAGGAGGAGGGGAGAGGAGGAAGAGTTTAAGACCATTCCAAGCAGTGTTAACCAGATCTTATCTTAAAAAACAAACTACAGGACAGATTATGGTGGTTTCCACTTATAGCCCAAGCTACTCAGGAGGCAGAGCTCAGGAAGATCATAATCGCGGTCCCAAACAAGTAAAGAGTTGGTGACACTCCATCTCAACCAAGCTAAGCTCAACATGGTTATGCACCTATATAATAATCTCAGCAACAGAGGGAGCTGGAGGACTGCCTTCAAGGCTGGCCACACCAAGGCTTTCTCTGAAAAACACAAAGAAAAAACAAAACAAAACAAAAGGCTGGAACATGACTCAAGTGGTCATGTGCCTGGCACACAAGAGGCCAAAAATTCAGTCTGAATGGAATCAGACTGGTTCTCTTCCGTGTGCCAGACAATGCTTATGATCCTCGACCAACCTAATTCCTTTTCCACCTTCCTCCCACTTGCAGTACGAAAGTGTTCAACCATCCTGTGGTCCAGTTGGATCTTCAGTGAGAAAGAAGATGAATGGCTACCTTCATGCCTACCTCCAGCTCCAGGCAAGCACAACCCTCTCTTTACACCTCAGAACTCCTCTGGGACTGTCTGGGGGCCTCCAGTGAGATTGTGCACTCAGAAGAGAAGATTAGACACAATGCTCTGTGGTACTAGGATGAAAATTAAACCAAAGTGTCCTCTTGAACCCAGTAGGACCTCAGTGCTAAGAAAGCCATTCACCAGATCCAGGATGTCCCTGAGCCAAGGCTGCTGTTTACATGCAGTGGTTCAGGGCTTGGGCTCTGTCACACAGGCTCAGCACCCATGCCTAGTTTGAATTCAATCCCAGTGCAAAGCCCTCTAGCCCTGCAAGCTATGCACTCATCTCCATTTAAGGCACTGGCTTTCCTCACCCATGACCTCCGCTTCACCTCATGCACTCCTGGTGCCCTATTGCCTTCTCTGGTCACCCCTAGTCTTTGGCTCAGCCTCAGCAGCCTGCAACACAGGGATGGGACCGCACACTCCGGGGGGTGAGGGTGAGGATACTCTGTGTTGGATCCTAAACTCCTGACTAGGCCAAGGAAAAATTACTAAGTAGGTGACTTGTTTCCACACACCCACCTCATAGGCCCAGTCTGTCCCACTCCTGGCCTGTGCCCTGGATCACTCCTGGCATCCGGTCCCTCGGGAAGACTCAGACCTTGAGTAACATTTTATGACTCCCTGGACTAAGCACAAGTTCTCCCTGTAGCTATCCGAACTGTCCCCACCCTTTCTGTTGGCCAAGCCTGGCCTATGCTCTCACTGTGCCCTGCCCAGAGCCCCAGTACACCCCAAGGGGCTACTGTCATCTCTCCTGTACCCATTTCATCTCCTTGGACTACACATTCATCTGCAAATGGTAAATCTCCAAGCTCCTTTCTTAAAATACTCAGTTCTTAGACTTAAGAAAATTGAGACTTTTTCTCTTTTGACAGCAACAGCCCCAGGCAGTGAGAACAATTTTTGGTAACCTTAGATTAAGCTGAAGCTGAGATTTTAGTGCATGTCATCTTTCAAAGTTCATTTTGGCCAAGAACACAGTGTAGAGAAGTGCTTGCCCAGTATACACAAGGTCCTGAGTTCCATCCCGCCTCACAAAAAGTGTAATTTTATCTAGCATCCTTTTACCTCTGCTTCCTGGAGGCTACCTAACATACCCCTTGTCCCTGGAGCTGATCCAGGCCTCTGAGGAATAGCAAGTGCTCTCACGTCTTTCTACTCTAAGCCAAATGATCCTCAGGATATGCACTGATCTCATCATTAGAACAGACTAACACTCTGCTACAAGTCAGAGAACACTTATGCATGAGATTTCTCTCACTGTGCCAAGAACAGGAAGCAAATCATTCAACTTCTCACCAAGCAGAAATCCCTTCAGGTCTGCAGGATTGCTCCTCCAGAGAGGGAACAGAAAGTCTGTGAGACTCTTATTGTCAATCAAACACCAAAAAATACCTTTCACGGAGCTGTGTCTCAAGTGGTAGAACACTAGTCTTGAGTAAAAATAAGCTCAGGACAGTGCCCGACCTGAGTTCAAGCCTGGACCAGCACCAAAAAAATAAATAAATAAAAGGAAGAAGGAAGAAGGCAGGAAGGGAAGGAAGGAAGGAAGGAAGGAAGGAAGGAAGGAAGGAAGGAAGGAAGGAAGGAAAGATTCCTTGTCCTAGGTTTCAAATAGACCTTGGTAGTGGTATTAAGAGCTTCACATGGTACCTGGTGGCTCCAGAAGAAGCTGAGATGGAGAAGACAGTATGTGACATTTAGTGTTCTGGGAGTGTAAATTGAGCTCAATTTACACATTTGGGCATGAATATTAATTCTCATTTTGACACAAACCCACAAAGTCCTTTGCTACTTTTTTTTAAGAGTTTATACTGCTAAGCCGGGTGCTGGTAGCTCATATCTCTAATGCTAGTTATTCAGAAGGCTGAGTTCTGAGGATCATGGTTTGAAGTAGCCAGCCTGGACAGGAAAATCCTGAGACTCTTTTTTGTTTTTGTTTTTGTTTTTATTTTGTTCATCATGGGGCTTGAACTCTGGGCCTGGGTACTGTCCCTGAGTTCTTCAGCTCAAGGCTAGTGCTCTACCACTTTGAGCCACACTGCCACTTCTGGTTTTCTGGTGGTTAATTGTAGATAATAGTCTCATGGACTTCCATGGCCAGGCTGGCTTTAAACCTTAATCCTCAGATCACAGCCTCCTGAGTAGCTAGAATTACAGGTATGAGCCACTGGCATCCAGCTTCTATGAGACTCTCATATACAATTAATGAGCAAAAACAGGAATTGAAGCTGTGGCTCAAATGGTAGAGCTCCAGCCTTGAGCAAAAAGCCAAGGGACAGTGCCCAAGCTCCATGTCCAAGCTCCAGTACTGTCACCAAAACCCAAAAGTTTCTAGTGCTATTGCAGCTATCCAGCTATCCACTGCAGGCAGAAGACAGCCAGGAAGTGAGACTCTGTCAGCCTGGAGCTGATAATGCTAAAAAATTTGCCTAGGTCTGGGTTTCCTGAGTTACCGTTATTCTTTGTCCCAAGGCAGATAGGTGATGGCTCAAACTTAGCCACTTCCAGGAACGACTTTTCCTCTTTACTTTTTTCTTCATCCCTAGAGGACAGGCTCCAAAGACATGTTTACTCCCTGAAACAGAATCCATAGCCCAGCTTAGTGTATGTAAATTTTCATGCACATTTGTCTAGGAAGAGCTCAAATGTCAATAAATACCCGAAGTATGAAGAAAATCAAGAACTACTCATTCTAACAGAAGTTTCTCAACCAACTTTTACAGCAAGGACATGGTTCGAATGGCCCATCTGTCTCTTGATTTGCAGATTATTTACACTGGGTGGAATGGTCTCCTAACAGATGTCTCCAATTTGTATCTTTAATGCTTCATCAGGATCCTAAGTATATTATGTTCAAATTATCTGGTTTCAATTTTAAAAAGTATTTATTGCATGCCTACTTGGGCCAATACTAAGTATTAGTAAGACAACTGAATGTGCCACAATTGAATGTGTTGCTAAAAGAGCAAAAGCCTGATAAGAGCAAAAGCAAATTGCCTGAGCCATAACTCTTCACCCACAACCACGGAAGCATCCACAGATACCTTTTTCTTTTCCTTTCTTTTTTTCCCCTCAGTCATGGGGCTTGAACTCTAGGCCGAACTCTGTCCCTGAACTCTTCAGCTCAAGGCTAGCACTCTACCACTTGAGCCACAGTGCCACTCCCAGGTTTCTGGTGGTTAAGGATCTCACAGTCTCCCATGCCCAGGCTGGCTTTGAACCACAATGCTCAAATCTCAGCCTTCTGAGTAGCTAGGATTATAGGTATGTATCACTGTCACCCAGCCAGTGGATAGGGACCTTTTCTTAAGGACCCAAGGTCAAGTAGTATTTATTATCCTCTTGAATACAGTTATAAGCACCTTGCATTCTTTTTGTGTATGGTCTTATTAATCAGAAAAACAAACACATACTGCCAAGATACAATCCCCAAATCTTAAGGCTCAATATAATTGAATACGTATTTCTCAGAATTGTATACAGGCTGTCAGTAGACCTACCAGGACTCAAGTTTTCACCTGACAACTGTGACATTCCATTGGCCAAAATCCAGTCCTATGACCCAAATTGGGCATATGGCTATCAACCAAATAATCCAAGTATTGCCACAGTAGCTGGGACAAGCTTCTCTCTGACTTTATTGTCAGAAGTCACCTCTGCTTGTGCTAAAACAGTTACATCAAAAATAAGGCTCATCAGAAGACTGGAAAGCCAGTGAAACCAGGGTGGCAGGCCCCAGCCTTGCTGGTTTGTTAGTAAGTCTGGGGTGAGGCCTGAACATTCATTTCTGAGAGATCCCTAAAGATGCTGTGACCATGATCACATTTTACCCAGTTGGATTCCCCTATCAGTTTTTCTAGCTCATCAGAGAGAACCTGATCCAGAATAAACTTGCAGATTATATACCTTGAATATTCTGACTGCATTCACCCACTTTTCCTCTCTCCCTTCTTCTAGCCCCAGTTCCTTGACCACATACACATACACAAGCACATTCGGGCACACATGTACACACAGGTGCATATACATAGGCATACACACATACATTTTTTCTTTCTTTCCTTTTTGTGTTTTATTTTCTCTCCCCTCTTATGCCAGAGACCAAGATCTCACTCTGTTGGCAAAGTCCAGGAGGAAACAAATCCTAATAATCTGATTGTATCTAGGAATCTGCAAATCAGATGTCATCAGAGATGTTTATTCTTTGATTTCTTCCAGAATACCGACTTTCCAGCTGTCCAGGAACCCCTTCCTGCTTTTTCTATTTTGTATTTATTTTGTTGGTGTGTTCTGTATTTTTATGAAGTAACAGAGTCCCCTAGCATAGGGCTGAACTTCATCTCAACCTCTGCAAGTTCCATAGCCCCGAGTCTCCATTCCTCCATCAGTAGAGTGTATGAGATGCTACAGCAAGTGGAAATCCAGGGATAGACTTCAGCCTAAGAAGTCTTTCTTAGGTATCCAGGAGTTTTTTGTCACTCGGGTGAGTTTCTTAGGGCAAACACACAGATTCTGATTCTGTGTGACCCTAGGCAAATTATTTCTCTGTAACTCTAGGTCATTTATCACATGAAAGAATTAAAGAAAGAAATCTTAGTTATCATCTTATTTCTTCTATGGATTTCTAAAAATAAACAGGGAAGACGACAAGAGCTTCTAGCTCCTTAAAAAACAATATACTGACCACATACTAGTGGCTCATGTCTATAATCCAATTACTCAGGAGGCTGAAGACTGAGGTTCACACTCAGGAAACTCTTATTTCCAATTAACTACCAGAAAACCAGAAGTGGCATTATGGCTCTCAGTGGCAGAGGACTCGCCTTGAGCAAAAGGAGCTCAGGCACAGCACTCAAGCCCAAGACCAACAACTACAACAACAATAACAAAAGCGATATACCTATTATTATATTATCTTATATCAAAAAGTCAATTAAAAGTCCATGAGACAGAGAAGCTTGTTTTTCTAGGAAAAGAATAATACTTTCTTGCAAGAAAGATATGTCTTCAAGCAACACTCCCTATCATCTCCAACTCAAGGTCAGGTTTGAGGTGTTTGTTTACTTCAAGTTTTGCTGATTTGTTCCGAGGTAAAGCTGAATATTATGTTGCCATCTGAAACTCAATCCTTAAATATTTAGAAAAGTTCTCTAGCAACTTGGGGGCTGACATCAATCCATCATTCAGGAGTAATTGGCGGTCACAAGTTGAGCCAGGGTTGGGTTAGAGTAACTCACTTTGCACCTGAGCCTTTTAGCATATGCCAGGGAAAGGGGACGTTGGAAATGCCCTGAAGCTGCACCTCCCAGCTCATCAGGGAAAGAGACGAGGGTGCTGCTACAGTTCAGGCTGTCCTGTCGGAAATGGCAGGATGGGCTTTTCAAGCTTAAAGAAGTGTTTGAAAGACTGTGCTAATGACAGGAAATGAATCACTCCCTGCTTTATTGGCCAGCACAGTTCTTTTTCCACTCTTCAGGAGTGACCTTGCTACAGCAATTCTCTCTCCTCAAGAGGCACCACAGAGCCTCCTCCCTGCAGAATGTCACAGTAAATGGCCTCAATCTTAAGTCAAGGAGGGAAAGTTGCCACCAGAGGAACAATTGTCCATCAGACTGGACTTTAAAAATGTGTTATCCCAGGCTGAGTGTGATGGGCCGAATCAATCATCACAGATACTGGGAAGTGAATACCTGGAAGATTGAGCTTTGAGGCCAGCCCAGGCAAAATGTCAACCAGACTCCATTTTTCTTCCTTCCTTCCCCTCTCTCCTCTCCCCTCTCCCCTCTCTCCTGTCCCCTCTCCCCTCTCCCCTCTCTCCTGTTCCCTCTCCCCTCTCCTCCCCTCTCCCTCTCCCTCTCCCTCTCCCTCTCCCTCTCCCTCTCCCTCTCCCTCTCCCTCTCCCTCTCCCTCTCTCTCTCTCTCTCTCTCTCTCTCTCTTCTCTCTCTCTCTCTCTCTCTCTCTCTCTCTCTCTCCCCCTTCCTCTCCTCCTCTCTCTTTTTGGGTCCTGCGTATTGAAATCAGAGCCTGCACAGTGATCTTCCTTTGCTGAAGGCTAGTGCTGTACCACTTGAACCACGGTTCCATTTCTGGCTTTTTTGGTAATTTATTGGAGAGAAAAGTTTCAGATTTTCCTGCCTAGACTGGCTTCAAACTGAGATCCTCAGATCTCTGCCTCCTGAGTAGCTAGGATTACAGGTATGAGCCACCAGTGCCTGGCAAGTCTCCATCCTAACTAACAAACTGGGCCTGGTGGCTCATGTCAGAATGGTACAGAATAGTAAATAATCAAACATCAGAGATTGTGAGTATATGGATGTGGGCAGGGGGAAGGTTGTGCTAGGAATTGAACTCAGCACCTGTGCATGTGAGTAAAATACTCTATTACTTGTTTTTTTTTTTCTTTTCTTCTTTTTTTTCTTGTTTTAAGATAGTTTCACTGCCTGTTCTTCCAATGGCCATGAACTTGAACTCATCTGGTCTCAACCTCCCCTACAGCTGGAGGAGAGGTTGTGTATGCTTGTGATTCCTACTGCTCCCACACAGAAAAGATGAGATTTAAATATCCCAATATCAATCATAATCCACAATAAAAAAAAAAACAACTTGTTAGCTTAGTATGTAACAATCCTTATTATATCAACAAGTAGAGAGTAGTGAGTTTGTGCTACACATTCCTTCACCTTGCACTCTTCTCTGCACTCCATCCCACAGCCCTCTTCTCACCTGGGTAGCCTGAGCAGATCTTGAGGGAACTATCTCACTTAATTTGAAGAAACCTAGGCATAGGATTGAACCAGCCATGCAAGAACATATGGTCTTCCATCCAGAGTCTTCTAATCCTCAGCAGCAGCCCTCTACAACATTGTTCATGTTAAGCAGAGACATTAGGCCACAGAAACTAATGCACACTCACAAAATAGGGAAGGCCTTGTGCAGGGAATTTTCAGCCACTTGTCCCAGGGGACAAAGCTTCACCCATTTGCCAAGAATCCTGTCCTAGAGCCACCACTGAACACACAGTCTACCCAGAGGCTATATTCTTAGGGAATTTAAGTATGCAGAGAAATCAAGCAGATCTGCTGATCCCACCATGAGGGACAGGCTCTCACAGGCAGTGACAAAGAACAGAGTGAGGAGGAAGAGTTACATACAAAGACAGGGAGGAACAAAAGGAGAGAGGAAAAATATATGGGGAAAAAGAATAAGAATGGGATACCCTGTACATGTAAAAGTGACAGGATCATTTTTTTCTTCTCTTCAAAGTACAAGCAAAACCAGACACCATGGCTCATACCTGTAATCTTTGCTACTCAGGAGTATAAGATCTAAGAATGCAGTTCAAAGCCAGCCTGGACAAAAAATATAAGACACTTTTGTCTCAAATTAATCAGCAAAATCCGGAAGTAGGGATGTGGTCCAAGGTTCAATGGTAAGAGTATCAGCTTTTGTTTTTTGTTTTTTTTTTTAAAGCCAAACTAGACTATGAAGCCCTGAGTTCAAACCCCAGTACTGGCAAACATATGTGTGTGTGTGTGTGTGTGTGTGTGTGTGTGTGTGTGTGTGTGTGTGTGTGTATGTGTGTGTGTGAATGGAAAGCCTAAATTTGGAAGTGAATTTGGTTTGATTTGATTCCCTTCCTTTGATACTGACCTATCTCTCAATACAAACAGAGTGGAAGATTTGGTTCTTCAGCTTAAAGGTTTGAAGTACATAGATGCTTTGGCACCTGGGTTCCAATTCCAGCAGAACAATCAGAGAGAACATCCTTTTTTGCTGATGGAGAGTGTATCCCACTTAACATTTCTCCACATCAGAAAATCCTAGAGTGTGGAAAGACTCCCTGTGATTTATCAGGGCAGGTCGGATAAAATGTGTGTCATTAGGAGAGTCAGAGAGAAAAAGATCTAAAGTGTACAGTGGGGAGACCACTATAGCAAATTCATGACTCAGATCTCCAGTTACCAGTCTCTGGGAGGAATAATGGTTTGTTAACTAAAGTGAGTGTGAGATGAAAACTCTGCAGTCCCAGTATCAGAAGAATGTGTTGATTAGAACCTAGTCATAGCTAGGAGATGGCTAGAAGCAGGAAATTCAACATACTAACCACTAATGATTTTAATTGAGCTGTAACATCTTTTATGAAAACAAATGATTACACTGTGACTATAAGATGAAAACAAGGCCATGGTTAGTGGTTCCAGAGGCCATTAGTGGTCAAGAGCATTGGCTCTGAGAAAGGCAAGCCAGGATTCCTGTCCCTGCTCCATTGCTTATCGTGGGGTATGATCTCGAGCAAGTTACTTAATCATGCTTCCCTTCCCTCACTTGCAAATTGGAGATGTGGGGCCTACCAAACTCATGTTGCTGAGGTAATTGACATAAATTACTTAATACATCTACAGCAATGAGGAAGGAGTCTGGATTGTATTATAAAGTTAAAAGTGCCAACTCCTGTGTCTCTGAATGTTATCTACAATAATATAGAGCAGAGACTTTCTAGGAACAAAAAGAAAAGGTCGGTAATACTTTCTGAGTGTCAGGATCACTATCAAAATTGGGCCTGAATGAAGACAATACAGGTTCAAAACTCAGTAATTAAAAGAAGAAGGGAGCCACCAACATGGGTTACCTTGGTATTTACCCACCAACTTCCACCAGGCACACCTGAAGTTATTTCTTTTGTGTCAACATTTATATTCCAGACACTACTAGCTATGTGGCAGATACAAAAACAAAGGAAACATGCTCCTTTCTGAGTAATAATCCAACCTGGGAAATCAGAAGTTATATATACTAGCTCGTAAAGATATATATTATATCAGTTCTGTGATGAGAAAGTGCTCTAAGAATAAATTGGAACAAGGCTGCATAGGAACTATAAGACATACCAAAGAGTGTGAGAATTATCCAGTAGGCACTGATAAGAACCTTTGAGGTACTCAGTGAAGATATCGAACCATGTCTATGTTTTAGCAAGACAATATGGAGAATGAGCTTGACTGGAGAGAGAGAAAAGAAGACAAGAATGTTGAAATCACACCCATTCAAAAGAATGAGAGTCTAAACCAAGACACAGTCAACAGGGATGGAAAGGTAGAGATGACTGGATAGGAGAGAGAGCAATATTTAAGTATGGGAACTACTTAAGTAGTTAGTAGTTAGGAAATCAGAGCCAAAATAATTTCAAGGGCTCCCTCTTGGAAAACTAGTCCATTAGTGGTAGCTGGCTCAAAAACCTATGGATTAGAAACAAACCTTCTTATGTGGTTTTGTTGGGGACAGAGGCAGACACAAGTACATTTGAGTACTGAGTTTGAGGAACTTGAGGCCATCAAGTGAATGAGTCCATTAGTAGCTGAGACAAAATCAAATGAAAAAGTCTGTCATTGACTGAGACCAAGCCCTGAGCAAAAGATAGGTCTAAAATGTAGGCTCAGGGGCCAAGATTTGACCTAGTGGTAGAGTGCTTGCCTAGCATGCATGAAGACCCCCGTTTGATTCCTCAGTACCACATACATAGAAAGATCCAGAAATGGTGCTGTGGCTCAAGTGGAAGAGCTCTAGCTTTGAGAAAGCCCAAGGACAGTGCTCAGACTCTGAGTTCTAGTCCCAAGACTGGCAAAAAAAAAATTTTAAAAAACTGTAGGTGTAAACATCACTGGCATTCAAGCTTCATGTGGCAATGTCATGACAACATCAAATGATGCTAGGGTGTGGCCAAAATTGGATTTCAAGACACCTGAGAGAATGATAGGGAGAAGGAAAAGTGGTCAGAGCTTAGACCCTGGCTAAGCTTTGACTACCAAGATTCTCCTTCTCACCATATACATTGCTGATTCTTCTTCTCATCACATGTCTTTATCTCCATTTGAGCTCACGGTAAAGAGCTAAGCGATTGTCTATGAACAACACAGTCTGGAAACCATAGCAATGAATGGCAGGACAATACTTCCTACCTCATTTTCCTTCCCACGACTTGGATTCTGCCACAGGACTGCATATGTTCTCTGAACAGCCTTATGCTATGGAGGTTCCATTGTTTTTTTTTTCAATATGTCTCCAGAGGTACACCTGGCACCTGGCTCTAGGCCAGTCACATTGGCTGCACGTGGCATTCTCAGCATTCCACACAGGAAAAGTGCTAGGCTTCAGTTGGTTTACAGCTTTTACAATCTCCTAAAAAAGAATCTTGTTTCAAATGTACTTTCATGGCTCAAGTATTTGCAAAAGACCAAGTCAGTTCTACTCTGTTTAGAAGTATGATATCATTAGAGTCAGATGAACCATGGATTAGAATTTTATCTCTACCGCTTGCTAGCCACAAGAAATCAGAGACTTGATTTAAGCTCTGGATGGCTTGTTCGCTCCTCTGAAATACAGGGCTGTTCCATTAATTGGTGGATTGGATGACAATACTGCTTCAAATATCTCTTCTTAGCATAGTAAGATGCAAAGAAAAATCTGCTGCAGACATTTGAAGAAATTCATCCCACTTCTCCTTAGGACTACCAAAAATGAGGTCTCACCCTGGACTTCGTGGCTAATGACTGTGATGTATGGAACTTCAGCTGCCATCTTGCATCTACCATTAGAAGACAGCCAGTGTCAGAGACAAAAAACAGAAAACCAGAACTACTTTTGATATTGTAGATCACTGTCCCAACCAATCTGCCAACTCATCTAATTCTAGTCTTTCTAGCATGGGGGAAAATGAATTTTGATTGTATAATTTCAGCCAGCCTGCCTGAGGTTTCAAAATATTTTTTACCAACATGGTACTAGTAATCCTTTTATAAGATTGCAATAAAAAGAAAGAGACCTGGTGAAATGTCTAGAATGTTGGAGCTATAGAAGTAGCTATTATTACTGTTGTCCTACATTAGCATTGTCTCTTCTACTTACCCCGGATGTCTGTCTGTACAGAAGTTCCATCTTTTGTGGTTTCTCTGGAGAGAATAGCATGCAGATATTATGGTCAACTTTGTTCACAACTCTAGCAGCTAGTGGACTATTGTTTTCATAACTTCAGTGTTCTCTACATGCTATGCTGAGATTATATCCCAAGTCATCTTACTGAATAACTTACATAATTCTAAGAAAATGAAATTTTTAACATTCCCTTTGCAAATGATAAATCTAAACAGAAAGAAATTACTTAGGTCTTCAGAATGTACCTCCGTATCTAAAGTCATTCTACGGTGCTTCTGTATGTGGGAATGTCACATCTCACAAGCAACAGGTATCACCACAGCTCACCTAAGGTGCAAAACTTCTGCAAATAGACATTGCTATCTGTGAAGCTGCAGGCAAGGCCCAATGGACACAGAGATTGGAGACTACTTAGCTTCAAGTCAAGGGCCAAGAAAACATTTTGAAAGAAGATGAACAGCACTGCAATGATGTGACTGGGCTGACCTAACTGAACAAAACAGTGTCCTCCCTAAACAGAAGCAAAGGCTCTATGAACAACAAAGAATATTGAGCCTTTTTCCTGCTTTGGACTAAACAGAGCTTATGATTATTGTACAATCATTTCTGCTATGTGTATATATTTATAGATGTATATATACCTATACACACATGTGTACATGTACATACACAGCATGCACATACAACATGTAAATTGCAGTGTCACATTTGAAAAGAAGAACAATGCTTGAGTACAGATTGCTGTGGGCAGTGAAATTATTTGGGGCTTTTAATTTTTTTTCAAATTTCTGTATGAAAACTCTTACATGCATTTATTTTATAATTAGAAAAATAGTGCAAATTAGGATGTTTATACAGAGAGAGATGGGGGAAGGAGAGAGAGAGTGAGAGAGAAGGAGAAAGGAAAGGAAAAAAAGAGAGAGGGAATGTACTTCATACTCACCACATTTCTACTAAGCTCATCCAGCCTTAGAGATTTCTCTCCTCACAGACTAATCTCTCTGCAATTTAAGATACCAGCACACTCTCATGTAGCCTGCCAAGAGGAGCAACCAGATTCAGTAATGCACTGCACTGGCTTTGTCATCAGCCTGGGGTAGAGCTAGAAGGCAAATGGGATAGATGAATGGTTCTAAGAGGTACTTGGGAGAAACAGGAAGGGTTCTCTGAAAATCCAATCAACATCTTGGGAAATATTCAATCTGTTAATTTAGCACTTCCCAATTCTGTTATGTTTTAGAGGAAGCAGGACAAGAAATAGGAAGGGGAAGAGAGGGAGGAAGAGAAAGGCATTAGAAGGAAGAAAAGGAGGGAGGTGCCGGGGCCAGCCGGCAGCAAACCAGGGTTCGCAGATTGGGGTTCCTGAAATAGGGGGCAAGGACTAGGAAGAAATAGAAGAGAGACAGACACACCAGGTCTGGGATGTCCGCAGTCCAGGTAAAGACTGCTAGGTTTATTTTCCACTCCAGCTTCTTCCCTTCTCGAGACCCAGGGAACTTCCAGGTGTTACATTCATATGGTAAATCTCAGGTCATTTAAACAGAATAAGGCCAGAAAACAATAAGACAATAAAGCCATTGTCTGATGCAAGTCAAGGTACAGTTTGATTCCACTCTGGCTCCCAACAGGGAGGGACAAAAGGAGCAACAACAGTACAATTGTCTCCTCTTCCTTGAGATCAGTGTTAGTATTTAAAAGGAAATTACCTCCACAGCCAGCTCTATGATTCTCTTTGGGAAATTGTTTCCTTGTGAAAACACTGTGTGAAGGCATAGTGTGTTCTCTGAGGACTACAGTTGACAAGAGACAGGGTGACAACAGGTAGGACACAAACAGCCGAGATTTCTAAGAAAAAGTGTAGCTAATTTCCAACTGGCATTACATGCTTCTCTAAAATGTGAAAAGATAGATTCCACGTGAATTTCCTCAAATCTTCAGTAGAAGCTGTTAAATATAAGAAGACAACACACACACACACACACACACACACACACACACACACACAGAGGGAGGGAGGGAGGGAGGGAGCAAGGGAGGGAGAGAGGGAGGAAGCAAGGGAGGGAGGGAAGGAGGGAGTGAGTGAGGAAGGGAGGGAGGGAGGGAGGGAAAGAGAACATCCTGCAAAGTAATAGTAATTTTGTAGAACTGAAAATGTTGGAGGTGTATTGGTTGATTTTGACCTGGAATGGAACCTAGGTATCAGCCGAGGATGAACCCATGTTTTACACAGAATTTATTGTATAGAAATAGAGTTGCCAATACAGAGGTGACATGAATACAAGACTAGTGATTTTTTCTCAGATACTCCAGATACTGGATTCTGACTTTTGTCTATGTGACCTTGGAAAGGCTTTGTATTTCCCTTGATTCATGATTCTCAGCAATAAAATGGTAGGTTATCAGAAGATATACCTCATAGGCTCATGTAAATTGTAAATTCATGAATAAACTGAGGTCTGAAGCAGAGGGTCCAGCTCAGAAGTATCCAATAAATGGAGCCCTTTACATATTCTCTCCAGATAAAGCCTAGACGGACGCTGAAGGTACAGCTGGCCATGAGCAAGCCTGTTGAACCTGGAGCTGTCAGGGGCACTGTCTACAAAAGGCAAACATCTGCTTTACTTCAAATAATCTACTGGGGTGTTAGTGAATAAAATAAATATAGGCCTAAAGAAAATATACATTCAAATGGGTACTTGCCTGCATGATTGTGTGAACTGAATATTGTAATAGAAAATAACATGTTCCTGCTGCTATCTGACTATATTAGGATTAGTCTGGGATTTACACAATACCATTTTTCTGAGGATTACAGTTTCTTATTCCGTTTAATACCTATGTAGAAACTTTGCGCTCTCTCTCTCTCTCTCTCTCTCTCTCTCTCTCTCTCTCTCTCTCTCTCTCTCTTTCTCTTTCTCTTTCTCTCTCTCTCTCTCTGTCTCTCTCTCTTTCTCTCACTCTCTCACACACACACAAGAGCACACACCAGGATTTGTATAAGGGAACCTAAAATGAGATTAAACAAATATATAATACACCCATATCATATTTTCAGCTGAAAAGAAAAAAAAAAGACAGAAAGTCTGGACTAGTCAACCCACTGCTCTACCTCCAGATGGGCCACCAAGGGCAGTTTTTGAACTTCAGTAGAAGCAGAGGGCTTGTCACACCTCTATGGGGAGCCAAGTGAGACAAGAAGTCCCCCACCCCACCAAGAAAAGAAGCCAAGTGTTGAAAAGAATCTGCAAGGCCGGTGTTCTTATTGCTGAGAACCAAATGTTGAATTATGAAAGAGCCACTGTTGCAGAGTTCACCCTCTCCCACAGAAGGCTTTGGATAATCTGCAATGGGACTAGAAATGTTTCTGTACATTTTCTTTCTTAATAGAGTCTAGAGGGGAAAAAAATAACAAGAGCTAGCAAAAAAGAATCACTAAATAGAAGGGAAAAGGTTAACTGGCTCAGCACTGAAAAATCATTGACATGCACACCACATAAAAAGTGAACTGAATTCCACAGGCCTGAGGGTTTATGAACATAGGTGCCAGAAACACCAAGGATAAGTGAGAAGTGCAAAACTGAATTCAGGCATTCATAATCACAAAGTCATTTCTTAAAAATAAGTATTCTTGAATATTTATTTGTTAAACATGACATTTGAAATATGATGGAAAAAAATCAATGCTAATAAAACCTAAAAAAAAGGTAAAGATGAATGTTCATTTTAAGAGAGAGAGAGAGAGAGAGAGAGAGAGAGAGAGACAGAGAGACAGAGAGACAGAGAGACAGAGAGACAGAGAGACAGAGATCCATGGCCCATGCATGCAATCAAAGCTGCTTATTTGAAGAGCTGAGATTGTGATGATTATGGTTAGAAATAGCTCAGGCAGCCCAGGTGGGCATGGTGGCTCGTGCCTGTAATCCTAGCTACTCAGGAGGATAAAGGTTCAAAGCCCAGGCACAAACGGACCTGAGACTCTTATCTCCAATTAACCTCTAGAAAATGGGAAATGGGGCTTGGCTTAAGGGTATGGCGGTCACCTTGAGCTGAGGAGTTCAGGTACAGCACCCAGGCCCAGTTCAAACCCCTGACCCACAAAGAGAGAGAGAGAGAGAGAGAGAGAGAGAGAGAGAGAGAGAGAGAGAGAGAGAGAGAGAGAGAGAGAGAGAGAGAGAGAGAGAGAGAGAGAGAAGAAATCAGCTCAGGCAGACACATGAGATCCCAGTCTCAACCAATAGCTGGACATGTTGACATGCATCTGTCATCCCATCTGTCAGGAAGCCTAAAATAGGGGGATTGCAATCCTGGTACAGGCCCATGCAAAAACTGAAATCATATCTCAAAATAACCACCACAAAAAGAGGGCCAGAATTCTAGTTACTCAAGAGGCTGAGATCTGATAATCATGGTTCAAGCCCAGTCCAGGCACGAAAGTCTATGAGACTCTTATCTTCAATTAACCACGAGAGAACTAGAAGTGGTGCTGTGGCTCAATGTGGTAGAGTGGTAGACTTGAGCTGAAGAACTGAGAGAGTGTCCAGGCCCAGAGTTCAACTGACAAAAGAAAAACAGAGGGCTATGGTTCAGTGGGACAGCATCCTGCTAGCAAGTGCAAAGACCTGAATTCAAACCTCACTCTCTCCCCTAATTTTTTTTAAATTTTACTAATCAGAATGCCAAATAATTTACATTAAACTTTTATTTTATGAAAAATCAGATTGCCCATCAGAGAAGTCAGAAAAGGGTTCCAATTATACCACTCAACTCATACTTCAGCTATTTTGCAAACAAGTAGAAGCCAACCTTTGGCAGTAATGTCTTCTCAACTCTTTGTCAGCTTGCTTGACCCTGAGTCTTAGAATTTATCCAGTCTCAGTGTCTCATCAAGGAACGAGTTGTCTCCCAGTTCAAGGAAACCCAAGCTGCCATGTTCTAAGGAACAGAGGATGAGGAGACAGGCACCATATTCTACCTCCACACACAGCCTCTGGCTTCCCCTGGGGAGACTCTCGTTTGTCCCTGTGGGTGACACAGCTGAGGCATGGCACCACAGTGAGATCCCTCTCAGGAAAGCAGAAGCTGTTCTCAGACGACTCAGTAATTCCCCTGCTGGGTGAGACAAAAATCTTTGGATAAAACAACCTCCTAAAAGAACAAAAAGAATCATGTTGGAAATGCTTTGGAAACAGCAAATTATTTGGATGTTAAACAGAGGGTCATTTGATCGCACTTTGTTTTAGAAAATGTTCGTGGGCAGAATGATCTGGGTCACACTTCTGTGGGTGCCCCAGCAAGTTCAGCCAGTGGGAAATCTGTATGCACAACTCTCACTTCCACAGACTCCGAACCTCCAAACCACAGCTCCTCTTGAACTTGCAAAGGAGAATAATGCAGCAGTTGGTGTTCCTGTGACAGAAGCAGAAAGAATTCTTTAGGTTAAGACACTCACCTACACAGTTTACCATACAACTACTATAGTCTTTTACATAAAGATAGAGATAGCTGACCTTTATATTCTGGTGGAGGACTGGAACAGGGTGGAGTTGGGAGAAGGCAGAAAGGACCCCAGGAGCCTGGCACTGGAAGCTGAAGCCTTGTCTGGGCTTCTCAGTGGGGTTGTCTGAGACCCTGCAGGACTGAATAGAGAGGCAGTCAGGAACTGCAAAAATTAAAGGGGCTAAATTCCATGATTCTTTTTTCCAAGGGAGACCAGTTGAGACCAGACAATAATAGTGAACCTGAGAAGTTCACATACCTGTCCTGGGCATGTTACAACAAAAACAGACCACTTGAGGCAAACATCATCACAGTTACCTCTCAGAAAGAAAAAAGAAAAGAAAGAAACGTTGGAGTGGCAAATGTAAGAGAGTCATAAATGTATGCAGCATATTCAAAAGCTGTTGGAGGAGAAGCTTTTGTGATCTAATCCAAGTGTTCTGATTATTTGGGGATTGGCGCATACAATCCTGTAGGATAGATTATTAAGCACTGAACTTTTCTTTGAGAGAGGAAAAAAAAGGCAATGCCTTCAGGCACAAAGATATGACATATTGCAGAGTGTGCAATCTCCAAAGCCCTCTGGACTATTGGCAGAGGACATTTACCCCCATTGCATCTTACCTCATTGCGAAATGAGGAAGCAGAGGGCACAATAGGTGAAATAATCCATCATTGTTCCAAATAGCTAGGATTACAGCAGAGCTCAGGTTGGCATTCTTGGCCTCCTAAAGCTAAATGCTTTCCACTGCTTTGTAAATTATTAAAAGAAAGCTCTCTTCTGTTGTGCTTCCATCTCACACCCAACACACCATAAAAAAAAACCAATATCACACCTGCCATTCAAGTCTAAAGGTGCCACAGATCAAAATGTTCAGACACCTGGACAATTAGAAAAGAACATTCTGGGTATCTGTATTTACCTTCATTATTTTTCAATGCCGAGTGAAGTGTAAATCTAGTGAGCGCTGCTTGAATTCTGGAAGTGATCCTTTGTCATTGTTATCCCCCATCAGTCAACTTGTGACATGGGCCGCACATGCTCCTAGGCTCCTCTACTGCCTGACATCTTTGTGAGGCAGTTTCATCTTATTCTCATTAGTGTTCAGCTGGGAACTCTGTCCTCTTTTCCTTCACTCTATTCAGAACACAGGCTGTTGTTCTTTTTCTCAAACTGATGCAAACCTTCCAAGTTGTCATGGGGCCAATCCCACCCACCCCCCTGCCCCGTGCTTGCCACCCCCCCTTCTCCCCTCCCCTCTTATCCCCCTCCTGCTCCACCACTGCCACTTCCACTAACTAATATGACTTTATGAAATTGGGGCCAGAAACATAAGCCATTGTGTTGCAAAGGGCCCCTGTAGGCAATGCAGCAAGGATGTGGGTGGGCTTTCAGAAGATGTACTATATCTTTATCAGTTGGCTAGGGATGCTAATCAAAAATTACTATGTACCAACAGTTTTGGAACTGTTCTTTTCACTTTGCAAGAGCTAGTCCTTGGAGGAGCAAAGATTCTAGGAAAAAGTAGAACACCAGTTGCATAATTTTTCTTTTCTTTTTTAGCCATCAAGCATGTAGAATGCTAATCTTTCCAAAAGTGGTCATTATTGGTTGCATCTGTATCATTGCTCAGAGAAGGCAGCATGGAACAAGAGATACATGTTTGGGGTCCTGGCTGATCCCATCCCAAACAAAGGAGGTTCTAGGGCCACACCATCAGTGGTAAGCATCCTAAGCCATGGCCATGACTCATCTACCAGTTCATCTGCCATCTTGCTCCCTGCTTCTTCACAGCCAAGAATGGTGAACACTCAGAATCACTTTTAGTGCTCTCAGAGAAGGTACATGTGTTAAACATCAGAGTTTATGAATGGAATTTATCCAACCTTTTCTCCTCACAACATCTCTCAGCCTAGCTCTCTCAGGAATCATGGACAGGCCTCACTTGGGATGAACCTTCACACATCCTGTTTTGGACAATCACCAATCAAGGGCAGAACTGGCCATAGCAGGACTTCACATAGCAGCAGAGGGGGAAGTTAGTAGGGTTCCTTAGTATGCATGCCTGTGCTTTCTTTTCCCAATGGCTCCTGAAATTCTCTGATTTGGCTCTCCCATACTGGCTACAGCCTATCCAAGGAATGCATTGAGGTTTAATAACTCAGCAATCGCATTCTCTCCCTTAAGTCTAGGCTCATCCTTCTCTCCTTCCCCACCCTGCCTAAGTGACCAGCTGAATCAGTCTCAGGAGGTTGAATTTGATCATCTATATTTGCATTTTCTCTCTTTCTCTGATTGGTTGGTTGGTTGTTGGTTGGTTTTTGATAGTACTTGGGTTTGAACTCTTGCTGCCTCGGTCCTTTCCCTTTAGCGGTTTTGTTGTTATAGTATGTGTGTAATGCCTTACTCACGTCAGGAACTTCTCCTTTAATTTTTTTGGCAATTATTATTCTTATTGTAATTAATAGAGGTGTTTCAGTTATATTCACCAGATGGAAGGTGCCTTACTTCTCACATATTGATAGCCCTTCTCATGTTTTTGTCCCTTCTCCTTTAATTTTTATTAGTCGATTTTCTGAAATTTCATTGATATTATGCCTAAAAGAACTGAAAATAATTGAAACAGAAATTCATACACCCACATTACAATAGCCAAAACGTGGATGCAACTCAAGTGCTCACTGATGGGTGAATGAACAAACTGTGGTACATACACACCCTGGAATATTACACAGCCTGTTTAAAAGAAGATGTATCTAGGCTGGTTCCATATCTCAAGCTGTGGTAAATAATGCTGCAATGAAACAGTGGCAGGGCTCTAAGAGACAGAACTTCCATGCATACCCCACAAGATGGGAGCTTTCCCACATGTTTTTGCTGGGATGATAAGTATTCACAGCATGACATTCTGAGAAAAAAATAACATAAAAGCAATTTTCCTCAGTACTATTTCTGGACCTTGTATGAGTCACACATTGCCTTCTGAAGTGCTCTCCTCGCTAATGAGGCCTTTCAATGCACAATGCAGCAAGAACCCTGCAAAGTGCTTTTGGAATGGAAAATAAAGAAATTGCTGTTTCATTCTTAAGTTCCTCCAGAAGGGTTAGAGACAAGCTAGACAGAAGAACCAGACACTTACACAATACTAGTTGCTTTATCTGCAAAGCCAACCATATGGAAATATAAGCTTCATGCATCAAGAATTCTCCCTGCCTGCTTCAGCTAGCAGGAGAGTTCATTGTGCCAATTAGTAGAAGCATGATGATGTATTTCTTAAGATAAGCGCAACTCACATTCTGTGGACAATTGAAAATGTATCTGAGGGAAGATGTTCAGAGTGGCTAGTCATCACTAGAATGGCTAAAAGTCTGAGGGCCTCAAGGTTGAAGGAGTTTTTGCAGGGGATAGTGTGGAGAGCAGTCCTGGAGATTTGAACTCCAGTGCTCAAAGCCTGAGCACTGTCCCTGAGCCTCTTTGTGTTCAAGGTTAGAGCTCTACCACTTGAGCCACAGAACCACTTCCAACTTTTTCTGAGTAGTTTATTGGAGATAAGAGTCTCATAGACTTTTCTGACCAGGCTGGCTTCAAACTGTAATCCTCAAAATCCTAGCCTCCTGAATAGCTAGGATACAGGCATGAGCCACCAGCACCCAGCTGGTTGAAGGATTCTTGGAAGATCAGTTCAAAAGCTGCTCAAGATAGCCTTGGGCCCTCATCCAAAAGCTTCTCACTGGATAATCTGTTATCAGAGGAATTCTGCAAATTTGCATTCCTTCTTTTCTACCTACTCCCTACCCAGAGTCAAAAGGCATGCAATTAAGATGACTCTGAAAAAAAAAATGAAAGATAAATTTATGACCCAAACATGAAAAATTCCAAACAGCCCTTTGTAGTCCCATTTCCTTTGAGGAAACAGGAATCATTTGTCCAGATCTAGGAAGCCATTAAGAACTGTGACTCAAAGTTGTTCTTGGTGACTTCAAGATCTTCATTGTTCTTCCTACAATCCTCTTCCATTCTATATCCTCCCAATTCAAGCAACTCCTGGCTAGCAGCTAACAGTGAAGGGTGCTCCTTCTCCATCCTCTTCTTCTGAAGGTGATTTCCATCCTCATCAACTACAGGTGCAGGTAGATGCTCCCTTATTTACTGTGTTCCTGGCTTTCCTTTGTCATGGAAAGAACCTCGTCTCAGGGTACAAAGTCCTTCTGAGGCTGTCAGATGCCTGATGTGACTGTGTGTCCTTCTTGTCACATTAGTTGAAAATGATGTGAAGAGGAAAACACTCTCAATCACTGTTATGGAGCTGTGAGCCCTGTACTCCTTCCCTGTGGTCTAGGAACAAGTGTGTCTCCACTCCTTTGAGAAAGTCTGTATATCCTTTGGTGAAGAATGACCTGGGAACTGGTAGCAACTAGTAAGGAGCCAGGATAATCCAGGTGGACCACTCTTTGGGATCACAGTACTGGACCTTGCCATAAGGGTATAAATGGGACAAGTTGAGCCCATGGCCTTGTATACCTGCTTATCCAAATGTTACCAGTGGCAGAAAAAAATTAATAGTATTTTTAGAGGCCATGTGTCACTTTCTTGCAGAACGATGCAATAACGTTCAGTCTCTTTGGGCTATAAACTACAGTTGAACATTTCCAAACTTCCATGTATTATAAAGAACAAAGTTATTGCTTTCTGTCCTACTCAGCCAAAGAAAATGAGAGGGTGGAGCAAACCTGCCTTCTCCCTAGCACAAGAGTTATAGTGCATTACGGCTGTGTTACTGACATATGATAGCTTTGTTACTGGCAGGTTACAGGTATGTTATTTATAGGCATGTTACAGGTACTTTGTAGGTATACCTCTAATGGCCTTTGAAAGAGCAGCTTCAGTGAGGGCAAAGGTAGAGAGGGTTTTGTGATCTGCTCTCACTTTTTCTCATTCTTACATCATGCTATTTCACTTATAGGTCAGGAGGCCTGAAATCTGCAAAGCATAGGTGACAAGTTTAGAGGCTAATTGAAGTTTGTTCATCCCTTTCTTAAAAAGTACAAGCAGTAACCACATTCTCACAAGGAATGTTATTCAAGAACTTCTGTATTTTTAAGTATACTCTTGTCTGTCACACAGATGTTTCAACGCATTTGTCTTTTAATGAAAAACTTCATAAAAGCAAAAATGTCACTGTGAAACTCAAAAGATAGCCATGAAAGGGTTTCTTTTGTGCACACACAGGAACACCAGAAGAGACAAAACAAAGCTTTCAATGGGGCTCTCGTGGGCACTTGGCAGAACCTAAAAGGCTGCATTGCAGGTTGATACCTAGTGACTTTCTATACCCTCTTTGACTTCAGAATACAAGTGGCTTATGTCACTGCAACTTCTGCAAACAAGACTCAGAACTGGTAGCCAATGAAAAAATAAAATACTGCAAACTGTAATAAGTACAAGAAAAATAGAAGTCAAAATAAAAGTTATTGACTTGAAAGCACATTTTTAAAATGTTTTATTATTTTAAGTAGTTGTAAAAAGGAGTGCCATTCACCAAAGCAGCTTATGAACACGATGTATCTTGATCATTGTCATCCCTTTCAACATTCTCTCCCAACATTCCTTCCCAACCCTTGCCCAACTTCTCTTAACTTTTAGGTTTATATTGAGTCATTTGCCATTTTAACAAAGCAGTTTATATATGCAATGAATCTTGATATCCATCACCCCTTCAATGTCTTCACCCACCCCTGCCCTTAAAACATACTGGATGGTAAGCAGAGATCTGAGGATCACAGATCAAAGCCATTCCCATAAAGACAAATTCCAGAGACTTAGCTCCAGTTAACCAGCAAAATGCCAGAAATGGAGATATAGTAAAGGTGGTAGGGCATTAGCCTTAAGCAGAAATAGTTAAGGGTGAGCTCAAGGCCCAAAGTTCAAGTCCCATTACTGACACACTCACAGAGGAAGTAAGAAATAAGTATTCCAATGCCCATAAATAGAATTTTACAGAGACATAAAAATAAACCCTCATTTGTTTCCATGTGGTCTATGACTGGGGTTTGGGGGTTTGTTTCTGGTGGGGTTTTTTTTGAAGCTTTTTTGAATTATCTTCAAAGAATTGTACAAAGGAGTTTCCATTTAACATGTTCATTTATATCTACAATATATCTTGATCAGTGTCACTTCCACTACTCATTTTATGCTACATTGAAAGACTTGAATACTTGCAGCAATGGCCTATGTCCCCACAAAGCCTATGATGCCACTCATCTGGCTCTTCATAGAAAAGTTTGTCCATACTTCTCTAAGATCAGAGAATCAAGAGCAGAGAGCATTCTGTGTACTGAGTACCTTTTCCAAGAACCACAATTGACAAGGTTTGTTCTCCCCACTGATGAGTCACCAGGAAGACCCAGAACCCTGAGCCCAAGTTACTCTTGGATGCTGAGACCCAGGATGAGTACTCTGCATAGAACTCTGACCCTTTGTGATTTCCAAAGTTGGTTGGCTGACCACTGAAGTCAGGATCTGGGTATTTTCAGCTCCTGTACTCCAGTTGCTTGGGCCACCCTATTGTCTTTGGATAAATAACAGCCTGTTCACATCAGTTAAATACTTGGGGGCAGGAGGTGGGATATGAAGAAAAATGGACCTAGTTTGTGGCATTGATCTGAGTAATCTGTCACCTCCTGAAAAAGACCTCAAGACTTGTTCTGTTGAAAAAAAGAAAATAGAAAAAGATGAAAATTCCCCTGTATTGATAAAATGTGCAGACTGTCAATCGAGTCTGAATTTCAGGGTAGCTATATCGATGGACTGTCACAGAGCATTCTCCCCCAGCATGTGTGCCCCAGCAGTCAGAGCTTAGTAGAACTGTGAGAATGCTGTGGGACATAGGGAAGACAATGTGGGATTGTTTGCCAACAAAGAATACAATTCATCTCTTTGTTAAGATAAATCTAAAAGCAGCTGCCTCTGTGAGCTGTGTACTCAGCACAATGAGCATTGTTCGGGATCCCTCCATTATGGCTGCTCCATAGGCATAGATCTGGCCAGCAGATAGGTTCACATGTTCAGGTTGTTTTTTCTAATGCTTACTTAGTGTTTGGTACTCTGGTTGTGTACATAACTCTGCCTACCATGCTTTTGGCAGCCCAGCTGGAAATGATTTGGGAATGCAGCAGCCAGTGCCTTGAGTATGTGGGTGAACAGGTGTCTTGAGACGGAGAGAAAAGGCCAAGAGAGAGCTCATACACAGAGAGCATATGCTGATGTTGCTCTAGTTTACAGTATGATGTTTTCCAACAAATGCTCTCTAGAAACTCTATTTCACTTTGGATGTGAATGAGATCCATGTCTCCTATTAAAAAGTGTAGGCAGGGGCTGGAGTGTGACTTAGTGGTAGAGTGCTTTCCTAGCGTGCATGAAGCCCTGGGTTCAGTTCCTCAGTTCCACATATGCAGAAAAAGCCAGAAGTGGCACTGTGACTCAAGTGGTAGAATGCTAGCACTGAGCAAAAAGAAGCTCAAGGAGTGCACCCAGGCCCTGAGTTCAAGCCCCAGGACTGGTAAAAAAAAATGGAAGGAAGGAATAAACAGCCAACTTGGCTAAGCTGCAAAGATAGAAGGGAGGCAATATCAATGTTGTACTGTGCACACATCCTCTCCCAGACAGTAGTCTAGGAACTGCTATGAAGGGACAGAACAGTCTCTAGTGACTCTAAGAATATCTTAGAAAATCTGACTTAATCAGTAGAAGCCTTTAAAAGAAGGTTTTGCATCCCATGTATCAAAATCCAAATAGGCTCTGTGTATCTAATGTTTCTCTCCTGTTTACTTCCTGACTACCTGCCACAGAGTCAGCCTATTATGTGGGAAATCAATCTGCTCTTGACCCTCTCTTCATCTTTCAATCTTTGTTAGCCAGTTGATTACAGGTGTGAGCCACCATACCCCAGCTTTTTATTTTTTTCAGTGGGAGGGCTTGAACTCTGGGCATGGCACTGTCCCTGAGCTCTTCAACCTAAGGCTACTGCCCTACCCCTGGAGCCACAGTGTCACTTCCATCTTCTAATGGTTAATTGGAGATAAGAGATTATCAGACTTTAGTGCCTGGGCTGCCTTTGAACCCCAATCCTCAGATCTCAGCCTCCTGAGTAGCTAGGATTACAGGCATGAGCCACCTTGCCCAGCTCAAGTTAACGGTTTTACATTGTAATTTCTATGTACCACGCCCCTACCTAAAATTACGAATATAAACCGAAAATTGTAACTAAATTCCTAACAAGAGATAAATAAATAGAAAGCTATTACATGTTTAGACATTGCAAGGCTCAATATTAAAATTCTGATTTTTCTAAATTCATAAATAGTTGTAATAAAAAATTCACTTAAAACACCAAATCTATTGGGGAAGAAAATCGACAAATTGATTCTAAAAGTTATATAGGAAAGCAAACAATTTAAATAGCCAAAGTGATTCTTTAAAAAGAAAAAGGGGGAGTTTTAACTAGCTGATGTTAAGACATCTTACAAATGTGAGTAACACAGACACTCAGCTACCATGGGTGTGGGAAAGCAACAGTAACACCCAGAGGAACAGAAGACCGTTGACACATAGACCTGCACACATCAGTCAATCATTTTTTTAATAAAGATGGATGCCAATAAAGAAAAAGCCTATTCTTTTCAGCAAAAGATGCAAGAAAATTGGGTACTTCTATGTAAAAATCTAACTCCAAAATCAATCTCATACCATATTAAAAAGTGGCTGTAACTAGGTCATAGATCTAATCATAAAGCTCTAAAGCTATAACATTTCTAGAAGGAAATATTAGAAGAAAATCTTTGAGACACCGAGTTAGGTAACAATTTCTCTGGTAGGACACCAAAAAGTATGAATCATAACAGAAAAACACTGATACCCTGGACTTCATCAAAATTAAGTTTCTGTTGCATTAAAGATGTAAATAATTACAGAAGTTATTGCAGAACACAGATCTGACAGTGAGCTGGGATCCAGAATCTAAAAAGGGGTTCTCAGAGTAATAAGGATGCATTATCTAAATTGGAAAAAGATTCTACCTCAGATAGCTATGGTTGTCTTATAAGCAAATGTAATTAGTCATTAGGGAAATGTATATTAAAAATCAATCAAGACAATAAAATACACCTACCAGAGAAGAAATAAACAAACACAAAGCCAAATTACCATGGCTGGCAAGAATTCAGAGGCTTAGAACTCACACATTGACAGTGGGTATATGAAGTGGTAGAAAATTCTTTGGCAATGTCTTAAAAAGTCAAACATATTCCCATACCACTTAGCCATCTTGTTTCCACCATTGATCAAAAAAAAAAACAACTGAAAATTCATGTTGATACAAAAACTCTCTGTATGTTCATAGCATCTTATTCATATTTGTCAAATATGGAAATAAAAAATAACAAATAATAAAATAAATAAGATCAAAACAGAAATTATTCCTATGGATATTTTCTGGGAAATAAACTTTGGCGTATATATACATTTGAGTACTTGTCACCAGTAGAAAGGAACAGATTGCTGTACATACAGCAGTGTGAATGAATCACAAAAGCATTATTTTAAGGAAAGAAAGAGAGAAAAAAGGACTGCACTCTTCCATGTGTGATGTTACTGAGAAGGCAAAAGCCTTTGCATGGATGTCAGACAAGGCAATTCAAGAAATAAGTTAATTCCCCTATATAATGGGCTAACGACAAACTCCTAAGAGATATGTGTGCATTCTAATTATTGGAGCCTATGAGCATTACCCTCATAAAACATGATGATTATTACTTCATATGGTCAAAGGGGTAATGAAGGTAAGGTTCTGGAAAGAAGGACTTTATCCTAGATTATCTGGGTCTGTCTTACAATAAGGACATAAGGGAGAGATTTTCATACAAGGGAGAGAATTTCAGACATGTAGGAGAAGGTGAAACATGCCGGACATGTCCACAGATTCAGATTGTGGAAATTGCCCTCAGATTGGCCTGTCCAAGGTAAACCATTGTTTGGATGACTGTCCCTGCACTGGCTACCGCACCCCAGGGCAATGAGCCTGTCCAACCTTCCTATCCAGAAGAACCAGGAGTCTATCCCAGGGACTGCCACTGAGCTTGCTCCTGGCCCATCTAAGAGCTGTGCTATTTCCTTTCTTAGTAAAAGGCACCCACATGGTAGATCATACAGCATAGCCTGCTGACAAAATCACACCTCCTTATAGACATAGGTATAGCAAATGAGACTGAAGCAGAAGATACTGCTAAATACTTTAGGGGTGAGTTGTCAAAGAAGTTGATTTAAATGAGATACGGCTACCTATATCCCTTATCCTTCCCTCTTCCTGATGTCTTCAAGGCAGAAGTAATGGATGGTGCTCCAGCAGCCATCACTTCTTACTAAGTAACTTTGAACATAGATGGCATGTATTGAGGCTAGAAGGGAAACAGATAAAGGTAGAAGCAGCCTGGGTTCCTGATCATAGAAATGCTATAGCCATCTTGAATTTCTTGCCTCAGTTTTATATAAAAGAGAAAAAGCAGCCCTTATTTGTTCATGTCACTTATATCGAGTTTCTAGTAGTAGGTAATCAAAAGCAATCCCTAGCTTAGTGTAAGATACAATTAACTTTATAAAATGATACAGAAAACTAGAGAGAGAAAATTAAAAGTGAAAAGCTGTTGATAGCATAATTTCTGTTCTGATTTAGAGCACCAAATGGCTGATCTTGCAGTATATTTCTTTCATTCAAATTTGCTAATATTGCTCTTTTTTCCCAGTTAAACTGAGAATAAATAGAATCCTGCAAGTTATGAGCCACTTCATTCTGGGCTCAGAATAACGTGAAGACTTCATGTTATTCCAAATCTGGGAGAAGCTACCTTAGCAACCAAACTACTGTCACCTCCCTCCCCCGTCCCCTTCTATCAACACCTAGTGTATCAAAAATTATTCTAATGAATGTACCTCTCTATAAAACAGAGAGAGGTACAAGATACCAGTCTTAAACAAACAAACAAAGAAACCAGCAATACCTCATATGGGAGGTGTGAGGACAGAATGGAGAAGAATGCAGATTAAAGAAAGTCAAAGCAGACTAAAGAAAGAACAAGTTGATTAAATGGTAAAATAAAAAAAAAGGCATGGAGAGAAAAGAACCTATTCAGATTATAAAACACAAGACCAGAAGTCAACATAACTGCTGCTCATTTGAGCCTGAACATTCTGGCTTCTCCATCTAAACGTCACTTTACAAATCTCCCCATTAACACCACCTCACAGACTGTCCTCAGGGAGTCATTTGGGCATGTGGGGACTAAATTAAATAAGAGGAATGATAATCCCACAAGCTCTTGTAGGTACACCACCAAATGCAGAAGAATGCATGTATGCTCGACTTGAAATGTCATTTGAGTCTCGTTTGAGTCTCCTTCATCCATATAGTGGTCATCTACAGGAGATTCATCCAAAGATGGGGAACTTTACCTCCTGGGGGAAAGGAAGTCACACGTATCCTGAGAACTGAGCTCCATGGAGCGCAAGCACACTTTCCAAACTGCCATAAACATAGCTGCATCTGTTCTGTTTATGGCACTGGTTGACAAGATGATAAGGATATTGTTTCCCCTGTCTGGCACATTCTCTGACAAAAATTAAAGTTTAGTCATTCCCCGAAAAGAACCAGAGATTCAGAGATTCCTAGAGTAGAAAGACTCGAGACTTAGAGTTTTTGAATCTCAAACTAATTATTTAACCTTTCTGAGCTTCAGTTTCCTCATCAAGAAAACTACATTGTAATCCATATCCCCCAGTATTTGTGAAAAAATAGCCATAGATGCTTAATAAAATAGCAATTCATTTTTCCTTTTCCCAAATTCCTATATCCCCATAAGGCAGCATGTAGGCCAGAGCTAGCCTATCAACATGGTTTTGGCCACATATTGTAAATTGTAATATTGTGTGAGTGTATGCTTGTCCTGGGGCTTGCAATCAGGGCTTGGACTCTGTACATGAGCCTTGTTTGCTCAAGGCTAGCATTCTATCTCTTGAGCCACAGCTCAACTTGAGACTGCTTTGGTGCTTTATTGGACATAAGAGTTTTATAGACTTTCCTGCCCAGCTGGCTTCTAACCACAATTATCAAATCTCAGCCTCTTCAGTAGCTAGGATTGTGGACAGAAGCCACTGGCACCTAGCCACATATTATATTTTTAAAGTGTGACAGCGTAAGGTTTCTTCAAAGCTGACCTGTAGCTGATTGACTGTTAATGCAGCCCTGGCTTGCATTCCTCCCTGATATCCACTTGAGCATCTTTGTCCAGAGCATGGGCTTCCAAACCCAACCATGAGCATTTCCTTGAGTCACCTGCATGCGGAGGTACATATTTGAATTAGATTAACTCATCTGCTATTACAAAAAGCCCCACTCAGAGCATCATCTCCTCTTTTGGTATCTGATTCTAGTTACTGGATTCCAACCTGCCATTTGGACTCATTCTGTTCGTGGTGAAGCAATAGACTGAGTATGAGATTGAAAGTTCAGTCCGTGAGGCATAGGAATCAAATGAAAGAAGAAGACTCACGTGTGTGCACACAAGCAGATCTACACCACCAGAGTCTGACTTAATTTAGATAGGTTCACTTCTTTCCCTATGTGAGACAAAATGAAACTCAAAAAAAAAAAACGAGTTTATGAAATGAACTCCAGGATATAGTAACAAGAGAGGATTTTCCCCCTATTTTGCTGCTTTTGCTTTCTTTTCTTTTTGGCCTGTTTATTCATTTATCAGTCTTTGTGAGGGTAGGGAGGGGCACAGAAATGCAAGAACAGGGGTTAGCAAATGTAGTCGTAGTACTCAAAGGATACTATGTTGAAAATGAACTAAACAACTGGTGGGTGGGATGGGAGGGAAAAACTGGGAGAGAGCAAATGATGACATTGTCCAAAAAGAAATGTTCTCTTTACCTGACACAGTTGCTATAACCCCTCTATACATCACCTTTTAATAACAATGTATAACTTAAAAATAAAATGAGCTTATGGGAATAAGGAAGTATAAATAATGCTGCTAAATTCTACTAGTTTTAGCAGCTAAACCAATCTCTTTATTCTAAGAGAATTTAAGCCACTTACACTTGCACATGTAACAACAGACTTAATTGCTTTAATGATCAAAAATAGCTATGAAAAGACTGTGGAAGGATTGGGCACTGACATATTGCAGAAAGAGAAGGAAATGGCACAAGCCTTTGAGAGGGAATTTCTAGAAAAAAATGTCATTTAATCACAAAATATCCACTTCTAGGGAGAGATCTTTGATCTTCAAGATGCACCTGATTAGGTGATAAATAGCATGCATATACATATTAGTTGTCTACTGGTACATTGCAAGGAACATGGAAATTCCTCCAATTTTGTCCCAGACTTAGGAACTTACTGAAACAGGGGACCCTCAGTAATATAACTTGGTTATTCTCAAGAAAATCAGGACTATTAACTATGCCAATTTGGCTATACCAAATTGCCTTGAAATTTATCAGTGTAAACCAATATACACTTATTTCTTCTGGGTCAAGAATCAAGGCATAGCTCTACATTCTCTCCCATGCTGAAGTCAAGGTTTCACTTGGGATTCAGGTCTCACCTGATGGATCGATTAGATGAAAGTTTTGCTTCCTGACTTAAGTAGTTGCTGACAAGACTCACTTTCTCAAAAACCACTGGAAGGTAGTTTTAGTTATCTGCTGGCCTAGGCTGTCATGTTTCTTACTCTTGCTGGCCTCTTCAATTTGACAACCTACATGACCAAAGCCAGATTCCAGAAGTGCATACTTTCCATGCTGCCATATTCCATTGGTTAAAAGCAATACTAGGAAAGGAACAAACAGTACTAGGAAGT
Source organism: Megascapheus bottae (assembly GCF_031878675.1). NCBI lineage: Eukaryota > Metazoa > Chordata > Mammalia > Rodentia > Geomyidae > Megascapheus > Megascapheus bottae. The sequence continues at coordinate 42,851,683 of NC_143512.1, read as the reverse complement.
AGAATTCAACCCTTGGAAAAGCTTAGAATCTGTCTTTCCCTAGTCTCAGGCATATCAGATTCATGTTATTTTTTTTTTAGATTCATGTTGTTTTCCATTTCCCCTCAACACATAGACACCTAGCATACTCTTCTTTCCAAAAGTAATTCTGATGAAAGGGATGAGTTTCTCATTGGGCAGGAATGGGAGATTACCTAGCAAGAACAATCACTTTCCAATTGAGATCATTTCTCTTGTGACAACTTCCTACAGATAGCTTTCACCGTGTGGGGCACTCTAGTGAAAAATCTCCACACTCAGAGAATCCCAGAGAATGGCATCCCAGCAGGTGATTGGTTTAGTTTGGTTTGTTTTTTGCTTGTCATTCATCCGTATCAGATGTAGGTTACCAAGCAGGGGTCATTTTTTTACCTTCACCCATGTGTTCTCCACATACGAAGTTATCAGCATGTCAGAATTGCAGGTCACCTACAGGTTAGATTCTCATGCAGAAGGGAAAGCTGATCTAGTTTCCCTTCTATGCAAGAGTATGAATTCATCTCCAGAAAAAAGCTGAGCTGGTGGCAGGAGTAGTTATCTCTTTTTCTTGTTTTTCTGAAGTCCAGAGTAGAAAACTGATGTTTGTTTTCATCCTCGTTTTTGTAAATGAGGAAGATATAAGGGTATCAGTCAAACTAGATCATAGGGCTTCTTCTAAGAGCCAGAGACTACATCACTAAGGCATAGTGTAATCATTACTGACTAAATCAGCACTGTAGATACAGGGAAGACACAGTCTTGCCCAGGAAGTGGCCTTTCAAGCTACTTGTGCTCTATCATGAATGTAGCATCAGCAGCAGCGCTTTAAAAAAAAATTATTGGAAAAGGTGATGTGGAGAGGGGCTGTGGTTATATAAGTAAGGGAATGAGCACATTTCTTTTTGAATAGTGTTCATTTTCTCCACTTCACCTTATGCCGACTCCCTTCCCCCCAAGTGTAAAGTTCATCTCCAGCACAGTTCTTGTGAGTATCGCTATTGTGTTGATTTACCCTTTGTCCTACAGCTTTGTGATTCCCCTTCCTTTTCCCACATCACACAAACTTATTGATAAAACCAAAGGGATAAAACTCAAAAACAAGGACAAGGTGGAATAAATTAAAGGAGAAAGAAAAAGGAAATAACTGCAAACTGTACACACACACACACACACACACACACACACACACACACACACACCCTTTTTCCATTTCTTCGTTTCTATGATCATCACTTTATATAGTCATATGCACATAGCTTTTAAGCTATTGTGATCCTCTGCAAAGACTATCCTAGATGTATTCTAGTTATTACAAATGAGAGAAACCATACGGCCTATGTTTCTTTGGGTCTGGCTTGCTTCACTTAATATAACTTTTTCCAAGTCTTTCCATTTCCTTACGCATGGGGCGATGTCATTCTTTCTGACGTAAGCCTAGAATTCCATTCTGTATGGATGAACAGAGCAGCAGTCTTAACTCTGCTAGCTTAACTACCTCCTCCAGGAAGTCTGTGTGTGCAGGTGGCAACTTCCCATCTGCAACTCTTGCTTTCTCCGCTCGAGGGCCCAGAGGCCTGTTCTCCCCATCTCGCTTCCACACTGCATGCTCTTTCCTTGCTTAATGTTTGTCACTTGATTCTGTTCCTGTTCCGTGCTCGCCTGGAATGAAATAGGACAGAATTTAAGGTCTGTAGGAGTGAAAGGCAGAATGGCCAATCAGCTGCTACCCAGCAAACGTTTCCCCGGTAAGAGTGAATACATTGCGGATGGCTGCTCTTGAATTATCAAAAGGGTTCCTGATGATTTTCCTCCATTCTTTGAATCACGTTTTGGTTCTTTGCTGACCTCTTTAGCCCAGTGGGTGCTGTAGTCTAGGGAGAGGGGCAGAAATGGTGAGGAACTCATTCTGCACATACTTTGTTTTCTAGCATTCTGTTTGATCCAAGAAACTGAATGTGATGGAGAAAGAGCTCTCTCCTTCTCTTCAAGAGGTACAGCCACATGAAGACTAGGGTTGGAAGATGAACTCTTCAGGGCTTTGCTCTGACATTCTTAGGCCAAAACCTCACTCTGCAACTTATGGGCAGGCACCCACACAGCTAGGTCCTTCCTTCCTCCACAATCAGGAAGCTGCTTTTGTACTTTTTCTAGTGGTGCTGCAGTCCACTCTCCAGAGATCTAACATTGGTCTCTGGGGTGAGGCAGAGACAGCTGGCCTCTTCAAGCCAAGTGGAGCTGTATGGCAATTCTGAATGAATTTATTTAATAGGGGAGATGAAATACAGGGCAAAGTCCAAGAAGGCAGCGAGGGAGAGCAGGGCAAAGACAGCAGATGTTGTAAAAGATCTTCTTTCAAGTTTCCTGTGCACTCGGAATCTGCAGATGTGTGTTGGCAAGGCTACAGTCAGAGTGCAGGGAGGCTGGGGTTTGCACATCTGGAAAGCATTTGGCAGGGGGCAGAGTTCAAGGCGCACTCTCTGCCTCAGCTGCCTTCAGCACAGGCTGGCCATGCAGGCCTGTAGAGAGTGAAGGGCTGGTGGGTCTCACAGGAGACTCTGCAGCCTCGCTCTGGTGGAAGCTCTACCAAAATGGGTGCGTTTTCCTTGGTATCAGTTCAGTCACATGGAAAAGGTTGAAATGATTATAAAAAGAGAGAAGAGGCCAGGGAAGGACGGGAGCAAAGGAGGGAATGCAATACAACTGAGAGAAGGCTGGCTGGAAGTCAGGAAACAAAATGTACTTGGACTGAATCCAGTACATGAGTTAACTTGAGAGCAAAGAACACCATTCAGGGGAAGCGAAGAAAAAAAAGGAGAAAGAAAAAGCTGTTCAACAGCATAGTAACACCCAGGGAGCATGCTCACACCACACTGACTTTTCTCAGAAATCTCTGTACATTTTGCTTTCATTTAGTTCAAGAATGCACAGGCCCGTCTCTTTCCTTACCCTTTTTGAAATTATATTTAAGTAGTTGCACAAAGGGGTTTTAAATCAACATGCCAGTTTATGAGTACAATGCATCTTGATCGATATCTCCCCTTTCATCATTCTCTCCATCTTTCCCAACCCCACAGGGCTCTCTCTATCCTGAGGGGAATTACCCTCTTTGGAAGGATTTATGAGGTTCAACAAAGAGATGAGAGAGAGAGAAAGAGAGAGAGAGAGAGTGCACCTAGGTCTCTGCAGACAGATTTGCCACCCCACTGCCCTTCAGCCTCTTACTGGCCGATGTGAAATGTAGCTTCCCACAAGGGTCAGGTCACTTCAGGAATTCTGCTTTCCTCAGAGCAGAAACATATCTTCAAGGTAAAGTTGTGTCCCAGCTAAAGTTCCTGCCAGGGCTTCGTGTGCAGCCAGTATGGCTCAAATGTGTCTGCAGGCTCAGCTTGGAGCCTTATAGCCCCATGTTTGTTGGGGTAACCACTCGAGGCATGATCATGAGCTCGAGACAGAAGAGCATTCCCACTCTGGTTAATATGATCCACCCAGGAACAGAGGGTATACATAAGAAGGTGGATAACAAAATACAACCAAAAAAAATAGGTGTGAGATCAAACAATTGCAGATGGGTTTCTCTTAGCTGTCACTCATAAAGAACTACAGTGCTTCCTGTGACTTGATGAATGTCTCTACCATCCCAGAAATAAACATGTCCTTTCATGCATCACCTGCTTATCCAATTGAGCAACCAAACCCTGTTGATTTTATGCCCTTAGCATCCCTGGATTCCACCAACCCTCATCTCAGTTTCCCTAGTGTGAATCACTGCAGCTGGCCATGAGCTGATCACCTTCTGGACATCTTGTCCTTCTAAAAATGTTCTCTGATTGTCCTTCCTTCCTTTTACTTGCTTGCTTGCTTTCTTCATTCTTCCTTCCTTCCTTCCTTTCTTTCTTTCTTTCTTTCTTTTTTCTTTCTTTTTCTTTCTCCCTTTCTTTTTCCTTTCTTTGTCTCCTTTCTTTCCTTCCTTTCTTTCCCTCTTCTTCTTTTTCTTTTCCTCCCTTTTTCTCTTTCTCTCTTTCCATTATTTTCTTCCTTCCTTCCCTTTTCCTTCCTTCCTTTTTTTTCCTTCCTTCTCTCCTTCCTTCCTTCCTTTCCTTCTCGCTTGCTTGTTTTTATTTGTGCCAGTTCAGGGCACAAATAAACTTGGGCAGTGCTATCCCTAAGCTATTTTTCCCAAGACTGGCACTCTACTCCTTGAGCCACAGCTCCCACTTTTGCTTTTTTTGTTATATATGTGTGGTGGTTAATTAGAGATAAGAACTTTCTTGTCTGAGTTGTCTTTGAACCACTATCCTCAGATCTCAGCTTCCTGAATAGCTAAGTGTCTTTCTGAATAAACATCTGAGCAGGCCATAGTTCAAAGGCCTCTATTTCTCCACACCTTCTGACATGAAGCTCAGCTTCCTCAGGAACATGTTAAAATCTTTGTGGTCTGGTTCTTGTTTACTTTCCAAACCTGTGCATGGGCTTCCAGACAGACTACAGCAGTGTCTTATATGACTCCCCCTTCACCCCCACCCTTAAGTAACAGTGAGACTTTCATTTTCTGGCCACTATTATCTCTCACTTTGAACACCTTTCTCTCTCTGCCAAAGACTGTCTTTCTGCCTCCTCCATGGCTAGTCATCCAGTAAGCCCATTCTTCTGCAAGAAATCTTCCAACAGCATGCAGAGTTAGTACCAGTGGCTGTCAAGTGATACCTTGTCCCTCTGTGCTGGGCAGGAAGGGAGACAGCCATAAGTGCTTGCTGGGAACAAGCATAGTGCCCCATGTTTTAGCTATGTGGTACTCTCTTCTTGATACATAGTACATTTTCTACTTTTAAAACTGACTAGTTACAACCTATAGTGCAGTGAAAAGATTCAAGACTGGAAGTGTTGTGATGTTTGCCTAAGTGATCTAAACCTTCCACTGAGATGAAGACTTACCTCTGGGAAGGACAAGAAGAGCTGATAAGAACTTCCTTAAGCCAGGCACTAGTGACTCATGCTACTCAAGAAGCTGAGATCTGAGCATCATGGTTCAAAGGCAGCCTGGGCAGGAAATTCTGTGAGACTCTTATCTCAAATACACTACTCAGAAAAAGCCAGAGGTGATAGTGTGGTTCAAGTAAGACAGTGCTTGAATTAAAAAAAAATAGCACCCAGACCCTGAATTTGGGCTCCTAGACTGGCACATAAATAAATAAATAAATAAATAAATAAATAAATAAATAAAATCAGCAGATTTGTTTAACAAATTATATTCCAGGATGACTAGTTACATTTGATTATCAGATAAGCAGACAAGAATACTTTAGTACATATTTCTCTGGTGAATGTTTACAATACGCAATACATTGGTAGTCAAAAAGAGAAACTATACATTTATCTGAAGTTCGTATTTCACTGAGTGGTCTATATTTTACCTGGCGGTAATCCTGTTCCAGTTGAGGACTAGTGGGAGGGATAATGTACAAATGTGCAGAGAGAATAGACACCTGCCTTGCACCTTGTGATTGGCCTGGTGAGAGCATGAGATTAATGCTCATGGAGGAAGAGAGAGAAACAAAACAGAGAGAATAGAACATGAAAACTGAAGTTGGAGTGATCAGAGAGAAAATAATTATAATTGTTCAGAAGTCATAAGCCCCAAACTATCTCAGAGACAATTGAAAGAAAGACAAAAAATAAACAAAACATAGATTTCTAAAGACAGTTAAAGGCAAAGAATCTTCAAAGATTTAAGATTATGAGGAAAGAAGTCAGCTTCCACAGGGCAAGAAGAGTACAAAAATTAAGCCACCAAAGAGCAAGGTACAGTTTTGCTGAAGATGAAATGCTAGTCCTGGTGTGACAGTGACTGTGAAATGTCCCCACACGTGTCAGTATGGTGGCCTGCAAGTGCCCACTGCATGCACAGAAGAAGAATGGATTTGTGCTCAAAATCCCAGCAGCATCAGAGAACATCGATGTGCTACAACAATCTCCATCCCTCAGCTTCTGTCACCAATTCCCCAGAGAGACATCTTACACTTCTTTGTCCTAAGGAAATGCTTGATTCAATTCATTATGAGACATTTGTATCATGAGACAGACTCTTTTTTTATTTTTTTCCCAGAATGTCATCTCAATGGATTGCAGAGCCCAGTTTTAATCTAGTTTGAATACATGCCTGAATGGAGAAAATTGAGACTGGTGGAGGTACTGCCATGGAAATAATAGATAGGAGAGTGCTTTGACAATTATAATGTGCTATGCAAATCTTAGAATATGATTACTCATGCAAACTGATAGCTACAGTGCAACTGAAAATAAGCACTCAGATATCCAAAATTATGTGGATTGCCAAACATTTGCATATTTTGAGACAATTAAACTCAATCCTTCCCCAACACTAAGACCCTCTTGTCTCTTTACTTAGCATATATTATCTTCTATTTTATATTATATTCACAGCATTAATTTTGTGTTTCTCCCACAACCCACAAGAATATTTACCCTTTTAAGGCAAGACTTTATGCTGTGCTATCATCTTCTACCCAGAGAGTGATCATCTTCTTTCCTTCCCTTCCTTTTTTCTTTTCTTTCTTCTTTCTTTTCTCTCCCTCCCTCTTTCTCCCTTCCTTCCTTTCTTCCTTCCTTCCTTTCTTTCTTTCTTTCTTTCTTTCTTTCTTTCCTTCCTTCTTTCTTTCCCCTCCTTCCATTCCCTTCCCTTCTTTCCTTCCTTCTTTCTTTCCTTCCTACCTTCATTTCTTTTTCTTTCCTTCTTCTTTTCTATCTTTCTTTTCAATATCAGAGATTGAACTCAAGGTGGCATGTTCTATCACCTGAGTCCTACCCTTAGACCTTTACTGTTCGATTTTTCATTTACTGTTTATTGTTTTTGTTTTTAAATAGTGTTTGCACTAACTTTGTCTATCCTGACCTAAAATGATGATATCTCGATCTCTTCTTCCCAAATAGCTAGGGTTAGAGGCATGTACCACCATGCCCACCATGCCGTGACAGTATTTTGTTGGTTTTTTTTTCTGATTGAATGAATTAACTTTAGTTGTCTAAGGGTTAGCTGAGCTTGCATAGACATATGTCAGCAGTTGGGAAGTGTTGTGAAAGATAAATGTGAACGCAATCTCAGAACATGGGATTGCTGAGCATCAGACTGTCATGAAGACTTATCTGGGCCAGCTGTACATGTGAACAACCTGACTGCCCTCACACTATACAATACCTAAGAGTTTTCTAGCACGAAACACTATGAGCAACTCAGTACCCAGCGAGAGTTTGCTCCCTGCTCTTAGTAAGCACATGACTAAGTTTAGCTCTTTGAAGTTGCTCTTACTCCTCAAGACATCCGTGATGTTTTCTCCGACCCTGCTGGGAAGTGAACTGATGAAGGTGTCCTATAGACTCTGTTTGTCCCATCCTCCAGGAATGTTGTGTTGCTTTGCATGTAAATTCAAATGACATTTGAAAGAATTCAGCTTGTCTACTCGAACCTGTGATTCTCTTAGTGTTCTGGGGCAATGCAAAGTATGGTGGATGGATACTTTACACCTTTCACACCGTGTCCTCTGCCAAGTGAATGGGGGAGAAAGGATCTCTGCTCAGCTTCCCACGTGGACCTCCCTGATCCACACGCACACACCATGGACACTGCATCTGAAGTTCAGAGACACTTGAAAGGTATTGATCCAGCTGCTGTGTGTCCTGGCTGTGTGATAGGAAAGACCAGCATGCCTCAGTGAAGTAGTGAAGCCAAGAGACCAAGATGCGCATGCTTAGATTCATCTGCAGATGTAGTGGTCCTAACCATAACTCCTCTACACATCACCTTTATAATAACAGTAAATAATTCAAAAGAAAATAAATAAATAAAAACTGTGCTTTGTGGCTCCCGCCCCCCCCACACACAATAAATGAACAAAAAGATGTCGTTTTATACTCAATGGCTTCCACCTTCTTAGAGTCTGGTTTCAAGGAGGTTTGGTGTAGATCTATGGTTGGAAGACTGCAAGGGCCACAGGAGCTTCCTGGAGTGTCTGAAGATGCCATAGGCAATGGCACCTGAGCCTGGACAGACCCTGTATTTGGACATCTCATGCCCACTCATTCCATTCTCTCCACTTATTTCTCTTACCCATCTGCACTTCTATGTGTCTGTCCATTGGTTATCATAAAGAGGCTAAAAGAGAGGCTCCCTGTTCTCTCCTTCAGTGTTCTCTCCTGCAAGCCCACTCTGTCCTGTCTGGTCACCAGCTCCACAGAGCTTTGCCATATTTTCCTCCTCGCATTTTTATCCTCCATGGCTTCATTACAGTGTTCCTTTGACCTCCTAATTACTCCCGGACATGAAGCCAATGGGTTGGGGTCTGTAGACCCTATTACTGCCTTTTCGTCTTCCTTTCATTGTCTGGAAACACGTTCCCATTTGAGCCCTAATCCTTTGTGCCATTTTTGACCTACTTCCTATTGTTTCCGATTTTTTCCCAGTAGTATGTCAAATAAGAGACTTGTCAGCCTGCATGTACCTTATTAGCCTCAGCTCTTTCATTGGGATTCAAATGTAGAGGATGGGGCAGTGTGGGGAGGGAGAGCGGGGAGTCCACAAGTCAGTCACAGGGACTTAGCTGTTTTCTCGGCTTGTAGCATCATGGACTAGGTGGAAGGTTTCCTTTAAGAATTCTGGCGGCATTTCTTAACTACACAAAGGGCTCCTTTCTATGAATGAGTTTCAACCTTCCAATGAAAGATCACACTCCAGTAGCTCAAAAATATGGTTAATATATTACATACATACATACCTACAGAGAGAGGACATGATCATGAATTTGGTGAGATGAAAAGGTATGGGAATGTGAAAGGGTAAACAATATTTAAAAAATTGAGTCTGTGGATGAAGAGGGCATAAGGCAACTTGCCGAGAACTGCTGCAGTATAGAGGGGAAAGGAGAATGGGGAAAGAAAAATCAATACAGGGGTTAATCTGACTATACACTAATATATGCTCATGGGCATCTATTATATACCATATAAACAGCATGATGAAACCCATTTGTACAGCTCATATTCACTAAAGGAAATGAATGGTAAGAATGCACTCCAGCTTCTGACAGTGGCAGGGGACTGCAAACTGCAAGGGAGGATACATGTGGTTTAATGCTTTATATACAAGTATGAAAGGAGAACAATGAAACTGGTTTGGGGAGTGGGGAAGGAGTTGAGATAAGGGAGACAGATGGAGGGAGTGAATTCAATCAGTGGACTTGTATGTGTGTGTGGAAATGTCACAATGAAAGCTCCCTATACAACCAATATATGCTAATAAAAAATTAACCATGAAAGCCATACAGTCAAAGGTCTCCCCTACAATTTGTAAGTCTACCCATGATCACCTTATCACAGTGGATGAATGAGTTTTGCAGATAAGGTGAAGGAAGAAATTGAGCAAGAGAAGGGGCAGGCTGGAGGACTCAAGCATGTAAAGGACAATTATTAGGAATCCATCTGAAACACTGCATCCTCTCCCCTTACCTTCAGCTTCGGGTAATTCTACACGTGACTGGAAAACTTAAAAGGCACCACTTTGGAAAACATTATTTCTTGAAACAGGCATGGCGTAATTGGGAGTGTGAACAAAGAGGCCTTTAGGGATAAAGAGCCCACAGACTGCTCTCCACCCCTTTCAGGACATATTTTAGAATCACATGCGCTTTGCTTGTACCAAAAACCCTTTGAAGCAAATCAGGCTTTTTAAAGCTCTCACTCAGTATGGCTTTAATCTGCTGCATCTCACTTAGATACTGTGCAGGAAAACATTAGGACTACTTAACAGTGCTTTCAGGTGTTATTTCTAGTCTACTCCTCTCCTCAAAATGAAGCTCTTTCACAGCTGACCAACTAAAGCTAGAGCATTTAAGACTCTCAGGCATTACCTTCAAAAATAACCATATCAGGGTGGTTTTCTAATCCCACCAAAATGGCAACTCTGGGTTATTGCTGCCTACTGGCACTATGTCATCTTATGATACAATATGAAATAGCTGAGAAATATGAAAGAAGGTCTACTGGTGTGACCCTCCACAAGGGAAAATACTATGTTTTCCAATCATCCTTCAACTAAAGATTCAATCTACTCTGTGTTAAAATAATATTTTATTATTGATATTTCTCTATTTCCATTTTAATAGCAGATTTTCTCATCATGTGTTTTTTTTTTGCCAGTCCTGGGCTTGAGCTCAGGGCCTGAGCACTGTCCTTGGACTTTCTCAAAGCTAGAGCTCTACCACTTGAGCCTCAGCACCACTTCTAGCTTTTTTCTATGTATGTGGTACTGAGGAATCGAACCTGGGTCTTCATGCATGCTAGGCAAGCACTCTACCACTAGGCCAAACTCCAGGCCCCTCATCATGTGTTCTTAAATCCTATCCATACAGAAACGTTTAAGCTCCTAAGTAAAAGACAGAGTTAACCAGTAACCTGTACACAATCAACTAGTGTGGTTTATTAATCATTTTTTGTGATGGTAGTGTGGGTTTTCTTTTTTTATTTTAGTTCTCCGTCTATACAGTTCTGGGACATCAAGACTATTACTGTAGTCTACTTAAGTGCTACACCTCAATAAGCACTTTAAAACTTACTAAAAAATAATAACAGTAAAAGAAAGAGGTCAGCAATACAGATAACAGAAATGTGATATGCATGCTATGCGTTATTTCAATGCAACCATCCACCAGGCAGGTTTAGTGGATATTGTCTTTATCATATACTCTCCATAGGTACAGCTCTTTGGCTAAGGGAGTAAGTTGCCTATTGCCAAACAGGATATAGACAGACACACGTGATTTTAGAACGTACATTGTCAAGTGTTTCATCATAGATTTGTTTTAAATTAGACTCCTAACAAGGAACATCAAAAGAACCATAACTTCATAAAAGCTCTCTTCCAAAAATATATTCAAAGTATAGCTATAATTTATCAGGAGAAAAAGAGACACCAATCAGATTTACAGGCTATTGCCCAAGCTTTGTGATTTCCTTTGAGACTCATTGTGGTAGTCTCTTTACATCGCTGGGTATAACTCTACTACATAATAGTTAATGGCTGGTTTCCATGGTTTTCATCAGATGCAGTAAATGTTAGCAATCCCTGGACATTGTGGGCCTTAACTAGAGTGCTTTGGTAAATGTCTGAATTCTGTTCTATGCTAATAGCCGACATCTTATACACATTTTTTTATCTCTTGAGAATAAAATTCCAGAACTAAAATACTATATACATTTTTCACATATTGCTGAATTACCAGTAAGTGAATACATAATTTTACTTCAGTTGGTACTATACTAAAATTTCTTTTTTCTACATCATTATCAACATTGGATATTAGCATCTTACTTTTGCCAATATGAAAAGAAGGAAAATGAGCTCTCATTGGTGTTGCACTTTCTCTTCCTTAATTGTTTTCCACTGTGCATATATTTTTGGCACTGGTATTATTTGTATTGTGAAATTTCTACTCATGCCCACAGATTATTTTTCTTTCAGAGCTTACTATATGATAATTATTTTCCAAAATGATGTATCATATATTTGTCCATGTTTGTTTAAATCCCTCTCTATATTAAGATTATAAAACTACTCATCTAATATTTTTCTTACATCTCCAAAGGATTTTTATGTTTACATGAAGAATTCATGTCTTCTTAGTATGAGACAGAGTTTACTTGTTAGAATTTATTGAATCAAACGGTGTAACAGTTAGTTACTAAACAACCTATTTGTTCATTCTAAGTCATATCTTTAGCTTATATCCTTACATATACTTATGTTTATTTCTGTAAATATTGTTCTGGTCCATAGATTTTTTTCCTGGTTTCTATGTCACCATTATCAGTTTTACCTACCATAGCATTATAAGCCATAGTAGAATGTCTCAAAGGGCAATTTTCCTTTTTGTTCATATCAACTGTTTACTCCTTCAAATGCATTTAAAGTTACTGTCAGCCCCCACCCTCAGATTGGATATTATGGTTAGAATGATATTACACCATTAGATTGAGCAAATTGCCTTTCCAGGAAAAGTAAGGTGTGTCTATATTTATGTGTTTTTATTTTTTATTGTAATGTATAGAGGGGTTACAGTTATATTTTCCGGATAGTAGGTGCATTACTTCTCACATATTGATCCCCATTTCCAACCCGTTACCCCTTCCCAATAATCTTGTTTCCCCCCCTTCCCTTTCCCATTTTCAAATAAACAAATATAAAATATGCCAGGTAACAAAGACATATACTGTAACAATATGAAATTAACCAAAGGGCAACCAAAGAGAAGAGAAATAACATAGTACATTATAAACCACAATCACACAAGATAATATCCTGGAGATCCTTTCATTTAGCCTCATCCTATATGATGCTGTGTATCTAGATTTGCGCTATTGTAATCCTCTGTTAGGAGAGTCCTAAGTCTGTACTAATTATTACAAATGAGGGAAACCATTGAATCTATGTTCCTTTAAGTTGTATCTATGCAAATCATCTTTGATCACACTCACTAATGCATTAACCGTTTTCCTATATGTTCCATTTTCAGCTCCTCTGTGCAGGCAATCTTTTTTTCTATTTTAAACTATTTTTAATACATTGAGTTTTATTTTTTGTGCAGGAAATCTTATTGCTATGCTTTATCACTAGTTATGTGAAGCTTAGACTTGCACAACTGGAATTTGAGTTACCTCTGTTGTTATGAGGAGAAGGCCAACATCCACAGACACTAATTGTCCCAGGGAAAGGTGTCCATTTCATCCACCATTTAATATGCAAAGGCACTAGTCTCAGAGACTTCAGGCCCCAAAGTGGGGGCTAGTGACTTTGCCTGTGCTGCTGTTATAATAGCTTCCTATCTGAACCTCAATTCCACAGTTCCCATTTTAAACCATTACTTGAAAAAAAATTACTTGAATTTCAACATTAAATCATATCGAAACCTGCCCAAAATCCTTGAAATGGTTTCCCCTAGCATTTTTTATTAAAGAATTTATTAACATTGATTTTTACAGCATATTTTAAATGACAAGTTTAACAAACAAGTGTTCAAGAAGGGAATCTCTATTTACAATCACTGGGACTTAGTATTTAGAATTTAATCAAAATCAGGCTAAGGGTTTGTATGTCATAGAAATATATTAATTTATGAAATAAAACATTATGTCTATAGACGCATAGGTTTTTATGTCTATATAGTTATGGTTATATTTCCATTACCATGTCTACAGGATTGGGTATGCAGATGTTGAGTCCTCACTCTTGTACTCTTTGGATTTAATAGCCACATATTAAGGATACCATGCGCCTTTTGTTCCTTAGGTCTTGACTTGTCTCACTCAACATGATTCGCTCTAGATTCATCCACTTCCATGCGAATGCCATTATTTTATCTGGTCTGTTGACTATGTAGAATTCCATTGTGTATATATACCACATTTTCTGTATCCATTCATCTGCAGTAGGACATCTGGATTGTTTCCATCGCCTGGCTATTGTGAATAGTGCAGAGATGAACATAGCTGAGCAGGTGTCCTTATCATATCTTGGGTTATGATGTTCGGGATAGATGCCCAGAAGTGGTATGGCGGGATCGTAGGGAAGGTCTATTTTCAGTTCTTTAAGAAACCTCCACACTGCTTTCCAGAGGGCCTGAAATAGTTCACATTCCCACCAGCAGTACAATAGGGTTCCTTTTTCTCCACAACCCTGCCAGCAACTGTCATTGTCTGAGTTCAAAATAGTCGACATTCTTGTTGAGGTAAGGTGGTATCTTAGGGTTGTTTTTATTTGCATTCCTTTATGACCATAGATGATGAACATGTTCTCATATGCTTTTCTGCCATTTTTTTGCCAGTCTTGGGCTTGGGCTCAGGGCCTGAGCACTGTCGGACTTTCTCAAGGCTAGAGCTCTACTACTTGAGCCTCAGCACCACTTCTGGCTTTTTTCTATGTATGTGGTACTGAGGATTCGAACCCAAGTATTCGTGCATGCTAGGCAAGCACTCTACCACTAGGCCAAACTCCCAGTCCACTTTTCTGCCATTTTAATCTCTTCTTCTGATAAGTCTCTCTTTAGTTCCCTTGCCCATTTAGTGAATGGTTTATTGGGTTTGAGGGGGGGATTAGTTCCCTGTAGATAGTGGATATTAAGCATTTGTCAGATGTGTTATTGGTGAATATCTTTTCCCAGTTGGTTGGCTGTCTCTCTACTTTCATGACTATGTTTTTACCTGTACAGAAATTTTTATTTTTAGGTAGTCCCATTTATCCAGTCTCTCTTCAATCTGTTGTGACCCTGGAATTCTGTTCAGGAATCTTTTACCTGTGCCTGGAGTTCCAGTATCTCTCCTTCTTTATCATGTAACAGTTTCACGGTTTCCGGTCTCATGTTGAGGTCTTGGATCTACTTTGAGTTAATGCTTGTGCATAGTGAAAGGCTAGGGTCAATTTTTAGTTTTCTGCATATGGCTGCCCAGTTTTGCCAGCACCAATAATTGAATAGACTGTGTTTGTTCCACTGTGTATCTTTGGCGGCTTTGTCAAATACAAGTTGCCTATAGGTATGTGGTTCTATTTCTGGGTCTTCTATTGTGTTCCACTGATCTTCTGGTCTGTTTTTGTGCCAGTACCAAGCAGTTTTTGTTCTTATGGCTCTATAGTAGAGTTTGAAGTCTGGTATTGTAATACCTCCAGCATTGCTCTTTTTGCCTAGAATTGTTTTGGCTATTCTAGGTCTTTTCTTCTTCAATATGAATCTTGGGATTATATCTTCTATTTCCGTAAAGAATATCTTTGGGATTTTGATGGGGATTGCATTGAAATTTGTATATCAATTTTAGTAGTATAGCCATTTTCACTATGTTGGTTCTCCCTAGCCATGAGAATGGGATGGCTTTCCATTTCCTAGTGTCCTCTTTAATTTCTTTTTCTTTTTCTGCCAGTCGTGGGCTTGAGCTCAGGGCCTGAGCACTGTCCTTGGACTTTCTTAAGGCTAGAGCTCTACCACTTGAGCCTCAGCACCACTTCCAGCTTTTTTCTGTGTATGTGGTACCGAGGAATCGAACCCGGGTCTTCGTGCATGCTAGGCAAGCACTTTAACCACTAGGTCAAACTCCCAGATCCTCTTTAATTTCTTTTGTTAAGCTTTTATAATTTTCATTGAATAATTCCTTTACAAAATCTTTGGTTAAGTATATTCCTAAGTATTTTATCCTTTTGAGGGCTATTGCAAATGGGATCATTTTCTTGATTTGGCTTTCTGTTTGTGTATTGTTGGTGTACAAGAAGGCTACTGACCTCTGAAGGTTAATTTTGTATCCTGCCATTTTGCTAAAGTAGTTTATTAATTCTAGAAGTTTGGGAGTGGAGGTTGTTGGGTCACTCAAGTAGAGGATCATGTCGTCTGCGAATAGGGATAGTTTAATTTCTTCTTTCCCTATGTGGATCCCTTTGATGTCCTTTTCTTGCCTTATTGCTCTGGCTAAGGGTTCCAGCACTATATTCAAGAGAAGTGGAGAGAGTAGGCATCACTGTCTAGTTCCTGATTTTTAAGGTGAATGGTTCCAGTCTTTCACCATTTAGTATAATACTGGCTGTAGGTTTTTCATATATGGCTTTCACTATTTTGAGGAATGTACCTCTTATTCCTATTTTTTCTATTGCTTTCAACATGAATGGATGTTGTATTTTGTCAAATGCCTTTTCCGCATCCAGAGAAATTATCATATGATTCTTATCCTTAGCTCTGTCGGTGTGATGTATTACATTGATTGATTTGCGAATGTTAAACCAGCCTTGCATCTGTGGGATGAAGCCTACTTGATCATAGTGTATGATTTTTTAATTTGTTTCTGGATTCTGTTGGCCAATATTTTATTGAGGAGTTTGCGTCTGTGTTCATTAGAGACATAGGTCTGTAGTTTTCTTTTTGTTGGGTCTTTCCCTGGTTTGGGGATGAGAGTAATATTAGATTCATAAAATGAGTTTGGTATTGCTCCTTCTGTTTCTATTTCTCAGGAGAGTTTCAAGAGTATAGGTGTTATTTCATCTTTAAACATCTTATAGAATTCCGCAGTGAATCCATCTGGACCTGGGCTCTTTTTGGTTGGCATTTCCCTGATTGCTTCCACAATTTCGTTGTAAGAGATTGGTTTGTTTAATTTGTTTACCTCATCGTTGTTCAGTGTGGGTAGCCTATATTTATTTAAGAAATCACCCATTTCTACTAGATTTTCTTGTTTCTTTGAATATAAGCCCTGGTAGTACTTATACATTATGGACTGAATTTCCTGGAAATCAGTTGTGATTGTTCCCGTGGGGTCTCTAATCTTGTTTATTTGAGTCTCCCCTCTCCTTTTTTTGATTAATCTTGCCAGGGGTCTGTCTATTTTGTTGACTCTTTCAAAGAACCAACTTTTTGATTTATCAATTTTGTGTATAGTAGATCTTATTTCAATCTCTGATAGTTCCGATTTTATTTTTGTTATTTCTATCCTTCTAGTTGTTTGAGAATTAACTTTTTCTTGCTCCTCTAGGTGTTTCAGGTATTTTTTAGGTTATTTACATGCTCTTCTTCTGTCTTTTCAATATGGGCTCCTAGTGCAATAAATTTGCCTCTTAGCACTGCCTTTGCTGTGTCCCATAAGTTCCTTTGTGATGTTTCTTGATTGTCATTACATTCAAGGAAGTTTTTAATTTCTTTTCTGATCTGATCTGTTACCCAGGAGTTATTCAGAAGTGTGTTGGTCAGCTTCCAAGTGATTGAATGTTTTTTGACTTTGACTGCATTGTTCAGAATTAGTCTGACTACACTGTGGTCTGATAGAATGCATGGGATTATGTCAGTCCTCTTGTATCTGCTTAAGTTTTCTGTATGAACTGTTATATGATCTATTTTGGAGTGTGTTCCATGTGCTGCTGAGAAAAATGTATAAAGTTTCCCTATTGGATGGAAGACTCTGTGTATATCTGTTAAGCCCAGCTGGGCTATGGTGTCATTTAAGTCGATGGTGTCTTTGCTTAACTTTTGTTCAGTTGACCTGTCGTTTGTTGAGAGTGGTGTATTGGGGTCTCCCACTATGATTGTTTATGAGTCTATCTTGTTCTATAATTCTAAGAGAGTTTGTTTGATGAATTTGGGTGCTCCCGTGTTGAGGGAGTAAATGTTAATAACTGTAATATTATGGGCATGGATTGTACCCTTTACTAATATGTAATGGCCATCTCTATCTTTATGTACTGATTTTACTGAGAAGTTAATTTTGTCGGAGATTAAGATTGCTACTCCTGCTTATTTGCATGGAGCATTGGAGTGGAAAATTCATTTCCATCCTTTCACTTGGAATTTGTTTCTGTCTTTGGCGGTGAGGTGGGTCTCTTGGAGGCACCATATGGATGGGTGGTGTTTCTTAATCCAGTCTGCTGCTCTGTGTCTTTTGATTGGATTGTTCAGCCCGTTCACATGTAGGGAAATTATGGAGAAATTGTCAGTGTCCATTGTCATTATTTATTTTTGTTTCTAATTTCTTTCTTTCTCTTTTTTTCCCCTTTTGTGTTTAGTGAATTATAGATATTTGCTTCTTGATGGGGGTTCTTGATGTTCTACAATTTGTTCTCGATTCGTTCATATTTTTTGTAATGCTGGTTTAGTGTGCATGTATTCATAAAGCTTCTCTTTGGAGTGAAATAGTCTTGTTTCTCCCTCAAATGTAAATGCTAGTTTTGCTGGATATATCAGTCTGGGTTTGCAGTTGTTGGTCTTCAGGACATCAGTGATGTTTTTCCAAGCTTTTCTTGATTTAGGGTTTGCATGGAAAGATCTGCTGTAATTCGAAATTTTTCCCATTGTAGTATAGCTCTTTTTTTGTTTTTGCAGCATTTAAGATCAATTCCTTGGTATTCGGGTCTAGTGTCTTTACTATGGTATGTCTAGATGAGTTCCTTCTAGGATCTTGCATATTTGGAGTCCTGAAACCTTCAATAATGTGAGTATTTTCCCTTTTGAGGTTGGGGAAGTTCTCTGCTATGATTTTGGTGAACAAAGGTTGCATTCCTTTGTCCTGAAATTTGGCTCCCTCATCAATCCCTATTATACGAAGATTAGACTTCTTTGCTGCATCTGCCAGGTCCTGGAGTTCTCTCTGGTGGATTCTGACTAATCTTTCCAAGGTGGCGATTCTCTGTTCCAGCTCTTGTGATTTATCTTCCATTCCTGATGTTCTATTCTCCATCTCAGTCACTCTGCTGCTTAATGCCTCCATTTTTGCTTGAAGTGTGGACACCGAGCTGATCATGTCTGCTGAGAGGGTATTGAACTTTTCTTCCACTTCTCTTGTGAATTCGAAGAATTCCTTGAAAATTTCTTGTTTGTGTTTTTGGAATTCAGCCTTAAGTTCGTTAGTCATTTCTAAAATCATCTCCTTGATTGGGGTCATATTTCTTGTCTGTTCAGGTGTCATTTCTTGGGATGGTGACATCTCTCTCCTCCCTTTGCTCTTGTTTCCTTTTGGGCTTTGTGTGGGACTTTGATTATTTATGTATGTCATAATTCGTCTTTGGGCTCTCCTAGGCATCGAGAACTGTTGTTGTAGTTCGCTCCGTGGTCGGTAGGTGGTGGTCTTTACTTGGAATGGGACTGGTGGTTCTGGGAATCTGTGTATACCTGTGGTTCTTGGCCAAATTGATTCCTCCGATGACTAGGTCAGAGTTTGCAGTGTTTGCAGGTGTTTGGCCTATTCCCAGAGGCTGTGTGCTGCTGCACGACTAGCTCTCAGCCCAACCAGTGGCCTCACAGTGGGCCGTGGGATGGGTCTGCGTGCTTCAGTCTCATCGCGCTGGGTGGATGGTTGGTTTTCCTGCGCTGTTTCCAGGGGCGGGCCCCAGGCCAAGGGTCTGGAGTTTGAGGGTTTCCAGGAGCATTCAGCTGGACCAGCTCATTTCTGTTCTGTTCCCAGAGGCGGGGCCCAGCCAAGGATGTGGGCTCAAAGGGCGGAGCCGTGCCTTTCTGATTCTCAGAAGGTGAGCTTGGCTACTGGTCTGCCCTTCAGTTCCCTGCTGTATTTCCACCGCTTTGGCCAAGAGTCTGTGACTGTGTGGGGCCCCTTGGTGCTGTCTTGCTGAAGATTCACAGCTGGAGGGTGCCCAGGTCAAGATTTGAGTGGGACAGATGCTGGCTCCTAGACTCCCACACATCCTACCCGCTGTTGGAAGGCAGGGTCTCAGCACCCCCCACTCTCCAGATCCAATGGCCTGGGAGAGAAACCTGTTGGACAGGTGAGCTGGGACACCTCTGCCCCCTTTGGTGGTGTGCTGGGTCTTAGCGCCCACCCACCTGTCAGTCTTCAGTCAGTGGCCAGGGGGAGGAGGCTGTTGGGAGAGTGGGGGCTGGGACACCTCTGCCTCCCTTGGTGGGATGCAGGGTCTTCGTGCCCACCCACCTGTCAGTATCCAGTCAATGGCCTGGGGGAGAAGGCTGTTGAGGGAAGGGACAGGATTCTAAATTCCTTGCCCCCCTGCTCCTGCCAGTCTTTCTCGGGCGGGATGGAGGGGTCTGAGTTAAGTTCTATAGCTCGCCACCAGCTCTGCTTTCCTGATTGGTTTGGGGACCCACTGGGGACCCGTTGGGCTACTCACTCCTCTGGGTTTGGCTGTGAGCTGCTCCACTGTGTTGGAGAATCAATCACTCCCCTCGGATCTCAGCCACCGCCTGTGTTCCGCGTCTGGGTTCCGCTGCTTGCTGGTCTGGTCTGCGCTGGTTCCTGCATCTGGCTTCTGCGGCTTGCTGGCCCGGTCTATGCTGGTTTCTGCAGTGGTCGGGGCTTCCCCGGTCCAGCGCCCTCTGCCGTGGCTTTTCCGGCTTGTAGCCGGTGTCAAGGTGTTAGGGAGGAGTCCTCATGTTTCGAATTCTTTGAGAAAGTTGGATGTAAGCTTTACCTGGATTTCTTTTCCAGTTTGAGTCCTCCGTTGCTTCTTGGGTTTGTTCTTGTGGATTTCTTAAGGTAGTTGGCTCGTGGGATTCTCTGGTTCTCTCTTTTTGTGGGAGAGAGCTAGGCAGTGTCCCTATTGTCTCGGCGCCATCTTCCTCCTCCCTGCTCCCATAGCATTTTTAAAATCTATTTGATTTGTTATACCCTTAGTATATTTTCTTTTTTTATTATTGTAATGTATAGAGGAGTCACAGTTCCATTTGCCAGACAGAGGGTACATCACTTCTCACACATTGACACCCCACTCATGTTTCCCTAAGTCTATTTTTATTTCTACTGACGTATAAAAAAATAATTGATTATTATATTTTATAGTAGTTAAGGATAAAAAGCATTGTCTTGTCATTTATTTTGAATCTTTCCTAACTTCTTATATCTTGTATATGTAGATATGAACATATGGAAATAGAGAAGAAAACAGATACAGCAAACATTTAGTAATTAGTGAATCTTGCTTAAAAATATATTAATGAGGCTGGGAGTTTGGAGTAGTGGTAGAGTGCTTGCTTAGCATGCACAAAGACCCGGGTTGATTCCTCAGTACCATATACATAGAAAAAAGCCAGAAGTGGTGCTGAGGCTCAAGTGGTAAAGCTCTAGCCTTGAGAAAGTCCAAGGACAGTGCTCAGGCCCTGACTTTTCTCTATACATTTTTATCTTGAATACTACTAAATTGCTTCGGACTAGAAGAGTAACTAGAACCATAGTAGGAGCAGAGGAAAAATCTGTGAAATGAATGAATGAGCTTCCTGGCTTAGAATGTGCGTTGTGGGAAACAGCACATTGGAACTCGGTAGAACCATATTGATGACTCATCACCAATGATAATTTAAAGTCATGGAAAAATACTGTTTTACAATAAAACAAGAGTAACTGCCTCTTAACTTTGGATTTAAAAAATCATATACATGTATATGTATACATATATATGTGTGTACATATATAAATATATAAGCATATAAAAAGTAACAGAATTCTGGATATACAGTAGCTACTCAAAATCAGTTTATTCCTTGCTCATTCCATTTACCAACCAGTATCGTTTCCTATACTGCCTTTTCCAGCTGAATAGCTTTGAATTCAGTGTACAGAAAGGCTTACAATTAAATTTTCAGATTAGGTGCAGAACAGGACGTGTTGCCATTTGGGATAGGTCTTTGGTGCAATATTTGTTCTCTGAAATCCATAAGGGATTAACATTTCAGCAAATCACTCCCCACTCTAAACTGGAACACAAAGTCCAAAACAAAGGCAGATGAATAAGCCAACAAATAACTTATTGCCATACACCTACAAATCAAGACAAATTGAGCCCATCACCTTAACATCACATTGGGGGAAGCATTCACTGCTTAGATGTCATATCACACATTGGAATTATAAAAAGAGGTATTAAATGCAATCCTTAGAGGAAGTTCCAAACTTCAAATAAATAGATGCTTCTCATTTCCAAGAAGAATTTCACCAAATTTCCATGAGCCTCTAACATCAGGGGAATACATAAATTACACAAGCCTTCTAAAGCATGATGCTATAAAATTGGTTCATTGTGAAAAGGGAAGTGAATGTGCTGATTTTGACTGTCAAAATGCGGCCATTAATAATCGTATACTTTTGACTGTACAATTGAGAATTAAATTAATTTCTCTTTTATTTACATACTTGAAGTTTAAGCTCCTGGACACATTTTTTTTTTAGCCAGTCCTGGGCTTAAGCTCAGGGTCTGAGCACTGTCATTGGACTTTCTCAAGGCTAGAGCTCTACCACTTGAGCCTCAGCACCACTTCCAGCTTTTTTTCTATGTATGTGGTACTGAGGAATCGAACCTGGGTCTTCGTGCATGCTAGGCAAGCACTCTACCACTAGGCCAAACTCCCGGCCCTGGACACATTTTTTTATGTGTACTGGTACCGAGCTTAAACTCTGGGCCTGGGCATGGTCCATAAAGTTGGTTGCTCGAGTTTGGCACTCTAGCACTTGAACCATGGCTCCACTTTGGTTAGTTGGAGATAAGAGTCTCACAGACTTTCCTGCTTTGGCTAGCTTCAAACTGAGATCTCAGCTTCCTGAGTAGCTAGGATTATAGGCCTCAGCAACCAGTTCCAGGTAACATTTTTTTAAATCTTCGGATGAGTATGCTATTTATCAAAAAGACCAGCAACCATGTTTGTGCCACCCCAAATGAGGACCTGAACCCACTCTACATAAACATCACTTAGAAAGAAAGCAGTGGGGCTGGGAGTTTGGCCTAGTGGTTAAAGTGCTTGCCTAGCATGCACAAAGACCCGGGTTCGATTCCTTGGTACCACCTACATACAAAAAAAAAAAAGCCGGAAGTGGTGCTGAGGCTCAAGTGGTAGAGCTCTAGCCTTGAGAAAGTCCAAGGACAGTGCTCAGGCCCTGAGCCAAAGCCCAGGACTGGCAAAAAAAAAAAAGCAGTGGACATAAATTACAGGGAACCCATTATGAAGATGCTGCATAAAAAAAAAAACATGAAGCATGTCTTTTTCTGAGAAAATTAGAGTAGGACTAGCAGAACTAAAGAGACAGGATCAGTCAAGAGTAGAGAATGAGAGTGTGTATCAAGAGCAGATGGTTTAGTTGAAATCTCTGTTCCCCATTTTGCTAGGAGTGTGAACTTGTCAAATTTCTTTGCTCTCCTGTACCTCAACTCTGTCTGAAAAAATGGGAATAAGAACAATAGCAACTATATGATAGGATTATAATAAAATCTAGTATATTAGAATATTAAAAAATGAAGAAAAGTATATTCAAGCCTATCTATACCTCAGTGCCAACTCAAACGAATCTCTATATTAATCCTATATATATATATAATATAGGTAATGTTTATTGTGGATAATATAGATATTATATAGCTTGCAATACAACTATCTATATATCTGGTATGAATCCTACATATATTCATATATATCTATGTAGCTGATGATATAACTATATATACATACATGTATGTATACATATACTATATATGCACTATATGTGATATATGTACATGTGGATATACTGTATATTCTATACATACATACACAGTTATACATTAGTCTTATATAGAGATAATATATAGGTTATATATCTAGTTGTGTACATATGTTGCCACAATATATATGTGCATACATGCATATATATGTATATATGAATCCATGTTTCCCTAACTCATTAGCCATTTACAAATATCTGCCCAAAATGTAGGCACATTTCATTAGATAGATGATGCAGATTCTTTAGCCCTGAATAGGTACTAATGGTTCATAACTACGATCTTAGCTACGTATGTGAGTAAATTCTAAAGATGGCATCTGAAGCCAACTGGGGCAGAGAAGTTAGCTAGATTCCATCTCCATAACAAACTGGGCAACATCTGATCTAGAAGCTTAGCTCAACTGTTAGAATATCATCCTAGAAAGTTTAATGCCATGGTTATTCAAACCCTAGCAACACCAGAAGGAGTGTGGAGGAACTCAGCATCTATACTTTTTTTTCAAACATATTTGATTTTTTTGTAAGTTATTCCAGGCAAAATCAACATTTATACTTTTAAAACCAGGATTTGTGGGCCAGGAGTTTGGCCTAGTGGTAGAGTGCTTGCCTAGCATGCCTGAAGTCCCGGATTATGCAGTTAGTGAGCCTAGACACCCCCAATTATAGAGACCTTTGAGTCAATGCTCGTAACTTGTAGGTCTCCCAACAACCAGAGCAAACTGTCCTGATGACAGTGTAACTCCATTAAGTGAGAAAAAAAAAGATGCCACCCATCTATTCATCACTACTGTAATGACAATGGCAGCAAGAGGAGGGAAAAATAAACATTCACAAGGTAGAGAAGCAGTAGGAAACTGAATACTGATCATTTTTCTTCAGAACACACTATTGAGAAAAATTAAGCCTTTAACTTCTCACGGCTTCCTGTAGCTAAGCTACAGAAATCTAATGGAGAGAGTGAGGTGCACAGCACTCTGATGTCTGCTCTGACTACAGAATTATATTATTATCAGCCCTTGACTTGATTACTGAGAAAAACAAAGAATTGGTTCAAGGCACCGTTACATATATTGTATACCCTGAAATGATTTCCTGGTCTTCATGGGCTGTACCTTGCCCTACATGCTATCTCTTTCAGGCAGTTGAGATACAAATCTCACAGAACAGGGCATTCTGCTGGGGTTTGCAGATATGTTTGTACCTTCATTGAAGTAAAGACAATACTATGAACCTGCATCAAAACCAAACTTCTTGTGGGAAAACAGTGGCATGTCACCAACACTGTCATATCACCAGCATTACAGCATAGGTGTGTTTATATTCTTAGAGTTAATGGAGCTATTGACATCATAGCTTCTCACACATGTGTACATATTGCACATTGAGTCTGCTCATCACATGTTATGCATTTGTATTTGCTTTGTATTTGCTCAAAAAACTGAACTCCAATGTATCTTCACGGAATAAACCTCAGGCAACAGTAGTTCCTCATCAGTCCTGTGTCCTTCATTCTCTGACTGGTGGCAGTTGTAAGAAACAACAGAACCTCAGGTATCTAGGGGACAAAAAGGAGGCTAAGAAGGGTTTACAGACCTCTCTCCCCACTCTCCATTAAAGTCACATTATTTGATGCTATCTGAAATCTCCAGCTCTTCCTTACCTCCTCTGATGAACTTACCTAACCTGGCATTGGGTGTGTTAACTTAATGACCCCACAGAATGGAGATGACATAACCTATAGCGGTCAAATTGAATAGCTGATATATTCCCAGAATCTATCTGCAAGTGTTGTCCTATCTTAAGGCAATATTGCTGATGATGATAATGATAATCAAAATAACCAATAGGAGGTACATAGCTCAACTGGCCATTAACAGTAACAGTAGATTTTTACTTTTGATGACATTCTTATTTTGTCATGGGATTGTAGAGTACTAAGCATTTGTAATATTATTCAACACACCGAGTCACAAGTATTTTGAACCAAATGATCAAGGATGAGTAAACTTCTCTGCCCCTAACAGTAAAAGAAAAGCTGATCTTCCTATAATGTACAACCATTCATCCTATACTGTAATAGCTACATTGATATCACATCTCATTCTAAGTTGCACAATTGTTTGTTTAGTTTTGTCCAAATGTTTAATATCTTTTGTTAATATTCAAAGTGACAGAAAATGTAGAGCTTACTATCTCTAAGTGAGCTCACCAGGCAATAAAACTTTGGTTATGAGCATATGGTCTGCTCTAGTGGGCATTAGGTTTGAATGTTCATAGAAATCGATGTTAAAACCACATGGCGAGAACCATAGAACTTCACGAGTCAGACATTAATTCGAAAAGAAAGACCTATGAACCCCAGGTCAAGCCTTTCGGTTGCTCATTTATGAGCAGTGTACCCTGCTTGTCATAAAAATGAAACCTTAAAGTTCAATTCAGAGGACAGAATTGAATTAACCAATGTTCCAGCAATGATTAAAAATAAATAAATAGGGACCAGGAGTTTGGCCTAGTGGTAGAGTGCTTGCCTAGCATGCACAAAGACTAGGGTTCGATTCCTTGGCACCACATACATAGAAAAAGGCTGGAAGTGGTGCTGTGGCTCAAGTGGAAGAGCACTAGACTTGAGAAAAGTCCAAGGTCAGTGCTCAGGCCCTGAGTTCAAGCCCTATGACTGGCAAAATAAATAAATAAATAACAATGAAGCCAAAGCAAGGCCTCACTGCTTTTTATGACATTGTCAATTATATTTGTTACCAAAGTTAGTAGGACTCACACAACATGAGGCCCACAGAGCCAAACACCTCACCCAGGGGAGATAAAAAATGGTGTTGGTGAGGACTGCCAGAGCCAATGCGCTCTGCGTTGTTCACTGAGCTCAATAGAAAATGTGATGGTAAGCACTTCCTTCTATGGCCTTGTCAACGCTTACCTACAGGAAGATTCATACTTCACAGGAATGAGATGGGAATTTAAGTGTGGGGAACCTTCTTATCCCATGAGGCTAATAGGAGGCTGGAAATGGGCCAGGCCTTTGCAGAACAGGAGTGCACTCTTTTCACAAGAGGGTAGATGGGAATGATGTTGGTTTGCTATATTTATTCAAGGGTTATCTGGATCACAGTCTCAACTTGGGCTCTAAAATATTACCAGTCCTGTTGTCTCCAGAACCATTTTCAAAAAGGAGCCTCTTGTAAATTGCAAGAGCCTAAAGGAAACCCATAATGGCCCAGAAGGTGGGTTATTTATGGGTGGGCTTTGCTGGGAAAAACGGAGATTTATACAGTGAAGCTCACGCATTGCCCCAATGGAGAAATGGGACTAGAAACTCTGCAAGCATTCATGTAAAAGAACCTGGAGCCCAACCTCTGGCTCCAGTTTTTATAAGCACATAGGCAAATATGGTCTTGTTCCAGATACCACAGACTCAGGGGGCTTACAGATCACCTGAGAGAATCTGAGCTTCCAAGAGAAAACACTTTCAGTGTTGGGTGATCATTTTGTTATTGTTGTTCTTCGTGTTTTAGAGTAATACTGGACTTTGAACTCAGAACCTGGTGCTTGCATGATAGGTGCTCTGTCACTTAAGCCATGTCCCAGCCTCTTTGACTTTACCTATTTTTCATATAAGCTCATAAGTGTTTGCCCAAGCAGTCTTAGACTCTGTTCCTCACACCTATGTCTCCTGTACAGCTGGGATTACAGGTGTGAGCCACCACAGTAGATTTATTGAGGGAAGGGGCCTGGGACTCACTATTTTTCACAGTCAGGTCTTAAACTACAATCTTGTAAGTCTTGTCCTACAAAGCAGTTGGGATCACAGGTGTGAACCGCAGGTAAATTGCTGTAAGAAATGCAAAGAAGGCATCTGCTCATTTCCACATACATCACAATATGTCCCAGGGAAGTTTACAAAAGACCAGGAAATAAAGTCACCTGAATTTTCTGCCTCCCTGAGTCTCAATTTGGCCTTAATAGAATGACTTTGTTGCCTAATGTTGAATAAAAGTGTTGCACATCTTCTTGTAAGAAGAGGATTTATTTTCTTTCTTTTCTTTTAAGTTATGTGACTATATTTCTCTACAAAGCAACTGGAAGTCCTCTCCTTCCTTTAACTGTTCATCTACTACAATTGCAGCTTGAAATCAAAACAGTGACATTGTTCACACTTGTCATCAGAGTGTGTCATTTCCATACTTCTGTCTTATTGCCCAGGCCCTGAGTTCAAGTACCAAGACTGGCAAAAAAAAAAATGACACTTCAGTAGAGAAAACATTCCTACGGCTTGCATTGTGTCATGTAGTATATTTGTCACTGAGATTTAGTTTGTCTTGCTTCCTGATAGGAGTCTGAGTTGTGGCAGCTCTTCCATGAATGCTTGTGTACCAGCTCTATCAGCTTCCACCCTGCTATCTAATTCCCAGATCTTCCTTTACACATTTTATTATTACCTGCATGTGGTTTTGAAATAATCTTTTTCTTTTCCTAAGGAAGTGAGGATTGTGGAAATTATTTGTATGTGTATACATCAAAGGCTGCCCCTTTCCCCACCCCCTAAGAGCTGGTTTTCTGGTGTGTGTGAATCTCAAGCATGGAACTATAACCTCCAACTCCTTATGTGATTAGCTCTTAAGCATTAACTGGAAATTTACAAAACTAACATTGTACACTGGACTGGACTTGAGCTTCCCAAATCTCAGTGTGAGCCCTGACTCAGCATCGGTACATTTTCCTCCATTTTCCTTTTCCCACTGTGATTTCTCTAGCTTGGATAGGGTTGGACTTCACAAAAGAATAGGCCAAAGGCATATTCCCCAAGAGATTACCAAAAACTACAAAATCCTGGCAACCTTCTACTGTCAGGGGGGAAAAAAACTTTTTTAAAGAAAGAAAATGATACCACATATTGGAATAATTTATCAACTGATGAAAAGCCAAGATAAGGTATGACTCTCCGTTCTCATTAAGAAACCCACTGCTAGCCAACTCTGCTGAGCTTTTTATGAGGCCTCTAAATATTCCTTAAACAGAATCTTCTAAAGTTTCTAAAATAGATTGTTTGACTCTGAGCCCAAATCAACAAAATTCTCTGGTGTGGCTCCACGGGTCCTGCCGGGGGATGGCCGACTGTGGGGTGTGAGGCTGGCACTGCTGCAAGGCACATGTCAGGGATATCTGCTGTCTGAAACTGAAGCAGGTAGCTCCTTGTGTGGCCTATGGTCTCCAGGACCCAATCTAGAAGAAAGTCTCAACCATAGCAACCCATTATCCAAGCAAGCAAATGTCAGGGGTGCCATAAAATGAACAGGTAACACTTTTTCCACACCAAAAATACTGAAAACACAACCCATAATCCTGAACAGAAACCACCGATTTCAATGCTTTCATTGATACAGGTGTTGGCAGTTGATCCAAGCCTTCCATTCATCTCTCTTCAGACAGAATTTAAGGTACCTACAGAATACATGCAATGAAGAAATAAACAAAGGAATAAATAAATAAATGTCATCCCCTTCAATAATTCACAACCATCTGTGATGGTCTGGGTCTCCTGCTTCAATGGAAAGGTTTCTTAATTGCTCTTTTTTTCTATATTAATCAGGCATTAACTCATTCAAGAATAACCATCTGACAATGACAGTCTATCTCTTTTGGGTTTTGTTTTGTTGTTTTGTTTTGTTTTTTTTCTTGTCAGTTGTAGGGCTAGAATTCTGAGCCTGGGCACTGTCCCTGAGCTCTTCAGTTCAAGGATAGCACTCTACCACTTGAGCTACAGCATCACTTCTCTTTTTTAAAAAATCAACTCAAGAGGGCTTGGAGTTTAGCCTAGTAATAGAGTGCTTGCCTAGCATGCACGAAGGCCCGGCTTCGATTCCTCTGTACCATATACATAGGAAAAAAAAAAAGCAGAAGTGATGCTGGTAGAGCTCTAGCCTTGAGAAAGTCCAAGGACAGTGCTCAGGGCCTGAGCTCAAGCCCAGGATTGAAAAAAAAAAATCAACTGAAGAAAGAATTAATTTCCTTGTGATTTACCTCTCTGGATTTAAACTATCTTTCCTTTTCTTTTCAAATAGTATGTCACTTTCAATCATTAAGCCACAAGATTCAAAGAACCTTTCTTAAAATTAAAAATAAAATAAGTAGAGATATGGCCCAACTGGTAGTGTTGAGTAAAAAGGCTCAAGTGAAAGTGCAAGGCCCTGAGTTCAAGCTCCAGTAGACAATCACACACACACACACACACACACACACACACACACACACACACACACACTGAAAATTCCTGGGTATTTTAAGTACAATGAAGTGTCACAAATAAATCTCCTAAGTGGCTTGTATATTATGAGATATGACATCACAATCAAGTGTCCTACATATACAAAAGAAATAAATAGTTATATACATAGATACATATACACAAATGTGAATATATATGTCAAAAAAGCTCACTTTGTTCCAACATAAAATAACAGAGATAGTAGACCTATCCATCACCCATCCTTTTGCATACACAATCTTGTTGCCCTCATAACTTCACAGCTTGCCACAGAGGATCTCTGCTCAATAAATATAAGGTAAAAAAAACACCATCCTGAATATGATTCAATTACAAAGTGTAAGTAAGAATAAATGCATTTGACTCCTTCAAAACAATAGAAAGGTAGTGATTGTTTTATTTATGTTGCTGTAGGGTCAGATTTTTCTAGCATGTTTATCTATTATGGATCACACATGCTCTTGAAGTTTCATATTTTCATTAACATATTTTTAACCAAGTAGGGTATAATTAGAACCAGTTGATTTCTGTGTTGCAAATTGCATTTCCCTTGGGGTCAGTACCTCTGCAGTATGAATCACCAGGGAGCTATGGCAGCTACGGTTTTCATAAGCCACCTGAACTGCCTTCCTGGCATGGGGAAAACCTAGGCGATTTTACCAAGCCTCCTCCTCTGTGGATGATGGGAATTGTTATAGCAAGGCTGAGATAGAAGTTAATGGAAGTTTCCGAGGGAGAAAAATATCTGTATGGCCTGACAAGTATATGTCAGTTGAGAGTGTGTGCTTAGCATATTTGAGGTCTTGGGTTTAAGTTTCAGCACAAATCCAGGAATGGTGGCCAAAGTCTGTGGTCCCAGCCATTTGGGATGCTAAAGTAGGAATATCATTTGAGCCTATAAGTTTATGACCTCCCTGAGCAACATAAAAAAATCCCATTTAAAAATATCCTACTACAGCAAGAGCCAGGAAGATGGTCTATGACAGAGTGCTTGCCCAGCATGAATGAAGCCCTGGGTTTTATTTCTCAGTACCATATACACACAAAAAAAGCTGTAAATGGTGCTGTGGTTCAAGTGGTAGAGTGCTAGTCTTGAGTAAGCCCAAGGATAGTGCACAGGCCCTGAGTTTAAGCCCCAGGACTGGCAAAAAAAAAAAAAAAGTCCCAATGTAACTACATATGTCATAGATATAAATCTAAATACATGCATTTCCCTCTATCTGGCCCTCATCTAATGGTAGTGGAGACACTGGAAAAGAATAGAAAATTATCCTCATTTTTTTTTAAAGAACAGAAAGGTGAACTCAACAATCCAACAGATTTTTTGTTGTTGTGGTTGTTTTGTTTTATTGGCCAGTCCTGGGCTTGAGCTCAGGGCCTGAGCACTGTCCTTGGACTTCCTCAAGGCTAGGACTCTACCACTTGCACCTCAGCACCATTTCTAGTTTTTGTCTGTGTATGTGGTATCGAGGAATCGAACTGGGTTTTCATGCATGCTAGGCAAGCACTCTACCACTAGGCCAAACTCCCGGCCCTTATCCTCGTTTTTTTTTTTTAATATGTACATTATTTTACTAGATTTTATCTAAATCCAGACTGTAGAATAACCTAGAGATTCTCCATCTCATTTTCTTCTGTTTCTTTGTTTTGTTTTTTTTCCCCCTTAGAATAACCTCCAGGTCTAGTGTCTAATCCTATACTGTCTTCTGACAGCTGACAGGCTACTGAACTTCTTAGACCCTCATCTTGAGAATGGGTGTCGAATCCCAAGTGTCCTCTCAGTGTGACCAGCAAACATCAGTGGAAAGCTCTGGGTATATCTACATTTCTACATTATTTTTTTTTTACAAGAGATCATTTTCCAGTATTGGCCTTTTGTCGAGTATAAGATTACTCAAACCATTATATCAACATCCCATCTTCAATGTACAAACTTGTGAAACACCAGCCTTTCATTTCTCTGTCCACAAATGGATACCTTATGCACACATAGAATGCAAAAACACGAAAATGGTCACTTCTACTGATAACGGTATCAGCAGTAAGGGAGTCACAGCATAGACAGCATGTTTTAAAGTAAATAATTTTCCAGAGTATTAATTTACCAGCTTTCTGCATGCCAAGTTCCCAAGGCATTCAAGAACATCTGTGACCAACTGGCTTTTTGTTTACACTAGTGGGATACTAATTGTTGTCAAATAAATACCTCTAGTACTCATGCTTCCATGTAGAATAAAAGTGGATTCAGAAACTGTAAATTCAGCCTATTACTCTGATATCACAATGTCACAGATACCAGGAAAAATGTAGTTGGATTATACTCCTTTAATATTGAATATAAGCTATAAACAATACAAAAATTCTTGCTTGAATTGTAAAAATATCAATCATGAAATCCCTCTCTCTCTCTCTCTCTCTCTCTCTCTCTCTCTCTCTCTCTCTCTCTCTCTCTCTCTCTCTCTCCCCACACACACACACACACACACACACACACACACACATACCTATATTACTACTCTCTATAACATTAACTTACTAAAATATATATATACATCCATAATATGCAAATAAACACACAGACAATGCACACACACACACATAATCACAACACATACAAATAAGCACCAGAAGCATAGACTACACACTTTTAATACAAGGCATTCTCTGTGAGAAAAGCTTTAATTTCGTTTACTGGCAATCTTTTTCGGGATTTTTAATATGACATGTTTTAACAGTGCCACCTTGTGGTAATCAAGCATTTTAAATCTGTGCACCCAATGTAATATTTCTTTTCAGCCACTTTTTCTCCATCCACTTTTTAGAGAGCTGTTTTTTTTTTTTTCACTAGTATTCATTAATCATTCCTTGGCATTAGTGCTACAGAACAAGATAAATATTTCATTAAAATAAAGCAGGCCATTAAAAAAAAAACCTTACAAAATAATATCACTAATGCAGGAAGACCTGCTGAACGTGTACATTTCAGAATGTGTCTATACAGGCTACAGAAATGCAGCGAAAGATCAACCAGAGATTTTTATGATGAAACAAAGTGGGGAGAAGTGAATTCCAGTTCATTTTAAAGGGTAAGCTGAACCTGATTTAAATTGGTCACATATTTTGTCCTGTCTGAAAACCAGGCCACCCAAAACAGCTGGCCAAAGCTTCTAGGCCAGAAAGGATAGACTGTTAAATGCAGTGATATGTTTTTCACAGTAGCAGGAACCAGAGTCAGATGCTAAAGGAATTAGATGTTTGCAAAGCAATAATCACATATTCTTTCCCTTCCTCTTCCTCGTTTTCCCTTCTGCTCCCCAAGGGATAGAGTATTACTTGGAGAAAATAACAATAACATGAATTTTTTTTCCCCTCTAAATCATGTCAACTCGAAAGACTCTAACATTCATCAGAAACCTATGTCCAGTAACAGATCTGGCCTGTTGACCAGTCAGACAGCAATCCTATGTGCCTTCTCCCCTATGGGTTTCCATCATTAAATCCATTAAAATCAAAAAACAAAAAAATCCATCCAGTCTTTGAAAGCCCTCATCTCTGTGAACTCAGATTACAGAGGTGGAATTATATGGGGCCCTGTCGGGGAGGGGAGGAGAGAGAAAGAGAGAGAGGACTTAGAAATAATGGCTGGAGAATATGCACAGGCTGCTGCTAAGCTTCTTCAGTGGAGATCCCCAGGAAAGGTGACATAATTTAAAGGCCAAGCTGAGATACACATACATTTGTATGCATATGCATGCTCACAAATGTGTCCTTTAGCATAAGTATAGAATTTCACTCAAATAATAACCATATACAGAAAATACTTTTTTTTTGTAGAATGATCAGACCTCAGCTAGATCCCAGAGAGGACAGCACAAGATATAGAACTCAAAAGTCAAGTTTTATGAAAGATGAAATTAAGAGAGGAAAGAGGCTTCGTCTATTGATGATGTGTGATAATAGAAAACAATAGCCTTGTATTGGAAGAGAACAATCAAGGGTTAAAAAAAAAATCTTTCAGGAAATTGTACATTTTGGCCATGAGGAACATGAGAAGGCTGGATCAGACAGGAAACCCCGAATGGACTACAGAACTCACCAAACCCTAATGTACTACTCCATAAGCAAGGACCCTGGGTACCTGCCAAAGTCCCACCTGGATTCCCCTCCACCTTTCCAGGTCTGCCTCGTGGCAGTCAGATTGCAAAGACTCTGACTGAGGGACAAATTCCCATTCCTTTCCGATGACTATGCTTTATTTCCCAGTTAATTCTCCCATCATACAATTGTTCCTTTATCTGCACAGGAAAGGAATCTGTGATTCCTTCTGGAAATCTCTGTGGGTGCCAGGCCTACTCTCCTGGTTGCTGGCTCAGAGTCTGAGCATACACAGGCCTGGAAGGAAGCCCAGTCCCTTGGGGACTGTGATGCAACATCTCCTCTCACCACCCACTGGGTGATGGTTTTAACTCCCTAAGAGCCAGGAGTGTTTTGATTAGGACCCGAAACAGAAATTGCCATGATATTAGTGGTATTAAAGTAGGATCAACAAACCACAATATTCTCTCCCCTTGCACCCCAGAAAATCAGGTCTATACCTGTGTGTGCACTTAAACCTCTATTGAAGCTCAGCCATGCTTTTATTTAAGTACCCCATGGGGCTGCTTTTACACACTGGCACAGTTGAATAGCAGCAACAGAGACGATGACCGGCAAAGCCTCAATTGTTTATGAACTGGCCCTTGACCAGAAAAGCTCAGTGACCTCTGTTCAATAGAATGATCATTAAGATAAAGCAATGAGTTGTCTTGCAGGGCCATGAGAAGGGGCTCCAGAGGTCTGGATTCTGGTCCTGCCTGTGTCAAAGCCAGCTGGGTCTGCAGCTGCTGAGTGAATCTTCTAGCTGCAAAAGATACATTATTTCAACAGTTGGAAATACACAGGGTTTCAATTACAGCCTGCCCATTTCTGAAACAATATCCTTTTCCTATTTGTAATCTAAGGATTGTGGTATTGAAAAAAATTAGATTGGAACCCATACTTTATGTGTATACAAACATACACACACAGAGCACAGACAAGTATGTACACACACACAACACACACTTGCACACACACAAATACACGCACACACGAGAGCAGGCCATAAGTGTGGGTTATCACACCCAACCTTTATGCATTGACCTTCTGTGTAAAGACCTGTGCTTTCAGGGGCCTCAGCCCTTGCTCTGAGAAAACTTCTATGCCTGGGGCTCACCATCTGCAAAACTGTGATCAAAACATTCCCATTTAACCCACAGCTGTAGAATTACAGAGACTTGTTTTTCCAAAACTAGGCAATTGTCTGAATCTGCCTCTGCACTGAAGAAAGGAGAAGGTCTAATTCACAAGACAATTCATCCTTCGCAGCAATGTATACACAATGTAATGGATTTTATCCTATTTACTTGCTTTCCATGCTGTCTTTATTTAGTGTCTATTTGATGAGACTTGTAAATAGTTTGCAAATTTAAGAAAAGGTTTAGCTGAGTGAAGCTGAGTGAAATTAGCTCTGTTAGTCTAGATGTTTCCCAAAAGGGAGCCTGAGATAAGATCTCCTGGGTAGCAGATGGAGAAGAACATGAATAGAAAACAAGGCAGGTTGGAAGGAGGGAAGTCACTTCAAAGGTCTTCTGTAGAACTGGTCCTTGATGTCTCTCCTCCTGGAGCTCCCTGAGTTGGCTTGTACAGTGACCTCTGGTCTAACTTCCTGAGGGGTGCAGCTCCCGTTACTACCCACTAGGGTTTTAGTTCATTCCCATTTCCAGTGTGGGCAAGATGGCTGCCCACGCTTCCATGAGGTCACCCCTATCTACATATATGTGGTCAGAAACCTCTTAGTTGAATGTAAAATCAATTAGTAATTCACAACCAGAAGAGAAACCTTAGGTCACAAAGTAATCGTTTTGTGATGCAAATGAGAAGAGAGACAGGAAATAGATTCCAACTCCATGTAGACTTCATAGCTGGAGACAAAAGAAAGGCTGAAATTAAAATAAAAATAATTACAAAATACATCTTTATAAAAGGAAGGTTGAGAAGGTGTCACAAGGACAGGAGTGGTGACTCATGTAGAGTGTGATGCTGTGTTACTCTTCCTCCCAACTCACCCCCCTCAGTTAGGTTACCAAGACAACAACAGTCTTTCAGCGTCCATTGTGCCTCTGTGACAGGCTAATAAGTTCCTCTTATTTGATGGTGATCAACTAACCAGTTTAATGCAATCAGACCAACACAATGCATGCAGATGAAAACAGAGACAGATTCCTGTGTCAATTGAGTGGGTAGCAATGAACAAAAGTCAACAAAAAAGAAGCCTTCAGGGAAGGGGGTACCTTCCAGGTGTTCCAAAGATCAATGGGAGTCCTCAAAGAAATAAAGCATGAAGGAAGAATGGATCTCTATGCACAGAGCACTCAAGTAGAGGAGATCCACAAATATGCAAAGATTTCAGGAAGATGGAAGTAAAAATATGTAGAAGGAAATCGGCTGCCATGGAGTTAAAGAGGTAGGCAGATCCCAGAACATGAATCCCATCCTAAAAATGCTACACTCCATCACAAAAGATTGGAAAGAAGAGATGAGGTAGCCAGTCATAGCAGCCAGCCTTTAACCCCAGCTGGTCAGGAGGCAAATGTAGAAGGGCAAAGTTAGCGTAAGACTATATGAAAAGCAAACTAAAGAAGAAGCAAAGGGACTGAGGGTATGGCTCAAGGGGTAGAGCACTTGAGCAAGCTACAGATGCTTATGACCAGGGGGGAAAAGAAGATTGTTTTCCAGAAAGCTTCACTCTAATAACAGGAAGTTTAGATCTCAAGGGCATGTCAGAAATAAATTAGAGTTTTTGTATCTTGATGGGCCTAAGATTAAAATAATTCAGCTCTGTCAAACATTTCAAGCCCTAGTATATAAAATGGCCTGTCCTGTAAATGTATAGGACATATGACTAAATTAAACATGAGACTAAATGAAAACCACAGCAAAGGCCTCATCAACAAGAGCCTTGGCTAGAAGTGTAGGTCTGTTGTTTATTATGTAATGTTCAGAATGAATTACAGTGCAGCCTAGAAGAAACGAACCCCTAGTCACTCCCCTAGCTGTTCATTTCTATGAGGCAATGTGATGAATCAGGAAATCTTTTCGATACTTGACCCGAAAGTGTAGTCCAGGGCCATGCTGATGAAAGCAAGGTCACACACTCTAGATTCTGGTTCAGTGAGTGAACTTCGGGGCCTTCAATGTGAGAAAAAACAACAACAACCACACAGTTGCTAACTTTTAGGCCCTTATATGAGACAGAGTCAGGCCTATGCATGAAGAATATGACAAGACAAAGGTATGAGACTGTGAAAGAGGTGAGGGCAGGCACAGGAATAAAAGACTTAAGTGACCGAAGAACTCCCCATGCCTCTGTTTCCACATTTGCTGGAATAAACAAACGAATTTCTCCCTTGCTGGGCTGCCTGCAAGGATTGGGAGATGTAACTCAATGGTAGAGCATCTGTCTACATGTGTGAGGGGCCCTAGGTTTGACCCCAGAACCACAAAAATAATAATTTATGCATCTGCTAAATCACATCTGTGACTTATGAATTGAAAGTTAAGGCTATCCTTCCAAAGATGGGGCCTCTGTCTTAAATTATATCCTGGTAGGAAAATTTAAAGGAGAAAGAAATGTTGGTTTAAAAGAATCTGCAGATCCATTAGAGAGAGGTATCATTTTGCGGTCATTTGATTGGCAGTGCATTAAAAAAAGTAGGAGCTACAAGAATCTAGAGGTCTGTAAACAGTATATGATTTCTATAAATCATAGCCCTATCTGCATATATGTGGCCACAAACCACTTAGTAGGACATAAAATCAATCAGTATTTTGCAGCCAGCTTTTAAAAAAAGTTAAAATAGAATAAAATGAGAGGTAAGGTGTTTTTATTATGTCTTTTATGCCAAATACATATGTGCAACTTAGTCCTCCTTTACAAATAATTTTTACTATAAGACATAAAAAATCGTTTCAAGCCAGGATTTGATGACCTAGCTGTTAAGGAAGCTGAGATCTGGAATATCATAATCCAAGGCCAACAGGGAACAAAGATTATTAGACTCTATCTCAAAAATAACTAACAAGGGAACGGGAGTTTGGTCTAGTGGTAGAGTGCTTGCCTAGCTTGCACGAAGACCCAGATTTGATTCCTTAGTCCCACATACATAGAAAAAAGCCAGAAGTGGTGCTGTGGCTCAAGTGGTAGAGCTCTAGCCTTGAGAAAGCCCAAGGACAGTGCTCATGCCCTGAGCTAAAGCCCAGGACTGGCAAAAAAACAAAAACAAAAACAAAAACCAGCAAGAGCCAGGTTCTAGTAGTTCTAACTATAATCAGGAGGCAGGAGGTTGACATATAAAGATCACAGTTCCAAACTATCCAGGGAAGAAAGTCAGTGAAACTCTTATCTCCAATAAATCACAAAAAGAAAGAGGAAGAGGGCGAGGAGGAGGAGGAGGAGGAGGAGGAGGAGGAAGAAGAAGAAGTGGAGCTGTGTCTCTAGGGGTAGAGCACTAGCCTTAAGCAATAATTGCTGAAGGACAGGACAGTGTTAAAGTCCTGAGTTCAAGTCCCAGGGCTGTTATACTCTTCCCCCCTTCAAACAGCAAAAATCCAGGCTACAGGTATAACTGAAGTGGAAGAGCATTAGTTGAATCAGCCAGCAGCATAAAGTACAAGGCTATAAGTTCAAAGGCATAAAAGAAAAAAAGACTTTCAGGTACTGAAATGAAATGTGTACTCAAGCTCCTGTTACGAATGATGGTGTCATAGAGTCACAGTAGAGATCACTCCACTGAGAAGCTGCCTTTGTGATCTGACTTGCAAGGAATTGGGAGGCCGGCCTTTTCAACACATTCTAATCCTGTGAAGGTACCAGAAAGAACTTTACTATGGAAAGAAGAGAGACTAAAATTAAGACACAAGAAAACAGGATAGTGCTGAGTTGGCAGCATCAATTACAGCTTGAGTACTGTGTCTGTTAATCACTAGCCATATGACCTAACTTAAGCTACTCAACTTCTGTAGGTCTCAGCTTCCTAAAGTGATGATGATGAGGAGGATGATGATGATGATGATGATGATGATGATGATGATAATTGTAACTTCTTCACAGGGTGTCATGAGATTAGGTAAAGGTATAGAATGTTTTCTTTGCCTAGAAGACAGTACACATTTAATAAATATTAACTACTTCTGTGTTCACATGGCTATGACTTTGCTAAGAAAAAGCTCCCTCCTGGCTCATGTGTCAAAAGCTTGGACAACAGATGGTGGAGCTATTGAAGTGGTTGAGCCAGTGGACTGCTCCTCTATCAATTCATAGCTCAGTGGGCTCTTGGGAGGTGAGGCCTGATTGAAGGAAGGGACATGATGGCATGCTCCTTCCCCCCTTGTTGAGGTGAGCAGCATCCTCTGTCTAAATCTTCTGCCACTATGATACTCCACCACAGTAAGCAACTGAACCAGGCTACCGTGGGCTGAAACCTCTGAAACCATGAGCCAACCTGAGCTTTTCTCTTTTAAGTTGTCCCTCCCAAGTATTGCTATGGCTGCTACAGTTCTGAATAGACACAACAATAAATAAAGACCTTTTTTTTCCTGCTTCTTCACTCAGCTTTCAAAGATTCCTTTTAATCTTTTATTGCTGGATGGTCTCAAAGCAAAACAAAAGATTTTTTTTTTCTAACACAATAATAGGCTCTGAACGGTTGTACCTTCAGTGAATCCTGTTCTTCTTTTCCCCAAATTCTAGGGAATTTTTTCAGGGTATTTTTTTAATGGTTTTCTGTCTTGCATGTATGGCTGGCAGAGTTGTTGTGTGTATATACATGCACACACCCCAGTCATGCAGTCATGGGCCGAAATTGTCATCAGAGAAGCAAAGGTGCTAAGCCTAGCTTCCTGGATGCCATAGTTCTTGCTTCAACGTGATTGTTACTGGAAGGAATTGATGTAAGTCTTGCACAGAGCATTGAGCTTTTCCTATGTTCACAGGCACATTGGTTCCTGTATTAAATTTGGGATTTGAAACACCACAGTCCAATCTCCTGACATTGCTTAGTAACCGTCTGGCTGAAAATAGGCTTTCTGGATGACCGCTGAGTTTCTAAATCACATTACCCTTTTGTCAAGTCACGCAGCAGGTAAACACTGGAATAATTTAGAATCTCCACATCAGGGAAAGGCACACGTTCTAGAAAGGAATTAATCTCTCAAGGCTATTTTTCTTTCTTTCTTTTTCTTTCCTTTGCCTTTCCCTTGTCCTGGAAACATCTTTTAAAGTTTTGTAACCCATCCAGCATCCTTTGGCTCACTGTCCTATCTTGTTAAGGCCTGTTGGTCAAAATGCAGCCCACCCATCCTGCACTCCATCTCCTCTGAGTCTTCCCAGGCAAGTATTTCTGATCCAGAATAAATCAATGTTGGGCCCAGCGAGCTGGACTGAATCTCAGGAGAATAAATAACAGCAACTAAAAGCAAGCACAAAAGAAACAGATCATAGCACAGATGAGTTTTCCCAGTGTGTGTGTGCGTGTGTGTGTGTGTGTGTGTGTGTGTGTGTGTGTGTGTGTGTGCACGTGTACACACCAGTACTGGGACTTGAACTCCAGGCCTCACATGGCTGCTGCTCTACCACTTGAGTCATGCCAATGCTTCTGGCATTTTGCTGGTTACTTGGTAACAGAGTCCAAAGATTTATCTTCCCATGCTGGCTGCTGGCTTAGAACTTTAGTTAGTCGAGCAGTGACTCACTCCTGTGATCCTAGCTACTCAGGAGGCTAAGATCTGAGGATCAAGGTTCAAAGTCAGCCCTGCACAAAAGGACCTGAAACTCTTAACTCCAACTAACCTCTGGAAAATGGGAAGTGGGGCTTGGCTCAAGGGTAGGGTGGTGGCTTTGAGTTGAAGAGTTCAGGGACAATGACCAGGCCCAGGGGTAGGGCAGTAGCCTTGAGCTGAGGAGCTCAGGAACAATGCCCAGGCTGAGTTCAAGCCCCATGACCCACAAAAAAAAAAAAGAAGAAGAAGAAAAAAAATAACTTCAGTTCTTACATTTTAGCTTTCTGTGTAGCTTGCAAACATAAGTCTGGCTTCTTTACTGTGATTTTTACTTAATTGGCCATGTCTGTTTGAGTATGTATGTGTGCATGTGAGCATGTATGTGAGATGGAGGGAAGGAGGGAGGAAGAGAGAGAGAGAGAAAGAGAGAAAGAGAGAGAGAGAGAGAGAGAGAGAGAGAGAGAGAGAGAGAGAGAGAGAGAGAGAGAGAGAGAGAGAATATACTTCCTTCCCAAACATCTCAACATGATTTCTCAGAATAAGGGCCTCTCCCATATAACTTTAATACTATTATCATATCTAAGCAAATTATGAGTAATCTCATAATATCACCTAATATTAGGACACATTCCATTCCCTCTCTATATCCTGAGAATTCAAATATTGTGCTTAATTGTTATAGCTCTTGGGCTCTTTTAATAAAGAGCAATTCTTCTAACTTTTATCTAGCAACAATAACAATTCTCGGTATCTGAGCCAGTGGTCTTACGGAGTGCTCAGGAGAAAGCTGTCCTGGGGGGGGGGCAGGGAAGAAAGTAGTATATGGTATGGGAGAATGACCTTGGCCTTCTACCTCACTCAGAGTAGAGGCTCCCCCGTCTCAAGCACCCTCTCCCACTTCTCCACCTTCAGGAACTCTCCATCTGTGAAGCACATGTCTAGCTTGAGATCTCAACACCCACTCTCCTTCCTTGGGTGCTTTTCTCCTTATATTAAAGCAGCCATCCCTCCGCTCCAACAAGTCTGCTCAGTCCCACTGTCAGTGGTATTCCGAACTGTGCTCCCCACCTTACTCTTTCTTCCTGGGTCTCCACATTTTTTTCTGTCTGCTGCTGATTACTTACTTACCTCATCTGCTTGAAGACCTGTGCCCCAAGGCCAGGGTTTTCCTGTGCTCTTTTCACAACTCCTATACCTGAACCGGACTCCATTAGATTTCCAGATAATTATTCAAATCACTATTGACCTCAGCACTACAGAGAAGCCATGCAGCTCGGGGGGAGCTTGGCATAGATATGACCTGCGTCTCCATCCAGTGGCCCACAGACCAATGGT
This sequence comes from Megascapheus bottae, assembly GCF_031878675.1. NCBI lineage: Eukaryota > Metazoa > Chordata > Mammalia > Rodentia > Geomyidae > Megascapheus > Megascapheus bottae. The sequence continues at coordinate 42,810,177 of NC_143512.1, read as the reverse complement.
GGTGACAATTCCCAGGATGGCCACCCAGAATTACTCTCCAGCTGGGCAATTACTAAGAGCTCGAGTTGATCTGCATCTCATTTCGGCTGTCCTTTTGTCTCCTTCACCATCCCCATAGCTGCCTGGAGGATCTCTAACCATCTACCTGGGCCTATCTGCTCCTCAAAGTCCCCTACTCCAATGGCACTGCAAACTTGCCTTCCCTTCCTTATAGCGACACATCATCACCCGGCCTCCTCCTGAGGCTCTTGCAGTCAAGCATGGACATGCCATTTCCTTCTCTGGTATCTCTTTCTCCACATAGGCATAAAACTTAGGCATCATCTAGCACATGCACAAGATTCTTCTGGAAATGGCTTCCACTTTCCCTGTCTCCATATCCTGCCACCCCTATGTGGAGCCTGGCAACGCTGACTGGTGTTAGGAGTTACTAAGACACATCTGCTCTTTGAGCTTTGCACTCACTCCTGGGCAGGCAAGCTCCTCCGTATTCATCCCACCACCACCTCCAGCTTGCAGTCCTGATGAATGCTGAACTTCCCTTCAAGTGTCACCTCAAATGCCATCTCCCCTCGGGGAAAAACAACATCTTAACTCCCTCCTCTCCGTACACAGAGCATTTGGTTTAAAAATTGAAAATCACTTAAAGAAGAATCGCATCATCATTATTTGATTTTTGTTCCCAGCTAGTCCTTAACCTAATCCTGAAAGGCATAAAGAAGAGTGGATCTGTTTTTCTTCTTCTTGAAACCCACACTCTTTGGAAAAAAACTAGGTATTAAGAGACTTGGTCTAAGTAGCCATCTTGCCCTGAGCAGAATATTGGTAGAAGGCCATGGCAATCAGACAGTAGCAGCCCCCAATCTCCCCTTTCTGGTTTTATGACTCACCTGTAGGGTTAATGGGAAAGGGGCCTCACTCTTTCAGTTTGCTAAAATGTCATGTAAACCCACAACATCAGGCGGCTGTTTGGCCACAAATAATTCTGCATTCCAGAACATGCTGACACTGTGTCCACGCTGTGGTGTTTGTTTTTCTCTAACAAAGATGCTCTCATTTAGGGCTCTGAATGTTAAACCCCATTCTCTGAGCAAAGCACATTGCTTTCTCCCATACAGACAGAGATCAAAACAAAGAGACAGAGAAGACTTAGAATAAGCCTGGGCACTGCACTAGAAGCAAACTTGACTTGTCGAAACCAAATCCAAGACTGAAAAAGATCCCGCATTAGGCCCCAGATCCATAGGGCTGTGCTGCTGGCTGGCTGCCCTAGCAGATTACCTGATTCTGAGATATTGATAAATCCTGGCCAAGTCTTACTCCTCCTCCATTTTGTTTCCGTAGGAGGAAATAATTTCTTTCTTTTATCCATACTAAAGGAAGTGCCAAACCTTCTGGACATGGTCAACAGGTCATCCATGAGAGCTCAAGGATTTCTCTCAGGAGCTGGTATAATGATCTACAGCCTGAGAAATGTCTCCATTGTTTCTGTCATGGCCACTTATGGCTGCCACATTGCTTACTGTCATTATTTATCAACTTTTACTAGTTCTTTACCTCCATGAGAACAACGGTCTATATTCATGTTTCTTCATTTTGCAGGCTTCCAGAAGACCTTATACCTTTCCCTGGGCTGGTGGCTGGTGGTGGGCAGGATTGTTCTGTGTGTCTCATGACTCCTCCCCACACCCCATAGCATTGTTTCAGTGTGTCTGGTTTGAACTGAGGCCAGTTGACTCCCTTCCAAGTTCCAGTCTGGGTCAGCTCTCAGGAGGCAGCCTGTCTGCTTGTTCAAAACACAAGTATTTCTGCCTACATATCCCACCCAATCTGGAGTCACTGCATATCCCCGCACATTTACAGCCCTGCTTAGGGTGGACTTGCATGGTGGAGGGCACGTGAATGCTGTAATCCTACCATCTGAGCCTGGTGACACCTATGTGGAGATGTCCTGCAGGCCCAGCCCCGCGGCACCCCTGTTACCCAGTCACTCTCTCCTGCCAAGCATCAACCATGTCTTCCATTTCTCCTGTTTACCCACCTAACATCTCCCTATACCTTTTCAATGAGTAGTTGATTTACCCGATCTCAGTAAATTCCCTGGAAGGATCTGACAGAACTATAAGGTGGGGGGTCCACTTGCAATAAATTTATAATTGAGAAATGGAGACAAACTCTGTGATATTAAAAAGGGAAAGTCTGTGACGGTGGTCCCACCAGTAATCCTAGGTACTCAGAAGTTTGAGATCTGAGGATCACAGTGTGAAGCCAGCCTGGCCAGGAAAGTTTATGAGTCTCTTATATCACATTAACCACTAGAAAAACAGAAGTGGAGCTGTTGTTCAAAGTGATATAGTGCTAGCCTTAAGCAAAAAGCACAGGAAAGAACCCAGGCCCTGAGTTCAACTGAAAAAAAAAAAGAAAGAAATAGAGATATGTGTTTATGTACTTATTATATTGAAGACACACATTATCTGATCAAATTGTATTTCTACAAACAGGCAGAATGATTTTCAGATCCTAATTCAGGATCTACCCATTAAGGGAACAGGGTATGGTACAATTTGGTTCCTTTGTAGCCATGCCAGCCTCCTTGCTGTTTTAAATGATCATTGTTTAGATCACTTTGAAATGAATAACAATGATTTCAAACATTTTTCATTGACTTACAGACTTTTTAATTTATAGAAAATGTTCTATGGTATTTGTCATTGTTATATCTAAGTAAATCTTGGTTTCTTACCTCCTTCTATTTTCCCTTCTACCAGGAAGCACAGCAAAAAAAATTAATATTAATCTCCAAACAGGAATATCATAAAGGTGTTTAGTAATTGTGATGTTGATATTATAAATAAATATTGCATAGTTTACATTTTAATTTTATTTTCTTTGCTCTGTAGTATAAACAATAAAGAGATGTCTAGGTATGTTAAGAAGAATTAGGCATTGGAAAAAGGGTATGAATTTGAGCCTGCTTATTTCTTATTATGTAGACCTAGAGAGGGATAACTTTCTTCTCATGTTGGTTTTATATTTTTGTTTGGTTTGTTTGTCATATGCCAGTCTTTGAGCTTGAACACAGAGCTTGGGTGCTGTCCCTGAGCTCTTTTGCTCCAGCTTAGTGCTCTAGCATGTGAACCACAGTTCTACTTCTGGTGTTTTTTGGTTCTTAATTGGAGATATGAGTCTTACCAACTTTCTTGCTGACTTCAAACCACAATCCTCAAAGCTCAGCCTTCTAGCTAGCTAGAATTACAGGCATGAGCCACTAGGGCCCAGTGCTCCTGGGGTTTTTATGGTAACAAGAAAAGAACTCATAAGCTGTCAAATACACTGTTACATATGCTGTTTTAAACTGCCCAAGGGTGCTTTGAAGAATTAGACAGGTAGAAATTATTCAAAATGTAACTGAAAAGCCAGTAACTACTTGTTAACTGATTATATTATCTTTCAGGATAAACTACTCTCTAGTTTCATCTGCAGACTTGTGATAAGCACAATACTAGTATGGTAAATTTTAGGTAGTTGTGGCTTTGAGGAGGGATTGAGTGTTTAGCTGATTTAATGTAGGAAAATTAAGTCTTGAGGAAAGAATGGGAGAACATTCTGTCAGAGGAACTCATGAGTGAGATTGCAAAACTAGGCACAACCTAGAACAAGAACAAGTAAGTACATCAGCTCAACTAGGAACTCTGGAAGCCCTACAGAGAAATGACATGGTGTAATAGAAAATCCAAAGTTCCCAGGCTGGCCAATTAATAGGTTCCAAATTCCTGGTCAATCATTGGCAGTTGTCTGACCTTGGGCAAGTCACATCCAAGCCTGCAGTTCATCCTGGTAAAATTCAACGGCTTAAAAGAAACTAGCAAGAAAGCTCAGGCATGATCATTTAGAAGAAATAACCTCCAACACTACCTTGCATGAAATTTGATAAATCAGTGTTAGTTCTTAGTTATGACTAACTATTACAATCTCTTGTTATTACTCTGAAGCCCATCCCCAAGGTAACAAACTGAAACAAGCCAAATATCTAGCCAACTAAGTGCAAAATGAAACAACAAAAACTCAGGGTTTTCGTTTTACAACATTAGTATCATTGAAACATCTTTGGAAAGATTAACTGAAGGAAAATAGCAAAAAATACAAGTTGCCACCAAACAAACCAAAAGAGGAGCTAATTGCAGTGTCCATTACTACTGTGCAAAGGATAATAATGGCATGTAATAATCATAATTTTTAAAAGAAGGAATTTGACAGTGCAAATGAAATGGAGAAATTCCTGAAAAATGTAGCTCACCAAAGGACAACAATAAATACAAAACTCCAATGCTGCAACATGACCTATTAGTACAGAATGTACTAATTTTATTATTTATGTAATACATGAAAGATGTTACTAGAAAGAAAGTAACAGACTCACATAACTTTCCATCAGACATTTAAGAAAAAGTAATATAATCTGGCACAAACTCTTTCAGAAAATATAAAGCTGGATTAACCCTCATGTAAAAATCTAATAGCCATTACAAGAAAATTGTGTAGAGTGTAGCATTTTTGAACACAGTTGCAAATGCCTTCAATCTTACTAAATAAAAAATCTTCACTAATAAAAGGAAACAGTATTTCATTATCAAATGGGCATAACTCTGGGAATGCAAGACAAGCCCAACATTCATGAACCATTTACTGCAATTGTCTATCTTACCAGACTAAAAGAGAAAATCATAGCATCATCTCTAGACATTCAGCAACATTTTTGACAAGAAGCCAGGTGCTGGTAGCTCACATCTGTAACCCTGCTCCTCAGGAGGCTGAGATCTCAACCACAGAAGTCTGTGAGGATCTTGTCTCCAATTAACCTCCAGAAAACCAGAAGTGGTTGAGCTGTGGCTCACCTTGGTGAAGAGCTAGCCTTGAAGAGCTCAGGGGCAGTGACCAGGCCCAAAGTTCCAACCCCAGGAAGGACCCCCCAAAAAAGACAAGATGCACTAATGCATTCATTTAAAAAAGAAAATTAAAAAAAAAAGCTTGACAAACTAAGAAGACAGACAAAGGAGCTTTCTCATCCTGATAAAAAGCATCTTGAAACCATCTACAGCCAACATCATGCTCAACACTGACAGATTGCCTGCATGCCTCTGTGATTGGTAACAAAAAGGCAATATTCATTCACATCACTGCGGTCTCATGTTGCTCTCTTAATACCAACCTCAGGACGCAGCCTGGATATCATAGCCCCCGAGATCAGCATGAATGCCTTCTCTACCTCATTGGTAGGGACTGGAGCCCCTGAAATCACCTGACAAATCTGGCTGGGTGGGAGCTAGGTGGGATGTGGAAATTACTATGTTTCTAATTCTTTTATGTAAAAGTAACTTTATTTTTGAAATTCTCTTGCTGGGGATATTTTGATGTTATTGCTTTATTTTCAATTTCATGCCAATCTGAAGGCTTGAACTCAGGGCCTGGGTACTGTCATTGAGCTTTTCTGTTCAAAGCATACCTTCACCTCCAGCACTTTGGTGGTTTATTAAGATAAGAGTCACATGGGCTTTTCTTCCCCACGCTGGCTTCAAACCATAATCCTGAGATCTCAGCCTCTTGAGTAGGTTAGGATTATAGATGTAAGCCTCCAGAATCTAGCTGTTTTTTTTTAATTATTAAAGCTGTGTGTAGACACATAATTGAGAGCCAGTAATACAAAGTATCTCATTCTAGAAGGAAGTCAAACTCATATTTTCCTGGAATTGCTTCAATCCTTCATCTCCCATGTTTCTGCCTGGATTCTAAGAAGCCATTTAAATTAAAGAAGTCAATCTGAATGGAATAATTAAGATCCTTTGTTATGGTTTAAATATGCCTCCCTAAATCCACAAATTAGTAAAGTTAACCTCCAACTATGTGGGGAGTTGGGGACTTGAAGAAATCAGGATATGATGGGCACTAGTCTTAGACTCAGGGGACAACCCCAGTCATGTTAGAACTCAGCAAGAAAACCTTTGTCATATGCAGCTCCTTGATCTTGGAATGTTCAAGCTCCCCATCAGCAAGCCATTCTTTGTTATGAATTATCCAGTCTGTGTGTCCTATTGTCGCAGCACAAAATAGACTAAGACCTGCACAGTTTGTTAAGAAAGTAAAAGGATGCACTATTGAAGCTATTAAGAGTCATGTCATAGCAACTGGCAGGTGTCTGCAGAGGTTAGCAGACAGGGATAATAATCTTGCTTTCTGGTGATGGTGAGATATTTCTGTCACACTCACACACTTGTCAGGGAAATGTTAGGCAGAGACAGAGGTCTCTCTCTTCCTGACATAGACCTCACCAAGAAATTTTATGTAACTACAACTTCTCTGTACATCACCCCAACAATAAAATTAAATTTAAAAAAAAAGAAACAGCACAGAGCTAGATGCTATTTTGAATTACCATAACAATCATCCAAAATACAGGACAATTGTTTCCAATGCATAACTTCTACATAGAAATCCAAGAAATTGTTTCTGTAGCCTATTCTTCTACATCTCTGTTTCTTTGTCTTTCTCTCTCTCTGACACACACACACACACACACACACACACACACACACACACACATCTTATTTATTGACCAATCATAGACCACAGTAGCTTCAAAGTTTTCAGATCACTAGGACCTTCTCAGGGCACTTACTCCCAGTATTGCAAAGTCAGAGACACAATATTTTTCATTTCCAGACCTCTTTCTAAAGTGGAGCCCATGAAAGACTTTCCCCATTCCAAGATGGGAAACCAGTAGTACACGGTGTTTGATAAGGAAGCAACTGATGGCATGACAATGTGGAAGCAATGGATAGCAGTACACACCCACTGGCAATGGGGCTAAGAGCAGCTGCATAGCAGGAAATCAGACTTCCCTACTATTCCTGATGACCTTCAGTAAGTACAGACTGGGAAAAACACATTCCAATGCAGACCTGCCCCAGTGGGAGCAGACACAAACAGAGCTGGGCTTCCAAAATAAAACTCCAGACATCCAATCATGAAATCTATGCTGCACCTGATAGAACAGTGTCAGATGATAACCCTCTCATGGAGAAGGTCTATCTGCTGATTTGCTAAGGATGAGATTCTGGTCAATGAACAGGAACTCAGACAATGGGTAAGATTGTCTGTCTCGTAGCACCACTACCACAATGGCTCACCATTCATCAACGAGGAAGAAGTGTGCCCAGGAGCTAACTGCTCCCAAAGGGATAATAGGCAAAACCACAACAGGGATACTTGAAACACCCCTTAAGAATTTCCCCAGGAATATTTTTGCAGAGTGGGTTCAGGTTACGCAGAGTGGGGTCATTTCAAGAAAACCTCTTCTTTTTTATAGGTTCTTATACTAAATGAGGAACAACATTAGCATCCTACAATGCACAGGAAAACAAGGAAGAAAACACAGACATATACATCACTTACAGCATTGTTCATACTATGTCCTAAGTGCTACAAAATAAAGAATTCTACTGATTGGACAGATTATACAAAGCTGCCCTGTGCTCTCTGAAGAGCTCTACTGCATGGGTATCCTGGGCATTAGAACTTGTGAACAGAACAGGCAATCATTGCTTTCTTGGAATTCTGAGGAGCTTCTAAGGTCATAAAAATCAAAAGGCTTAGTTTTCCTAATAAAACAATTCAAAACAGAATGTGTCTCAGCCTGAGGATTGTATACAGGTATCTTCATATTTTTGTGACATTCAATATAAATGCCTTCCTAGCTTGTTATCTTGTTCCTACACAATTTTTTGTGAAATGTCAGTTTTGGCGTTTAAAATCAGGGCATCCCACTTTTGCTTGCCTTTTTCACTCAAGGCTGGCACTCTACCACCTGAGCTACAACTCCATCTCCAGGGTTTTGCTGGTGAATTGGAGATAAGGAGTCTCACTGACTTTTCTGTCTAATTGGGCTTTGAACCTCAATTCATAGCTTCCTGAATAGCTAGAATTCTAGGCATGAGCCACAAGAGCTCAGCCATGCTTCTAGATATTTAAAAAAGGAATGTTTTATATTATTATTGCTATTACAATGATGACAACGACAACAACAACAACAATTACTAATTGTAGTTGTGCAGAGGTTTCAATTCCATAAGTCAGTTTATGAGGACAATGAATCTTGATCAATGTTACCTGGAAAAGAAGGATGTTTTGAAACCAGGTATCCTGTTAAACTTCATTTCAGATCAATGCAGTTTAAGAGAACTAAGGCTCAGGAATGTTAAGCCTCAGGAAGACTGAGCCCAGCTCACCTCTTTGATTGCTAAGTAACTTGAATGAGATGTAAATACATCCAAACAGGTTTCTTCTATCCTAATTAAGTCTAAGTGACCAGGGCTACCCAGATAGAATTGACAAGTATAGTTTTTTTCTTCTTCAAACAGGAATAAGTATAGATCAAAAACAATTCAAAACAGAAATGCGTATTAAGTGGAAAATCTCCCTCTTACATTATACTCCCTTAGTTCATCTCCTAAAAAAATCAAGCATGCCTATATCCAAGCATGATTCTTGAGCAAAAGGAGCTCAAGGATAGTGCTCAGGCTTGGAGTTCAAGCCCCAGGACTGGCAAAAAACCCCCACAAAAACCAAGCACACCATATAACGAATGATTGTTGTCCTTAATGTACTATGTTGTCTCTCATCTCCTTTGCTGTCCCTTGGTTATCTCATATTGTTATAATATCTCACTTTGTTATCTGATATATTGAATTTATTTGTATTTGGTTATTTGAAATTTGATAGGGAAGGGGGGAAAACCAAGATGGGTGGGGGGTGTGGGGGGGGAGGGAAATGGGGACCAAGACATGTGAAAGGGTATCAATGTACGTGAATTAATGCACCTTCTATCTGGCAAATATCATGTAACCCTTTTACTAATTACAATAAAAAAAAAAGCACAAGCTTCATGCCAATGGCTCAGGCCTTCAATCTTAGCTACTCAGGAGTCTGAAATCTAAGGATCACAGTTCAAAGCCAGCCCAAGAATGAAAGTTCATGCCATTCGTATTGCCAATTGGCTATCCAAAATCAGAAGTATGTGCCTGGAGCATGGCCTAGTAGTAGAGTTCTTGCCTAGCATGCACCAAGCCCTGAGTTCGATTCCTTGGTACCAGATATACAGAAAAAGCTGGAAGTTGTGTTGTGGCTCAAGTAGTAGAGCTCTAGCCATAAGAAAAGCCCAGGGACAGTGCTCAGGCCCTGTCAAGTCCCAGTACTGGCAAAAAGAAAAAAGAAAAGAAAAAGAAAGAAAAGAAAAAAGAAAAAAAAGTCAGAAGTGGATTCTTGACTCTAGTAGAGTCCTAGTTGTTCAGTGTGTGTGTGTGTGTGTGTGTGTGTGTGTGTGTGTGTGTGTGTGTTTGGGGTTTTGGTCAGCCGTGGGACTTGAGCTCTAGGTCTGGGAGTTGTCCCTGAGCTCTTCATCTCAAGGCTACCACCCTACCCCTTAAGCCACAGTGCCACTTCCAAACTTTCTGGTGGTTAATTGGAGATAAGAGTCTCATAGACTTTAGTGCCCTGGCTGGTTGTGAACCACGACCCCAGCCTCCTGTGTAGCTAGGATTATAGATGTGAGACACTGAGCCATGGCACATGGCTAGAGTCCTATTTTTGAGAAAACACACACACACACACACACACACACACACACACACAAGCACAATACCATCCTCATGCCTGCCCTTTTCAAAAACTTGCCCTTATTCACAAATAAGAGAGAGAAAGAGAGAGAGAGAGAGAGAGAGAGAGAGAGAGAGAGAGAGAGAGAGAGAGAGAGAGAGAAGGAGGGAGAGAGAGAGAGCGTCTGTATGTCTGTATGTGCTTCTCATCAGAGCACAAGAATAGAGCACATTCTTGCACTCCTTGGGTCTTTCTATGACTAGCATTCAGCAATTTGAAAATCATATTATACAGGCCCTTAGAATAGGGGCTGGCCCACTATTCTACTGTCCTTCCATCAGAACATACCACAGCAAGACCCCAACACTCAAGAATTTAAACCACCTGCACCACCATAGCACCTAGGAAAATGAGATGAGTGTCTACTAATCAAAAGCCTAGAGGTGCATCTTTTCCAGAGAGAAGCTCCTTGAAGTGTGGGCTGTCACCTTTCCTGCTTCCTGTGTGGCACCTGAAGAAAGCACTGCCATGTTCCCCTAAATGAAATCACACCACATCCCTTTCTCCCTCCCTCTTATTCCACTAAAAATATAGTTGGGAAGGGGCCAGGAATGTGGCCTAGTGGTAAAGTGCTTGTCTAGCAAGCATGAAGCCCTGGGTTCAATTCTTCAGCACCATATACACAGAAAAAGCCAAAAGTGGTGTTGTGGCTGAAGTGGTAGAGCTCTAGTCTTGAGCAAAAGTGCTCAAGGACAGTGCACAGGCACAGAATTCAAGCCGCAGGACTGGCAAACAAACAAACAAAAAATGGGGTAAGTTAGTAGTGTTTTCTGCATCCACTTTCAGAAAAAAGAAGAAAATACTTTCTTGCACTTTCATTTGATTACGTGGTAGGGAAGTTAGATTCACTAAGATAGAATGTGCTGTGATGAGTCAGCAGCCTGAATGGTCTGGCCAAAGTTGGCTCAGCTCAGCACAGGTCATAGCACTTTTGAAAGGTAATGGGGAGAGTCCCCTTGTATTTGGCCTGTATCCCAAAGTTTTCCACCACAAATCCTCTAATTAGAGCTGGATTCACAAGAGATGTACATTCAGAAGCTAATCAGGGCAAGGGCACGACTTTGGGAGGAGATAAGAGAAGCCTCCATTCTCCCTCACCAGCAGTTTTCAGTTCAGGTGACTTTGCCCAGTGGCCTGAAGAACATATGCTCAGTGTGTCCATTCCATTTGCGGTTCCCCACAGGAAGGCCTCCACGTCCAGGTGTTGAATACAGCTGAGGTCTTTCAATTTTCTGGGCCATCCAGCCCAGAATGCACCTGTCAGACTCAACAACCAAAGCAGCCTGGGGCAGGATCCTGGGAAGGGCAGGTATTCTTTGAATTCGGGGTTATTTGCATGTCTGAGCCACATGGGAGAACTTGTGACTGCACTTTGAGTTAGGCTGGTGACTTACATAAACATAGACCATGGATTGGTCCCAGAACAAATAATTGAGGGTCAATTTAAATTCATTCCTCAGGAGCTTTCAATACCAAATACACATGGTTTGTGAGCTCAAGGACACATGTACCCAGCCCCAACTGAAAGCTGGGAGAGGTGCCACACAGTGGCACTCAGGACCCCAGCAGAGAGAGAAACACGAGATGCCTGACCCTTTCGTGTTCCTCTCTGAGAGGCATGTGTGGGGTAGAGACTGGGTCAAAACAACGCCCAGACTGAGCAGACAACTGTTCTTGCCACTGACTGCAGCAGTCCATGTACATTCCACAGACTGCACGGCCTTCTCTACAACAGCTGCGTCTTCTTCATCACCCTACCCACTGGGTAGACCAGCCCAGAATGCTCACAACACCAGAAGCTGAGTAAACAAGGCGCAGGTACCTCAAATGGCACTTGGCAAGTCCTCTGGGTGCAACAGAGGTCCCGAGGAATGACCTAAACTGTTCCAGACCAGAACAAGGAGAAATGTCTGTATGCAAAAGTAATAATTAGGTCAACCTCTAACAGCCCAAAAGTGTCAAGTAAAGGTGAGCACTAGAAGGACACTTGAACAGTGTGCTAAGACCAGAGCAGACCAAGACTCATGGTCAGTGCTGAGCACAGATGGAAGGCAAGCTGCAGGCTGCCTACCACAGCCAGCATGGAACTGAGCCACGTCCACCATGCACAGAGATGGAAAAAGAGCAGGGCATTCACTTATAGAAAGGATCAGACACTCTCTTGGGAAGGATGGATGACACCGCCATGCAGCTGTTTAGAAAGTTTATGGCCGTTACAGTGACTTTAGAGAATTAAGATGTTTGGGGTAGGAGTTCCAGACAGAACTCTTAATTTAGTCTTTAGTCTGCTTTCCAGTTGTTTAGGGGCTAAAATCATAATGATACAGTGAAAGTCAGTCTCTCTCTCTTTCTCCTCTCTTTTTCCACCTGTCAGGAAGTCTTACCAGCCTTATTTGTAAAAATACATCCCAATGTCATTCTCACCACACACTTCCTGCTGTCTATGTGGTACAGCCACCATCACCTCTTGTCAACGATTTCCTATGGGATTCTCATTTCCACCTTTGATTCCCCTCAGTCCTCAAGGCACACATAGAGATATTTCTAAGAAGTGTGGAAAACCTTTAGAAGCTGGTCCCCATGGCCTGATCTGTCACCTCCTGCTAAGCCTACGATCACTTCATCACTCTGTCTCATCCTCTTCCTAACCACAACCACTACTGCCTCCAGGACTTCCTAAAAAAATGTTTCTCCTGTGCCTTGAAGCTCTTTCCCCAGATAGATTCATTACTTATTTCCATACCTCTGTGGACCTTTCTTCAATTCTCAGCTTCTCAGACTAGACCCCCGTTAGACCTATAAGTGAACCCAAAGCCTCTTTGAACAACTCTATTTGGCCTAGTGGTAGAATGCTTGCCTAGCATGCACAAAGACCTGGGTTTGATTCCTCAGTACCACATACTTAGAAAAAAGCTGGAAGTGGTGCTGTAGCTCAAGTGGCAGAGCACTAGCCTTGAGAAATTCCAAGAACAGTGCCAAGGTCCTGAGTTCAAGCCCCAAGACCAGCAAAAAAAATACATAACTTGTGGATAAATTTAATGAAATAGAGGACAAGATTTTTTTCACATATGTAATTTAAATATAGGTAACTTAAATAGATTAGGGGCAATTATTATTGGTATAATATCTGAATGTTCATATTCATGTGAAAAAATTACATTTGAATCCTTGAAATGTATTCATTCTACTTTACCTGGGAAAATGGTCTTTGCAGATGGACTAAGTTAAGATTGCCCTATATTACCTAGGTAAGCTCTATGTACAAACCTTATAAAATAGGACACGTGCACACACATGCATACACTCACACAAAGGAAATAAAGAGAGCCAAGAGAGAATTGATGGTCTGGCAGGCTCAATTTGCATCCACAGACCAACCATGAAGGTTCAGTTTTCATGCCAACATGAGTGGGAGTACCCCCAGATATTTGGCCAAATACTTTTCTCAGTGTCTATAATGGTGTTTCTTGGAATTTCTCTTCTCTTACTGCTTGACCTAGATCTCAAACTGAAATTTACCTCTACCTCTCTTTGGGCTCCATGTTGTTGATCACAGATCATATGACTTCTTAGCCTCTGTCGGTATATGAAACCAATACCATATGGATACATAATATATAGGATAGACAAGTAGCTGTCAGATAGATAGATGATAGATAATAAATAGATAGATGATGGATAGGTAGATGATAGGATAAATAAGCAGATGATACACAGATAATAGAATAGACAGGATATGATAAATTAGATAAGTATAGATGACACAGTTAGAGATTCTATTGGTTTTATTTTTGGGGAAACCAGTGTAATATCAAATGCTGACAGATATGGTAAGTAAGAAAAAACCAAGGAAGACTTTTACATTAAAAACCCTCATGGGGAGCAGAATCCTGCCAACACCTTGATTCCAACCACTGAAACTGGTTCTGGATTTCTGGCTTCCAATATTGTGAAAGAATGAAAATGCGCTGTTTTAAACCAACCCATTTACAATAACTTGTTTAAAGACCATGGGAAATTTACAAGATAGAACCTACTACAATAGCACCTAAGGATGAGGGAGAGGGATCCAGATTTTGTTTGATTAACAAAATCAGTGATGTCAGTCATACACTGACTGGAGAGGAAGGCCAAACATACATTTGTTTATGTCAATATAGGACTGACAAAATGGCCTGAGGGAGCTTTTTACTCCTAGGACCTTCAAGACAAGAAACCCCTAAGAGGTGAGGAGAGAAACCAGCTAAATGCCACATCCTAGAACCTGGATACTGAGAAGTCATCTAAGGGGGAAAATAGGAGATATGGGGTCTTGGGTTTTGAAGGGTTTTGAATGACAGAGTGATCCACTGAGAGCAACCCCCAAGTTGAAATAGACTTAAAAGTGAATGGGGATGACGATACAGAGATGAACTGCACGGCAACCTAACATTGAACTTGGTCTTAGAGAGCAGATGGGTACTGTAGATATTGGCTCCAAAGAGGAATTCTTCATTGTAACTTATAGATGAAATTGTTGAAAGCATTGAGTAGGACTTGGAAAACGACTCAGTAATGAAAATGATTAGAAACGCAGAAGAGACCAGGGTGGCCCACTGAGAAGGTGATTCACAGGAGTGATGCAGGTAGCAGATGGCAATCCTGTTTAGTAAACATCCCTTGGGGAGCATATAGGACCATCCATATAGGAAATTTTTACTTGGGTTCTCGTCTTTCCATGTGCTTTCAATACATGCCCAGGGTGCTCAGAGCCTATCTGAAGAGTGTAATATTATATCCAAGGAGGACTAGGGTCAATGTAGGTGCAGATACAAAGCAGTTTGATGGCTATAAATTTGACACATCCCAACTTGAAGTTTTTGTTTCCGAAATTCAAGACTAAATCATATACTGGGCATGCATCGAAGTATGTAATGGAAGAAAGAAACCAACGGCTAAAGGGCAGGAAGAAATGATGGGATAGTTCATTCTGGGTGAAGAAGAGAAGATGCTCTATCTGGGGAAATAGAGTCTGAGTTCTGGAAAGGAAACATACTGCAGGCTAGACCCTCTATCCATTCATTCCATCTACAATTGTCACACAGACACTGGAGTCCTTGAGAACTTCTGTCTATAGAAAATATGAACCTCACTAGGTAACAGTGAATTTCCCAATTCAATGGAAGTGACAAAAGCAAACAGAAGATTTTGGTGCTCTAATAGCATGAAGAATGGGGGTGGATGGAAGAAAGAGTGTTAGAACTCCACTCTGTTGAAGTCGGAGTCACCTTTGTGGTATACAGGATATTCCTGAGATAGGCTCATTGCTTTCCAAGCACATGTGGGAAGGGGCGGGATGGAGGGGGTGCAACAACGTAGCTCTTATTCTCCAGGGACAGGTAGAGCAGCCTAAAACAGCAATGACACATCCACAGAACAATGCCATATAGAGGAAAATTTTTAGAGCTCTCAGGCAAGAAAGGCAGGAACCAAATAGGATTTTAATGCAGCAATCTTCATGTGATATCTGGAAAATAGTCACTAGGTGGCAGGGTTAACATTTACAAAAACAACTGTCTGTAACTGAGCTGTGCAGCCAGCTGGTGAACCCAAAGTTGCAGCTTTTTGCAGTTCTGTGCCCACCTGCCAGCAAGGAGGGAAGAGCAGCTCAGGTGGACTTGGGACCATTGTTTAATCTGGACACAACCCCCACCCATTGTTAGTATAATTGATTTCTGTCCAGTAATAACATTTAAAATGTGGCAAGTGCAACTGATAAAAGTGTGGAATTTTAATTTCAACTCATTTAAACGCAAAAACTGATGCCTACCTGGTAAAAGTGTTTATGTATGCCAGAAACAACTTGAACATGTCAGTCTATATTTTTCAATTCAAAATTATATGAAATCTACACACAGATCTAGTATTTCCAGTAAAAATGCTGAAATCAAACTATGCACTAATGCACTGAGTTTTGCAGAACTAGTATGCCAGTCAGGGGATGAAAATCTGTTTCATATTTTACATTGATTATACTAATATCATACCAATATTGAAAATAGGATTTTTGGTATGCTAGATTAAATGCCATGTATCATTTAAATGAATGCATTTTTACCCTGTTTGCTTCTCACTTAATTTTTGGAGGTGCCATGTCATTCATTATTGAAAGAAATTGGGACAAAACAGGGAAATGCCCAGGTAACATTAGTGAGATAATATAGTGTGAACTCCTATGCCAGTCACTCTTGGGCCCCTGTTGTTTCCTTACCTGGTTGCAGCCCCTACTTCCACCAAAACCTCCACCTCCTCTGAGGGTCCTGACCTTCAATATTAACCAGGCATTTTTTTCTAGATTCAAACCAATGGCAATGATCTTTCGTTTTCCATCTCTCCTTCTCTTCCCCTTTAGCTTTACCATCCCGTCTTCATTCTCTTCCTCCCTGTCTTCTTGACCAAAGGAATCTCTCCTTCCAGCTTGCACCTACAGGGATGGAAGGATCTTTCTCTCCTCTCCCTCCCAGGCCTGCTGCAGCCTCACAATTTCCTTGTGTAACGGTCAGTTCTCCCAGGTGTCATTATATTGTCTATTTTTCAGCAGTTGAAAAAATACAAAATCAATCTGGACATTGTAATGATCAGTATAGAGGTTTTTCAGAAAATTAAAAACAGAACTATCCTGTAAACTGAGCCATCCCACTTTGGAGTTTATACCCTAAAGAAGCAAAGTCAGCTTTGTCATTTGTTAAGATTACCAGTCCTTGACTATTTGAGATATAGGCCAACCTCACTATACTCAAAAAAGAGGTGTGTGGCTAAATTTGAAAATTGTAGTCATTAAATAATAGACCATCAAAAATATTCAAAGAATTTCTGTGAGGCCAGACATGGTGGCTCACACCTGTAATCCTAGCTACTCAGGAGGCTAAGATCTGAGGATAGAAGGTCAAAGCCAGCCCAGGCACCAAAGAACAAGATACTCTTGTCTCTAAATAATCACTATAAAACAGGGAAGTCAAGCAGTGGTTCAAGGGGTAGGGTGGTATCCTTGAGATAAAGAGCTCAGGGACATCACCCAGACCCAGAGTGCAATCACAAATAATCTGAGTCTTTTGGAAAAGATAAATTTTATCTGTTCTACAAATTTAAATTTTTGTAGTAAATTTATTTAACTATATTTAGAAAGTGAGAAGAAGGTTTCAGAATTTCTCCTTTCTTCTCATTCTACTACTTTTCCTACTCCTTTTGCTCCTCCTCCTCCTCCTCTTTTCTTCCTCTTCACTGGTCCTAGGGCTTGAACTCAGGGCCTAACTACTATTTTTTTTTTCCTTAAGGATAACATTCTATCATTTGAGCCACACTCCACTTCCACTCTCTGTGTGTGTGTGTGTGTGTGTGTGTGTGTGTGTGTGTGTGTGTGATTAATTGAAGATGACACTTTCATGGACCTTCCTGCCTGAGCTAGCTTAAAATGGTGATCCTCAGATCTCAGCTTCCTAAGTTGCTAGAATTATAGGCATATGCCAATTTTTTTGAATATTTTTATTATCCTTCAGTAATTGTATGAAAGAGTTGCCATTCAATACAGTACATCTGGACCAAAATGAGCCCTTTCAACATTTTCATTCACCCTTCCCACCCTATCTCTTCCCCTGCACAGATTAAGATGCAGTTTATATATAAACAGCCTTGTTAAGTGATGAAAAATCCAATGAATATCTTAAATATTAAGAAAAGTCCATTTTGTAATTAAATGTTCAAGATTAGGGGAGGGGGTGGGAGAGGGAAATAGGGACATAAACATAAGAAGGGGTAGCAATGATTTGAAGTAATGCACCTTCTACCTGGCAAATATAATGTAACCCTTCTAAAAATTGTATAAAAATGTAAATGTTATTGTAAAGGTGATGTACAGAGGACTTACAGTTACATAAGTCAGGTAATGAGTACATATCTTCTTGAGCAGTCTTACCTCTCCCTCATTTCTTCCCACTTCCCCCTCCCAGTTCCCCTCTCTACTAAGTTCTGAAGTTCATTTTACACATAGTGTCTAGTGAGTATCACTATTGAATTCGTTCACCCTTTGTTCCACCATTCCTGTGATTTCCCTTCCCTTCCTCAATCAGGTAAATTTATATACAGGACAAAGGATAGAGAAATCAGGAACAGTGACCACAAAGAATAAACCAAAGGGAAAAGTCCATTTTTTTCATATCTGAGAATTGCTGATTATATCTTCATTTATGCAGTATCTCCCTAACTTACTAGAGTGGTACATTATAGCTGTTCTTCATGTATATTGTCCATATTTCAACAATATGGTATGAAATATTTCTTATATATTGTTCATATTCCAACACAATGAGAACATTTTCTTACTTTTGAAATATCTTGAGACAAATTAGTCTTTAGCTTCCTATAGTCTTATCCATAGGATTCACATATTTGTCTCTTATTATAAAACACTTTCAGGATAAACTGCCTACTATGTCAGCTAACATCAGGGCTATGAATCATGCTTCATGCTAACCACTTGTTCCCAGCTCCTAATCTAGAAGAAGCTTGAAGCTAGGATCCGCAACAGGGTTCATTGTTCACCCCACTGGCTGCTGACCCAACAGGACACCTCACCTAGAAATCCCGAGGACAAAAAGGGGCAGGCTCCCATGAGCTAAAAATCTAGAGAGAGAAAGCAACTGAGGTTTCCTGGGCCTTCCAGAAACAAAGAGGTCAGCATTCCACAGAAACAGATTACTGGAGAATGAGTAACAAATGCAATCACAGGAGGATGAAAAGCCATAATTAAAATAATGAAGGGAAGAAATATTGAAGACACAGACATAACTGAAGGATTGCACACACAAAAAAACCAATAACGGGGGGGGGAGGGAAATGGGTACCAAGACATGTGAAAGGGTATCAATGTATGTGAATTAATGCACCTTCTATCTGGCAAATATCATGTAACCCTTTTACTAATTACAATAAAAAAATTAAAAAAAACAATAACAACAGGTTTTTCAGGAAAGTAATTTTCAGAAAGAAAATGGCATAAGAGTAAAATGGAGATGACAAAGAGATAGATAGATAGATAGATAGATAGATAGATAGATAGATAGATAGACAGACAGACAGATAGTCATGGAGAAGGAGTATTGGTGTCCTTACCTGAGCACAGAGCCAGATGAACAAATTCATGATGGATGCCCCATCATTTTACCTACAGTGATAAAATTCCTGCTATTAAGATTGCTTTGCTTTAATTTTTAAGTCAAAACTAATTACTTATTCAAGATAGTAAGTTAAAATTGAAAACTTAGTAAGCATTTTCCAGGCATGACATTTTTATATGATTTTGAAATCCAGACAATCAAATGTATTTTTCCCCAAAGGAGGAACTTTCAGCTTCAAACGATATATACTCAACATGGTCCATGCAGGAGTCAGAAGACAATTCTGTAGAATATGTTGTGTCCATTATTTTTGCAGGAAGGGAAATCTCATGAGTCAATCTGGAGCCAGTCATCCATCCCATGGGGGATTGTTGAGAAAGGGGAAAGAGTTTTGTTTCAACTTTGCCAAATTCCATTGCTTTGAGCACCTATCACAAGGACTTGAAGTTTAATTTAAAATAGACAGGAATGGTTGTGCATGATTCAGGCCATGTCCCAAATCATGTTTAGAAAATATGTTCAGGTGTTGCCACAATAAAAGCTCCACAGGCAGACACTGGCCTTTTACTTATAGTTCCCCAGCTCTTCCAGAGACTCTATATGCTTCTACATACAGGCTGCTTTCAGATCTTAATGCAATTGGAGAAAGTCTCCTTTACAGGAGGGAGATTCTAGTTAAGAGAAATTGGGTATGCAAACCTGACCAGGCATCTTAACTAGCTTCTTCTTATAAACACACCATCCCTCTCAGCTCTACTGAATGATCAGCATGATAATCATGTCACCTAATTCAGAGACTCCATCTCAGTAAGAAATTAGGCTTGGGGCAGTCACCTCCTGCCCCATCATTAAAGAGGTCTATTTAGTTAGAATGGCCTTTCAAGTCAACCTCTCTCTACAGCTAGGAAAGTCACACTGGCTCAGTGTTCACTGGTTGTAAGCAGAGAAAAGCTTTGATAGGCGACAGGGTCAGGCAGTGGGTTGATGCCAGTAGCTCATAGCTGTAGATTCTGTGTAATTAAGAAAAGTGTGTCTGTGTGAAACCAGGAGTGGCTTGCAGGACTGGAGACCAAGTCAGCATGTCCTTGGCATTTACAAAGTCCAGATGTCTTTATCTTCTGGGCAAGAAGTCAGAGCCTGTCCAGATGGCATCTTGATTGCTTTCAGCCCAGCCAATTAGATTTCTAACACTGACATCTCTTCCAGATCGGTGCTCCATCCTATGAAAATGTAGATGTCAAATATGTGCCAGGAGGAATCCCTGTAGAGGAGAGAAACCTGCAAGAGCGTTTGATTTGAATATGAAGTATTTTCCACAGGCATGTATGCTAAAGCCTAGGCTGGTGGTACCATTTGGAGAAAGTCTTGAAATTTTAGGAGTTTAGGCCTAGAGGGAGAGGAGAGTTCCAACATGAACCTCAGTGGCCAGGACATCCACACTGAGCTGCTCTTTTTGGCTTTTAATTGTAATGTACAGAGAGGTTACAGTTACATTTGCCAGATAGTAGGGCATTACTTCTCACACATTGATACCCCTTCTCATGCTTTGTTCCCATTTCCCTCCCTCCCCCTCCTCTCAATCATCTTGTCCCCCCCCCCTCCAAGCTGATCTTTTGACATAGGCCTGGGGTTCTGGGATCCTTCCCATTACAAGCAAAGCAATTTTTTGAGATGACAAAATGATGCCAGCTGTCTGGGATCAGTCAGAACCACTCAAGCTTCCTAAGTGTTCTGCTCTTTGGCCTTGATTTCATGTATATCTCTGAGACATTGTATTGCTTGGTTTCCTTATCTGTACATGTGAGATACTTGTAGAGCTTACATAAGTAAGTTCAGAACTCATGTGTGACAACACATGTCAAGTGCTTACAAGAATACCTAGTACATACTCATTGCTCCCTACATACATTTTCTTTTTGCTGCATCTACCTTTGGTTTGCTTTTTAAGAAACTGTTCCTTGAAAAACACAAATCGCCAGGAACATGGCCCATAGCTACCCAGAAGGCTGAGATCTGAGGACAGAAGTTCAAAGCCCACACAGGCACAAACAGACCTGAGACTCATATCTCCAATTAATCTCTAGAAAACGGGGAGTGGAGCTTGGCTCAAGGGTAGGGCAGTAAACTTGAGCTGAGGAGCTCAAGGACAATGCCCAGGCCCTGGGTAAATAGGTAGTCTTGAGCTGAAGAGCTCAGGGGCAGTGCCCAGCCAACTTCAAGCCCCATGACCCACAAAAAATGAAAAGAAAGAAAGAAAGAAAGAAAGAAAGAAAGAAAGAAAGACACAAATCTGAGGTCATAAGATACAATTCTTCATAGACTTTTAGGGGTTTCCCCCTTTTTTTGTTCTACAAGTACTAATTAAGAGGTTAGCCAGGGAAAGAGTAGTTTTTCTTTTACAAAAGTTAGGACACTTAGTGGCTAATAGTTCATCCTGGAAACCATATCTGAAGATGGAAACTCAAAGGTCTCACCTTCATCTACTGATAATTCTATCAAAAGAGGAAGAGGTAATGTTCCTTGCATAACAATGAATAAACCATCAGCATCTGACTCCCTTACATACCTTTAGTCTTGCGAGGATGTCATATTGCCCCTTGTGGAAAACAAGTCACCTACCTCCTTGCTAGTTAAGGAATTGCTTTTACCTCAAGATTACTATAAAGGGCTTAACAGCAGACAGGAAAAGGGGTAACACTGATTAAGATACACTTTAAACACACATTGTTACATTGACCAGAAACGCCTTTGCACAACTATTTAGAGACAAGACTGACACATGATTAACTTGGTTTTCTTTATGGGAATTAGAAGTAGAGATAATCAATCTTATTAATGTCAAACAGCTGATCTTCAAACAATTACAAAGAATGATTAAGGCAAGGCAAACTGATCAAATAACAAAATACCAGAATTTTCATTAAAATTCACAAAGGTAGCTTAAAGATTTAGATGTAATGTACACATATACTCTTAATAAATAAAAAATGTTCTAATAGCTAGGCACTGGTGTCTCATATCTGTATTCCGAGATACATAGGATGCAAAGATTTGAGGACTGCGGTTGAAAGCCAACCCAGGCAGCAAAATCCATGAGATACGTCTCTCCAATTAACCATCAAAAAAGCTAGAAGTGGAGCTACCAGAGTGCTGCTTTTGAGCATGAGAGCTCAGGATAGTACACAGGCCTTAAATTCAAGTCCCAGAATAAGCATGCATGTATGTGTACACACACACACACACACACACACACACACACACACACACACACACACACTCAAATGCTCTGATAATTACAAAAGGCTTAATGACTTGTTCTGAGTGAGGCTTCTGTGCATGGGCTATTTAATTTAATATCATATCTTTTAGATGTCTATATCACAAATAATGTGTCCTATTAGCTCTGCATGGCTGGTTAATATTCCATTGTATATATACACCATATTTCTCTTTACTCATCTATTAGATGAATACTTGGGTTGATTACAAATTGTGGCTATTGTGACTAGCACACTAATAAACACAGGAATAAAGATTTATCTTTGAAAGACTGATTTAATTTTTAAACTTATTAATGTAGTAGCTTCTGAAAATTGTTATGTATGGTAGTAGTGACATGTAATTCCAGCATTGGGGAGGGAGGCTGAAGCAGGAGGATCATGTTCAGTGTCAGACTGAACTACATAACAATGGCTAGCCCAATTTGCAC
Source organism: Megascapheus bottae (assembly GCF_031878675.1). Taxonomy (NCBI): domain Eukaryota; kingdom Metazoa; phylum Chordata; class Mammalia; order Rodentia; family Geomyidae; genus Megascapheus; species Megascapheus bottae. The sequence goes on along the minus strand of NC_143512.1, from coordinate 42,787,608 downwards.
TACATATGAAACTCTTTGTTTCAGAAACAATTGAACAAAACAAAACAAAACCAAATATTACAGACAATAAAAATTACTTAAGCAAAAGTTGCTTTAGAAGGGCTCAAAATAGACGGCTGAATGTAATGTGCATAATTTGAACTCTTGGGACTCGCAGGTCATTCATTTACATTCTAAAAGAAATGGCAGCATTGAAATAGGTCATTTTTAAGCTTATGTTTAGCTTTAAAATCTCTGATTTTAATGTATCACCCTTAGGATCATGGTATTTCAAAGGAGTGTTTAACTCAGAGGTCCATTTCCCAGCCCTACACTGCAGTTGCTGTCTCTCTCCTCTTGTCAATATTCCATTAATTTAAAACTTCAGAGAAAAGCCTGAAGGATAACTTTAGTATTTCTGGTTTTGTAAAAAAAAATATGTTAGATGGAAGGTAATTTAGTAAATAATAACTTACGTGGTGGCTAATTGAAAGTTAAAACTTGAAAACTATTCTGATATATTGCACACATTTTCAAGAACTGCATATTTATTCATGGTGACCACACAAAAAAAGAATGAAACCCAAATTTTGGGAAAGTATTTTGACATTCATTTTAAAATTAATTTTAATGAGAGTCCACAGAGAAGGAATATTTTTAATATCAGTCATCTTGGGAAGAGGTGGATCTTAGAACAGGAAATAAAAACTGTCCTTGGATTAGAAGAGGAACAACTTCTCCCTTCCCTTAAGTACAGAAGCTGAGAACATCATGTGTGACCAAAGCAAGCTGTTTGTGTCATGTGGAGATGCTCTGCTTGCTTTGCTGCTGTTGGCAGCCATGCCATCAAGAATGTACAGAACATTGTACCCCAAATGTGCCATTTTGGGTGTGTTGATTGTTTTGAGCTGAAGAGACTCAGAAAAAGTCCTCTGCCTGCCCCATTTCTTCCTAAGAGCAAAGCATAAATTTCCCATGAGAAAGTCAACATCCCTATATCAAGAAAAAGAGAACATTCTTATCAGTGGAGTCAATTAAGTCTAGCCCCTACTAGAACAAACCTCTCATCTTCCATTAGTTTCCTCAATATATTTTCTGCACAATTTTCAACTTATGGCTCCTAGTACATATGTCTTTCCTTGATTCTTGCTATGTCTCTACGATTTATTGACTTTTGTTAAGGCAGTGCATAGGCCTTTGGGCCTAATTGCTTCTTTGGAGTTTTTTCTCTATACAACTACCTGTTCCACATAAATACATTAGCAACAAGTTAAATTTCTGTTATCTGTCTTTCATCAGTTCTGTTCACAGGCCCCTACCACAGAACCTAGAGGACAAATTTTCCCTCCCTATCAAATCAAGTGAGATATAAACAAGGTCATATCCTTCCCAAGATGTGCAAGAGACCTTGCACCACTTGCCTGCCCAGTCTCATAAGCAGTATCAACTGAAAAGGAAGAGGGTAGAGTATAAGCAGATAGGTACAGAGGAACAGACTCTGTCCCATATGTCCACAGGACAGCTCCAGGCAACCCTCAGGGGCGTTTACGGGTTCTACATCTGTGTCAGAAGAATTTAGTTAAAAAAATAAAGTATTTGGAAAAATCATAAGAATCAAAAATGAGCACAAAGACTTACTCAAATATTAAAGTAGCATTTTAGATACCAAGTGGAGGTGAGGGTAAAAAACAGGAAGTAGACTTGGTCCAAAAGCAGAACCAATACTAAAACCAAAAAACAGGGGGTGGGCAATGTTAGCTAGTTTAACATCAACTGATAGTCATTTGTAAAATTACACTCTTAGATCTTTGGTACATTTGAATCACAAAATCAGAGTCTGCACAATCTTGAAAGAAATTATATTAGGCTTGGTATTATTAAAGGAAAAGGCTTGAAGGCACTGCCTTGGGAGTGTCCCCACAATGCTTCCATACTATAGTAACATTGTAGTGACATGGAGAAGTGACTACACAGGCCTCATCAGACAAGGAAGTAGGCAGTTCTCTGACAACACCCATCAGAACAGCTGACTACAAAGAATGAACTACATGAAATCTCAGTAAAATAATAGAACGACTACAAAAAAATGATTTGAGATGTGCATGTGCATCTGTGTTAATATCTAACATGAAGAGACTTGGACTTCATGCAAACTTCTAAGGTCCACATGTTTGTTCTTTCTCCACAAATGGTAGCTGCTTAGGAGAAATAAATGGTTTTTTGATGCCTTTTCTCAGTTTGCCCCCTCCCTCTTCATATCTGAAAGAAATGGTCCTTAGCCTTTGTGATGGCTTCTCCATCCCTCAATGGCCCGGAGAGTGGCAGAATTACAGCAGTCCTGGAGCCCGTTGCTGTAGCTATACCTATTTTTGATTGCCAAGAAGGGCAATACCATCTGGAGGAAGACAGAGAGAGCAGATTGTCCACAAAAAAAGCAAGGAAAACTCCATTTCATTGGCTCAAGTCAACAGCTTTGTTTTATAAGTAAAACTGGAAATTGTAATTTTGAAATGTAGTAATGGAATTTGAAGTGAAGAAGTATTTGAATAAGCTAGTACAACATTGTCATTTTGTACAGGAGCAAGCTGAGACAGAGATTAGCCCGATGACATACTACCAGTTAATGGAAAAGCTAGGGTTACAATTCAAAGCAGAGTATTTCTTGAGAGATTTAGGAAATGTTCAGATAAACAGATTGCTAGGGATTATAATGAATAAACTTGTGACACCGTTTGAGGAACTGGGTATTTTTAACCTAGAAAAAAAGAAGTGTTAGAGACATAATTATTTCCAAATACCTAAAGGTTGGCAGATAGGAATTTGAATATACTCTGTTACATAGAGAAAACACAAAAAATTTCTGTGGACATTAGAGGTAAGATTTTAATAGCCCAGTAGAAGATTGAATCTTTTAAATGGACCAAACTGGCAGAACAATTTGTTGGGGGAAAGTTAAGTTTTCTGTCACTGGGGCATTTCAGAAGAAATAGAGCAGTAGGCTTTTGTCTAGAAAGAGAAGTGGAGCAAAGGGGTGTGGAGGAAAGAATTCAGGCATGAAAATTAGTTAGATGGGCTGACCTTTAGGAGAATGTGATTCTTTACAACCTGGGACGAAATAAGAGTCTTATTCTTGCCTCTGAACTCTAAAACCTATCTTCCTATCTGTTTGCAATAGTTTAAATTTTAATCTATTTCATATTTCAGGGTATTATGCCCTGAATATTTGATTTGAATGCTGTGGCAGAAGGTCACTCATATTCATTTATTTTCTTTTACTCTTATACACTTGCAGTGAGTCTTTTGAATCCATTATGCAAACACATGCAAATCATATGCAAATGGGGTGGCCTCAGAAAATGACAAAATCTTATGGCCTTAACCGAGCCATCAAACCTTTCTTTAAGAAGGAAAGCAATATGGCTTTTCAATGTCTCTGGGGCAGGAGACAATTTTCTGAGAGTGATATTTACATGACATTAGAATTGGTGACTCATAGGATCTTTGCTTCACATTCTTCATATTTATGTAGGGCTTTCGGGTTAAGAAAGCATTTTCCTACCTCTGACCCTATTTGATCCTCATAATTATCCTGTGATGTAAGCAGAACAGGAATTTCACCCCTGCTTTTTCAGATGGTGATAGAGACTTTAAAGTGAAATGACTTGCCTGCTGGAGGTCAGTGGTTGGTAAATTCACCCTTGTCTATCCCCAACTCTTTCCATGTATCTTGACAAACTCTCTCTTTGAAGCCAAGTGGCCTGTCACTCACCTGCTTTTGCTTTAGACTGGGTTTGGCCCAATAGCATTTCCATTGGACTTCGGTTGGTATTTTTAGGGGTGGGGGGGCGGGGAGAAGGCTGATTAGGGTCCAATTTCTCCAATCCCCTCTACTTTCTAGCATCTGCTCTGAAATTTCCAGATGAAGAACTTTCATCCCAGCATCTTCTCTTCAGTGGGGAAACATCTTTCTTAAACTGTGGAGCAGAATAGCAACGCCTCCAGAACAAAACTGTCTGGATTTGGCATCAGAGAGATCCTGAATTTCCCTAACTAGTTTCCACAACTATAAAATGAAATGTACAATAACAACTCTTCTGCAGAGTCTATGAAATATTCTAGGATAGGGAAATGAATGGAATATAAAAATAACCTCTGACCTGGTATCTGGCACACAGGAAGTGCTCAGCAAAAGATAAGTGCTGACATCACTTTTTTTTTTTTTTTTTTTTTTTTGCCAGTCCTGGGCTTGAGCTCAGGGCCTTGGACTTTCTCAAGGCTAGGTCTCAGCATCACCTTTGGCTTTTTTCTATGTATGTGGTACCGAGGAATCGAACCCGGGTCTTCATGCATGCTAGGCAAGCATGCTACCACTAGGCCAAACTCCCAGCCCTGACATCACTTTTTGAATAGCAGTAATTCAGTGAACTCTGAAACTAAGAACTCAGAGGTGGAATGGAAGAACCACAACACCAATCACCCTGTGTATGCCAGATGACTGGAAAGCAGACAAGACCTGGGGTAGTGAAATCTTACTCATTGTGGACAAGCTTCAACTCTGACACTCTTTTTCTCACGATCACATCTTACACGCTAATGGGAAGTCATTACAATCCTGCTGCAAAGGAAAAACACAGCCCAAGCTTCATCCTTCACTTTGCTCCTCTTCTTCTAGAAGCTATAGAAGCTGCTACATTCAATCCTGGAGCACTGGGAGTTGCTTTCACAGGCCTGAATCACTAGGGTGAGGGCTGGAGGAATCCTCCTTCAGTGGGAAGATGTGTGATGGAGGTGGATGAGTTAATCCTGGCAGTAGCTAAGGCTGAAGCAGCAGTTACCCTGCCAAACGCTGCCTCTCCTATTACCACTCCACAGCCCTCCCACTTGCTCCCACAGGGTGCATGTCAGCATGCCGCCCAGCCTCTCTGCATCACTCACCTAGACAAGAACAAAGTATGTGCCTGTGGGAAAGCAGCTTTCTGTATGTGTCGCCAGCCTCTCCCATGGAGAAGGATTTGAAGCCTTTGGGCTTGGCCAAATCCTTGAAACTGCTTAAGCACCATCTCAGTGAAAGGGCAAAGGGGCTGCACCAACCATTCCCTCTTGCCCGGAAATGCACTGAGGCTGGGTGCTCAGTTATTTGGGGCAAAGATGGTTAATATGCAAAAAAAAAAAAAAAAAAAGAGGAACTTCCTCTTTCAACTTTTTTCTACCCCACAGCATGCAACCAGCGTGCCAGGGAGTTAACAGGACTTCCGGTCCCAAGATCAGTCTTCTGGGCACCTCTTTTGCTGCCAAGTGCTTGGGGTCATCATCGAATGATTGAATCATTCATAAACTCACCAAGCTAGGCTTGCACTGGCTGGAATGGCATCCAGGTTCGCCTGCTGCTTCCTGGCTCTGCTGTTTTCTATCAGCTGTGAAGTCGCCAGCTCCTTGAATCAGACGTGCGCTGAGGTGAGTCGAAACTGTCTCTATCTAAATGACTCTCCCTGAGAAGTGCTGAGATTCAGCATGCAGGCCTGTGGGAGATCTAGAATGGTAAAATCCATTCTTTCAAAAAGGACAAGTGGAGCATGAAGACATTTTTCTTTATCATAAGAAGGCCAAGAGCTCCAGTCAGCCAATGGTCTGGTAGAAACTTAATAGGAAAAAAAATCCATAAGGTTTCCTCTTAAACAATGGTCCCCAAATAATTCCAACAGACACAGGAGAGAGAGGTCAATGTTGTCTTGGTGCAAACAGCAGATCTCCAAACCAGCCTCCTTAGCTGAGGGGAGTTTGTCCACCATCTCATTGCGTGGCTTCTATCCCAAATAGTCTTTGGTTTCCTTGCTCTGGGGTGAATATTAGTGTAGACTGGGCACGTGCTGGGTTTCAGCACTTTTACAAGATCACCTGGAATGTGTGCAGCTTTCTCCTCCTATGGGACAGCCTTCCGTCTGTTTGGCTAACCCACGGGAGTAAAATGTGAGCATAGAGCAGACCCGTGCCTTCTGTTTGGACTAAAGCAGTGTTGATCAACCTGTATGGACTTCTTGGATCCAGGAACAGGAGAGAGAAAAAGAAACTAAAGAGAGCTTTAGTCTCTTGCCATCTCCTAAAAAACTTGAACCTTCCTCTCATGGTCTCTGACCCTGGTGGGCCTCCTGCACCATGAGGCTTGCCAGACAGGGGTTTGGTATGGCAAGAACAATAAGTCTTTGTGGCTTAGCTAGCTGCTTTCCTAGCTTGGGGCTGCAAGAAGATGAGCTAGCAGGAATAAAGTGTGGAATGAGCCTGTTAAAACAGTAGCGGAGAGGAAATCAACAAAAGATACAGGGCACGAGGTGAAGACCTACCAGACAAGAGCATGAATCAAAGAAAGCCCTGGAATAAGGCCTGGAACAAAAGTAACAAAACCTTGTTTATCTGGCATTTGAATGCCCTGAGGAAAAGTAGAGTGGCAAAGGAAAATTAAGGCTGGGATGGCATATAATATTAGTTTGCTCAGACTGCCATAATGAAATGCTACAGATGAAGGGACTTGAATGATAGTGATTCATTCTTTCACAGTTCTGGAGGCTGGAAGTCCAGTCCAAGATTAATGTGTTGGCAACTTTGGTTTCTCCTGAGGTCTGTTCCCTGATCTTAAGGCCTCTCTTGCTTTTCCATTTTTCAGTCTTCCCTTTCAATGGAAACATAACTAGATACAGACTGTCTGTGTGTTCCTGGAACTGACTGTTACCAGCTTATCTAGCCTAGTCTGAAAATAAAAGTTGTTTTGTTTTGAGTTAAAATACTTTTTGTGAGCCAATACTGGCTATCTTTGGTCATAGAACATATATACTTTTAAGTTTTTTGTTTGTTTGTTTGTTTTTGTGGGTCAAGCCTGGGCACTGTCCCTGAACTATTCATCTCAAGGCTACTGTCCTACCATGAGCCAAGCCTCACTTCCTGTTTTCTAGAGGTTAACTGGAGATAAGAATCTCAGGTCCTTTTGTGCCTGGGCTAGCTGTGAACCTTGATCCTCAAATCTCAGCCTTCTGAGTAGCTAGATTACAGGTGTGAGCCACTGTGCCTGGCTCACTTTTAAGTTTAATAGCTACTACTAGCATTGGTACCACCTTACACTCATGGGCGCTGTGAATTTTGGTTGCTCTATGGCTTCACTAATAATCATTATTTTATATACATATATGTTTTAACATTAATCATTGCAATGAGATATTATTTCAGAGTTTTAATTTTTATTTTCCTAGCGAATAGTTCAATTGAGTTGATTTTCACACTTCTTTTGGCTGTTGCCTACCCTCCCTCCTTTTAGCCATCATTAGGACTGAACTCAGGCGCTTGTGCATAGATGGGAGATAGTATTGAGCTCTACTCCCAGTCCTATGCAGCCTTTTAAAATACGCATAAAGTGCTTGTTTGAAACTCTGTCCATTTTCTCTTGGCTTGTCTTGATGCATAGCAGTTCTTAATGGTATTCAATGTATTCCTCAACATATTGTGCACATTCTTTCTTACAGTCAGTGACTGGTGTTTCCACTGACTTTAAGACATCAGCAGCAGCAGCAGCAGCATTTTGATGGTACTACAGTTTGAACTCCAGGTTTCTCACTGGACAGCTTGCTTGTTTGGCTAGCATTCTTGCCACATGAGCCGTGACTCCAACATTGTTTATTATTGTTGTTATTTTGGAAATGAAGTCTAGTAGACTTTTCTGCTCAGGCTGGCTATGAACAGTCTCCTGATTAGCAAGGGTTACAGACATGGGCCCAACCTTAAAAATAGCTTTTGTTGCATAGAGTTGTCCATTTTATTTTTTCTCTTTACTTTCAATACACTTCTATACTGTTTTAAGACATCTTTTTCTCTCCCCCAAACTATAATGACGGCATTATCCCACAGTTACTACTGCGAGTTTTGTTATCTCATATTGATTTTAATGAATAGTTTTGACATGGAGATCTTTAGTCTCCAGAATTAAGTTTTACATATACAGTAGAGCTTTGCTATACACAACTGTATTGTTTGAAAGACACCATCACTGAGGGAAAATGGCTCAGGATGCAGATGAGTTCATTACTGTATTGCACGTGCTTCATTTATTTTTCTCAACATGAAGTCCAACTCCTGCTAAAGACATGGTGCCTTTTAACAAACCCCAGTTTTTCACTTTATTCCTTACATTGTGCACATGAACATCTACCTTGTTTTTGGAGTACCATTTGTTTTTGTGAGGTGTATCTATTTTCACAAAATTAAATTCAAAGCACCAACAGATCATACAACAGGTGAAACCCAACAGAAGATAGCATAGGACTGACTGCGAGCTTCTCCACATGTCTGAGCTATGCAATTTGTGCTTGGAAATGAAATGTTTTGTCTTTTGAAACATCTGTCATCCCATCTACATAGGGGAAAGTCAGAGGCTCATGGTTCAGGCTGGCCTGGGTAAAAAGCTATATTTTTGTTATTTTTTTTTACTGTGAATGTGCCTTAAGTTTTAGAGTGCAGTAGCTGATCAAGGCCCTGAATTCAAACCATCGTATTGCAAGAAGAAAATGTATTACTGAATGAAACTTTCTGTTAAAACTAGATACCAGTGGCCTATGCCTATAATTGGGAGGTTGAGATCAGATAGATGTTACTTCAAAGCCAGCATAGGCAAAGAATGAAATTCTATCTCAAAAATAGCTGGAGTAGCCAGGTGCCAGTGGCTCACCTCTATAATTCTAGCTAGCAGCTATGGAGGTTGAAATCTGAGAATCTAGGTTAGAAGCTATCCCTGGCAGAGATTTCTACAAGACTATTTCTAATTAACCAGCAAGGGGGAGGGGGGAGCTAGAGTAGAAGCATGCTTTAAGTGATAGAATACTAATTGAACAAAAAAGCCAAGTGAGAGCATGAATCCCTGGGTTCAAGCTTAGATGTGGATCAAACAGTTAGCAGTAAAGTTCCTGGCTAAGACTCACAAAATTGTGAATTCAGACACCAGTATGGGAAAAACTAAATAGATAAATACATAAAAAAACATTCTGCTTAAAAGTTCAAACCTATCTACAAGTTTTAAGATTAGTATAATGAACACTCATAAACATCCCACATATATACTTCCATTGCTAAATACTACATATTTTGTATAAGTGCCTGTGTCAGTGTGTGTGTGTATGTGTGTGTGTCTGTGCCTGTGTGTGTGTGTGTGTGTGTGTGTGTGTGTGTGTCTGTGTGCATGTCTGTGTGTCTGTGTATGTATAAAAAAGAAAGAGAAAATTATAACCGTGATCAGGCCTTCTGAGACTGATGCATACAGGAAGAGTAGCTGGAATCTAGTGTTGTATGATTTGAATTATGGCAACATTTGCCATGCTTTTTGGAATTGAGAGTCCAGGCATGCCTCCCCCATGGGCTCCTCTTGGCCATCCTGCCCCCCTCAGCCCTCTGTTAGGAGAAACTCCTTCAGCTCCTAGGTATGGAATAGTGGTTGTTTGGTTGGGTTTTCTGTTGAGGGAAAATCCAAATTCATGATCCAAAAGATTCCCAATAGCTTTAGACAACATGCTGTTGAGATGAGCTGGCCCCATGAACTGCTAATGATTATAATTCCATGAATTCTCACAGTAGGACTGTAAGGCTAGATGCACAGTCTAGTGTTGAGAGCTGTGACCTAAACAGGTTGACTCTAAAGGCAACAGAAAATGAAGCATATATCAATGGCATGCTCTTTGCCTGGAAGAGTCAGTTTGACAACTGAGTCTTAGGGAGGTGACTGTCTTCTGGGAAGTGTTGATTTTGTTTTGTTCTCAGAGTTATCATTCCCTGGGGTTAAGCATGCTAGTGAAATTGTTTTCTCTTAGTTAGAGGCATGATTAAAGAGGGAGAGTTGGGGTCCGAGGCTCACGACAACCCATGCATGTGTGTAGTGAAGTGCAGACGAGATTAGATGAGAAGGGAAGAATCCATACTGGAGTGAAATTTAAAGGCCGCCAAATTAGGAAATGTTTTAACACTGGTAAAGAGAGAAAATACAGGAGGATGGGAGGGGGTTAGAGAGGTTAGAGATACAGCAGAATAAGAAAAATAAGATACTGGTTGAAAAAATGCAAATGAGTACCTGAAGAGAAAGGAGACTGCAAATACAGATGCTGCCCCTGCCGTGAAGCTCTGAGACTGAGTCAAGACAACGTGGCTGGCAGAGGTCCAGGTGTACAGGGGGTGCTAAGCAAACACCAGTGACCTGAAGTAGGGGTAGGCAGTTGCCACAGACACCTCCGGACCTTGCTATAATCTGCTTGGGCAAGAAAGGCCCCATCTATGCAGCCAGCCAAAGCCAAGGAGGGGAAAAATGACTTTGGAGACAGACCACCTCTTCAGCTCTAGAAAGCCAAGGCTTTGTAAGAGAAGAGATCACCAGGGCTTAGGGAAGCAGCAACACAGTGGGCCTCCGCCTGGTGAAAAACAAACAAAAGCACATGGTCTGACAGCGGCCATGCTGTCTATTTTTCTGCACCCAGATGTCTGAGACATGGTTATTCTGCTATTGTGAAGCTGTGCTATGCTATCAGAACTCACTCTCCCATGATCCTGATCTGAGTCTTGACATAAAGAAAGATGCAATCATACTGGTATAAAATATCTATCAAATGTATAAACTTGATCCAATATGAGAAAAAAATACACCCCTAGAATGAGGGACACTCTGGCAGCCTGTGTCCTTCAAACAATTATCAGTGTCATGCAAAGACTGAGAGATCTCCTCATATTAAAGAATTTAAGAAGATATGACAACTATATGCAGTGCATGATATCAGATTGGAAAAACTGAATTTGCTGTAAGTAAATGTTGGAAAATAGATGAAATTAAGCATAGGCTCTATGTGAGATAATAGCAATGCAATGTAAAATATTACAATGTGAAACATTTTTAATTTGCCCATGACACTATAGGATTGTCCTCAGGAAATAGTAACAAGTGCATTTTAGGGGCAAAGTTTGTATCTTCTCCTATCCCAAGTAAGTTTGGTTTTAAACAGGACAATAAGAGTAAACAATGTAATGCTTCTAGAGGCTTCTAGAGCGTGTAGTGAGTGAGTGTTTTGATGTCTCTTCCAAGAAAGCAATTCTGATTGTAGTTGGATTGTCACTGAAGTAGGAAAAGACCGCATGTGTGTGAGGCCCAAGACATTTTGGGGAATAGCTTTGGTTTTCAGTGCCCAGCTGCATTTCCTGCTGCTACCTCTTTCTCTAGGAAGTCGTGTGGCAGTGTATTGCCTGCCTCTTGCACCTATCTGGAGATCTGCTGTGGCTCAGACTCTAGGGGGAGTTCTGATACTCCTGGGTACTGTCCATCGGTGTCAATCACTGGTTCTTGGGTAAAACTGAGCTGCTTCATCTATCTGCCTTTGTTCTTTCTTGAAGCTCCTTTACAGCAGAGCTCTTCTTGAGTCCCAACTTTTGTGAATCCCCTTGGTTCAGTAAAGACCTCAGTAAAGCACCCACGAGGCCAGACCACCCAGTCACATAGGTGTCCCAGGCACTTCCAAATTTAAAAAGAAGGAAGGAACTGCCACTTGAGCCTTTTACTGTAGGGCCACAATAGTGCGAGCCAAATGAAGGGAAGTTCTCTTTATCAAGAGAACTATGGGAAATCGTTATGCCAATGGAAATCGGAAAAGGAAAATGTCTCTTAGCCATCCCAAGGGCCTCAGTTCACATTCACGAGCATCAAGGATGGATCTGTTAACATGGTTTTCCTACCAGTCAGCTAAATCTAAGTATTAAATGCAAAGTATGCATTTCAGGAACATTATGTGGATTTGTGGTGGTGCCTGGAGCACTCGGGGCCTATAAAAATGCAGAATGAATTACAAGGAAATATAAATACGGCATTCTCATCAGTGACAGTTATCACGGTGTCACAGTGGAGAAGGACATTGGTGATTTCCTTGTCAATGAGCGTGTTCACTGTAGCTGTGGAAAAGTGCACGACTAAGCAGAAATAGGAGTGAGTAAAGCAAGGCCTGATTCAAATGTCCACATCTTGAGAGCCTCACAGTTCAGCTCAAAGGAGGATGTGCACACTTGGGCTTGCAGCTAAGCAAGCCTGCCACTCACCACCAGGAGATCTGCTGATCTACACAGTGATGAGGAGGTTTTGTCAAAGGACAGCCTCTGAGGGCCCCTACTGCCCCCGTGTGCATTCAGGGAATGGCAGGGGCTGCCTGGTAACATGAACACTCTTGTTCCTAGGTACTCATTTTCTGTGCCTCCTTACCCAAAGGCCGTCCCAGGCATGATAATCCCTATCAGACATTTCTACCTACACCTCTACCCTTCATTCTAAAGCATCATTCAGATAAATTATGACTTTAGAGCATATAGGGTTTTAACAACCTTTTCCATTTTTTACCCAGATAAAGATTTAGAAATTTGGTTATGCATTTCACAGGCAATGATTGGTAGATTTCTGGACTGTTCTGGGCACTGGGTAAGCAAGTTCTCTGTATCCATCCATGTATCCAAAGCTTTGGGGCAGGTATCTATAGCCAGAGATCTAAAACTAATTTATCCTTGAAAGGCCTGTGGTCTGTGCTACCTTGCTAGCTTTGTAAAACATTGCATTAAGACAATCTATAAACAAGCCTAACTGTTTTGCATGAATGACAAGCAAAGGCTAGTCTTATAATTTGTTATTGGTATTTCTGATATTTATAAAAATATTATGTATATGTCATTTTGTATTTTTGGAAGTATTCATTTGGTAAAGATGTTTGAAAGTGGGATTGTTGCCCGGTGCAGTAGCTCATATCTGCAATCCTAGCTACTCAGGAGGCTAAGATCTGAGGATTGTGGTTCAAAGTCAGCCCAGGGACTAAAAAGTCAGTGAGACTCTTATCTCCAATTAACCACCAGAAAACTGGAAGTGGCACCGTGGTTCAAGCAGTAGGGCAGTAGCCTTGAGCTGAAATGCTCAGGGAAAATGCCTAGAGTTCAAGTCCCATGACCGAAAAAAAAAACCAACAGTGAATTTGTTGTTCAAATGGCAAAATGTATCTAATTTTAGATAGTTAATCAAATCACTAAATCCAGTATACATTTATGTTGTTTCTCTCTTTTAGAAAGAAGCCAGCAAAATATACAATTGTGAAAATTTACAACTCTATGAAATTCCTGGCACTCTACCAAATTCAACAGAAATTTTGGAATTCGGTTTTAATTTCTTGCCTACAATTCAAAATACAACCTTCAGTCGACTCATTTATCTTACATTTTTGGATTTAACCAGGTATTTATCTGAGTGCTTCATGTCTTCTTGGTTTATTGCTTAAGTAAAAACACAATATGTGTTCAAATCATTTCTAAGAACTTTGGGGATGCATAGAAGAAAAAATTTCACCCAGGTCAAATATAATTTGAATAAACACCAATCAAGAACCAGAAGAGAGAAAAGTACATTGTTCTTAAATGAGTTGCATTAGCAGTTGCTGTTTAAGAAGTTTCAAGGAAAACTAATAATAATGAAAATAAACCTTGTACTAAACCAGTTATCACAGTATTCTACATTTGAGCATAGGTGACAATCCTAGAGTAATGACAAATTTTGAGAAAAATTTGCAGAAGTCTGGTGGTTTATGTCTGCAGTCTTAGCTACTCAAGAGGCTGAGTTCTAAGGATCAAGGTTCAAAGCCAGCCTGGGCAGGAAAGTCCTTGAGACTTTAATCATCAATTAACCAATGTAAGGCCAGAAACGGAGATGTGTCTCAAGTGGTAAAGCATCAAGTGAGAGAGTGAGACCCTACTTTTAAGTCTCAGTACTGTAGTGTGCACACGCGGGCAAGCACACACACACACACACACACACACACACAATTTAGAAGAGAAACACACACTATTAACATTTCCCCCCATGGATTGGCTAATGAGTTCCATTACTTGGTTTAAGGGTTAGAATTAGGATTCCTAATGCTGAATCAGTGTTTGAAAACCAGTATAAGAAAGTGAGGCTCGGGGCCGGGAGTTTGGCCTAGTGGTTAAAGTGCTTGCCTAGCATGCATGAAGACCCGGGTACGATTCCTTGGTACCACATACATAGAAAAAAGCCAGAAGTGGTGCTGAGGCTCAAGGGGTAGAGCTCTAGCCTTGAGAAAGTCCAAGGACAGTGCTCAGACCCTGAGCTCAAGCCCAGGACTGGCAAAAAAAAAAAAAAGAAAGTGAGGCACAAAAACCTCAGGGATATGCAATGTGTGTGTGTGTGTGTGTGTGTGTGTGTACATGTGTGTGTGTGCAAGAGGTGCAGGGACCTATGTGCTTGTGATAGCTGCAGCAGTGCCCTCCACTTTGTGCCTTCTATATAAGCTACTACAATAGAAAAATGAGCAGTATAATGCTTAATATTTATAATCACCACTGGATGATGCCTGAGGTGAATACTGCTACCTATTTGGTGTGCGTGTGTGTATGTATTTACGTGTGCATGTAATAATCCATTGTTGAATCATTACCAGGATCAGGTTCTCCAGAATCCTGTTGTTCTGTAGGACAGTGGAACATTTTCATGTATGTCATGTGGTGGACAATAGTTCTGTAGAGTAGCAACATTTTTATATTTCACACATGGAAAAGGTGGATGCAGCATGGTAGGAAAATGTGGACATAGCATGCATAATATTCTAAGCACAATTCCAAATGTACAGACTCCCTCAAAAGTAAAGGTTGCAGCTTTCCCAAGATGGCACAGCATATTGCATACCATGCATAGTCTAGGATGCATAATATGAATATTGTATGCTACTTAAAATAGCAGTAGCTTGATTTTGCAATCAGCAAAACCATGAATGGTTCCTTACAGTATAAATGCCATTCTTTGTTTTTTCCTGCATAAAGGTGCTGGAAATTCAGAATCAATTCTGAATCAGTATTTAGAATGGAGGCTATCATAATTTCATTAACAGGCCACTTGTGGATCTGAAAGAAAGTTTGTTTGATTTTTCAGTCCTGAGGTATATTATTTAATAGTTTGTAAATGGTGGATTTGTCAATGCATGTCACTACAACAGTGCCTTTTCTTTTCCTCTAATCATGATTACATATGATTGTTTGTTTTGAGGTGTCAGATTAACTGGATACATGAAGACACTTTTAAAAGCCTTCGTCACCTGAGCACACTTGTGTTAACTGGAAATCCCCTGCTATTTATGGCTGACACGTCACTTGATGGGCCCGAGTCACTGAAACATCTGTTCTTAATCCAAACAGGAATATCCAGTCTTGAGTTTATTCCAGGGCACAATCTGAAAGACTTGGAAAGTTTGCACCTTGGGAGTAACTATATCACTTCCATTAAGCTCCCTGAACACTTCCCAACAAGGAATCTGAAAGTACTGGATTTTCAGAATAATGCCATCTACTACCTCTCTAGAAAAGATATCAATTCTCTGAAGCCATTCACTAATCTAAGCCTTAACTTTAAAGGCAATGACATTAAAGGTATTGAGCCTGGAGCTTTTGAGTCAACCATCTTCCAGAGTTTGAACTTCGGAGGGACTCGCAACTTGTCTGTGATATTCCGTGGTCTGCAGAACTCTACTATTCAATCTCTGTGGCTAGGAACATTTGAGGACACAGACCATGAAGCCATTACTATAGATATGCTCAAAGGTCTCTGTGAAATATCAGTTGAGAGCATCTACCTACAGAAACACCATTTCTTTGACCTCTCCTCTGCCATGTTTCAATGTTTTACCCGCCTGCAGGAACTGGATCTGACGGCCACTCACTTGAAAGAATTACCCGCTGGGATCGAGGGTATGAATGTGCTTAAAAAATTAGTTCTCAGTGGAAACAATTTTGACCAATTATGTTATATCAATGCTGCCAATTTTCCTTCCCTCACCCACCTGTCCATTAAAGGCAATAAGGAGAAACTTCACTTGGGGACTGGCTGTTTAGAAAAATTAGAAAATCTTCAGAAACTGGACTTAAGCCATAATTCTATAGATGCCTCTGACTGTTGCAACCTACAACTTAAAAACCTATCTCGCCTGCAAAGTCTCAACCTGAGTTTCAATGAGCCCCTAAGTCTCCAGAATGAGGCATTCCAAGCATGTCCTCACCTGGAATTCTTGGATTTGTCCTTTACCCACCTAAGTGCTAATGCTCCACAAAGTGCTTTCCAAGGCCTCCATCTCCTGAAGGTCCTCAATCTCTCTCACTGCCTTCTTGACACCAATAATCAGCATCTTCTCACTGGCCTGCCAAATCTCCAACATCTAAACTTACAGGGAAATCACTTTCCAGATGGACGTATCTCAATGATCAACCCTCTTCAGACAGTGACAAGCCTGGAGACTCTGGTTTTATCCTATTGTGATCTCTCCTCCATACATCAGCAAGCCTTCAAGGGTCTTGGAAAGATCTATCATGTCGATCTAAGCCATAACAGCCTGACAGCTAATAGCATTGATTCTCTCAGTCATCTTGAGGGTCTGCACCTCAATCTGGCCACCAATAACATCCAAATTATTCCACCCCATCTTCTTCCCATCTTGTCCCAGCAGAATACTATTAATTTAAGTGACAATCCCCTAGACTGCACTTGCTCAAATTTTTATTTTTTAACATGGTACCAAAAAAACATGCACAAAATTGAGGACTCAGAGAAGACCCTGTGTGCAAATCCTCCATCACTAAGAGGGGTTAAACCAGCTGATGTCGTGCTGAGCTGTGGGATTACAGCTGTGGGCATTTTCTTTCTCATAGTATTTTTACTCCTGTTTGCCATTGTACTCATTTTTGCAATTAAGTTCCTTCTCAGGTGGAAGTATCAACATCTTTAGTGCTGAAACTTTCCAGAGATGGAAGATACATGTATTGAGCAAACTTGCCCTACATGAAAAAACTATTGTCTGTTCATCACCACAACCATGGAGTAACTGTCATCCATTGGTGACCAGTCTTCAGATTGGGTCTTGGTGCTGGGTTAGAACCCACTGATGTTTTTCTGAGCTTCTTTACCCTGTGAGTTCGGCATAGAGAGGAAATGAGGGCCAGGGGGCCAGATGCTGTGTGAAGACAGAGTGCCCTTTCCTCATGTGGAAGTGGGTAGAAGATGAAGGAGGAAGAATTCATCCAGAAGTCATCTGCTCTCCACACACTGAACACCCTAAAACCTCTCTCACCTTGCCCCAAAAGGACATCATCAAACCCCCCACCCCAACTTGAAAGCACTGAGGCCATGTGGTCCCCCATGCCCCAAGGCTCAGGCATTGTGCTCAAGAATGAACTCTCAGAAATGTAACCATTTGGGAAATATTCTAGGACAAAGGCACAATGCTTATTTCAAATGAAAATAAGATAAATGCAATGAATTTTAAAGACTAAGCAATAGATGTTCTTCTCAAATAGACTCCATTGGTCTTCTTAATTCTTACGTTCCAAGTTTCTATAATATCTAAAGATACAAATAAGTATGAAAATAAAAAATCCTCCTTTATCACCAAAGTCTAAGAGTTCATTTGCTTCTCTCACTTTGCAACCAGACAGGGAGGCTCCCTTAAGTCTATCTGGTGTTCTGGGTTTTATGTTTCAAGCCCAGTTTTACAGGTGAGCTGAGATCTAAAGCACTGGTTTCATTTAGTGTCTGGTTCTTAGAAGCCTTTCTCCCGTAGGAGCAGGGGATCAATGGGTAGTTTGATTCCCAGGCTATCCCTCACAAGCCTATTCACCTGGGAGAATATTTAAGACAGGCCTTGCTCAGTGGAGCCTCATGGACAGAGCCATCTCTCTGCACAAGCTGTTGAGAACATGATGGGAGGTTTAGTGAGAGGAAGTTTCTGTGGAGCCTGGGATTGTCAATGAAGTTATACCCATGACAGGCAGGAAGAAGAGCCATAGACAAAGAGGACAATCTGTGTAAAGGACAGTGTCACAATTTAGGCCTTCTCAAGTCTCAATGCTTCTCACTGATGTAGGCCTCCATCCCCTCAAGTCTGGATTGTTGGACATTCTTGCTGAGAGTTTGACCATTGTATCTGTCGTCTCCATCCTCCTCATCAGAATAACCACAGAGCAGCAATATTCAGAGACATTTTATATCTACTGAACACATACAGACTTCATATCATTCCCTAAACAATACAGTATGACACTTGTTTACATAGCATTTATATAGTATGGGGTAAAGCAAGCTAGATATTAAAGTGTATGGGAGGAGGATGAAGGTTATACACAAATACCATAGCAGTTTTGTCATCGCAGGACTTGAGTATCTGTGGGAAGGTATAATGCCGTCTAATGGATCACCCCCTCACCCCATTGGAACCCCCAAATCATCTGTATAAGATCTTGATCAAGGGGCCGGGAGTTTGGCCTAGTGGTTAAGGTGCTAGCCTAGCATGCACGAAGACCCAGGTTCGATTCCTTGGTACCACATACATACCAAAAAAAAAAAAAAAAAGCCGAAAGTGGTGCTGAGGCTCAAGTGGTAGAGCTCTGGCCTTGAGAAAGTCCAAGGGGAAAAAAAAAATCTTGATCAAATTCTGCAGCCAATTTTAGGTTAGAGATATCAACTTAATCCTTAAGATCAACCTCTGAATATCCATTATCAATGTTAAAATTCCATCAGAAGAATCCCCACCCCCAAACATACACATACATACAAAGCGTGTGCACACATACACAAATCCTATCAGAATTCGCCAGCTCGTAAGTTGAAGGATTGACAGTGGGCACAATAAGAGTAGCCATGTGGGAACCATCCTTCTCCCTTCTTTTTCACCCTGAGGAAAAGCCAGAAATGTGGGGTGACCACAGTGAGGGAACTTTCAAGACTTCCGGAATCTCTAAAGGACTACTTTCCTTGCAGCCCTAAAGTTTTCAGGCTTTCTCCTCTGTCGGGAGCTCTTCCCTGATCTCACAAATCCAAACAAAAGGATTCCACACCCACGGGAAATCTCTAGTAACTTTATTGACTTCATTGTCTTCATCAGCGGGTGGCGTTGCTTCCCTTGCCTGGTTTAATTCGCCATTCTTGTCCTCTGTCTTCCTCAAATTTAAACGCTATGAGAGAGCATTTGCCCAGTGGTGTCCTAGAACATGCTCAAGACACAGTAAGGACTCAATATATCTTCATTTATTCATTCATTTTAATTGCTATTGTAAAGTTGATATACAAAAGGGTCCCAGTTACTTAAGTCAGGTAAAGAATGCAGTTCTTTTTGGGCAATGTCACCTCTTCCTTCCCTTGCTCTCTCCCAGTTTTCCCTCCCATCCTTCCGCACAAGTCGTATAGTTCCTTTTCAACTCACTGTCTAGTGAGTGCTCCTGCTGCATCTGTTCACACGGCAATGTATTTTTGAACATTGCTGACAGGTTGCCTGGCCTCTGTTCCCTGATCACTTACTGGAATCTAATTCTGCCCTAGGCCCACAACTACTGCTCACAGCTTCAGTCAATATCTCCAGTGTTTCCTGGGCATCCCATGTGTTTCTCCTCAGAATTACTCAGAGCAATGTTTAAACACTGTATTCCTCACTGGCTCTGGAAGTTCACGTAATCCCAGAACTGGGGAGGTAGAGATAGTAGGATGGCTTAAGGTCAACCTAGTCTACCTAATAAGGCCCTGACTTAAACAACAGCAGCAAGTACAACAAAACATAATAAAAACAAATAACCCCCTTAAATCTAAACAAATACACAAAATGAAGCCAGATTGAATTCTTTGTCTTATTGCCAGATAATAAGGATTCTTGTGAGCTAGGCTGGCCCTAGATTTATAATTAAATTATTGATTGCATGTACAAATTCTTCCTTATTCTAAATGGTAGGCATGTCTCTTCTTTTCTTGCATCTCAGAATGGAGTTGGAATCCCACCAGAGGAAGGCAGTCTTAGGTAACACCAACCCACTGGATTTCCTGTGGATTCTGTTGAATGTCACATCTTTCCTGCCTTTGGGGACTTAAATTGCTCATCTACCACCCACAGCCACACTAGTTTCAATACTATTTGATATAGAACTTGGACAACCAGACTGTTCTGCAAAAGAAAAGAAAAAGAAAAAACTTCTCTGTGCAGATTGCATTACACTAAAGGCCACAAGGTCCCCAGCCATGGAGAGACCTAACTGCCCTTTAGCTTTTATTTGTCAGGCACCCTCCTCTTCCATGTAATGTGACTTGCTGCTTCATAACCATGCCTTGATCTAAGGCTCTGTGACAGCTCCTCTGTTTTAAGCAACAATAAATTCACCCCACAAAGTAAGAAAGGGAGTTTGTTGATGGCGGCTGTCAGTTTTATTGCTTTATCTGGTTACTAGGATAGAATCTGTAGACATGGTGTGTTTATTGGCTTTATGTATCGCATGTTGTTGCTGCTTTGACAAGCTACTCCTATAAAAATGTGTTATTATTGCATGATGTAGCTCAGTGAGCTGACCCTGCATTTCAAAGTGTACTGAAGCAAATAGCATCAAAGTCTATAAAAGCTGACTGGCCTCCATCACAGAGCATCTCTGCGTGAGCTGCAAGTCTTACAATCTGGAGAAGAATGATACCTTCCCCTGAGCCTGCAGCCTCTGCTATTAACAGCACAGCATGGCTACAAACATAGGCATTAGCAGAAAAATTCCAAGACAGGACAATGCTCAACCATTCTTCCCTGTCTGATTTTCTGATATGTACCAACTACAATTTTAAAGTTTACAAGCATAAGAATCCACAAGGCTTTTAGTGTTTACATATATGAGAGTTAATTCGAAGAGAAGTAAATGGCAGCAGTTTTTAATCTGCTCGCAACGCTGAAAATAAACTTGAATTCCAGCAAGTAATAGTACTCACTGACAGTCAACTAAGTGATATGTTAAGGGTTTATTATATTTGAGATAATGCATGCTCTATCACATTTAGAATTAACCTGAGGTCTAGGGAACTGACCAGCTAGGCTGGCTTCCGAATCTATTCAGTGTCAGAAAAACCTAACAGATGCAGTATCCCACTCAGGTTTCCGAATACCATAAGACTAAGATCAATCCTAGAGTCTTGACCAAATGATTTTATGTAAAATTCTCTGCTCATCTTAATCGACCAATGATGGAAGCACATTAGGCTCTGTGAGTCAAATGAATGGGAGAATCTGTCAGCAATGAATAGAATGAAAACATGAAGAAGCCCTCAAGTCTGCATGATGCAGCCTAGAAGGCAATTTATTAGATGCTTCTGCTACCAGGCTGCTACACTCTTCTCCCACCTAGGATCTACTCCCACTCCAGGCAAGCTGTTTATCATTTGGAATCATGGATTCAGTCTGTGAGGCCTTAAAAAGAATTAGTCAATGGATTATACTTCAAAGCTGTGGTTGATCAGAAAAGTTAAGCAGTGAAGGTCATTCGAGTCCCGCCAATCTTCTTCGTCATCTGTAGCCAATGTTCTTTGACTATTTAAGAGGTGGCGCTAGATCCTACCAAGGTGAAGTAGAGGCCAACTGGCTTCCAGGGTGTCCCTTTTGTCCTCCTCCTTTTCTCTGCAAGCTGACTCGTGCATTTTCTGTATTGCTTTGAATCCCCCTTTCTCTTTCTCTCCATCTTAGAAACAACTTACATATACGACACTACATACATCATTAAATAAATTAGAGACTGTTCTGACTGTACTGAGGAACAACACATACTACAAACATATCTACAACCAGAGAAATACATGTTAAAATAAAACAAACTTTCCACCCACTGAACTAGCAAAGAGGGAAAGTAATACCGCAAGCAGTGGGAATGCGCGGTTCTAGGAGCTGCATGCTTCGCTCAGGGGGATGTTGACGGGGGCAGCCCCTTCCAGGACTGACTGGTGACAAATAATCAAATAATACAAAATTTACAAATTCTATGGTAGGGTAGTGTCCCATGAAAGTGCCATATGTCAGCAAAGACATTCATCCAGGTTTTCTGCAGGAGAACATTTTTGGCAGTTTGAGTGTTCACTGGGAAAGCAGACAGGCACATTTTATAATACAGGAGATTAGGAAGAAACTGGGAGCAATGGAAGAGACACAGCCAGAGTTACATCTTAAACACTGTTAGAAGAAAACTTTCAAGCAAATTAAATTTAGCAGAATTTATATGTGTAAGGGATTCATGAGTCGGGCACACTTTAAAACAGTGGAGGATAACAGAGATCTGCAATAGAGCAAAATCTAGATACATAAGGCCATATAATGTGAAGCTAATTGAAAGGACCTCCAGGATATTGAAACAAAAGCCATATAATGAATGATTGTTGTCCTTAATGTACTATGTTGTCTCTCATCTCCTTTGCTGTCCCTTGGTTATCTCATATTGTTATAGTATCTCACTTTGTTATCTGATATATTGAATTTATTTGTATTTGGTTATTTGAAATTTGATGGGGAAGGGGGGAAAAACCAAGACAGGTGGGGGGTGGGGAGGGGGAGGGAAATGGGTACCAAGACATGTGAAAGGGTATCAATGTATGTGAATTAATGCACCTTCTATCTGGCAAATATCATGTAACCCTTTTACTAATTACAATAAAAAATAAAATAAAATATAAAAAAACAGTGGAGGAAAGTATAGGAATGGAAGTGGCCGACAGAAATGGTTTGATTAGTTACAGTGGTCTTTGCCTTATTTGGGGAGGGTGTGTTGAGGTGTTTGCCTTATATGCACATTGTCTCATCATTTGGCAGTCTGTGATTGGCTGATCCTCAGCTACCTCCCAGGAATCCAGTCTTTTGGATTTTTCTGTATTGGGATTTGAATTCAGGGCCTTGCATTTGCTAGACAGGTGATCAACCACTCAAACCATACCCTCGACACATTTCGGTCCTACGTTTCAAATAGAGTTTCACTCTTTGTTCACACTAGCCTGTTTCCTGAGTAGTGGTAATGACAGGCACTCCTGCCACCATTACATCCAGGTTGCTATTAAGATGAGCTCTTGTGAACTCTTTGCCTGGACTGACCCCAAACCACAATCCTACCTTTGCCTTTCATGAAGCTAAAATTACCAGCATGAGCCACTGAACTCAAACTCAATACGTTTGTGAGCAAGGCTGCAATTTGTCTCTGTTCCTGTTCATTATGTACAGAGGCACAACTGAACAACATAAGAAGCTTCAAGGAGAAAAACCACAAAACGATATCTTATCATGATTATCTACAAAAATTAAAAAGCCATGTACACAAAATAATGCTATGTAGTTTTTCAAGATTACAAATGAAAAGTTAAACCAGTAACATAGTTGTTTATTGGGTGGGAAGTATCAGAATAAATGAAGGTCCCCTAGCAGAGGAAAAGGTTAACAATTCAAGAATTGAATTGCACCTGAGGGTCTCCAACACACGTACACAAACACACTAACACAGAGATAGAATGGAGCACACACACGTATACATGCACACACATAGAGAATAAATATCACACATACTGATACACAGTGTAATATGATGTGGCTATTATAAATAATATTTCAGACTATATTGCAAACACTGAAATATATCTGTGCTCTAATATTCAAGTAAATGAGTAGGTTGCTTACAGCATACCCACTCTTATTTCACTATTATTATTTTCATTATTATTGGTCGGTCCTGGGTCTTGAACTCTGGGCCTGGGCATTGTCCTTGAGCTCTTCAGCTCCAGGCTAGCACTCTGCCACTTGAGCCACAGTACCATTTCTGGTTTTCTGGTTGTTAATTTGAGGTATGAGTCTCATGAAGACTCAAAGCTGAGCTGGCTTTGAACCATGATCCTCAGATCTCAGCTTTCTGAGTGGCTAGGATTATAGGTGTAAGTCACCATCTCCCGGCCTATTATTTCATTTTTAGAAAAGTCATACCTAGGAATCAAAGCATGCCTCAGTTGCTGGAGAGATTTCAGTGGCTCAAGGATCTTTCTTGTCTATATTTTGAATTTTCTTTCAGTGTATTTATGTATAGACAATAGAAGGAAAAATGTGTGTGTGTGTGTGTGTGTGTGTGTGTGTGTGTGATTTTCCAAAGGAGATCATTATTTCTACCAAGGTAGAGAATAAAGAGGCCCTTGATGAGAACTAAGAGTTTCCTAAGAGTTTGTGGTTTCATGTGTTTGGTCATGATGGATCTTTCCATGTGACATGTGAGGCCACCTGACCTGTCCTCGGGACCCAGCCCACCACTGCAGTGGGACATGACCTGCATGACCACTTCCAGTGCCAACTCGAGTAGAATGTGTCCAGATCAGGAGTATTATTTCAGCATAGCACAGTGTATTCCCAAGGGTTTGGGGGTTGGTTTTTATTTGTTTTTGTTGGGGAATTTTAGTTTTTGTTTGTTTTTTACAAATGGGTGAGCTTTACCAGAAATAACAGGATCACTGAGGACATAGCATGAGTGTTGTAATTTAGCTGAAGTAGTTTATTTGTAGGGTTGATGAGAAAAGGCAATCTTATAGACTCCCAATGAAACAATGCCTTATAAATAGACATCCTTTCTACAGATGTAGATTCCCTGAAATAATCACTTCCCACCCAGCCTGTCATGTGACTGGCTGCAAGGCTGAGCCCACTGAGTAAGGCACAAACACTGCTATGACATTCCATTATTGTCCTGAGCTTCAGGGTTTAACCAAGATATACACTTATTACTCCTCTGATCTTTATAATTTATTTCCTTCTCCTGACTTTGGGCTTGATTTCTTCATTCTTTTCAAAAAGCCTGATATGAATTGTCATATTATTTGTGTAAATCTTTTCTTTTAGGTAGACACTGCTATTACTTTCCTTCTTAATACGGACTACATTTGCTTTATCCTCTAGGGTTTGGTATGTCATGTTACCACTTTTGTCTCATGGGCGGAATTTTAAAATTGCTTCTATTATCTCCTTAATAGTCCACTATTGATAAAGGTGTTGTTGGGTCCCTATGTGTTAAAGAGAATTAGACAATTTCTCTTGCTGTTTCCATCTCATTTCTTTCCTTTGCCATGAGAGGAGATGCGGGACATTATTTATGCTGTTGTGAATTTGTTAAAACTGTTGACTGATGCATGGTGCATTCTAGAAAAGGTTTCACGTGCTGATGAAAAGAACATATTCTGCAGCTGATTCTGTGAAGCTCTGTTAAGCACATGTGATATACAATGTAATTTAACTGTTTCTTTTCTTTTTGGTAGGGAGTCTGCATAACATATCTATTGGTAAAAGTATGGTTGAAATTGAAATTCCCCTCAAATCCCATACAATTTGGAAACAAAGTGTGTGTGTGTGTGTGTGTGTGTGTGTGTGTGTGTGTGTGTGTGTGGTGTGTGGTGTGTATACTGGGTCATAAAGTCAGAGTTTTATGCTCTCATATTTTAGCTTATGACTGATGCTTTATCATTTAAGATATATCTCCAGTTCTGGTTTTGCTGGTTAATTGGAGATAAGAGGTTCCTAATTGTGTGTGCCTGAGCTGGCTCTGAGCCATTATCCTCAGATCTTAGCTTCCTAAGGAACAAGAGTTATAGGCATGAGTCATTAGTTCCTGGCTATACATAATTCTTTATGCAAATAAATTAAGACATGGTTGATGAAGCTAAAGTAGGAGAGATCATGCCTTCTTTTTGGAGAATTAATTTTATTGACCTAAGTAGAATAATTGATGGTTTCAAAGTGGGAGAGAAATAGCATACAAAATATAACTGAGTGGATGACAAAGGTTATAGATTTGTGAAGCTGCCTTTTGTGAAAGAAGTTTATATGACAAGTTGGTTAAAATTAGAAGAGAATTATGATTTTGCTGAGCATTGAGCCTGATATAAAAATAAGTAGGCACAAAAATTTGATTCCATATGTTCTTTTCTATTAGTAAAAGTTTTAAGCCTTAATTTATTATAAGTTTCCTAGAATCAGATCCTAAGTGATTAGGAATGAACCAAATTTGGAATGGTTCAAAGGAGTCCTACAACCTCTGAAATGGAGATAGTTATTAGATCCGTTTGAGAAACTAATGTGTGCAGAAGTCTTTGTAAAAATAAGTGGTTCTGGATAGTCTTTGAATTGCATTTGGAGGAAGGTGTTAAAATGTGCTTCAAAAAGCCACATAAGGGGCCGGGAGTTTGGCCTAGTGGTAGAGTGCTTGCCTAGCATGCACGAAGACCCAGGTTTGATTCCTCATTACCACATATATAGCAAAATGCCAGAAGTGGTGCTGTGGCTCAAGTGGTAGAGCTCTGACTTTGAGAAAGCCCAAGGACAATGCTCAGGCCCTGAGTTCATGCCCAGGACTGGCAAAAAAAAAAATCCACATAAAATTCATAGGAATCTAAAAGTGTAATGCCATCAGTCGTAATTCTTATAGCCTTAAGGAATGTATGCAATGCACCCTGAGTTTCCTTGTCAATTCCACCCTTGTTGTGGTGAAATCTCACCAGATATCCAATCATGGCCATCTTCCCTCTCATCATTTTACAGATGGTTAATTATGTTCTCTGGCCTGAAATGTTTTCATTTTAAGGAAAGTTCATAGAAAGGACTCAGCCAAATATAGATTTCAGAAAACTTTGGGGTCTTATCAGAAGAGCAAGAATTCCTAGCATGCTAATGAAGTCACTTTATATGACTGCTATTCCATCATCAGGCAAGAGTTTTCTGAAGATCAGTAAATGCCTCTCCCATCTTCACACTGGACTAGTTAGATCGCTGAGATGTGCAACTTGAGGTTGATTAACCTCTTCAAGGTTGATCCAAAGCGGACAGTCTCTAATGGTCTACTTAATGGAGGGTACTATTCCATGAAGTAGAAAGACAAAACTGGCTTCTAAAAGGAAGTTAATCCAGCATAAATTCACTGAAGGAATCCAGCCTGGTTGTTCCCAAATCTTTAAAACTTCATTGCTAAAGGATCTGTATGCCAACTAATTATAAAATAATTCTAATTCTGGGAAAACTTTCTGGTTCTGTGACTGCTCCTTCACACTTCCCCACCTAGACTAAAGCTTTAGGCTTTTAAGTAGCATCATTATTTTACAACTTCAGTGTCCTGGAGTACTATAATTGTACATCCGTTGGAACTTTAAGGCAAAGCCAACTGGGGAACAGCTTCCCCAGAAGCTGTTTCATGTGCTGACTAAAAGAATGTATCCTGCAGCTTCTCAGATTCTTAGGATTTTCAGTGGTCCTTTTGAACCAGAATGTACAAGATTCTCATGCAATTTGAGTGCATGCTGAAGTAGAGACATGTTGCTAGATTTCAAGTCATCAACCCATTTTCCTCTTACAAGGGCTTGACTGTTGAGTGCCTGTGTTGAGTCCCACATGGATGGAGGGGGATTAGTGTCAGCTCAATGGTGGAAGCAATTATCTTTTAGTTAATACCTATATCCAGCTCATAAATTCTCTGGTCTTCTGGGTAATCTTGAACTCATAACTTTTCCCAACTGCTATTGTTGCTGCAAGAAAGAATTGGTAATTTCTGTAGATTGTAACTCCACATCAATATATTGTTAATGATCTACAAAAAACAATGCCTTGAGCATAAGAAAACATATTGCCCCTAAAAGAATCTGCTTGAGAAATACTATAATCCCCAATGAATTTAACCATGCTTGCATTAAAAAAACAAACTCAAGTAGCCATATGTATACTATGGCACAAACATTATGTTCCAGTGACCAAATACAAAGGGATGTGATTGTCCAAATGCCTGCTTTTTAGTGACATTGTGTTTTTTTTACCCAGTCTGGATCAATGTAGGTTCTTCTGAAACTTCCAACTTTTGATTAACTAAAGGGTATATTTTCAACTCTGAATTTTTATAAGCAATTATTGTGGTTAATATTGGCCCCGAGATGCAGTTTAGTCTATTAAGTACCAATAAAACAATCGCTTCTATAATAGCCATTTTTTAAGAATTTATTAATGTTGATTTTTACATCATATTTTAAATGACAAGTTTAACAAACAAGTGTTCAAGGAGGGAATCTCTATTTACAATCACTGGGACTTAGTATTTAGAACTTAATCAAAATTAGGCTAAGGGTTTGTATGTCATAGAAACATATTAATTTAAGAAATAAAACATTATGTCTATAGAGTCATAGGTTTTTATGTCTATATAGTTATGTTTATATTTCCATTACCATGTCCATAGCGTCGGGTATGCAGTTATTGGGTCCTCGCTCTTGTACTCTTTGGATTTAATAGCCACATATTAGTGATACCATGCACCTTTTGTTCCTTAGGTCTTGACTTGTCTCACTCAACATGATTCGCTCTAGGTTCATCAATTTCCCTGCGAATGTCATTATTTTATCTTGTCTGTTGGCTATGTAGAATTCCATTGTGTATATATACCACACTTTCTGTATTCATTCATCTGCAGTAGGGCATCTGCATTGTTTCCATTGCCTGGCTATTGTGAATAGTGCAGAGAGGAACATAGCTGAGCAGGTGTCCTTATCATATCTTGGGTTATGATGTTCAGGGTAGATGCCCCAAGGCATCTTATTGGTTCTCAGAAGGCAAGCTGGGCTACTGGTATGCCCTTCAGTTCCCTGCTGTGTTTCCACTGCTTTGGCCAGGAGTCTTTGACTGTGGGGGCACTTTGGTGCTGTCTTGCTCAGGATTCCCAGCTGGGGGGTGCCTGGCTCAATATTTGAGTGGGACAGATGCTGGTTCTCAGATTCCCACAGACCTCACCCACTGTTGTAAGGCAAGGTCTCAGCGCCCCCCATTCTCCAGACCCAGTGGCCTGGGAGAGGAACCTGTTGGGCATGTGAGCTGGGACACCTCTGCCCCCTTTGGTGGGGTGCTGGGTTTTTGTGCCCGCCAGGCTGTCAGTCTCCAAACTCCTGGGAGAGGATCCTGTTGGGCGGGTGCTAGCAGGGACACCTCCGCCCCCTTTGGTGGGGTGCTGGGTTTTGCGCCCACCCACCTCCCTGTCAGTCTCTGGACAAAGGCCTGTGAGAGGATCCTGTTGGACGGGTGCTATCAGGGACAGCTCCGCCCCCTTAGGTGGGGTGCTGGATTTTAGCGCCTGCCAGCCTGTCAGTCTCCAGTCCTCCAGTCCGAGGCCTGGGGGAGGAGGCTGTTGGGAGAGTGGGGGCTGGGACACCCCCGCCTCCCTTGGTGGGGTGCTGGGTCTTAGCACAGCCCGCCTGTCAGTCGCCAGTCAATGGCCTGGGGGAGAAGGCTGTTGAGGGAAGGGACAGGATTCTAAATTCCTTGCCCCCCCTGCTCCTGCCAGTCTTTCTCAGGTGGGGTGGAGGGGTCTGAGTTAAGTTCTATAGCTTGGCACCAGCTCTGCTTTCCTGATGGGTTTGGGGACCCGCTGGGCTACTCACTCCTCTGCGTTTGCTGTGGGTGCTGCACGGTGTTGGAGAATCCTTCACTCCCCTCGGATCTCCGCTGCCACCTGTGGTCCACATCTGGGTTCTGCTTCTTGCTGTTCTGGTTCCATGTCTGGGTTCCGCTGCTTCTGGGGCTCGCTGGCCCGATCCTTTGCTGTTTTCTGCAGTGGTTGGGGCTGCCCGGCCCGGCGCCCCTGCCCCGCTTTTCGCAGCTTGGATCCGGCAGCTAGGGGTAGGGGAGGGGTCCTTGCATTCCGAATTCTTTCAGAAAGTTGGATGTGAGCTTTATCTGGATTTCTTTTCCGGTTTGAGTCCTTTTCCGTTGCTTCTTGAGTTTGTTGTGGATTTCTTAAGGTAATTGGCTCGTGGGACTCCCTGGTTCTGCCTTTTTGTTGGAGAGAGCTAGGCAGTGTCCCTATTGTCTTGGCGCCATCTTCCGCCTCGTTATAATAGAGAATACTTTATTAGTTTCTGTAAGCAAACCCACGTAGATAAGACCTTACATATTTAATACAGTGTGTTTACCCCTGTACAAATGAAAAAAAGTTTAACGTTTCTAGACCAATATGTATAATAGCCATTTTTAAATGAGACATTTAGTAGAGAGAGTTGCTCTCTAATCAGTGAGCGGTGAATTGTGCAGGCAATGAAAACCTGGGTCATGATTCTGTCCCCTTTCCTCTTTATGTCTGTGCAGTCTAAGAGAAAAAAAAGTGACTCTTAGCTAATGATCGAGGGTAAGTGTTAGGGCTGTCCAGTCAGATTGCAGAAGTTAAGTGTTAGTCCTGCCAACCATCTGAGTTTTGGTTTTCTAACACTAGCAAAGACATGACACTGTACTTCACCATTGGGCAGGGCCCAGTAAAAATGTTATCAGTTTATTGAGAGTAGTATGCCTGGAAAAGGTTAACGTAGTTTCCTCAGAACTTTGGTTAGCTCCCACAAGAATGATTTTTTTTTCTTTTGGTTGGTCATGGGGCTTGAACTCTGGGTCTGGGCGTTATCCCTGAGCTCTTCAGCCCAAGGCTACGACCCTACCCCTTGAGCCACAGCACCACTTCCAGTTTTCTGGTGGTTAATTGGAGATAAGAGTTTCATGGACTTTAGTGCCTGGTGCCTGGGCTGGCTTTGATCCATGATCCTCCAACTTCAGCCTCCTGAGTAGCTAGGATTACAAGCATGAGCCACTGCACCCAGCAAGAATGAATTTTTATTAACAGGAGGAGGGGGAGGGGGAAGAGGAGGAGGAGGAGGAGGAGAAGGAGGAGGAGGAGGAGGAGGAGGAGGCAGCTGCTGCAGCAGCGTGTCCCATGAATCGCCCTGTGGTCCTTTCTTTCTCTGTGACCTCTTCTATACTTGCTAGCCAGTGGCTGAGCCTAGGACCTCTGAAGTTGAACCTTCCATTTCAGATCAATCTCTTCAACAAATAATAATAAGTATCTATGTTCAGGTGTTTTGTAATAGCAATATAGACTAGGAGTACATTAAAGACTAGGAGTACATCTTTATCTCAGTGGCATGGAACTACTTACACAGTGTAAGCAGGATAGTAACATACTGTGTATGCATTTGAGGAATCTCTCTCTCTCTCTCTCTCTCTCTCTCTCTCTCTCTCTCTCTTTCTCTCTCTCTCTTAGTTGTAAAGAATGAACTAGTAAGGTAAGTTAGGCACCTACTGGAGTGAAAAAGAGCCTAGTATAGTTAGAGACCAGAGCAAGGAGGATGTAGGGAAATGTGGGAAGCACGAGTATCTATGGGAACAAGTACTCAGAGGAGGAGGAGATAGAAATTCTCAAGAAAAACAGGTGAAGAAGGTTGATAGGACTGGGGATAAGGAAGATGAGGGGAACCTGGAAAACTAGGGGAGGTTCCATGAAAATGATACCTGGGGGTTGGCGCTGCACCCTGGGTAGTACTCAGAGCAGTTCTCATGGCCTGGTGGATAGAAGCCATGTCCTAAGGTAGTGAAGAGTGATGGGAAGACTAGAAAGTATCAAATACAGAGATGTCTCAGGAAGCCAGAAAGGAGTGAAAAGAAACTGTTTAGAGTATATTTCTTTAGCCAGAGTCAGACAGGAGAGAGCAAAAGGAATGTGAAGGGATAGGCTCGTAATGGATGAGGTGCTGGGAGAACATGAGGTGACATGGACGATAGGCTCTCTCTTTCATGGGGGGTCGTGGTGAGGGTGAATGTGGAAGTCCTGAAGGAAAGGAAGTTTGGAAGAAGTTAGTGGATAGAAATTAGAAGTTAGAGGAAAGAGTTGGATGCTGTTTATGTTTATATTTTGTTTTGTGTTGTTTTGAATGGATGGGCAGAATCGGTCTTGGGGCTTCAACTCAGGGCCTGGATGTCATCCCTGAGTGTTCTTGTTCAAGGGTAGCACTCTACCACTTTCTAGTTTGTAGGTGGCTAATTGGAGTCTCACAGCTTTTTCTGCCCAAGCTGGCATCCAATTGTGATCCTCAGAACTCAGTCCCCTGAGTAACTAGGATTGCAGGTATGAGCCACCAGTACCCTGCTAGAGGATGAATTTTTAATGTATGGCCTAAAGCAAAAAAGGTAAAGCATTCCATTCACCAAAACCCAGTTCTGGAAAACCCACCCTTTGTGTATTAATTGGTAATGCTTTTGAGGTGATATGTATTTGAAAAACACACAGTCATCTTTTCATGCTAAATTTTTATTCAATGTTATGCAACTGCATAAGTATAAATATTTGTTCAGTATACAACAATTATGACATCCATTGGGGGAAGGGGGTTCTTAGAGAAAATAAGACTGCAAACACTTTATTGCACAGATCCTAACAAACTTTTAAGCTGGTAAGTTTACAGCTGGGAGCACTTACCAAGGAACACATCTTAACAACCACAAAGAGACTGACCAAACCAAACACAGAACTTCTAACCAGCTGACTGGAGTCACAACAACAAACAGGTATCACATGAATGCAACCTTAAGTACTCTTTAATCATCCAAAATGCAAAAAAAACATATTTGGCAAAAAAATGATAATACACTATACAAAATATACATAAAAATATCCTTTGTAAACAAGCAGCTAATTGTGCTTCAAAGAAAACTGGACAATGAAAAGAAAAGAAAAAAAAGCAAAGGTTGTAAACCATGAACTATCTCCTGGATACACCTGTCTTGATGTCTTAGTGTTGAAAGCTTAGGTTATGTAAGGACTGGCAAATAGATATGTATCCTAACTGTTGAGACTACTTTTGAATCCCATTTTAAGTTCTTGTGAAAAATCTGTTTATTCGACAGGTTCACAGTGTAGTGAGGAGGAATAGCTAAAAGTTTGGGAATAGCTAAAAATTGCATGGGGGTGAAACAAGGGCAGTGAAGACATCTTTTTTTTTTCTTTTTCCTCTCTTATTATTATTATTTTTCTGCCATTCACAACTTACTTTACAAGAAAGGATGATTGCAAAGTCAGTTATGTCTTTGTTTTTGGGGTCTTTACAGTCTTTCCAAAGGATTTATAATCCACAGGGCTGTACAATGATGCTGTGCTTAAACAATTTTATAGCATACAGATACACAGACATCACCAAGGGGAGAGGGAAGTTGATGCTAGACTGGTAATTGATTGGTAATTATTTTTCCTCTTATAAAACCAAAGTCTTGTCTAGGATCCCAAACATCTAATAAATACTCATCTGCATTGTCTCTTAGTGCCTTAGTACTTATGTCAGCAAGTGCCATCTTACAATTCAAAACAAGCCACCCCAAACTACAATGACAACAACAACAACAAAACAATCGAAAACCCTCAGCACTAAAAATGATTTGACAAATTCTACACATTCCATGGTATACAAAATTTAAATAAGGCTTAGCAAAAGTAAAAAAGGACGGTCACATTCAAGCACCAAATAGCTCCACTAAGTCTTTGTTACAAAAAAAAGTTGCTCTTTATTACTACAGTATTTGTCTTTGCATACAAATAAAGAGATCATGTTATGAAATAGATGGAGCTACTCGATGCATCAGAAACGAATGTGAAACCCAGGAAACTTGCTAAAAACAGCAAGCTTCATCTACAACATAAGGCCCCCGCTATGTTTAAAATGTATCTGATGTCCTGATTATTCTTTAGTATATATGCTATGATGCCAAAATCCACCTCCCCCCCTTTCTTTTCTTCCAAAAAAAAAAAAAAAAGCAAATTTAAAACCTCTTCCAATGCCTGAAGCTTATATCACTTGACCTAAGTACTAGCAGATTTGTGTGCAGCCAGCGATTTTCATTCGAGAACAGGGCTAGTGCAGAACCACAAAACTTGTAGTTGGACCTGCCACTCCCAACAGAGAGGCCTGAGTGTAAGAGCTTTAAAAGAAGAGAAAGAAAGAACAGAAATAAAGCTGATGTGTGTTTATAGTCTCTGCTCTTCCTCACATGAAGACCAAACATGGAGTTCAGAGACAAGGACAACTGACCCTTTGGACAATGGGCCCCAAGGACCAGAACACCCATGATGGTGACTGTGAAATACATGGCTAGCTCCATTTGCTCTGCCCATTCTTAATGGAGGAATGCAAATGCAGCAGTCAGAGCAGTTCTTGCTTTAGATCTGGAAATCTAGGTAGCCAGATACAGTACTATCAGAAACTCTGCTTAAAAATACACATTAAAAACTCACAATCTACTGAAGTTAGGGCTTTCCGTTCACCTTGAACTCTACTTATAAAAACAGCCTTGAAATAGTCTCAAACCACAGATCAAAACATGTAGGTGAATGTGTACATGTATGAATATGGATGTCTCTATAGTTCAACACATACCCAGTTTTGACCATTATACTTCATTACTATGACATGATAGCGGTAAAGATCTTAATTCAGAAAAGTTGTAGGTGATGATGCAATTGCAGCAGCAATGTAATCAACTCTACATCCCAAACCAAACACATCGCTA
Organism: Megascapheus bottae; assembly: GCF_031878675.1. Lineage (NCBI taxonomy): Eukaryota > Metazoa > Chordata > Mammalia > Rodentia > Geomyidae > Megascapheus > Megascapheus bottae. The sequence goes on along the minus strand of NC_143512.1, from coordinate 42,753,403 downwards.
GATATTTACAGAGACAATCTCTTTCCTCACCAATGTGCCATATACTACTTTGTTTCGTACAAACACTATCTGGTAAGCTTCATCAGTTCCCGCCTGTGAAGGCATGTGGAAGGAGGTTTCCTCTTTCTGTCTCTATTCTCCTCTTCCTCCTCAGTGAGACTCCAGGCCCTTGCCTGGTGGACATCCCAACACAGTGCTGGTTTGAATTGGTGGTCAAGACCCAATTCCAGAGCCGGGCTGGGTCCCCAGAGCCCCGTCCTGTTAGGACGCTTTTTTGTGAGGGCTGCTACGCAAACTCTCTTTGCCTCTCCTCTGCCGCACCACAAAGTCCTTCTCAGAGGAAAGGGTGAGGGGGCGGTCAGGGCTTGGTGCCAGGGGTACCTTGGTCACCTCCCTGCCCGTGTTCTGTTTCCTGGCTGCAGGAAGCTGGGTGGAGGTAGGCTCTCTCCCTTTGGCTTCTCCCATGGTGGCAGTTACAGACAGGGCCCTGTGCCGATGGCCAGGTCCACCTGGTGCATGGGGGTCAGCGTGGTGTGAGTCCTGGGCAGCGGTGGAGAGGCGGAAGGTTGGCAAAGAGTCACTCTTTGTCATCTGGGTTCTTCCATCCTCCTCAGACTGGGTCTTCCAGTGGTCTCTGTGGCTGGAGGCCAGGGGCTCAGGAATGCCTGCCTTGGTCTTGGGAGAAGACAGGTCAGTGCTGACTGTGGCGGGCTCTGACTCGCCTGGCCGGTTCTCAGGGAAACTGGAGCAGCTCAGGGTCTTCTCCGGGAGGGTGGCAGAGCGGAGGGTACTCTGCCCAGTGGCCGAAGGTGAACGTTTCATGGGAGTAGACTTACTAGTCTCCGCCGGTGGCTTCTGGGAAGCAGGCATTTTTCCCCGGGCCTCTGGGAAGCCCTTCCCCATCCCCATAGCTGACTTCTCAGAGCCTTTCACCCTTGTATCTCCATGCACCAGGGAAGGGCTGGCTTCAGGCTGGTTGTTGTTGGCTGCTGGAACATAAAGTGCTTCCGTGCATTTCTTGACTTCCGGCTTCCTATCCATGGGGGTGGCCTGCTGACTCAGACTTCTGTCTGTCTGTCTGCACAGAGCAGGGCAGTCCTTCACAGTGGATGGTTTGGGGTGCTTTGGAGACAGGCTTTGCTTTTCACTGGCAGTGGGAAGTGTCTGGTCTAGGGCCTCTGGGTGTCCTTGCCTTGGCAGATGTGCAGGCTTCTCTTGCCTATCTAGTGGCCTCCGTCCATGCACGGTGGCCTCCAGCTCGGCATTAAGAGGAGCCCCTTCCCCAGGCAGTGGGATGGGAGAAGCCCCTTCTCCACGGCCCATCACCTCACTGGCTTTGCCCTGGGTGGCTGAGATGGCAGGAAACACATCCACACATTTACTAGAGCTTTTTCCCTCTCTGCTGCAGCCACCCAGGGGCTGAGTGGCAGATTCTTTGCTTGTTTTCTGTGATGACAGCGACCTGTCTGGGGGCTTGGACTTGGGGGGGCTGGGGTCAAGGGTGGGCCGGGGCTTGGGGCAGCTGCTCTCAGTGTGCACAGGGGCAGGCCTGGTAGAGTCCTGGAGGCAGAGACTGGGTTCTGCAGCAGTAGGCTTAGAAGCAGGCTCCCTGCTGGAAGCATGGCATGGACTCTCGCAATGCTGCCACATGGCCATGCCGGGTAGCTCTTTGGTTGTCAGGAGAAGTTGAGGGCCACTGCTGGCCACTCTTTGAGGAGGCAGGTCCTTCCTCTCTGGCTCCTTGGGACTCTGTTTCTGCAAAGGAATGAAAGCAGGCAGCTTTTCACCCTTCTCGCTCTCAGTTCCGGGAGGCTGCAGAGGACGGCGGGCAGGAGGCACTTCAGGCTTGGAGTCCAGGCTGCTTCTCCCTTTGCTCGCCTCTTTCTCACAGTGGTTCCCAGAAAAGGACCAGGAGGAATCCTCCCTGGCCAGGGGTCTGACCTCATCTCGGCCATCTTTCTGGTTTGTGTTTGTACAAGCCCCCCCTGCTTTCTCCATAGCTTGCATCTGCATGTGGACATCTGGGTGGCTCCTTCCCCCAAAAGGCAGAGTTTTGGAATTGTCACCTGCTTTAGCAGTCTCTGGTGGACACAGCTCCACTGAGGGCTCTCGGAGCATACCAGCCCTCGTGACAACCCGCTCACTCCGGGCCGCGGCGGGCCCCCTTTCAGACCTTTCTTTCAGACTTGGCTTCTCTCTTGGGAGGACCTCTTTGGGTGGCGAGGGGCCACATGGCCCGGGGGGAGCCGTGCTAGAGATGACCTTGGTGTCTGTGGAGCGCTCTGGGTGTTTGGAAGCTCGGTCTCTCTGCTGGGGCTCACTCTCTGCACCTGCCGCAATGCTCCTGGCAGCAGGATGGGCAGCTTTCCTGGACTGTTTTAACTCTGGGTCTGTCAAGGGGGCTGCTGCTGAGTTTTGGAGACCCCGGGCAGGTGGGGAGAACCGAGGCTCCAGCAGGCAGGATTTATTTGTCTTTAAGCTGGCGGAATCACCCTTTTTCCCTCTGCTGCCAGGGAGGGTGGGCGGCCCGGAGGGTGTCAGGTCGTCAGCTGGGCTGGGGCTCTGTGCAGGCTCCGGGGAAGGCAACTGTGTCTTAGAGGCATGAGGTCCGGACAGGAGAGCGATGTCCAGGGTACCCTCGATGGGCTTCAGGCACGAGACTGACCTGCCTTCCAACTTGTACTCAGAGGGGCTCTTCCTGACTGGGGATTCAGGAACGGCCAGGCCCGGCTTCTCTGCCCCGCCATCCCCCCGGCCAGCTAAGGCTTTGAGGGGTACAAAGGACACCCCACTCATCGGAGCCCCGTGGGCACTGCTGACAAATGCCCGGCCCTCACATGCTGGAGGAGGTTCTTGGTGACCACTGGAAGGCCGGCCTGGATTTCCCGGCAAGCATTCGTGATTGTTGGATGCCATCTTGGTCTTCAGCATATCATCTTTGTCATCCAGGGACATTTTCTTTCGGAGGTAATCAATATTGGCCAGCTTGCTGTCTAACTTGTCATTTCGAAGGAATTCCTTTGCCTGGGAACTCTTCCCTGTGTGTTCACCTTTTGCAGGGGCAGACCTCTCAGGGGAGGGACAGAGACTGTCCTGGAGGCTGGTAGGGGTGGAAGCCCGTTTAAAGTCTCCTGCACCGTGGCTGTGCTCCCCAGGGGCCAGGCTGTGGCCAGGCACTGTCCCATCTACAGTCAACCCCTCGCTGGCCCGCACGCTGGCCTGCTTGTGAAGAGCATCTTTTAACAGGCTGCCTAGAGACGGGGCCTCCACTGCTTTGTTATCAAAATGACTTGACCTATCTAACGCCGCCTTGGGGTAGCTTTTCTTCTCTCTCTCTTCTAGCCTAAACAGAGCGTGGCTTTCACAATCACTGCTGAGGCTGGGGGTTTTCTGATGGGAGTCCTGTTTCTCTGGGAGGCCATCTGGTTTCTTCATGACCACTTTGGCCTTCAGTTTGTCTCTATCCAGGTCATCCACAGATTCCTGCCGGCCCAACTTCCGGGACACTGGGCGTTTCAGGCAACCTTGTTCTACAGGCCGGGCCCGGCTGAGGGATGGGGCATCACAGACATTTTCCTCTAGGCTCTGCAGGGTGGCCTCCCTCTGGGACTGTTCCCTCTGCACCTCCTCCTGGGTCACCTCCAGGCTGTGCTTGCGGGAGCACACGTGCTTCTTGTCACTGCTGTAGGAAGGGGAGAGTTTTTCCTCAGACTGCACCCGCTTGAGCAGCGGGGAGCGTGGGGGCTCGGCGCTCTTGGGCCTCACGATGTGTCTGACGATTGTGGGAGGAGAATGCATCTTGTTGGGGAAGGCTTGTGCCATCTTGGCATTGCCCAGTGAGTGTCCTAGCAGAGGGGAGGGTGAGCGCTGAGGGGAGGTGGGCTGGGGGGTGGGGGAAGGGGTCCGTGCCAATGGGGACAGTGGGATGCTGCCAGCTGACTTTCGTCTTCCAGAGCGGTACCGCTGTCCACTGAGTTTGGGGGCCAGGCCGTGGAGAGTGCTTGGGCGGATGTGCCCAGACCCTGCTGGGGAATTGGGAGCACTAGAACTTGGGGAGCTGCTCTGGGAGGAATTCGTACCTGTGGGTGAAAGATAGAAGGTTGTGAGTACCCTTCATCCTTCCTCTGTCCTGCCATGCTTCGCCTCCCCCCCCCCCAGGGCTGCCAGTAATGGTGAGGGGTGAATGCTTCTCATGGAAATCCCCCCATGGTCAGAGCAGCCCCATCCTCCCTCCAGCACCTGCTCTCCCCAGGCTGGTTTGAGCTCCTGCACCCCAGGCAGGACCAAGGATGACTTTGCCTCCTTCTCATCCTCTAGGGCAGGAAGACCTGGAGACTCACTCACCAGAGGGGAAGTCAGGGGTTGAGCGATAGCTAGGTGTGGGGGAGCGAGGAGACAAACTGTGAGTTGGGGAGCCCGGGAGGCTCTCTCCTGATGACAGGGATCGGTTCAAGCAGGAGAAACTTCGGCTGGTGTGGAGCAAAGGAGAAGGCTGCTTGGCTAGCTTTTTGAAAAGAGATCTCCTCCTAGAGTGGAGACAGGAAATAACAGATCAGGTTTCCTTTCAGATCCACTCCTCCCTGCCCTCAGTAGCATGTCTTCATTCAGTGCCTGAGTGTCAGGGGTAGGGAACAGATCTGTAGATGTGCAAGTAGGATGCCACTTTCTCATGAAACTGGGTGCTGGTGGCTCACACCTGTAATCTGAGGAGGAGAAGGAGGAGAGGGAGAGGAGGAGGAGGAGGAGGGGGAGGGAAAGGAGGAGGGGGAGGAGGAATAGTCTAGGCTAGTATTCATGCAGGTTCATTTAATTCCAAACACAAAGGAAGATCTGGGAAAAAGAGGTATAAATACATTTAAACACACACACACACACACACACACACACACACACACACACACACACACACACATATACACATACTCATTAGGTTTATGGTAAGAGTTATTTTTGTGTGAAAGCTTCTGAGTGCATACCTTATATATGTTGGCATGATTTAATCAAGAATAATACAAAATAAAACCATGGGAAATGAAACCATTACTCTGGATACAGAATTGTGTTATAGAGTGATACAGAGCAGAGGCTTTATCTGTGGAGGGCTATTTGCTGGGCTCATTCCATTGTGGGCTCTTGAATATTTCCAATAACAATGCAGGCTGTGTTTACATGGAAGACACCCGGCGAGGTAAAGTGGAGGACTTTCATATCAGTAGACAGCAGACACCGTGGCACAGACAAACTGAGCATGTGGGGCTCAATGAGCGAAAGATAAAAAATACTAATGCTACAGCTGCCCCAGGCTTATCTGCACATGTGGCTGGCTGGAGCTCTTTTGCTATCAAGGTGAGCTTAAACAGAAAACTGAAATGCACAAACAAAACATAAAGAACAGCCTAAAAGACTAAAAGGAGCCTACAACTTATGGGAACACCTTGCTTTCTCTCTACTCCTGTAGTGACGTGAATGAGAAACTACTTTCTATTCTTTTACCTCTATTCTCGTTTGTCTGTAGATTGCTAGGTCATATGCCTATCTTACTATGCTGACACTTGCCCAGCTGTAGAAATTCGTTGATCTGCTACCCTGAGGAATGAGAATTAGACTTGCATACAATTGCTTTCTGACCCCCAGTACCTTCTGCTGCCTCTTTTTTATTCTTCCCAATATAACAGATTCCATGTTTAGTGTCTACATCACATGGACTATGGAAAGGATAATCCTGATTTTCTTCTTGTATAACTTTATTTTTCCCAGAGCCAGTCACTCATTTTCCATGGTATCTCTACTGAAAGTCTTCCTATGATGACTAAGTCAAGTCCAAGTGAGTGAAGGAAATAGGTTACAGTGCACCAAAGCCAAGCCCACGTGGCAAGAAATATCCCTGCCTAGAGCACAAGCCTGCATCTTACTTTTCTCTACACATAGTTGGATATAAAATATCCCCCTTAAAACCAGGCAGCCAGCATATGTTACCTGGCTGGGCTTCTGTTAATTAGAAAGAGCTTCTTTGTTTCTAGGGCTATATTTGAAAGCTTACCGTTATTTTGGTATGTCTGGTATTACAAAATAGCCATGTTTACATCAGTAAAGAACATTTAAAATGCAGATATAATGTGTGAAAAACTGCCTGATGGCCCAGTTCCTGAAATCCACCTCTACTGAAATGAATTCTAGAGGCTTAAAAATTAACCAAGGGCACTTTGTGGTACTCACAGGTGATGAATAGTAATAGAATATTTGTACCATACAATATATGAATAATCTTCCTATGAAAAAGATTGGTATTAACAAATAGGAACTTGAATGTACACACGTGTGTAAATAGGGCACAAGATTTCTCACGGTGAACTTGATCTGCCATTGTGTATGTTAAGGAACAATTTTTCTCTTGCATGAGTGAGCGTACACCAGGCTTGGGAAGATGAATTTAACTAACCTCTCTAGACTTTCCTTCTTCTTAGACTTCTTGCTCCGCCTCACCATCCGGCTCTTATAGCTGTTTCTCCTGGCTGGTCCTGTTTTGATTGATGTGTTTTCAAACGGGGTTGTGGTGATTGACACCTTATTTCCGCTCTATTAAAAGGAAAAAAAGGAAAAAAGATGAGGAGGTATTAAAGAGAAATGATATAATCAAGCAAGATCTGAACTGAGATAAAGATTGGGAGACAAAAGAGACAGAGGGGATTTATCCAAAAGTTCTTCCATTTCTAAATAACGCGTCTCTCATGGAAGTCCTGACAATTCAAATAGAATGGGTGGCAAAGAGGAAGTCCCTTTAGAGGATAGGCTCTGGAGCCCATGGATTTGAATTCCTTTCTGAGTTTAGTGACCTCAGGAGGCTGCTGACCCTCGAGAGGCCATATTCACACCCTAACAGCTAATGGTGAGAGTTGAATCCTACTTATCTCATTTCTCAATGCTCATCAAGGGAGAAATGAAGAGTTTGCAAGCCTTTTGCACTGAGTGTGACATATGATGGGAAGGCCTCTATAAATAACGGTTAGCTTCATTCATATGTATTAAGTAGAAATGTGCCCAGCGGCTGTCTAGTCTTGGTTGATATATTTTTCTTCTTTGTTTCTCCATTTTTGTGTTTTTTTTCCCTTTGGCCTAGAAATCATAGAGCAGCAAAACTGAATGAGACTTTTATGTTTAATGATTCTTAAAAGGTTCTTTTCCTATTATCATAAAACCGGTCATCCTGCAGATTGCTGCAGAGCATGTGCCAGGCAATGGGAAAGCTCTCTATGTGGGCTGCACAGAAAGGAATTTCCTTATTTCCTGGTCGGTTTCTGGGCCTTCTCACTGAGTCTTGGATAAAGGCATGGAGGGTAAGCCCCAAAGCACAGGAGTCAGCAGCCAGGCTGAGGCTGTGACTTCACAGCTTCTTGACTTTCATAATAACCAGGGGAGAAACATGTTCTTTCAAAGTCAGAAGGGACTCTGATTATCTTGAAAATATAAGCACTATAAGGAGAGGGCCTTTTCAAAAGCCTTTGTCTAGAAGATACCCAATAGCTGAGGTTTAAATGGTATCATGTTATAGAAAATTAAGTGTTGTGGGAACAGTTAAAAACACAAGGAATAACTATTCTAATAAATAACATCTATTCTTCCCCTTCCCTAAGTATTGCATGCTTAATAAGAAAAAAAAGTATAAATTAAAACCCAGGGTCCTGTGTATAGCTAGACGAGTCTTGTACCAGTAGGTTTTAAAGTTATAGTCTCCCTTTGGCCCCTCACTCAATTTTCTGATCTTTTCTAAGGCATATATAAATGTACGTGTATATTTATACACTTTATACTTAATTTTAATATTATTCTGTAATTTGTGTTGTATTTCCCATTATATAATCTTGAAACGCTTTTATCATTGAACATTCCCCAAGGATGATATTTTTATTGACCACATACTATATTCTATCACTTGGGTGGGTCAAAACTTATTTAGTTCGTAACCTTCTGCAATTATTTTCTATTCTCCAACAAAGTAAGATTTGCTTATTTTGGTTATCTATGTTTCTTTAAAGAATGATTTCTTTATGCCTTATCTCCACTTTAGTATTGACAAGTCATAGTATTTGTTGACTTTATCATCCTATATAAAGCATAATCTCATATCTATTGTCACATTTACAGAAAATATTTTAGGGAAATGTAGCTTGAGCTCCAATACAAAGATTTTAACTTTCTTAATTTTTTTTGGGGGGGGGGCCTCAGGGCCTGAACACTATCCCTGGATTTTCTCAAGGCTAGGGCTCTACCACTTGAGCCACAGCACCACTTCTGGCTTTTTGCTACATATGTGGTACCGAGGAATCAAACCTGGGTCTTCGTGCATGCTAGGCAAGCATTCTACCACTAGGCCAAACTCCTGGCCTTAATTAATTTTTTTATGTGTTACCAAGGAATTGAATCTAGGCCTCATGCATGCTAGTCAAGCACTCTACTATTAAGGCATATTCCAAGCCCCTACCTTTACCCTTACAGTAAAGATTTTACATTCTGTTTTCTAAAAGGAAAATTCAGCTACTAAGTATACAAGGTCTACTATTGTGGGATTTTGGGGGTAGGGTTTTCTCTTCACAAATCAAGTAGGGCCATGATGAAAATGATAGGTTTTCCTGTCATGATGGGAAGGACAACAGATATGGCAGAAGTTCACTTCAATGATGCTTCACTACATCCTTTTCCACATTAGTGAACACACAAACCAATATGGCTGTCTGGGATGACCTATAAGAATGAGGACAATGGAACCAAAAGCCTCAATATTCTTTATCACAGGTCATAGTGCCCAGTGGAGGAAGATTCCAAGCCTGGCTCCCCTGTCCCCATCTTCCAATACTTCTCTCTCCCAACCCCAGTCCTTCTGGGTAGAATACATCCTCATCCCCTTCGTCTCTTCTGTGCTGTCACAGTGGTGATAAAGTAGCATTCCTACGCTACAACTGGGAGGCCTGTCCAAAGGATCAGATCACCAAGAAGAAAGGAGAGAGATATACACTTTGTAAAACTGGAATGAATGCAATACACATCTTGAACACTTCTCATGAGAAAACAGGGAGGAGCAGGCCTTCTGAGAGCAATGTCTCCAGTGTCGGTAACACATTGCCCTTTCCCAAGACAAATCTGTTCTCTCTCTGATTTTACACCATGGCTATTTCAGAAGGTAATTCATTGGATGTAGGCACATACTCCATTGATAATTTCTCTAAGGGGGAACATTAAAAAATAGCACAAACATTACATTGAAAACAATAGGAGAAAACAGGTATATAATTGGGAAAACTAATCGCTATTTGAGTGGCCTGCCACCTGGTGGATCCATTTGGCAAGTGCTACCTGAGTGTGGGTGAATATCATTTACAGACTAGGTTTATACTCGGTTACTTTCTCTTAAAAAATAAGCAGCTTCGTAGAGAAGTTCTATAGCAACACTGTTTTGAAATAACAGCAACAACAACAGAAAGGTAGTCCACAGACTAGTAAATGCTCCATTAATTCACTTTACTTAAAACTCTTTTCAAGAGTGTTTACAGTGGGAGGGAAATTATTTTATGTTAGCTGAACTGAGTCCATTAGCAAAATTTAAATTATCCAATTTCTTCTCATACTCTGCCAGTGTCTTCCTAACAGTTAGTCTTGAGTAACTGGTAGAGTTCTAATGTCCTTTCCTTTCTCTGCAAAGCATGGGCCGGGACAGGTCTTTCCTGCATGCCATATCTTCACAGGAACCAAAGCTCCACATTGTTGGCTCTCCTGACCTCACATATAGACTATCTTATACTGCTTTTTCATACGATGGACGCTCACAAGTCTATCATAGCCCTGCATAGATAACCCCCACTTTCCTGATGCTATGCCTATGCGTCCTGATGAGACAATTTTCCTCCTTCTGAATGGCTGCCATGTTTACAGGCTAATCCTTAAGTTGAACACTTTGATTGGAGTCTGGCATTGCCACCATTTCCCACTGTGAACATTAGACTACAGGGCACACTGGAAATCGGCGAGTGCATGTGTGCAAGAGTGCATTGAAGGAGTGCAAAGCATCTTTGGCTTCCCAGCAGACACCAGCAGACAGTCTGGAGTGCCTTGTTCAATTTGCTCTGTGTTTCTTTTTTTTTTAAGAACATTTACATTTTTATATTTATTTCGCCTAGCTCAGAGGGTAACTGAGGGTGATCTGAGTTTATTTTTGTCAACCACAACAGGGCTTGGAAGGTACCAAGTACTCTGGCTTCACTGTTATTCTTAGGTGTCATTTCCTTGGGACCCTTGCAGTGTTCCCAGTAAGTACTGCACACATACCAACAGCCTCTATGATGCTATTCAGTGGTCCTTGTTTTAGTATCTAGACTCTCCCAAGAAGACATAGAAAGGATATGACTAAAGCAGGAGCTCGTGAAGTTTTAGGGTGTCTCTTATGCCTTGTGGGTTTTAAATGATGTTACCTACTTAGACAGCAAGCTGGGTGAACATGAAGTCTGGCTATAGAAGGTAAATGTGGAAGGCTATCACACAAGTGGGGATATGCCTGGGTCTGCATAGGCTCTGTGAATAAGGAAGGGGTGGAGAAAGGTTTCAGCCAATCACTAACGATTTTAGAAAGACTGATGCTACCTAAACATCAAATGAGAATAGTTATCTCCTTGTGGCAGATTAACTCTTTGTGTGAAGGGATTCATGTGCTACTGGGGAAGTGAACTAGATAATCCACAGTGTCTGTGATTCCATGGGTCAAGAATGCTTAAATTTTGGACAAGTTTCTCTGTCTGTGTAAGGTTGGGCTTCCACAAACACGTCTACTTGAGCTAGTGAGGTGAAAATGAAGCCCAGCGTGAATCTACAAGGCAGAAAATGTTTATAATCTGAACAACAGATATTATACACGAGTTTCTAAGTATGCACATGTAGCCCTATGTGATGACCTTCCCAACATCTTTTTGCAAGGATGCCCTGGGATCCTGTAGAGCAGGATACTATGGGAATAGAGCTACTACCTTGAGGCTAAGCCTGCTGTTGATACCCATCACTTTTAGACTCTTTCTTCAAGAACCGTTGGTTAAATTTGGAAGAGAGCTGAGTGATTACACAGTTCGCTGGGAAGATAATTAAATCCCTTGTATCCTCTTTGTTTCATTACACTAGTTAGTCCTTCTGGGTGCTTTCTTTATGAACCAGAGGCAGGATCCTCTGCCTGGATTTGTGACAAAACATACCACTGCCTTGAAGGGTGCCAGGGCTCCATGCCACCAAGCTACAGAAAATGCTGGGACACACAACTGCAGCCAGCAAAGAAGGCTGGGGGCTGTGCATGGCAGTGTGGCTATAGCCAGAGGAGGCAAGATGTTACACAGAGGACAATCTGATTCTGCTAAGAGATCTTGCCAAAAATCTTTAGAGGGAAATTCATTTTTGAATTTCATAGAAGCAGAAAGGGAAGATTTCAAAGTCCAGAATCATATTAAGATACAGGCTAAGTCACACAAAATACGTTCTGTGATGTCCCTGCAAAACAAACAAGTGTGTATTCCCTGAGTGTATAGTTGTTTATTATTTATTGTGTTTTCTGCTTTAATGAGCAGATGTGGGATATGATGAAAACATCTGCTGTAGCAGGAGCTGTTTTGCATATAATACATATTATAAAGAATGCAGTATATAGTACTATCTGAAATCTCTTTAGTGTTTTACAAATCAGTGATGCTAATCTCCAGTAGAATGAATGACAGCGAAGCAAAGGCTTCCTACAGACTTGTTCTCCAACAAGAAAGGGCAAAGTAGGTTCCTAGACAGGGTGAAGATCATTTTTAGAGACAGAAAATCCCTTTGTCTATTTCCCTTGAAGTCTCTACAGACTGGAAAGGGTTATACACTGGATATGAGGGACAAAAACTTATCCCCAAAGGATGTCTCTGTGTGTCAGGGACCACAGGACCAAGAACTGTTGGGGAAGCAGCTAGCCAGAATCATGAGCCTTTGCATTTCTTCTTAAGTTCATTTCAGGTGACTTTCATAGCTAAAGGATTGGAAAATCATAAACCATACTGGGCTTCCCATTTCTTAGATACTTAACAGAGAGAGCTGCTCCATCTCATGATCAGAGATGCCAAGAGAAATGAACACCTTGGGTCTTACCCATGCAGGGAGCTTTTGGACAGATAATTCCAAATCAGATTCTACAATGTGGAGCACATAAAGAGAACTTTTATTATGCACACCTTAGAATGAGGAGAAAAACTGAATGAGGAAATGAGCATGCAGGTGTAAGGATAGTCTTTCATGATGTAAAGCTGGAGAATTCACAGTAGTTTCATCACTATGTGAAATCTCATACTAGTGACTTTCTTTTCAGTGGTGAGACTAACCACAGGAGGTGGGCCTTAAAGAAACTGATCTCTTAGTACTCATCCCTCTAGGACACCTGCTTCTTCTGCATGCCCAGACACAAAGAAGACAGTACCTTTAACAGGAGCTCTATAACTTCTGTGTGGACAAGTCCATGCACGGGCTCTCCGTTGATATGCGTGATCAGATCCCCTGCTTTCAGTCCTGCCTGGTATGCTGGACTTCCTTCTTCTACATTCTAAATTCCAAAAGGAGAGTACAGATCTATAAGCACACTGATGATAACTCAAATGCCTGTTGCTTCGGTCAGGCTACTCTGACTACTCTTGCCCTCAATTCTGTTCCTAATAGGAAATCCAAATCATGATTCCTCGTCTTATTCTCTTGTTCTAGATAGGATAATTCCTCTGTTGCCATTTAAAAACTAAGTCTAGTGGACTCTGAAAACAAAGTAGGGGAATAAGAAATGAAAAAGGAGAATGAAAGAATGTTGTCTATCACTGCGGCATGCAAAAATGCAGGCACAGGACAGAATTGGGAGCGATGCTGCCTTTGAAGTCAGATTCCACTTTCCAGCAGGGCTGGGAAGGAGGCACAGTGGAGGCGCGGTGAGACCCTTGTGCTTACCCAGACGATGTGGTGCACTGTGTAGATGTCGCTGTCTCCCACGTACACCCGGATGGCTCTGATAGCGAACCCATAATTCTTCCCCGAACTGTGGATCACAATGGGCTGATGGGGACTTGCAGAAGCTGCCGAAGAATCTCGGCTGGGAGAGGAATCTCTAGAAGAGGAGGGGTCTGAGGACAAGGAGTGGGGAGACATCGGACTTGCCAGTGGAGAAACAGCAAACATATCTGCAACAAAGAAGTCAGCTGTCAAGGCCTTTCCTGGAATCGTGTCCACGCAGCCAGCCCTCACCACGGGAGCCCAGCCAAGAATGGTAAACAACCCCACAAAACAACCCAATGATGTCCAATGGAAAAACCAGGAAAGAATTATGCCAAAAAAAAAAAAAAGTTTACATTGGCTCTGGCATGGATTGCAAAACTGAAACCTGTCAAGAAAACAGCAAAAGTGCTTCTATTTAAAATTTCAATTAATACTTAACAGTTATAAGTTTAGTTCTCTAATTACAAGATTACTTTCTGAATGTGATATTTTTTATCTTGTTTAGTTAGTTATAGATACATGCATTCAAGTATGCAGAGAAGAGTATATGAACCACAGTTAAGACATTGGACTCCAAATCTCATCCTCAATTATTTCACTTGGTTCTTTCCAGCCATATATGGCGAGGAAAAGCATGTTCAATTTACTACCTGCTTTCTGATATGTCATTAAAGTACTATTAATTAACACATTTTAATTGAAAAAAACCCACTAACGTGGCGAACTCTCCATAACGTAATTACTTTGGTTGCAATTGATTCTCTTTATTTATTACCTGCAAACATAAGTTTTACTGTAGAATAAGGCAGGTAATGTAGAGAAATCTAAAGAGAAATTCAGTTCACACCCCAAAGTCTACAAGATTATAAGCGAACTCCTGTGCTCTGAATGTCTGTGGTTCTGTCAAAGTTCCTAAGTGGAAAGCTAACCTACAAGCTCTAACTTTACTAGAGGTTGGGGTTTTGGGAAAGTGATTGCCTGGGAATGACTCAACCTCTGGTGAATGCAGAAAAGAGGCCTGTGGGGTCCTGCTCACCCTTTCTGCCTGTGAGAACATGTACCAGGTGCCAGCTAGGAAGAACAAGTTTCCACTCAACACCAAATCTGTTAGTACCTTGACTGTGCACATTCCAGTCTCCAAGACTGTGCACAACAAATTCTGCTGCTGACAAATTACTAAGTCTAAGGTCTTACATTATGTAGCAGCCTCAATGGATAAGACATTAGCATATTTTTAATCAGTTTATAGCACTAAAAATAGTCTTCACTGGTTACGGGAATCTGTGTGTGTCTGAGAAGTGTAGAGTAAGTACTGATGTTTAAATGGAAGCCTAGTCCAGGACCCAGCTGTACGATCCCAGTGATAGTGGAAGCTCACAGGGACATGCCACCCATTTCCCACCGTGGCTACAATAAACTGGAAGTACACACATTCAACGTGTTCCAGGTTTTAAGTGGTGTGAAGAGGAGAAAAGTGTATCCCTACCTGTGATCTCCTACTCCAATGTCAATGTGCCCCCACCACTTCTCTTTGCTAATCCCTAGCCAAGTAAAGAGAGGCACACCAACAGGCAGGGACATAAGTGGGAGGGAAGAGGACTCTCCCAGGTTGATTTCCCTTGTGAATTAAGTTCCTCTATCAAAGAGTGGACTGTCTCAAACTGCTTTCAAGAGCAGACTGGACCACACCAGGCCTAACTTTCCTGAAAGTATAGATGTGCTGAAGCCATTTTTTGGGTGATGAAGGGCTATTAAGACTAAGGACATAGATCTCTGCTTTATGATGCACATTTGGGAAAGGAACCTACTAGAGTGAGTGCTATCCCCAAACGAGTATCTGTGTATGTGAAATTTCTTTCTGCATAAACATGAAATTGAAGAAATGTACATAATCCCTTTCATGTGCGGCTGCATTCTTCTCAACACAAACCATCTGTAAACACAATTGGGTTCCACTCCCTTCCTTTCCCTGTCATTGCCATGATGTCACCATCATGAGGTATCTATTTCAACTCCACCAGTGGAATGACCACAGAAGCGACCAGCAGAGGTAACATCAGGCTGTGGAAATACAGCACAAGCCAACAAAATTATAAGTCAGCTGTTTCCAGGGGAAACAAAACAGAAGTGCCAAGAATGATTTACCTACCAGTAGGAGGACCTCAACCCACAGGACTGGGAAAACTTAAAATTCTTTCAGGGCCATCTGTGATACTCTGCATCTCCAGAAATGCAAAAGTTTATACTCTCTTTGTCTATTTCCTCATTAATTAGCTGTGAAAAGCTATACTTAGGCTTCCCACACAGATGCTGAATACAGCTTTTTAAAGTATATACATGATATATAGTCTAGAGAAGAAAAATTATTCCAGGGAGTGAAATTTATCATTCAGCTTGGAGGGAAAAAATAACAAAGAGAGAAAAACATTCAGGGCTGGGAATGTGGCCTAGTGGTAGAGTGCTTGCCTAGCATGCACAAAGACCCAGGTTTGATTCCTTGGTACCACAAACACAGAAAAGCTGGAAAGGGTGCTGTGGCTCATGTGGTAGAGTGCTAGCCTTGAGAAAAGCCCAAGGACAGTGCTCATGCTCTGACTTCAAGCCCCAGGACTGGCAAAAAAAAAATATATTCAGGAAAGTGAGAATGAAAGCCCCTGTCTGTGTTGTTTGGAACCCCCAGAGGTCCTGTGGTAAGAATTCAGGGGTCTGTAGGCAGTACCGTAGCTCTTAACAGTTGTTCTGAGACATTACCCATGTTAGCTGTCAGTGATCTGGCATCTCTGTGGCATTCTGAGTTGGGAAGGAGGAGGATAGGGCATGCATGCACACATGCACAAATCACACAATCTCATGCGAGTAGATGACTCTCTACCTCCTGGGATCATGAGAGACAGAGCACTGGCAGAAAGGGACTTTGTGACTTTCCCAGAGATTTTCTTTCTCTCTGTGCTTTCTAATCGCTGTCGAGCCATGTGAGAAGCAGGTTCACTGGATGGCTTGGAGGAATTATCTGTACTGTCCACACACTCGCTCCGTCCATTTATCTGATCCAAGTGCTCTGAAAAACTGCCAACTGAACAAAGAAGAAGGAACAAACACATTCAGGAAAATCTAGGCCAGAAGAGGCAGAGAAAGGGTAAGAAGAGAAGGAAAGATCAATACTGGGAAACATACTCCTGGTTAGCTGAGTCCACCTGGTGTCAGGCCAACAGGAAAAACACATGATTGGTTAAGAGAAAGGAGAGGTGGAAGAGGGTGTGATGGAAGAGGTGTCTGTTCAGCCTTGGCTTTCCTTGTACACATGGCTGCTCAATTCTTAATCGGTTCTCAATTCTGTTTAAGAACATATGGAAAGCAGCTTCTTTTACCCACTAATGCCAGCAGTTCCCCCATGATCACCCACTGATGACAACCAGCAACGTTGCTGATCATTTTTGTCACAAAGTCATTCTGTATCATTCTCTGCCCAAATCTGCATCCTTCCCAGACACACTTCACTAGGCCTGGTTAAGATGGTAGGCATGCACCACCATTTCTCGCTTATTTGTTGAGATGGAATCTTGGCTCACCTACACCCTTCTCCCATGTAGTTGGGATTTCAAGTGTGAGACATTACTCTTAGCTCCTGTTTTCCTTTTGTTTTGATACGTAAGGCCATATAGTAAGATGCTAAATGAAAGGATCTCTAGGATATAGAAACATAAGCCATATAATGAGTGATTGTTGTCCTTAATGTACTATGTTATCTCTCATCTCTTTTGCTGTCCCTTGGTTATCTCGTATTGTTACAGTATCCCACTTTGTTACCTGATATATCGGATATATTTGTATTTGGTTATTTGAAATTGGATAGGGAAGGGGGGAAAACAAGATGAGGGGTAGGGGTGGGGGGAGGGAAAAGGGGATCAAGACATGTGAAAGGTTATCAATGTATTTGAATTAATGCACCTCCTATCTGGCAAATATCATGTAACCCTTCTATTAATTACAATAAAAATATATGAAAAAAAACAATGATAACACATTGTCATCCATTGAGAAGAGGCAATGTTTATCTCATAAATTCTATAAGAAACAGAAATATAACATTCATAATGTCCATATCATAAATTTGCTGTGCTTAAAAATCCTCAGCTCTACTAAGACCTTTGTAACTACAATCCATGTAGAGAGTGTAACACCACTGTGCAAGAGCCTCTGAAAATCTAGCCAGAAGATTTAAAAATGCTGACCAAATGGAATTCTTTGCCTAGAAGAGAGTTGATCTAATTCAACATAACAAACACTTCCATTACACTCTATGTTACAACACATGACTGTCAAGCTCTTGTCTAGAGGTAAGAGTCTAGTGGACACACAGATCTCATGGTTCTACAGTTTCTGGTAAGGGAAGACTGAGACACAAGGGCTAGAACGGGCACAGGTTCTTTTCAAACTTTCCCCTAACATCCACCTGACTAGTCAAAAAAGATAGTATTAAAGCACAAATCTTTTTGCTTCTGTGTGCTAACATTCTTGCTTAACCGTTTTCTTCTGTTCCTTAAAAAGCCACCAGTAGCCTGTAGAACTTGGTCAGAACTGATTCACTAGTCAAAAATTCTATCTTTCCAAACTTGAGCTTACCACTGGGTGAGTCAGACACTTCCTTCCTCTTTGTAACTGGTTTTGATAGGCTCAATGACATGAATAAAATGATAAATGTACAGTGGAATCTCTTAATTATGACGAGTTATTGGGTATATTAAGCACCATACCTACGATTTCAAGGGTTCAGATACAATGCAATCATGAAAAGAGAAAAACAGTCATAAAGTTCGCTTTCCTAAGTATCAAGATACCATTTCCTCTTCTTTTATCTCCCTCTCTTCTCTCCATCTCATCTCACAGGACTGCATCTGAGTGTATACTTCTTTTCTGCCAATGATGGATAATGTCACCTTAATGTTCTCTAAATGTCAAGGGTTCCTTTCTTTTGATGGTGGAGCAATATAAAAATCAACAAATTTAATTTTAATACAGTCACGGTTTTCAGGTTCCCTAATTACCCTTGGCTATAAGCAAATCAACTCATCTCTTTATTCTGTACATCCCCCTGGGTCTTTGATTATTTTTAGTGTGTGTATGGGGGAGAGAGAGAAAGCGAGAAAGGTGGTTTGAAACTATTAATCAAGATGCATGGCAGGATCCAGGCAGAGATTTTTAATTATGAAAGCAATCAATCAAGTGTTTAGACACTCCTCCCCTCCCTTACCTCCTACTTTTCTGGTAGTGAGTACCTGGGGGTAACACGGAAGAGCAAACAAAGGACAGGACAACCGCTGGGGAACTTTGTGACCACGAAGGCAAAATACTGAAATATCGACACTTCCTATGAGCATGAAGAGGGACTATAAATGATTGGGAATTGTAGAGCAACAGATGCCTCTTCACTTATTTCTATGTTGATATTCTCCTGGCTTTACAGTTAGAATAAGTGGAATCATCCAACAGGAATAGATGTGAGGTGAAAAGAAAAATGAAGGAAGTTTGAATGTTATTTTTCTCCTGAATTGATTCTAATCAGATGTGAAGTTCCTCTTGCCCCCCTCTTTCTCTCTCTCTTCACCAGCATTCCCTCCCCTCCCCGCAGGGCACTCCACTTGCTAAGCTAATACTCATTACAGCCATTCCTCCAAGCAGGTTTTGCTGTATGCTGTTTTCAAATAGAGTCCCGCTTTTTGCCTGAAATCAATCTAGGGCCATCTCCCTCCTTCCTATGGCTTCCCATATAACTAGGATAATAAATGGCACCACGATACCCTGATTACTTTGTTGAGATGAGATCTTACGTTTGTACTTGGGCTGTGAGGGTGTTTTCAAACAGTGATCCTCCAGACCCATGTAGCTGGTAATACAAGGTGTAGGCTGCCAGGCTTGGCAGACCTAAATTCTTCAGTGAGGCTGAAATAATCCTAGCTTGTAAATCTGTTGGGATTTTCTTTTTTTAGGTAATTTATTATTTTTTCCAAAACAACTTAGGCTCTGAATATTTACTTAGTTTAAAAATGTTGAGGAAGCTGGGTACAGTGGCTTATGCTTATAATCCTAGCTATTCAGGAGGCTGAGATCTGAGGATCACAGTTCAAAGCCAGCCCAGGCACTAAAGACCCTGAGACTCTTATCTCCAATTAACCACTAGAAAACTGTAAGTAGGGCTGTGGCTCAAGGGGCAGGGCAGTAGCCTTGAGCTGAAGAGCTCAAAGACAGTGCCCAGGTCCAGAGTTCAAGCCCCACAACTGACCAAAAAAAATGTTGAGGAAAGGGCTGGGGGTTTGCCTAGTGGTAGAGTGCTTGCCTAGCATGCACGAAGACCCAGGTTCAAGCCCTCAGTATCACATACATAGAAAAAGCCAGAAATGGTGCTGTGGCTCAAGTGGTAGAGCTCTAGCTCAAGTGGTAGAGCTCCAGCCTTGAGAAAGCCCAAGTATAGTGCTCAGGCCCTGAGTTCGAGCCCCAGGACTGGCAAAAAATGTTGAGGACAATTCTTGGAATTAATTATGTTTGTCAATATAGTATATAGTAAATGAAAACATTTATTTTCGCAACCTAAGCCATACCATGTTCCATCTTTTGCAAAGGCATAAATATGCACTGCTTATTCTATAGGGGTATATACTGTGTATAACACCTCTGATAAAAACCAAATGGTATTTTGAAGACATATTCTGAGGGAACTCCAACAGTATCTTTTTGTGTGCCATGGAGTTATTTCATGTCAGTGCAGTAAAACAGCACATGAACGCACATGTTTGTTTGTTTTTGTCAGTCATGGGGCTTGAACTCAGGGCCTGGATCAAGGCTAGTTCTCTATCACTTGGAACCACAATGTTATTTGCAATTTACTGGTAGTTAATTGAAGATAGGAGTCTCATAGACTCCTTGGCAATGACCATATCTCAGCCTCCTGAGTAGCTAGGATTACAGGCATGAGCCAACAGCACTAGGCTACACACCGATTTTTCTGTCTCACCTTCCCCTCTCCAGTACTGCACAGGCTGGAATCTGTCCTGTGAGTCTCACAGAGAAGGGACCAGGCGGCACTCCGTGTGAGTCTAACAGGCACCACACTGTCAGAGAAATCAGGTCAGCATGGGAGGAAAGCTCACTTTTCCATATGGGTGACACAAGCTATTTTTCAGAATATAATTTTGAGGCTATGACTATTTGATACTGTCTCCCGCTCCAAACTCTGAGTTGCCCACAATTCTATAAGATATACCTTTATGTCAATATCTGGGACTGTGCTCTCCAACATTACCACATTCTCATTGCTGGGGACCTCAATGAAGCCAGCTGTGAAAGTGAGGCTGGATAAGATCAGAGCATGGCCAGCCTAAACAAGGTGGGGGAGACACGTGACCGTGTTCTCAGGAGTATGTCCCTCTGCCCCAAATGAGAAGCTACACCGAGATTACAGACTCCTGAAATATTCATCTTCATTACCAGGCCAGGTCAGCCTGGGAGCCACTTCTCAGTATGGTACCTCCAAGTGCCCAGACAGTGCCAGCACCTTACCTGAGAGGGTGGAGCTGCTGATGGTACTGGCTGGGGTGGTGACCTCAGCCTCCTCTTGGGCTCCTTCTTCAGGAGGCAGAACTGGCTTTTCAGGCTCCTCATGGGGGTCTCCAAGGCCAGGGGTGGCTTGATCTCTCTCTCCCTCTGTTGAAATAGCCAGTTTGGGAAGTAGGCCAGAGTTGAGTTTATGTCTGCTGCTATCAGTATCTGAAGAGTTGGAGGTTGATAATTGTTGCCTTAATTGGAAACAAAAGCAAAGTCAGCTATATAAAGTAGGAAAATGATGAAAGCACATGTTGGAAAGAGCCAGGGAACAACAAACTAGGGTGTGCCTGGCTGGGACATACATATCTAGTGCAGTGGTTGCCTAGGTGTGCTAACCAAATGAGAACTCACTGGAAACACACATCCTCAGGACTCGCCCCCACATGGACTAAGTAGGTGGGAAACTCCACAGGAGAATCCAGCACCTGCATTTAAATACCTCTACCTCTTCAGGAAATTCTGATATTCCCTAAGCAAAAAATGAAATGAAACCCAAAGCTGCCCTGGTGGCTACTGTGCCAGGGAGTATTTAGGAGGCATCTCACATACACTTCAGAATATTCCGAACTCCAGCTTAATGTTTCCGTGGATGGCAAAGGTGTGCTTTTGGCTTTGTCCCCAGAGTCTTCTTTCTCTTCTCCTGAATTCTGAGTTACTCGATCTATACTGCTGAAAACCTAGAAGGCAAAAATAATTAGTGCTTGTGCGTATCTTCTACAAAGAGCTTGTCAGACAAAACCCATGTCTTGGGAGGTAAACATAAATAAATTAATTAACTAATTAATTAATTTAAAAAAACTCCATTTATGGCTGAAGCGTGAACTATGACCAGGTATCCAGAAAATTCTTTAAATGTTGTTTATTTGACTACTGAAATGAAGGGTCTATATGTGTATTATATTTCTTTTTTTTTCTGTATAAAAGCAATCAATTCTGAAGCCCCTATCCTCTATGTCTTGGGTTTTATATATGTGAACAGTCACACGGGGGTTTCTTGGCCTCAGAATTACTACCTATCTCTGATTACTTTCTAATCACAATGCTAATAAGAAAAAGGAAATAACACAGAAAGGTTATTGGCTGCCCATCAGAGGTGGAAAGGGATTGAGTGCAAAGCGAAGAACGAACCATCTGCTATGAGATCTGGGTGGGTGTGCTCCATCCTTAGTGGGAAGTGTCAGTCAAGAGGCTTCCTGTCCTAATACTGAGATTCCTTCAGCAGACCAGAGATGAGATAAACACAAGCTCTCCCCATTTCTAAGTCTTTGCTACCTCAAAGAAAGGCACTGACTGCCCAGGGTGGGGAAGTGGACCCCATGGCTCTGTTAAGCTACTGGGTGTTCCCACGTGGAAGGAAGACCTTCACGCCTATGATCAACTGTGATTAGGGAAAAAGATTAGGCTAGAGAACAAAAGATGGGAAAAAAGAAACACTTTTCAAGGCAAAGCAGGAAACAGTATTTGAAAGTCTTGGACTTGGGAGGATCAGAGGACAGCTGTGTCTATTTGGTGCTAGCAAAGCTTTGTCCTGGCTCTGGGTAGGGTAGCCACCACATGACATTGTTATATAGAGAGAGGGTAGCACTGGACAATTTGCAGATCCACTCTAGGTAATCACTTCGAAAAAACCCACAGAGCACTTTAAAATCATGAAATGTTATAGAAAAGCTAAATAATAATCATGCATGATGCCATGGCAACAGAAAACTTGTAGCAACTGAGAATAGCAAAAGGGAGGCAGGGTGCCCTCTAGGTTTATTTCTAGTTTTTTTGTTTGTTTTTGTTTTCCCATTCCCTGGGCCCTATCCACCTCAGAACTATCAATTTTCTTAGATTAAAAAAAATCTTAGTATCTGTAAAAAGGCATTTTTCTCAAGCATCAATTTTATTATTTTCTACCTTCCCCCTATCTTCTAGTTTGGCTTCCTACTGACTTACATTATAACTTACACTTTCTATTACTGACTAAATAGTTTTCCATGGAAGGAAGAGGCAAAAGGACTGCAATATTTGAGGCTAACCTATAGTATACAGATAGACCCTGTCTCAAAAAGGAAAAAACAGAAACAAAAACCTTTTTCATCCCACAGTAAGGGACTGGAGGAGAGGGCTTTATTCCCAACAAATTCACTTTCTTATAAAATTTAATTGTAAGATTTTTAAATAAGATTTTAATTATTTTATAAGGTAATTAATGAGTGAGACCTCCACAGCTAGACTGAGGGTCATAAGCAAGTTCATCAGATAGTTACCACACAGAGATGGCTATATATAGATGTAACTCCAAGTCTTGCAAACAAAACAACACCTCTGCCACCCCCCCCCCAAAAAAAACCCTCTAAAACAAAAATATCCTTTTTGTGTGTTGGTACTTAGGCTCTCATTTAGTCTCTCCCCTTTCTACCCCCTCCAGATTGATGTTCTATCATTTGATCTAAACCTCCACTTCCAAACACTGTTAATTGGAGAGTCTAGGATTTATCTGCCCTGACTGGCTTTTAACCTAGATCCTCAGATCTCAGCTGTCCAAATAGTTAGGACTATAGTCATGAACCAATGGGGCTCCCTAAAAATTATTACTATACTTTAAAAGAATATTAATTTCAAGGGAAAAATACTTCCCCCTAGAATGGAGACCTCTAGTTATCTAGATGATGAGGTCATATTATTTTTTCTAAGTGGAAAGGAGTTTTTAAGCACAGGAGACCTCCAGCACATCTACTGAGGGTAGATGGTTTTAAAATCTAGTTCAGACACTGGCCAATAGGAGACTACCCCAGCTTCTCTGAACATTGATGCCCCATGTAACTTACTTTTGAGAATCTGTGTGAACATGAGGAAAACTGCCGAATTTCCACAGTAAAATCCTCATCATTTGTGTCGTCTTCTTCCTCTGTTTCCATGTGGTGATATTTCTCTGATCGAGCTGCACAGAAATGGTTGGGGACAATTTCAATTACTCAGAGTTTCGGCTTTTAATTTAGATATTTTAATTAGTTAATTCTGGACCTTATAGTATGGGTCATGTACTATGTTTAAGAATTTATAGATATGAGATTTGAAGGCTCAAAATTGGATTTTTAAAAAAAAAATGAAGCAAAAGCCAAAAGATGTCTTCTGTCAGATAATGCACATACTATCGAAATAACTTGTGTCATCTTCGGATTCCAGCTGGGGAATAAATTCCGCCTTCTGTCTCAGCAAACTGTTCCAGTCTAAAGATCGGAAGAAACGATGCTGCTTGACTTCATACGCTCCACCTGGAAGTGGGAAAGCAGAAGCAGAGAGGAAACGGTAAACTATTGTCCATGCCAAGACACACAGCAGGGCTAGAGAACCATTTTTTCCCAAAATATCAGCAGAGAATGAGACATCATAGAAATCATAACTTTTTCACTTGACTACCAAAACTCAAAAAATTTCGTTCCCATAATCAATCAGTAGGAGATGTGATTTTGCTAACAGCAGTGTGCGAAGGCACAGTTTCTCCTTGTTAATTTTTCCATGACTTCCTCCATTTTTCAAAGGTTAATGATGCGGCCACTTAAAATCACATTATGCAGAACCTAGGGATCTGGATACATGTTGGCCCAAAGCAGACTCACTCATTACAAACCCAGAAAATTCTAACAAGGTGTAAAATGTGTCCACAGCAATAATTCCTCTAGAGGTGAGATTAATAATGATGGATTGTTCCTAAATACTATATAACGGTTACCATTCAATTTTATTGGATTGCTCATTAGCATATGTAGGAATTAGGTTCTTTGGCTTAGATTCTTAAGCAAGGGATTGATGGCCATGTCTGATAGATTTATACCACATCCAATAAAAAAAATTCAATCAGTTTCTAAATTCAGGCTCCTCTTGCCATATCAGCATAACAGCACAATTTGATGAGTTGTTTTTAATTCAGTTCATGATTTTTAAAGAGTAATTTTCAAGGAAAGGACTTAGAGAAAATATGAACGTTATGCCTCACATGAAGAGAGGTATGACATAAAATCATAAGATGATATAAAAGTCACAGCATTAGATTCAGGCCCCTACCCTGCCGGGAGAGTACCACACATTCATAAAAGAGAGAACAAAAAATTGGTTCTGTAAAAATACTAGGAAGAGATTTCTCAAAGGACAAACCCCAGGGCCCCATCAGCTTCTCTCCCCCCCAACCCCCCTCCAACTAGGATAGCTCTTCTGGTTGGAATGTAAATGCTTCCCTCTTATAGTTGTCACTCGTGCCTCCCATCCTGCCTTTTGTGGGATACAAAAGGAACAGCTAGATAGAAATGCAAGCTAGATGGAAAATGGACTGGGGATTTTGTTCCAAGAAAGGCTTCTGTCTGTGTCTTTCAACGATGTGGCTCTGTCTGAATTGGGCTCCTCTAGTCCAAGGCACAATTCTGGCTCTAGCCAAAAGAAATCTAGCCAAGGGTAACTGGAGCTCTGAGGACAGGGAGTGCACAGAGAAAAAGAAAACTAAGGAAACTCACCCAGCAGTGGGGAGAGTGGATTCTTCTTGCAAACCAGTGGATAAGAATCTATATTGAAGATTCTATCCAGGTGTTTTCCAAGTTTCTATCACTCTAGTCTGAACTGCATCATAACAGCTATATTTTTGTCCCTATGGTTTGTGGGTCAATTCTATGCCAATATGATATATGATGTAGACGTTATGTTTCTTTAAATTGAATAACTGAAAGTAAATCCCCAAAGTAGGAATCATCCATTAGAAACTAAGTAAAAAGACATAGTGAGATAGTAAGGAAGAGAGCTAATCTAATATTCAGGTGCACATTGAGTGGCACAAGTTGTTGTATACAACGGGAAGCATGCTGTAGTTTGCTCATCTCCACTGTGTCTCCTGCACAATTCTGATGCGGATTCACATTTGCCAAGCCTGGGTAACTGAGCCAATCCATCTGGCCATTCCACGATATGTCTGCATTCCAGTCCACTATGTATCCTGGGTCCCAGTCAGTTTCCCCAAATTCAGTTGCCAGTTATCGTTTTCTTTCAGTATCCAGTAGATACAAAGGCCAACAGGGCCTAAGCGTTTCCCTGTCCCATTCCCTCATCAGCCAAACAGCATAAGGTTCACACAGTCAGGCTTGGATGTGTAGTACATAAGACACTGGATCTCTGGATGGTTCCATTTTGATGATTAGCATTTCACATGCTGCTCAACTTTATCCAGAGATGCTACTGTTCCAAGGTGAGAGTCTCAGATGGACCTTCTAGACCATAGCATTGTCCTGTCTTCCCTCCCCTGGAACTCTGCTGATAAGAAATAGCTCTGGGGGCCGGGAGTTTGGCCTTGTGGTTAAAGTGCTTGCCTAGCATGCATGAAGACCTGGGTTCGATTCCTCAGTACCACATATAGAAAAAAGCTGAAGTGATGCTGAGGCTCAAGTGGTAGAGCTCTAGCCTTGAGAAAGTCCAAGGACAGTGCTCAGGCTCTGAGCTCAAGCCCAGGACTGGCAAAAAAAAAAAAAAAAAGAAAAAAAAAAAAGAAATAGCTCTGTTCCTTCTCTGTAGATAATAACAAATGGATCTTCCTCAAGGAGTCACTGTCCCCTGACAGTCTACCATACAATTCTTACCTTAGGTCTTGGTGCCCCACTGAGGACTTGGTTATCAGTAGGCTCGGTTTCTCAAGAAGGGAAAACCAAGGCAAGGGAGTAGATGACCTCTGGTTTCAACTATTGTTAGTTAATATAGTTGAAGACATATAAATATGAAGTGCTCATGCAAAGATAATTCTCACTGTAGGAATTCATCATGGAGATAAGAAAAGGAAATGGATTCTATCCTGTTATGCACTAGGTTCATAGCTAGAAACTGTTATGATTTTTTGGTTGTCTGTATAGTACTGGGAATTGAACCTAGGGCCATGCCCAAGCTAGGCGAGTACCATATCCTTTAACCATATATTTTGGTTTTGAGATAGGGTCTCATTAGCTTTCCCTAGGATCACTGGAAACTCATTATCCTATCTTTCATGTAGCTGGGATTATAGATACGAACTATACCACACCTGGGTCTTCATGAATATTTCTGCATTGACTCCTTACAATAATTTTGACAGGGTGTGTAACATGCCCATCTTATAGACTAAAAAGCTGAGGCTGAGGACAAGAGGACAAGGACAAGGACCTTACAACTAGGATCCTGATAACAGACAGGACTGTTCCAGTGGGCCACTTAGTGCTCCCTAAGTTCAAGACTATAGTTCAAGTAGGACAAGGTGCCCAAATTGCAAGCTCTGCTTTAGCACTAATGTCTTCCCTTGACTTTTCTCTTTCCATAGAAGTTTCTTAAACACCCATTGTAATCTTCACATCATTTTTCTCAGCCTGTCTAGTCTCTTGGGGACGATGTATATTCACACATTTTCATGGTGCATTATTTTGCCCGCTAAATATGCATTAAATAGAAAACACTGTCGCTGGAAGCAGCATAGCAGGGCTGCAGGATCCTCAGTCTCCTTCTCTGGGCCCTATTGGGAGCTGTCATATTGGACTTGTCTGTTTGAAAGTCACTTCTTGACAATGCTAAGAGCTTCGGTAGGGTCTTTTAAATGTCTCTTTTGGACTTCTGCTAAGGGGTTTGCTCCTCAAGCTGTTTAAGCCTGAAAAGGCTGAAAATAGCAGTCAACAAGAAAATGTGCAGAGAAGTAACTTGCAGCATGTGATACATAAACATGGATATGCTGACCACCATCCAGGCTCTGCTGTGTTAAGTCAAGCCCAATCAAAAATCTAAGTAGTCTTAGAGGAAGGAAAGGAGTAGTATAGTAAGTAGACAATCTCCCCAAACTGGCATTTGAACAGTGAAGGGATGAAAGCTTCAGAAAGGGTATGTCCATCCAAATATATTTTCAGTCAGATCTTAGGAGGCCCTTTCTCTGGGTCAGTTGAACAGAATATCAAAAAAAATATTTGTATTATCACAGGGCAATCTTCAAATGCCACTGCTTCTCATTTTTGGCTCCAGTGAGTAATAATCACTCCTTAAAATTCTGCCCCTTATACAATCTTGACACAAATTCTTTGACAGTTACTTGAATCTCTTGATCCAAAAGCAGATCTGACTGCAGGTCATCTAAGCTAGAAAATATCACGTTTGCTTATCACTCCAGGTGAGCAGAAAAGCAAATAGGATGGAGGAAAGGTACAAGAGTTCGGTCAGGTGGAAGGTGGTGGTACCACCACTATGCTGGTATCTGATTATGTGCCATCTCCCCCCCCCATCCCTTCAAAAAAGTGAGATTTTTTTTCTGAGATGCGGAAAATTCAAAATGGCATTAGTAGCATCATACTTGGCTCCAAAAACCACATTTCAATGACATCTTTGTATCCTCACAATGATCCTGTGAGATGCTATTTCCTTTTTTGTGCCAGTCCTGGGTCTTGAACTCAGAGGCAGGGCATTGTCACGGAGCTTCCTTTGCTCAAGGCTTAACACTCTACCATTTCAAAGTTCCATTTACAGGTGTGTTTAGTAGTTAATTGGATATAAGAGTCTCATGAACTTTCCTGCCCAGGCTGGCTTGGAAAAGTGATTCTCAGATCTCAAACTCCTGAGCAACTAGGGTTACAGACCCCATGGAGATGTCTAAAGGTTCCTTTTCATGCATGAGGAAATGATGAACGAGAAGGGAGAAAACCTACCACCTGGCCATAGAGCTGATAATTCAGACCATCCTCCCCAGTTTGTGTCCTCAGTCTTGACTTACATTGACTCAGTAAAGACCCGCCTACCACTGAAAAAGGAGAGGCTCATGGAACTCCAGTAAGAAGCTTGGCTCAAACATACAACCTGGATAATCCTTCATTTTAAACCTTCTTAGATTCACTAATGCAGGTTGGGCATTTCGGTCTTTGTGAACCAAACTATCATGACTAATCAACTCTGAGCCTGTAGTATCAGGGGCAATATTAAATAAGTATATAAATGCCATTGTTGTGTTTTAGTAAAACAGTCAGTAAGCCAGATTTGGCCCAGATTTGGTAGTCTCTGCTCTTAGGTATTGTAAACTTTAGTAATATATCAGTCCATGCTAAATAATAAGAGAGCCCCCGACAAGGATCCATGAGCAAATGTGGAAAATGATACAGATATTTGAAACTGTCATAATTTCATGTTGGAAAAAAAGAGTAGGAGGGAATTGCTAAACATTTTGTCCTGGTATTTCTGCTTAAATGGGATAGTGTAAGACTATTTAGAGTAGACCATCCTTCAAGTGAACAATTTTCACTGAGAAAATCGTGTGGAGCCTGAGATAAATTCTTACACTCAGGCAGCCTGAGACTTTATGCTGGGATCTCTAGTCTGTCTATCCAGAATACATGAAAGGAAAGAAAACATAAAGTGCTAATAAAATGTCAGGAGAAATAACTGACAAGAAATGAATCCCCTTTCTCCTTCATCCTGTAAGGCAGTGGTGTTAGTCTTTCTAGGGTCACAAGGACAGCATAAATCAACCCCAGGCTATCATTTCTAGTCATTAGTTTGAGTACTGATAACCCACGTCAAAGTCTGTGGGTAATAACATGCTGGGTTAAATCCTTACAGAACACATTAAAAGCAAAAAGAACATAGAACCACATATTTGAGCATCATTTTCATGTTAGTTAAGATGCATGCCTTTCAAGACAGAAGAATTGCGTATATTCTTGGGATTTATTTATTGAAGCAAATTAAGAATTTCTGCTTCAAAACACAAAAACAAAGAGTAACTAACCCTCTGAAAGAACAACAATAAAAAAACACAATCAATCCCAAATAATATTGCTCTAATGTGTTGCAGTTATGTCCTACATCAATTAACAGATGTTGCTTATACAAAACCAAAACACAAACAATGCTCTGGATTGTTCCAGAAAACATTCTATCTGGCTTACTGGGGGGGGAGGGGGGAGGAAATCACAATGCATGTACTCTAACCTGTTCCCAGCCTCTCCAGGGGATTCTGCCTGAGAAGCAAAGTAATCAGATCTTGGGCATCCGGCGGTGGGGCTTCGTCCTTTTCAGGCCAATTGATTTCATCTAGAAGAAAGAAAAGTAGGTTATCATTTTATTGCTCAAAAGGTGGTCTACGTCTCCAACAGCATGGGCATCACCTGGCTTATGAAAGCAGATTCTGCATTTTCAGATCTTTAATGGACACCAATGCACAGCCAAGCTAGAGCAGTATTTATTTAACAGGACAGAAATGGTATGGCTTTCCACGGGGTAGGGAGGAATCTTGTAATTAGAATTACATTTTCACTTTCCTGATTTGTATTTCTGTGGGCAGAATTGGCTCCCAACAAGTCACCCCTTCTGGATAGTAGGAGGATTTAATACAATAGAATCTAAGCACCTGTGTTTCAGGTGATTACCTATTAGGGATCATTTAAGAGTGCAATTTTCCTGTCTCATTTTGCTTTGGCCACTGAGTACCTCAGCTCCAGGAAACAAAAATTTGTTTTGCAAAAACAACAACAAAAAACCCCCAAACAAACAAACAAAAAACCTTCTGAAGTCAAAGGAAAGGTCAAAGTTAACACAAACAATGAAGATACATACTCAAAGTCATTATAATAATGAGTATATAAAATATGTCATAAATATTAGAATATGTACTTATTCTAAAAGAGGTTTTGCCTAAAGATAGGTGTGTGTGCTTGTGTGTATAAAAATGCAATAAAAACATGAGTTATTTCTGTATTTGCCTGCCTCTAGCTTCCTCGGCTGCAGTTTAAATCTGATTTGGAAAATAAAACATGAATATGCATCAGAGCCGTAAGGCATCCTGAACAAAGCCAGCATTTGCTGCTTGTGTTAATTAAACAGTTGATTCCCCTTGCCATCCAGGCGTTGGTATGTAAGAAAGCAGTCTAGTTATAAATCCATAAAAAGCACAGATATTGTATAAAGGGGTTACTCACTGCAGGCGACTCACAAATCTACTTTGTTAAAGTTTACAAATATGCTTGGCTTGCAAAGTCAATGTTAGAAAGTAACATTGTGATTAAGGGGCTCAACCATATGCACAATGAATTTTATTTCCACATTCCATTGTGGCCCTGGAAATACAGACCAGAGGTGGTTGGTGGATGTGTTAAGGTTGTCTGACCAACTTTTAGTAAGAGTCCTTGTTCAGCTTTGTTTTGGAGAAATTGACAAAATCAGCAGGTAGGGTATTGATGGATACCATTTAATTATCATTTAGCTTTGCCACAAGCCCCGTAACAGTCGTAAGGGTCAGCTTGCAGGTTAAGATCTAAAGGTTATTGAATTTTAAATGAAAGATGAACAGCTGTTACAGAAATAACATTATACCATAACAACTACCAATGAAATCATTAACAATCTGTGGATTCAATTTGCTTCCTTCCCATTCTCATTATTTATTATTTGGTAGACATTTGTTATAGGGTTTATTACATTTTTTTGTTAATTTCTTCAGTGTGCCATTAGCCATTTTTCCCATTTATATAAATGTTTCCCACATTAACCTTTTTTTCCCCCCCTGGTACAATTTTCCTATTATAGAAAGGAAAACTGGACAACTATTAAATCACTTGTAAATCCCATACCAATTTGTTTTGCAAAAAAGAAAAAAAATAGTACATGATAAAAATTGGACACATCATCAGCCCAGTTCCCAATTCCATGTTAACAAAACTTCCTCAGATCAGATTTCAAAACATATTACCCTTGAGATTGTGAAAGTCAGTGAGGGGCTATGAGGAGTGCTCAACTACTTGATAAAGGTTAACATAAAAGTAGTAGAAACTGTGAGTCTCAACAGATTTATATAAAATAGCTGCTCTGCACTAGTAGCTTCAAGAATAACTCCTGATGATATTTACCACTGATGACTTGTCCAAATAGCTCTTCAGGGGTATCCCCAAAGAATGGTACGCATCCAACCAGAAATTCATAGAGGATAATTCCCATGGCCCACCAGTCTACTGGCTTCCCGTAGCCTTGTCTCAGGATCACTTCTGGGGCAATATATTCAGGTGTGCCACAGACCTAAAGATGATTGCATTATTAGAATAACTGGAATATTAGGAATGAATTAAGATCAAGATGATCAAACCCCAATTATTTTGCCTAGAGATGACCTGTTTAACTGTATGGAATCACATAAAAAATGATCTTAACATTAACAATAAGTTGGATACCATAATCCTATCTCCTCAGGAAGCTGAGCTCTGAAGAAAATAGTACAAACCAGTGGAGGCAGAGAAGTTCATGAGACTCTCCCAACTTCCAAAACTGTAGAAATCGAGTTGTGACTCAAATGGTAGAGCACAAGCTTTGAGAAGAAAAAGCAAGCTAAGGAACAGGGTCTAGACCCTGAGATCAATCCCCAATCCCAGCAGGCATACATACACACACACACACACACACACACACACACACACACACACACACACACACACAAGTGCAAAGACCAAGGCAAATTATTGATTCAGTGTTAAATTTGGGGTAATGTTCAGTTTCAAACTGGGAATTTTCCCTTTGGTAGTTTTACCTATTTAATAATATATTTTTTAAAAAAAAACAATTCTTCAGCTTAAAACAATAGTACAAGTTGGGCTCAGTGGCTCATGCCTGTAATCCTAGCTACTAAGGGGGCTGAGATCTGAGGATCAAGGTTCAAAGCCATCCAGGCACTAAAGACCCTGAAAACCACTAGAAAATCAGAAGTGGCGCTGTGGCTCAAGGTGTAGAGCTCAGGGAAAACACCCAGGCCCAGAGTTCAAGCCCCACAACCAATGGAAAAATAAATAAAGCAATAGTGCATTTTTAATCTGTCACTATTGGAGATATTTATATGAGGAAACCAATTCTCATGCTGATTATTTCACAAAGGCAGGACAGTGGCGCTGTGTTTACCTTAAGTAACTTTACAATGAACAGATTGTGGGCACATGGTAATGAGGCATGCTTAAAGGGAAATGGGCCATGGTTCAGATTTTAGCATCCGAGATTGCACAATGCATCATGAGTTTCACAAGTACTCTACTGAGACTCCTGAAATCCTTATAAAAACACATTTCCATTTGTCTCTCTCACACTCTCACTAGTGTGCAATTAGATCGTTCGTCTTGCTAATAGACCATAATACAGGGGGAAGAATACAGAGGGAATGGACAGTTCAAAGAGGCCCGGAGAGACAAATGGGAGCAATCTGTGCTTTATTAAATGTAAGGCTTATACAGACATCTACCCCACTGGTACTAATGTGAAGATGGCCAACACAAGCCACTTCTGAATTTCATTAGCTATACCTCACTTGTTATTTCTCTGTAGAATGGAACAGCATCCAAGCCTACCTGTTTATCCAGGAACTCTCTTGCATCCTTCTCGATATGACCCTCATAAAGATTGGTAGTCATGCTCATTAGTCCCACCTTAGATAATCCAAAATCTGTCAGCTTTATGTGCCCCATGGAGGTAACCAACAAGCTGTAAAGCACAAGGACACAGAGAACCACAATCACTTTGATGCTGCTTCTATTTATTTTAGCTTCCCCTACGACTATTATGTATACGGGTATCCACTTTATGACAAAATCCAGCCTAGAGAGGAAGTCATACAAAGATACCAAAGGCTGATTGTAATTCAGATGGGAGGGCCATCTCAGACCTTTGCTGGAGCAGTACACACAATGAAACTCTTAGCAAAAGTGCAAGCACAAAATTCTCATTCCTTTTCCATTTTCAAAAGGAGGAAATAGAAATGGTTATCATCTCCTATACAAGTAATTAGAGATAAATAATCCATTTTGGATTTAAATGACTCACAGATAAAGAACCTGGAGAAAAACAAAAGAAAACAAAGGAACAACAAGATGTTCTTTTACATGAAAATATTGGTGTTTGAATATAACCTAAATGTTGGAGATTAAGTCAAGAAATAAAATTTTAATAACATACATAGGAGTGTAACAATTTAAAATAATGAAAAGAATAGAAAAATTTAAAAAGCTACTGGGAAGCTAGCAAATTAAGTAGAAAGCCTACAGAGTGGAAGAAGATCTTGACTAACCATACAACAGACAAAGGCCTCATATCTAAAATATATCAACAGCTCAAAAAATTGAATTACTCCAAAACTAATCTCAAACAAACCCATTAAAAGATGGGCTAAAGAGTTAAATAGAGACTTCTCCAAAGAGGAAATAGGAATGGCCTATAGACACATGAAGAAATGCTCAACATCTCTGGTCATAAAAGAAATGCAAATCAAAACAACTCTAAGATTCCACCTCACTCCAGTTACAATAGCCATAATCAAGAAATCTAATAACAACAGATGCTGGAGGGAATGTGGCCAGGAGGGATCACTCCCACTGTTGGTGGGAGTGCAAACTCATTCAACCACTATGGAAAACAGGATGGCAGTTCCTCAAAAGACTAAACATAGAGCTCCCCTATGACCCAGCAACTCCACTACTTGGCATTTACCAATCATCCAGAAACAAGGACATACTAAATCCACTAGCACAACAATATTCATTGCAGTACTATTTACCATAGCAAAGATATGGAACCAACCCCGATGTCCCTCAGTTGAAGAGTGTTTCAACAAGATGTGGTATTTATACACAATGGAATGCTATGGTGCTGTCAGAAAGAACATTGCCCCATTTGTAAGGAAATGGAAAGACTTAGAAAAAATCATATTATGTGAAGTAAGCTAGACTCAAAGGAACTTAGGCTCAATGGTTTCCCTCATTTGTCATAATCAGTAGAAACCTTGGGCTCTCCTAGCAAAGATTTACAATAGAACAAAACCTAGATACATATGACAGAAAATGAAAGGACCTCCAGGATATAGAAACAAAAGTCATATATGAGTGATTGTTGTCCTTAATGTACTATGTTGTCTCTCATCTCTTTTGCTGTCCCTTGGTTATCTCATATTAGTACAGTATTTTACCTTGTTATCTGATATATTGGATGTATGTGTATTTGGTTATTTGAAATTGGATAGGGAAGGGGAGCAAACAAGAAGAAGGGCAGGGGTGGGGGAGGGAAATGGGGACCAAGACATGTGAAAGGGTATCAATGTATGTGAAATAATGCACCTTCTATCTGGTGAATATAATGTAACCCTTCTATTAATTACAATAATATATATATCGGGAAAAAAAGCTATTGGGAAGAAATAAGTGTTCCAGATGGAATTTTTCTTCTGTTTTCGTTGAACTTTCCAGATTTTCTGGAACGAGTATAAGTCTGTTTTATCATAAAATTTGTAACATACTTAAGATTTGTATAGTATAGCGATTATAGAGATATCTCACCATAGCAGAAAAAGTCTGCAATATTTTGTAACTGGTGTCAAAATTAATAGCTAGTCAGTTGGGGAAAAGGATATCTTTCTATCTCAAATCAGACATCAAAATAAACTGCATATAAATAAAAACATGATAAATACTGTGAGAAAACCATAGTATAACATCAAGTATATTATCTTGAAATAGGGAAGGATTATATAACTATGATATTAAATGCAGGAACTATCTAGAAACAGCTAGTAGTCTACTATGGTGCTATTCTATAGTTTACAAAATTAAAAATTTTCTTAAAAATTTAACTCTCTATAGTCATTATTTCTCCTATTTGTCATACTTCTTTTTAAATTTTATTTTTTATTGTATTTTATTGTTGGGAATATGTCTAGAGGGGTTAGAGTTATATTCATCAGGTAATGTGTGCATTACTTCTCGAAACTTGATACCCCTTCTCATGTTTTTGTCCCCTTTTCCCTCCCCTTACACCCTCCCTATCATCTTGTCTTTCCTTATTCTAAAGTTTTGTACCCTTTAAAGAATTATATGAAAATAACTATATATATGGTTATATACTGTTCAGTATATGGTTATATATTGTTCAGAATTTTTTAGTGTAAATGGCATTAAAAGAAAATCTCTCATAAGAAAACAATGTTTGGTATCTTAAAAAAGAAGACATGTTTCCCCAATGTACTTACTTGTCCGGTTTCAAATCCCTATGAACAATTCCATAGTTATGCAGATATTCCAAGGCCAAGACTGTCTCAGCAAAGTACATCCTGGCCATATCAACAGGAAGAGGACCCATGTTTTTCATTAAGGTAGCACAGTCTCCCCCTACAAAACACAAGATAAAGACTTAGTAGGCACAGCAACAAGTAAGATTTGTGAAAAACAGCAGTTTAGATTGCAGAATTGCAGGACTGCTTTTATTCATAAGCATGCCATATTCATAATTGGAGACTGTATTGAGCAATTATATTTCCAATTAAGACACAGAGTAGAGAAAACAAAGATTTAGGATGTTGTACTCGTAGCAGCAGGTTGGGCTCTGAAGTGAAACTGGATTCAAGACCCATGAATGTCCTTTTAGGATGATGGTACCAATTCAAAAGCCATCAGTATAAAACATGGATTCTGGAATTCAGTTGCCTGAGTGTGAATTAGAAATCTGTGTCAGGCAGAGCATTCACAGGCAAACTTGGCTTGGCTGTCCTGCCTGTTTCATCTGTAATACCATGATAGCAGTGATGCCATTGTTTTTAAGATTGCTGTGAGGATTCATTGAGATCATCTATGTAAAGAATTTAAGATATAACAGACCAACACATCTCAAGCATGTTATTGTTAATCATTGTTGTTAAAATGACCACAATAACCAAATGTTGGTGTGGTGAAAAGAACTATCATTCCAAATCAGTTGAGCTATACTGTCTACTACTTACCCCTTAGCACCCAACAAGTCAACCCCTTCTCAAACTTCACTTCACTCAGCTGTGATTAAACATCATTATTCTTTGCTTGAGTTGCTTGAATTTTATAGTTTTGAGATTGGGTGCAATGACAAGAGCTTAAATTGAATGTTTAGGAATTTTCTTGGCTATAGCCAATCTTTATACATACATATAAGCACAATTATGTATATATATGTATTTATGTACATATATATACATACATATATACTCTGTGCTAGTAAGTCATAGCTACTCAGTCTCATAAATTTAATGGGAAAAAAAAAAGCTTGGGGGCCAGGAATTTGGCTTAGTGGTAGAGTGCTTGCCTAGCATGCATGAAGACCTGGGTTCAATTCTTTGGTACCACATACATAGAAAAATCCAGGAATTGTGCTGTGGCTCAAGTGGCAAGGTTCTAGCCTTGAGATAAAACCCAAGGACAGTGCTCAAGCCCTGAGCTCAAGCCAAGGATAGGCAAAAAAAAAAAAAAGGGAAATAAAAAAATCTGTAAGTCAGATTACTAGGAGTATTTAAAATGGAAACCATGAACCACTTTGGGAAAAAAAAAAAAAAGAAAAGAAAAGCTGGAGGTCAGTAGGGCACACCCGTGATCCTACCACTCTGAAGGGCTTTGGTAGTACATCCCAGCACTTGGAGACAGACACCAGAACTTCTAGCCTTTGAATTCAGTATGAACTTAAGAATAAGACAAAGAAAGAGGAGGTGGAGGGAGAGAGAAGAGTGGGAAGAAGAAGAGAGAGGAGGGAGGAGGAGGAACTGGAATAATAGGAGAAGATGCAGCATAAAATCAGAAAGACTGGATTTCCAGAATGTTTTTCCTTTTCACTAATTCATTTTTAATTTCATAGGATAGATTGAAAAGGTTGTATTTTTAATTCACTTTTAATAAGCCTGATTATAATGAATGTGTTTTGTGCTACATGATATAACTAAGTAGGAAAAATCCCATAGCTTATATTTCAACCTTAGTGGTCATATTTGGGAAGGTAGGTAGGATAAAAAGCTATTAAAAAAGAAAAACAACCTGTTCCTAAATAGCCCTAATTTTCCCTTTTTTATAGTAGAGTAGGCACTTTACCAGCAATTATCCAAAGATAATGACTGGGAATACAGCCATCTCATTGCCTGGCTTCCGTTCCTACATGGAGATAGCCATTATATGGTACAAACACTGACAGCTTGAACAACACAGCTGAGCGAGGGATTTCTGGATACAAGTGGCCTGTTCCCCATGTCCTGGCCAGACATACCTTCTACATATTCCATGACCATGCACAAATGGCGCCTGGTTTCAAAGGAGCAATACATGCTGACCACAAAGGGGTTTTCTGCAAAAGTCAGGATGTCTCGTTCCACAAAGGCCTGCTGGATTTGGTTTCGAAGGATGAGGTTCTGTTTATTAATCTTCTTCATGGCAAATCTCTGCCGAGATTCCTTATGCCGGACAAAGTAGACTGCCCTGAAAAGGAGCACAAGTATTGGGACCCACAGGGAGAGAGAAGGTTAAGGGTATTCAGAATGACAGAGAGTGAAGAGATGAACAGTGTTTCTGAGATTCATACAACAGCTGGAATTCAGTTTGCAAGAGATACACTGGCAATAAGAAACATTCCATTCCAGGACAAAGTTCTTAGGCTAACTTAAGTTAAAAAAAAAATCTTGGGCCAGGAGTTGGGCCTTTGGTAGAGTGCTTGCCTAGCATTCAAGAACACCCAGGTTCGATTCCTCGGTATATACACATACAAAAAGCTGGAAGTGGTACTGTGGCTCAAGTGGTAGAGCTCAAGGACAGTGCCCAGGCCCTGAGACTGGTTTAAAAAAAAAATTCTTTCCATAAGGTTAGCCTGGCCCCAGTGTAATCCTAGCTACTCAGAAGGCTGAACTCTGAGGATTTTCATTTGATAACAGTCGGGGCAGGAAGTTAGTGAGACTCGTATCTCTGCATAACCACCAGAAAGCTATAAGTAGTCCTGTGGCTCAAAGTAGTAGAGCACTAGCCTTGAGTAAAAAGAGTCTGGACGGCCGCCAGGCCCTAAGTGCTCAAGCCCCACATAGAACAACCGCTCTATTTCTTCTTGACTAAGGCAATGTTACCTCAACCAGAGCAAGACATTCTAGAGCAAGACAGCAGACCCCTTGAGGCATGGGTTGATATCATAGCAAAATTAGTGAACTTGAGTAAACACTCAAACCATATTATACTGAAATATCATTTGAAAATGATAAGTTTCTTTAACAAGAAAACTAAAGGAATGTTTCAGAAAGTTTCAATAGATGTGAATTATTGAATAAAATTTCCATTGATTTAGATTCCTGGATTCCTACAGTCAGGTTGCTTCAAGTACTTTTTTCAATTTTAAAGATGCTAAAACTGGAAAACAGAAACAACGTATTATTTGGGAGGCTCATATGGCTGTCTTCAAAGGACACACACACACACACACAGACACACACACACACACACATATATTTATGTCAGATTTTAATGTTTTAAGTATATATTTTTAATGCTTTCCTACACTGATTTTTTTCCTTAACCAATTAAAAATTCCTTCTGTATCAGATTAGAGGCTTTTACTCTATTTTCATTTTCCCTAATACTGATTGGATAAATCAGAAATCTATAGTCATGTAAGCTGCCGATAATAAAGGAATACAGAAAATGACTTGGAAATCCCTGAAATAAGCACTGGAAAACAAGCAATTGTCACTACAAGTGATTTCTGAAAAGGGAATCTATTTTTTTAATAAAATTGAGAACTCAAAATGCTGAGAGGAAGATTGTTTTTAAGGATGACCTAGCTAGGAGTTAATTGCAATGCAAACTCCTTTCCAGCTCTTTCCTCAAACATTTTATATTAAGCTCAATGCCAAGGACCCTTCAATGTCTAAGCAAACATATGAGCAATTCCACACATAGACTATCACAAGGTTGCCATTTGATTTTTCAGGCACCCCTCCCCATCCCTCCCTTCTCCTTTCCTTGTACTCTTATCACTTAAGCCACAGTTCCACTTCTGGCTTTTTGATAGTTAATTAGAGATATGAGTGCCCCAACTGGCTTCAAACCACAACCCTCAGATTTCAACCTCCTGAACAGCTAGGATTACAGGGATGAGCCACCACCACCTGGCAATCATCATCATTCTTATATAAATAATTGCTCCCACATTTGGTCTAGGAAAAATAGAAGGCAGAAGGAAACAGAATTCAACAGAATTTTATAAATGAATGAAAGAAAAGTAGCTTCAAGTCCAATCTGACCAGCATCTATAATATATCTCTTTTGTAGCACAATTTAAAAAAAAAAAGGATTCAATCTGTATCTTAAATTTTTAGCATGTAAAATTTTGGTTTTGAGTTTTTATTTTTCCATACTATGATACACTTCAAATAATCAGCCAATCTTTAAGAAAACTGACCTAAGGATTTGAAATTAGTCTTGTAATAGCTTGAGAAATCCCAGAGTCAGGACCCATGGGTCTATCTTCATAAAGTTGTATAGGTGAATGACACATCGTAACCAGAAATTTGTGACTCCATGTGGTAGAACACTAGCCTTGAGCAAAAGTGCTCAGAGATAGCTCTAGGCCCTGAGTTCAAGTTCCAAAACTGACCAAAAAGGAAGAGAAAAAAAGAAAGAAATTCAAGGGAGTTTTGAGAGTTTTATTCTGGTTGCCATTGTTTGTGTTTGTGGTCCTGGGGACCAGACTCAGGCCATTCATTCTAGGCTAGCATGCTATATCTGCAACCTTTGGTTTCCTTTGTGTTCTTGCTTTCTTACTTCTGTGTTCTGCATTTTCAGTTTTATTCTTCATGCTAGAATTTGTTTACTATAATGGTTCTTTTTCTCTTACAGATACTTGTCTTACTTTTATATAAGTCCATGTTCTAAAATTACTAAATTCAGCAGAGAACAGGAGAGATTGAAAAAGGAGCAAGAAATAGAAAAAAAAAAAAAAAGCAGAGACAACTGGCACTGTTACGTAGAATATAAAATTTCTGATATCTTAATGCTACACTTGACTGACATGGCCTCTCTTTCTAAGCTTTCTGGCCCCAGGGCTTACTTAGTTGGAAAAGGCTATGTCTGTCTTTTCCTCTAGCAAACTCCCTGCGAATCATGGAAACCCTGGGGTGAGAGGTGACATATGGTTAAAGGGCACTTCGGGATATGTTCTCTGTGAGCCAGAGGAGCTTGTACACTCTGCCCAGGCAGGAATGAGGTGTAGAAGGATAGGGTGAAATAGATTTTGAGGTTAACACAGAACCAAGAGCCCAGTGAATCTGCCCTACTTGGCATGTGACTGTAATGTGTATGAGTTGTATAAGGCTCTGAGAGCCAGATAAATGATTCTGGGCCAGAGGAGCTGCATGTGGGAGCAGGAGGTATGAGGAAAGTGGAGAGGAAAGGCAACAGGGAACATGTGTGAGGGAGCAGATGTCAACTTGCACCTAGAGGTCTCTTTAATAATGACATGGAGGTTATAAAGGAAAGCAAAGGAGTGGGAGGGGGGAATACTGCGCCTCTCCAAGTTAGTGATTTTATTTGAGTCAGTTTTATTCTTTTTGTGAAAAATATCTGAAGTGCTAAAACTTGTTATCCTCCTTTCTTGGTTTCCCTCATGCTGGGGTTACCAGAGTGTGTTACTATGCCTTGGTAAAGTTGTAACTTAAAAACTCAGAAAGTGCTCAACAAAAGAGTAGGGCCTCTATATCCCAACTCAGATGGCAAAAAGTTTTAAAGGCCAGGTACCAATGGCTCTGGCCTATAATCCTAGCCACTCATAAAGCTGAGAAAAACCTGAGAGATTCTGTCTGCAATTAGCCAGCACAAACTGACAGAGGGGTGGCTCAAGTGGTAGAGCATCAGCCATGAGGGAAAGAGCCAAGTGAGACTGGGCGCAGAGTTCAAGCCCCAGTACTGGCACAAAGAAAAAAAAGGCACAACTCAAAAGGTAAATATGGTTTAAAATCAGAGGATCTGTCACATGTCTTTGAGCTCTCATTCCTGCATGCAAGTAATATCAACTACCACAAAAGAGTCTTGTGAGTGGAGGGGACCAGCATAACAAATACCTGGCACAAGGAAAGCAGCCTTCTACAGAGTGCTATGTAATAGGAATAAAGGTACAGCTCCACTCTCTTCTAGTTAAAGTCAGAAGTGTGTTAAACAGGGAAAGAAATTAGAATTAGATGTGCTTCCTCTGTCCCCCATTCCTCACCACAGTACTCAGGGCCTTACTCTCTCCCTTGGATCTTTTGCTTAAGACTAGCACCCTTCTACTTGAACCACACGTCTATTTCTGGATTTGGCTGATTAACTGGACATAAGAATCTCCCTGGTTTATCTGCCTAGCCTGACTTTGAATCAAGGCTCTCAGATTGCAGCTTTCTGAATTATAGGCATGAGCCTCTAGCACCTGGCTAAGAAATTAAATCATCATTGTTACAAGAATGGCCACCAAGTATGAAGAGAAAGCCACTATACTCGGTGCTTCAGCAGAACAGAGAAGCAGCACTGTTAATGTTTGAGAAGGCATGGAATTCCTGTCTTTCTAAGCCTTTGACATGAGTGATGAAACAAGAGCACGCTGATACCCAAGACATTTTTCTACAAGCCAAGCTCAGCTGCTCATCTAGGGGTCCATTTGTTCAGCCAGTCTGCAATCAGCATCATAGCTACATAAACTGATGGAGGTAGCTCCATTCAAATTTCAAATTAAAAATAATTAAAATAGAGAAGAAATCTGTCAGAAATGTAATGCAAGAGTTGAGCAAAGGAGGAAAAAAAAAAGTGTCCTGGCTGATAGCAGAGGCTCTGACAGGCAGCTTGTGAGACCATTAATGACTTGGCCTGCATCCTGGGTGTTTACTGATTCACAGCTTGTTTAACTTCTTGTATATTCCCAACTGCTCCCCAAAGTGTGATACACCTCATCTACTCTGCAGTGGTTTAACAGCACTACAAATGAGTTTACTCAACCAATTAGAACTCCAAATACTGCTAAGACAAATGCCCAAGTTTTATGAAAGTGGTGATTCCCAGATCATCATTTTTCCAGAATTCCAATGCTAATAGAATTAAGCAATGCTCCAACCCACAGGCCCATTAAATCAATGTATATTCTTCTTTCTAACTAATAGAGAATTCCTTAAACCAGTTCCAAAAGAACAAAGAACTAAAAAAAAAATCAATAAAAAGACAAAACTTAAGAATAGCTGGATGCTCAAACAGTATTTTTAGGTAGAAAAATTCCTATGAGGTACTTGAAGCAAAGAAAACTGTTGTAAAAAAATATAACATCAGAAAGTATTTATGAGCCACATCAAGAAATATGCCATCTGACATAATCCTGCAAACAAATCAGCGAAGCATAGAAAGGACTCACAAATATTTAAGTTCTTCACTAAGTTAATGGTGTGGAAAATATTAGAGGTGAAAAACTAGCAAGGAGAAACATCCCTTGTGGCACAACAAAAACCACTTTACCTCATCTGCTCGAATGTGTTGTAAATGGCAATAAATGTCTCTGGGATTATTTATTGCTTTCCACATACAGATGGAAAGGAGATTAATACTTAATTAAGCTAGGATTCTTAGCCTGTCTATAATGGATTAAGCCCTAGATTGAACATTCACTGCCTTCCCACAGTATTTACTAGTAACTCAAAAAGATCTTGTCGCTATTTATGCTGTGCTCTGAAAAGGTAACTGTGTGTCTATAAAAACAGACCAAGCCACTAAAAGAAGGGAATTCAAAGATTTCCCCACATAGAATAATGATAAATATCGCAAGAGAGAGAAATGGAAATGATCCTATTTTTTCCATATTATATGCAATGAACATTTACAATTAATCCTGCAAATGCAAGCAATTGTATGTCAATAAAAATACTCTGAAAAATAATACTTATTTTGTGTATTATGTAATGGTATGGTAATAAAGGAAAAAGAAAGGAAAGTAATAATTTAGTTCCTCCTGGGAGCCTAAAATGTATTATTTGAATGCTTCAGGTGAATCTAGAAAATAAATCTCTTCCTTAAAGAAAAAAAGGGGGGCATCAAGGAAAGACTAGTAATTTGATTAGATTATAGGATTAAGTTCAATTTAATAAATCCTGGTGTAATATATGGATTAGTAGAATATATTATGCTGAGTTTTCTAACAGTCTTTTTTAAAATAGGTTTTTCACAAGGCTGACTACTGATCAGATAGGCAATATAAAGA